>NC_133618.1:191665651-192371484 GCF_048593235.1 Sminthopsis crassicaudata | reverse complement strand
TTTGTACAGGTAAAGAACATTGCCTTTGAATTTAACAAGTACTTCCTAAATGTTGATTGAATTGAATTAATACATTCTTATTAGAGTGGAAGCACTATATCAAGATCTGTCCTGGCTCCTGACTCAGTGGATATTTTAGAATTATAATGTTAAATATATTGAGATATACATAGTGAATATTTGTCATTTGTCAGTATTTGCATATTAAAACTTTGTAAAAACTCAGTCCTTTTCAGATTCAAGAGCTCTATTTCCAGTATTACAGAAAAGTTCTCATCTTACTTCTGCTGAAAATACCCACTCATAGGAAACTGCTTAAGCTAGACTATTCCATTTTTAGATAATAGTGATGGTTATAAGTTATTCTTTATATAATACTTTTCACATATGATATCTAACATTTATATAATGCTTTATTGCTACAAAGTGTTTCACTTACATAATCTAACATTCTGTGGGAAATATAATAAAAGTATAATAATGGTGAATAGGATAAATTGCCCTTCCTTCCTGATTCTCTCTGACTCCATGTACTTGTTTTGTACTTACATATTTTAGAGATAATGAACTTTCTGACTGTTTCTAGGAATTTAGCATTGAAATACCCTTTGGAAACAACAGTTAAGAACATTATGAAGATGAATTAGAGAACTTCTTTTAAAAGGGAGTAATTTTCTCCCTCTCTCTCTTCTAGGCACTTTTTAGTGCCATTATGTAATTCAGGGATTTCTAGGAGGGTTGGAAGAAGGGCAGTTTACTCTTTCCTCAATCCTCACTGCCTTGACATGAACAGATGGCAACAAAAGCCTTTTTCCTGATTAAGTAAGTCTGATCCTGGATTTGGAACCACCTCTTCTATTTGTCTTTTCCCAAACTTAGATAAATAAATAAAAATATTGAGATGAGTGAATTTAGAATTAGATTCCATATTGTCAGTTTAAGATGTTTGTTGATAATGGTTCCTTTGGCCAGAGTTAGATATTGGAGGCCAGAAACACTCATGAAGTTTGTGGATTGTTACTTATAAGCTGACACACAGTTTATTCTCCCAAATTAATTAGTGTACTTTATTAATTTTGACAAAAAATGAATTTGCTAAAGCTAAATGCTACAAAAATCTCATTTAAACTGGAGGTAAGTTCTCTCTTCTGTCCATACTTGGTCCTTGAGAATAAAGAGATTCAAACTGAGAGCACAAGTATAGTAATGCATAGATGTATGCAACATGAGAGGACAAGGGATGTTTTGTTAGTTCTGGCCCTGAGATACTTCTTCTCCCTTCAAAGTCTTATCAAGTATAATTTATAATGAAGTATCATTGAAGGACAGATAACCATTTTCTCCCTAAGGATTTACTCACAGATGAGTTCATGTCTCAGCTGACAAGTCAGTCCTTCTGTGGGCTGGATTAAGAAAATCGGCTGCTGTGCTTGCTCCCCATTGATCTTGACTTATCTCTACTATAGGCTCTGGTTTCTGGTGAAAACAAAAACATGGTTTTATTTCTGTGAAAGCAGAAATACTTTAATATTTAAAATTATATTAGACATAATTTTAACTTATATTTATTTATTTTTAATTAAAGCTTTTTTTAAATTTCAAAATATATACATGGATTGTTTTTGACATTATACCTATACCCTGTGTTCAAGTTTTCCCCTTCCCTTGCCCTCACCCTTTCCCCCAGGCAGCAAGTGATCCAATATGCGTTAAACATGTGAAATTCCTCTATACATATTTCTTTTTTTAATATAGCTTTTTATTTACAAAACATATTTCATGGGTGATTTTTCAGCATTGACTCTCACAAAACCTTCTGTTCCAACTTTTCTCCTCCTTCCTCCCATCCCTCCCTAAATGGGAGGTAGTTCAATAAATGTTAAATATGTTAAAGTATATGTTAAATACAATATGTGTTTACATATTACACAGTTATCTTGCTGCACAAGAAAAATTGGATCTAGAAAGAAAGTAAAAAAAAAAAAAAAACCTGAGAGGGTAAACAAAAATGCAAGAAAACAATAATAGAAAGAATGGAAATGCTATATTGTGGTCCACACTCATTTCCCATAGTTCTCTCTCTGGGTATAGCTAATTCTCTAAATCACTGAACAGTTGGAACTGGTTTGAATCATGTCATTGTTGAAGAGAGCCACGTCGATCAGAATTGAACTGCAGATGTTATTGTTATTGAAGCATATAATGATCTCCTGATTCTGCTCATTTCACTTAGCATTAGTTTATGTAAAGCTCTCCAGGCCTCTCTGAAATCATCCTGCTGATCATTTCTTACAGAACAATAATATTCCATTATATACATATATATATATACATATATATATGTATATATATATATACATATATATGTATATATATACATATATATATATATATATATATATATATATGTGAAATATATATAAAAGCTATACCACAATTTATTCAGCCATTCTCCAATTGATGGGCTTCCACTCAATTTCCAGTTTCTAGCCACTACAAAGAGGGCTACCACAAACATTTTTGTACATGTGGTTCCCTTTCCCTCCTTTAAGATCTCTTTGGGATATAATCCCAGTAGTAACACTGCTGGGTCAACAGGTATGCACAGTTTGATAACTTTTTGAGCATACTTGCAAATGACTCTCCAGAATGGTTGGATGCATTCACAATTCCACCAATTCCATCAACTGTCCCAGTTTTCCCACATCCCCTCCAAGTTCGTCATTATCTTTTCCTATCATCTTAGCCAATATGAGAATTGTTTTGTCCTATCTCAGAATTGTATTAATTTGCATTTCTCTGATTAATATGATTTGGAGTACCTTTTCATATGACTAGAAATAGTTCCAACGTCTTCATCCACAAATAGTCTGTTCATATCCTTTGACCATTTATCAATTGGAAAAGTGCTTGATTTTTTAATAAATGTGAGTCAATTCTTTATATATTTTGGCCTTTATCAGAACCTTTGACTGTAAAATGTTTTCCCTGTATATATATATATATATGTTATAGAATTTAAATGTAATGTCTCTTTGTACCTCTTGCTGTTGGATTTTATTAGTGATATAAAAATGCTGATGATTGTGGATTTATTTTGTATTCTATAACTTTGATAAAATTGTGAATTGTTTCTAATATGTTTTCTAGAATTTTCTAAGTATACCATCATATCATCTGCAAAGAGTGATATGTTGGTTTCCTCATTAACTGGTCTAATTCTTTTAATCTCTTTTTCTTCTCTTAATGTCAAAGCCATCATTTCTAATACAATACTGAATGGTAATGGTGATAGTGGGCAACTTTGTTTCACCCTGAATCTTATTGAAAATGTTTCTAGTTTATCTTCATTACTTCTGATGCTTTCTGATGATTTTTAATAGATGTTATTGATTATTTTAAGGAAAACATCTATTCTTACACTTTCTAGTGATTTTAATAGGAATGGGTTTTGGATTTTATGAAATACTTTTTCTGCATCTATTGAGATAACCATATAATTATTGTTAGTTTGGTTATTAATAAAGTCAATTTTACTAATAGTTTTCCTAATATTGAACCAACCCTCTATTCCTGGTATAAATCCTATTTGGTCATGGTATATTATCCTTGGTAAAACTTATTTTAATCTATTTGCTAATATTTTACTTAAGATTTTTGCATCAATATTCATTAAGGAAAATGTTCTTTCTCTGTTTTGACCCTACATGCTTTACATATCAGCATCATGCTTGTGTCACAAAAAGAATTTGGTAGGATTCCTTCTTAAGGGTTTGGATAATATTGGGGTTAATGAATTTTTAAATTCCCAAATATTTTATATTATCTATAGTAGTTATTTTAAATGTACTGTCTCTTTGTACCACTTGCTGTTGGATTTTTTTTTAGTGATGCATAAAAATGCTGATGACATTGTGGATTTATTTAGTATTCTGTAACTTTGATAAAATTGTGAATTATTTCTAATATTTTAGGTGATTTTCTTTAATTAATTTAATTTAATTTATTTTTGGTCTATTTTTTCCTGAGTATGTATTACATGTGATTCTTATTGCATCATGAGCTGAAAAAAATACATTTACTATTTCTGCCTTTCTGCATTTGATTTTTAGGTTTTTATGCTTTAATATATGATACATTTTTGTCTAGGATCCATGAATCGCCCAGAAAAAAAGTATGCTCCTTTTTCTGTCCATTCCCTTTTTTCCAAAGATTTATCATACCTAACTTTTCTAAAATTCTATTTACTCCCTTCTTTCTTATATTTTTGTGGTTTGATTTATCTAATTCTGAGAGAGCAAGATTCAGATTCCCACACTAGTATAGTTTTTCTGTCTTTTTTTTTTCTTGCAGCAATCTTAACTTCTTGTCTCCTCTCCTCTAGGAATCTGGAAGCTATACCATTTGATGCATATATGTTTAGTATTGATGTTATCATTATCTATGGCACCCTTTAGCAAAATATAGTTTCCTTTCTACTCTCTTTTAATTCGATGTATTTTTGTTTTTGTTTAATCTAAGATAATTATCACTACCCCTTTTTTTTAACTTCACCTAAAACATAATAGATTCTTCTTCAAAATTTTACCCTTACTCTGTATATATCACTCTGATTTAAATATGTTTCTTGTAAACATATTGTAGGATTCTGGCTTTTATTCCAGTCTGCTATCTGCTTCTGTTTTATGGGAAAGATAGTTTTATTCCATTAGTTAAAATAACTAATTCTGTATTTCCTTTTTCTTATTTACCCCAAGTTAAACTTTTCTTTTCTTTCCCCATTTCCCTCCTCCCCAGTTGCTTTTCACCACCTTCTATTTCAAACAGTCTTCCCTTTTTAGAGTCCTTCCCCCTTTCTTATACCTTTCCCCAACAACTTCTGTTTTCCCTTCTATTAGCCTCACTCTTTCCTTTCTCCTTTCCTTTCTCACTTCCCTATAGATGAGACAAGTTTCTGTGTGAAGCCAAATATGTCTGATAATCTCTCTTTGAGGCAAATCTATTGAGAGTGAGATTCACACAATGTTCATCCCATTCCCTTCTTTCCCTCAATTATCATAAGTCTTCTTTGCCTCTTCTTGAGATGTAAATTCCCTCATTGTACTCTTTATCCAGTACAAACCTCTTTCCACCTCTAATTTTCTTTTTTATCATAATAAAATAAAATTATATTTGCACTCTCATATTATACCCAAAACAGAAATATAGCTCTCAAGAGCTCTTTCTTTTATCTTTTAATGTTTCTCTTCAGTTCTGTATTTGGACATCAATTATTTTCCTCCACTCTGGTCTTTACATAAGAAATAAATGAAATTAAACTGTATAATGAATACTCATCTTCTTTCCTGAAAGATAATGTTCAATTTAGTTGAACAGTTGATTCTTGGATGCAATCCAAATTCCTTAGCCTTTTGGAATATCAGATTCCATGCCCTTCAGTCTTTAAGGTGGAAACTAGTAGATCCTGTGTAATCAAAGACGTCATTTGTAGATATTTGATTTGTTTTTCTTTCTAGCTTCTTGCAATAAATTTTACTTTATTTAATAGTTTTGTAATATATATATGATATTCCTTGGAGTTTTCACTTGGGAGTCTCCTTTAGGAGGTGATCTGTTTATTCTTTCAATGGCTATTTTACTCTCTGATTCTAGGACATCAGAATAGTTTTCCTTAATGATTTTGTGAAAGATAATGTCTAGGCTATTTTTTAATCAAGGTTTTTTAGAAATTCCAATAATCATTAGAATATTTCTCCTACATCTGTTTCCTAGATCAGTTGTTTTTCCACTGAGGTATTTTACATTTCCTTCTAATTTATCTTTTTTGAGGGGTTTTCTTTGACTGAGTCTTATTGAGTTATCTTTTTCTTCCATTTGTTCAGTTCTAATTTTTAGTGAATTAATTTCTTTACTTAGCATTAATTTTTAAAACTTGAAAAAAAGAGGAGTAAAACCTCATTTTTCTTCATATGGTAAAAAAATGAATCTAAAACTGAATCTGGCTTTTTTAATTGAGAAATTATAGAAATTTTCCTAGAAAAATTAAGAAAGATTCAAAGATGTCTTTTGGCTTCTTATTCAATCAATCAACAAGCATTTTCTAAGTGTTTGCTATGTACTAAGATTCTTTGGTATAAGTACAGGTTGCAAATCCAAAAAAAAGAAACTAATTCTATTTATAAGCTGTTTATATTGTATGTAGAAACAAATATGGAAAGGTATATACAGGATCAATATAAAGAAAAAATATAAATATATATTATATTATAAAATATTATATAAATATATTTTATATAATATAAATATATATTATGTTATAAAATATTATTATTATAAAATATATTTTATATATTATATATATAAAATATATTATATTATAAAATATAAATATAAATATAAGTTTTTGGTCAAATGCTAGTTATACCAATGATATGGGAAAAATCAAAAGATTCAATGTACACAAAGTAGAGGCAAAAATGTTGCTTTGTGAACAGTATATGCAGTTTGTGTTATTTCTATTTTATATTTGCAAATCCATATTTACCCATTTTTTTCCTTTCTGGGGGGATCGTGGTAGTGATAGTAGTGTTAGAGTACTTTTGCTTCCTCAATTCTTGTTGAGTTATTATTTACATTCTCTAGTTTTTATTCTTCCCATCAAAATTATTTATATTTTATAAATATTTATCAATTTTAGAAGTACTGTTGTTCAATATAATTATACATATTCGTTTGTAATAACTTTTTTCTTCCTCTACTCTTTTAAATCTTAACAGAGCATTACTCATATAGAATTTTATGGTTAGAAGGAGGATCCATCCTTGGGTGTTTTTCTTTAAAGCTTAAAAAATGTGTTGTTTTTACACACACACACACACACACACACACACACACACACACACACACACATTATTGCATAAGCTCTTTGAATTTGGGGCCATCTTTTTATATATAAAGTTGTATTCCTAGCACTTTTTGGAGTACCTGTCATATAATTGCTTATTGACTTGCCTTGATATGACTTATTGAATTGATTTGATTCTTAATGTTTCACCTGAGAATAAAAAATCATGTTTCTTTTGATAGCCCTTCAGATATTTGAAGATAAATGTAATGTCCTTAAAGATGCTCATCTTTAATCTAGAAATCTCTAGTTTCTTCAATGAGCTCTCATAGTATGAATTGGAAAATATCTCAAGTTTTAACAACAGGATATTTAAATACCATTAAAAAGGTAATTAAAATATTCCTTATGATCTAGATGGATTCTGTGTAAAATGAAAGTATAGATTAATCTCACAAAAACTAGAGTGATCACCAATCACATTAACAAAAATGGTAAATCCACTTTTTTGTCAACAGAATAGAAAAATAATACAGCAAAAAAATACAAGAAAAAATAAAATAAATAAATAAAATAAAATAAATCCAGAGAATAGGCATTAACAAAGAATGAGGCACATGATTTCCATTAAAATGGTATTTGGGTGTAATACAAAATACTTGGTTTGCAGTCTTGGTAATTTTTTTTTTCATTTCTGTACTTGTCAGAGGAAAAGCAACTTGGGGCAGAATTTTGGATGTTTCTTCAGTAAATGGGGAATTATGATTTCCTAAATTTTAAAGTAACCTTTGGGCAACTGGAAGGACTTATAGTACTCTGTTTTACTTTAGTACCTAAGGAGAAGCTTGATTGTAATCTTTTTAAGGTGAAGGAAATTTATATTATGCTATATTATTAATCACCCTCTCTTTTTGTCATACACCATTTGCAAAAGTCAAGAAGTTTCTTAATGTTATGATCCAGTAAAGTGGTCATTTTCAGCCTACAAGTCACCTGTTCTTTTACCAGGATAGGCTAAACCCTAGTAAAGACAAGCCTCTTTTCCTTGCTTTCCCTTGATCAAAGTTAGGAGCAAACAGAATCCTGGGTAACCTTATTGAGATAATTTTTGCTTTTTGTTTTTTCTACTTAAGATTGCTAAAGATGCAGAGGGGTTTCATAAGGCAAGAAGCATAAGATTCCTGGGGGGAGGGAGCTAGGTGGCGCAGTGGATAAAGCACCACCCTTGAATTCAGGAGTACCTGCGTTCAAATCTGGTCTCAGACACTTAACACTTCCTAGCTGTGTCACCCTGAACAAGTCACTTAACCCCAGCCTCAAAAAAAAAAAAAAAAAAAAAAAAAAAAAAGATTCCTAGAGGGGCATAATCAACCACATCTGAAAACCAGCCCACTTTCCTCAGTTATGGACTAATGCCATTACCCTTAATTCTTTCATCTGTCACATAATTCTGCTCTACCATTTCCAATGATGAAGTAATAAAGAGAAGATGAGAATTCAAATATCTTTTTAATTGATTTGTCTACCATTTAAGCATTTCATTTTGTCATTTACAGAGAAGACACATGTGGTTTCAAAGGCCATATTGGTCCTCACTGTGTCTTATGTCAAAACATAAGTGGACATGGACCATTGATCCCTTTATTATCAGATTTCCTGCCCTACTAATAAATGATATCTCTCTCAGAGAATTCACTCAATTATCTTTGACAAAATTTCCATATGTGATGATTTGTAAAAAAAAAAAAAAATAATAATTACAAAAATTATTTGTAAAAAAAAATTAAGAAAAAATAAGAAAAGGAATTAAGAAAAACGGGGATTAAAAATTAAAATCAAGGGGGCGGGGCCAAGATGATGGAGAAGATACACGCGATCCTGTGAGCTCCCTGCTTCCCTCACTACCAATTAGTTAAATCAGCCTCAAAAATAGCGCTGGACTGATAGAAATCACAAGGACTGGAAGCATGACTTACCAGCTGAAGAGAATCTGCAGTTTCAATAGAAAAGGTCAATACCCAGGGGAGGAAAAAAAAATGAGGCCAGCATAGATGGTTGGGTGCTGGCACACTGCGCCGATCACGCTGGGGAGGGCTCTGGTATCAGAGAAGCCACTGAGATAGAAGAATTCTGTCACAGGCTGTTAGCTCTTCTCTGCCTATAAAACAGAAGTTAAGAAGAGAAATCAAGCCACTTTAAAATACAAAGCCAGATACTAGAACCACCCCAATCTGAAAGTGACTCAGCAGATCTTGGCACTGTGGGTGTGGCCGACTTAAGCTGTCCAGGCTTTCACCTGGGGGTAGTTAAGAAATTGAAAAGCGGGTGGACACAGCCCAAGATAACACATAGTGCCTTGCTTGGCTGCAGGTTGTGGAACTCAGCCCCGGGAAGTCCCAGAGAAGCAGAATCTTAGAAATAGGGACAGACACTTCCAGTGTGAGAGCAGGGGCTTTTCACGTCATCTGCTGCTGACATCCACGCCCCACCGGGACGCATAGGCTGGGCTTTGTGTCGCCTCTACTGTTCAGTGTTAAACCTCAGGAAAGTTGTTAGGACACACAGCACCCTCAAAGCACTGCAGTGCTAATCACCTCTGAGGCACTTCCAGGGAGGGGATGGGGAACTCTCTCCCAGAGCTCTCTCTTAGCTCAAGCAAAGGAGCTGCTACATCCATCTGGTCTGGGAGGAAGCTGGTAAGGAAATAAATAAATAATTTCCTACCCCAGGGACAGACCCCTGTAAGGGCCCTTTAAATGGGCGGACACAGTGCATCGGGAGATTGAGGCCCAGAAGTATTAGGACTGCCCTTGGGCGGGATCCTGGCCATATTGAGATAGTTTCGTAATGGGTGACTCTTTCGCTGATTGGCTGTGTGTGTGACCTCACAGGCCCTATGTAAGCCCACTGCAGGCAGCAACCGCCCTCTTTAACCTCCTGCTGTTCACCCTGGCTCGCCAGCCTGGGTGGCCAAGCCAAGATGGGTAGCCGAAAGAGGTAAGGGTTTTGGTAGTGAACACATGGGTCTTCTGACCAGGTGTTCACTAGGGAACCAACAAGTCAGGGCAACAGTTAAGGCATTATGTGAGTAGGTATAATAAAGGCTTTTAAGATTACACGTGGTTGTTCTTGAGTGCGCTACCGGTTACTAAGCTATAGATTCAAGAGATTGTGGCCAGAGACCTTAGAAGGCCTCAGAGGAGGCGAGCCGGGTAGAGCTCACACTGCAAAGGACAGTGGTCAAAGGTACTCTGGTGGGTCTAGGACAGACTAGTAATTGTAACTGCCAGGAGAGCACGTTACAGACCCCAAAAGATTTTTAAAATATGAGTAAAAAGCAAAGAAAAATGATAGATTCATTCTACACAGAGAAAGAGCAGATATCCAACTCCAAGGAAGTTAACAGCGGAGAATCAGCAGATAACAGCCTAAAGGGGAACGATTCCTGCCCCCCATCACATAACTCTCTCCTAGAAGAGACTATTAAAAAATTAAGAGAGTTTGAAGAAAAATGGGGAAAGGAAACAGAAGCTATGATAGAGAATAACAACGTTCTGAAATTGGAGTTGGAAAAAATAAAGAATTCATAGGAGATGCAGGGAAACAAAATTTGTGAATTAGAAAAGGTTAAAAAAATCACAGGAAAGTAGGATTTCTGAATTGTAAAAGATAAAAAAGTCTCAAGAAAATAGGATTTCTGAATTGGAAAAAGAAAATAATTCTCTAAAAAAATTAGGGAAATTGAAAAATATTGAATAGAGCAAAATAATTCATTTTAAAATGAAATTGGGCATTTACAAAAAGAACTAAAAAATTGTGAATGAAGAAAATAACTCCTTAAAATTCAGGATGGAACAAATAGAAATGAATGATTCATTGAGAACCCAAGAATCAGTCAAACAAAACAAAAAAAAAAAAAAAAAAAAAAAAAATGAAAAGCTGGAGAATAATATCAAATACTTACTGGGAAAATCTATAGACCTGGAAAATAGATCTAGGAGAGATAATCTGCGGATCACTGGAATTCCCGAAAACTATGACCAAAAAAAGAGCTCAGATTCTATTTTACAGGACATTATCAAAGAGAACTGTCCAGAGATAATACAAACAGAAGGGAAAGTAGATGTCTAAAGAATTCATCCAACTTCTTCAGAAATAGGCCCTAAAAAAAGAACACCACGTAATATTGTGGCTAAGCTGCAGAATTACCACACAAAGGAGAAAATCTTGCAAGCAGCTAGAAAAATACAATTTAAATACCAAGGAGCCACAATAAGGGTCACACAAGATCTGGCTGCCTCCACATTAAAAGAAAGAAGGGCCTGGAACCTGATATTCCAAAAGGCAAAATATCAAGGATTGCAACCAAGAATAAACTACCCAGCTAAATTTAGCATCTTTTTCCATGGAAGAAGATGGGCATTTCATGAAATAGAGGAATTCCCTATGTTTCTAAGAAAAAAACCAGACTTAAACAAAAAATTTGATCTACATCCACAAGACTGAAGAGAAACAGAAAAAGGTACACAGAACCCTTGAGAACTGTATCTCTGTTGTGGGTGTATAGAAAGTACTCATGGATAATTTGATCTTATAGACATAAAAGAAAAAAAAGGGGGGTGTAGTAAAGGGAAGGGGGTAGTATCAGAAAAAGGGGAGGGAGTGATAAAAAGAGGGAAACTACATCCCAGGAAGATGAATAGAAAATACACCATAACTGAGAGAATTTAGAGAGGGGGAGAAACATTGTGTGAATCTTACTCAAAGGCTCAAAGAGTATATAATTGACATATCTGTTTTTCAGAGAATTCTCTCTCACCTCATTAAAAGGGGGGAGAGGAAAAGGGAAAAGGAAAAGGAGAATAAGGGCAGGGACTTGGAGGGATGGGGGAGGGATACTAAAAAAAAAAAAGGGAGGGCTGGGTATCACAAGTGGGGTCTATAAATTAAATATTGGGGAAGGGATTAAGGGGGGTCAAGGGAAAAAGCATAATCTGGGATTCATATGATGGCAGGAAATACGGAATTAGTCATTTTAACTGTAAATGTGAATGGGATGAATGCTCCCATCAAACGGAAACGGATAGCAGACTGGATCAAAAATCAGAACCCTAGAATATGTTGTTTACAGGAAACACACTTAAAGCAGGGAGATTCATATAGAGTAAAGGTAAAAGGTTGCAGCAGAATCTATTATGCTTCAGGGAAAGCCAAAAAATCAGGGGTAGCTATCCTTATCTCAGATCAAGCAAAAGCAGGAGTTGATCTAGTTAAAAGAGATAAGGAAGGAAACAATATCCTGCTGAAAGGTAGCATAAATAATGAAGCCATATCAATACTAAACATATATACACGAAGTGGTTTAGCATCTAACTTTCTAAAGGAAAAGTTAACAGAGTTGCAAGAAGAAATAGACAGTAAAACTATAATAGTGGGAGATCTCAACCTTGCACTCTCAGATTTAGACAAATCAAACCACAAAACAAATAAGAAAGAAATTAAAAAAGTAAATAGAACATTAGAAAAACTAGGTATGATAGACCTTTGGAGAAAACTGCATGGCGATAGAAAAGAATATACTTTCTTCTCAGCAGTTCATGGATCCTATACAAAAATTGAGCATCTATTAGGACATAAAGATCTCAAAATTAAATGTAGGAAGGCAGAAATAATAAATGTCTTCTTCTCAGATCACAATGCAACAAAAGCTACATTCACTAAGAAATTAAGGGTAAATAGACCAAAAAGGAATTGGAAACTGAATAATCTCATCTTAAAGAATGACTGGTTGAAACAGCAAATTATAGAAACAATTAGGAATTTCACCCAAGATATGAGACAACATACCAAAATATGTGGGATACAGCTAAAGCAGTAATAAGGGGAAATTTTAAATCTTTAGAGGCTTTTTTGAACAAAATAGGGAAAGAGAAGTTTAATGAATTGGGCTTGCAACTTAAAAGGCTAGAAAAAGACCAAATTAAAAACCCCAACCAAAATTTAAACTGGAAATACAAAAATTAACAGGAGAAATCAATAATATTGAAAGTAAAAAACTATTGAATTAATAAATAAAACCAAGAGGTTCTATGAAAAAACTAATAAAATAGATAAAGCCTTGGTAAATCTGATCAGAAAAAAGAAAGAGGAAAATCAAATTGTTAGTCTTACAAATGAAAAGGGGGATCTTTCCAACAATGAAGAGGAAATTAGAGAAATAATGAGTTACTTTGCCTAACTTTATGCCAATAAATTTGATAACTTAAGTTAAATGGATGACTTCCTCCAAAAATATAGGCAACCTAGATTAACAGAGGAGGAAATAAATTGCTTAAATAGTCCCATTTCAGAAAAAGAAATAGAACAAGCTATTAATCAACTGCCCAGGAAAAAATCCCCAGTACCAGATGGATTCACATGTGAATTCTACCAAACATATAAAGAACAATTAGCCCCAATGTTATATAAATTATTTGAAAAAATAGGGGATGAAGGAGTCCTACCAAACTCCTTTTATGACACAGACATGGTACTGATACCTAAACCAGGTAGAGCGAAAACTGAGAAAGAAAATTATAGACCAATTTCCTTAATGAATACTGATGCTAAAATCTTAAATAAGATATTAACAAAAAGACTTCAGAAAATCATCTCCAGGATAGTGTACTATGATCAAGTAGGATTTATTCCAGGAATGCAGGGCTGGTTTAATATTAGGAAAACTATTAATATAATTGACCATATTAATAATCACATTAATAAAAACCATATGATCATCTCAATAGATGCAGAAAAAGCATTTGACAAAATCCAACTTCCATTCCTACTAAAAACTCTTGAGAGTATAGGAATAAATGGACTATTCCTCAGAATAATCAGGAGCATATATTTAAGACCGTCAGTAAGCATAATATGCAATAAAAATAAACTGAAACCTTTCCCAGTAAGATCAGGAATGAAACAAGTTTGCCCACTATCACCATTACTATTCAATATAGTACTAGAAACGCTAGCCTCGGCAATAAGAGCCGAGAAAGAGATTCAAGGAATTAGAGTAGGAAATGAGGAAATCAAACTATCACTCTTTGCAGATGACATGATGGTATACTTAGAGAACCCCAAAGACTCTGCTAAAAAGCTATTAGAAATCATTCAGAATTTTAGCAAAGTGGCAGGATACAAAATAAATCCACATAAATCCTCAGCATTTTTATATATCACCAACAAAATGCAACAGCAAGAGATACAAAGAGAAATTCCATTCCAAACAAATGTTGACAGTATAAAGTATTTGGGAATCCATCTACCAAAGAATAGTCAGGAATTATATGAGAAAATTACAAAACACTTGCCACAAAATTAAAATCAGATTTAAATAATTGGAAAGAGACAGTTAGTGCTCTTGGATAGGCCTAGAGAATATAATAAATATGACAATACTCCCTAAACTAATCTATTTATTTAGTGCTATACCCATCAGACTCCCAAGAAACTATTTTAATGAGCTAGAAAAAATAACAACAAAATTCATATGGAAGAATAAAAGTCGAGAATTGAAAGGAAACTAATGAAAAAAAAAAGTCAGAGAAATGTGGTCTAAGTGTACCTGATCTAAAGCTATATTATATAGCAGCAGTCACCAAAACCATTTGGTATTGGCTAAGAAATAGACCCATAGATCAGTGGAACAGATTAGATACAAGGACAAAAAAGGGTACATCTATAGCAATCTAATCTTTGACAAAGCCAAAGATACCAACATTAGGGATAAAAATTCATCATTTGGAAAAAACTGTTGGGAAAACTGGAAATTAGTATGGTAGAAATTAGATATGGATCCACACTTAACACCATATACCAAGATAAGAAGAAAATGGGTCCATGATTTAGGCATAAAGAATGAGATCATAAATAGATTAGACAAATAGAAAATAGTCTACCTCTCAGACCTGTGGAGGAGGAAGGAATTTATGACCAGAGGAGTACTAGAGATCATTATTGATCACAAAACAGAAGATTTTGATTACATCAAACTGAAAAGTTTCTGTAGAAACAATACTAATGCAAACAAGATTAGAAGGGAAGTAACAAATTGGGAAAATATTTTTACAGTTAAAGGTTCCAATAAAGGTCTCATTTCCAAAATATTTAGAGAACTGACTCTAATTTATAAGAAATCAAACCATTCTCCAATTGATAAATGGTCAAAGGATATGAACAGACAATTCTCAGATGATGAAATTGAAACTATATCCACTCATATGAAAGAGTGTTCCAAATCACTACTGATCAGAGAAATGCAAATTAAGACAACTCTGAGATACCACTACACACCTGTCAGATTGGCTAAGATGACAGGAACAAATAATGATGAATGTTGGAGGGGATGTGGGAAAACTGGGATACTGATACATTGTTGGTCAACTTGTGAAAGAATTCAGCCATTCTGGAGAGAAATTTGGAACTATGCCCCAAAAGTTATCAAACTGTGCATACCCTTTGACCCAGCCATACTACTACTGGGCTTATATCCCAAAGAAATACTAAAGAAGGGAAAGGGACCTGTATGTGCCAAAATGTTTGTGGCAGCTCTTTTTGTTGTAGCTAGAAACTGGAAGTTGAATGGATGCCCATCAATTGGAGAATGGTTGGGTAAATTATGGTATATGAAGGTTATGGAATATTATTGTTCTGTAAGAAATGACCAGCAGGAGGAATACAGAGAGGCTTGGAGAGACTTACATCAACTGATGCTGAGTGAAATGAATAGAACCAGAAGATGGCTGTACACTTCAATGGTGTATGATGATATATTATGATGGAAGTGGATATCTTAAACATAAAGAAGATCCAACTCACTTCCAGTTGATCAATGATGGACAGAAATAACTACACCCAGAGAAGGAACACTGGGAAGTGAATGTAAATTGTTAGCACTACTGTCTATCTACCCAGGTTACTTATACCTTTGGAATCTAATACTTAATTTGCAACAAGAAAATGATATTTACACACATATATTATATCTAGGTTATATTGTAACACATGTAAAATGTATGGGATTGCCTGTCATCGGGGAGAGGGAGTATAGGGAGGGGAGCGATAATTTGGAAAAATGAATACAAGGGATAATATTATAAAAAATTACTCATGCATATATACTTTTGAAAAAAAATTTCTAAAAAAAAAAATTAAAATCATCCCAGATGATAAAGCCCCATTATATTGCAATACAACTGAATATGTAAAAATATACAAATATTTACAAGACATAAATGTATGTATGACCCATTTTAGGAGACTTTAGGTTTCCAGATACAAGGAGCACTGAGCTATCCCAGCAAAACAGGAGCAATCAGGATGGAGGAAAAAAAAAAATCAGGATCGAGACTTCTTTGCTTAGAATTTTAAATTGCTATGGGCTAATTTTGGAATGAGGGAGTTACACTTTCATTCTTTCAATTTTATGATTTCCTGAAAGAGCTAATGCTTTTCTACTTTTTTCTGCTCAGTATAAAATTAAGAACTTGATTAAATGGTTAAACTAGATGGACAAGTGATTAAACTTGATCAGCAATTTATCCTATTGGCATAGAAGGTCAAAGAAAAATAAAGGCATGAAAGTGACAAATAGCCAATTCTTCTTACATATAGAGTAGAATGAAAATTAACTAAGACAAAATAAAATTATTAAATTTATTGACAAGGAATAACATTTATAATATTGCATGAACATGTTTAGTGTTTTCCTTTTACTGAAATTACTTATGCATGGCAGTATTAAATTCACAAGAGCTTAATCCATATTATTTAATTACATATGAAACTACACAATACAGATTATCTAACTATACAAGAACAAAGTAAAGCAAATGGTCTTATCTATCATGCTAAACTTTATATTGTGACCTTGGATAAGAAACACCTGTAACTATACTTTATAAGTACCTCTATTCTGCTATATGAAATGGAAAGGACATTTTTGACAATTGAAAAGTGTTTGTTCACATACTTTATTTTAATCTCTCCCTTTTGTTCTCTATTTTTAGAGACACATCATGTTATTTGCCTTCCAAATATTCTCCTAGAAAACTCCATCCTATTTCTCCTATTTTTGACTTTCACCTTCTTCTACTTATGTTAATAAAATATGTTATTTTTCTATACTAAATTGCTTTTAATTGCTTGCAACGTTATGTTGAAGGATTTTGCTTATATTATAGGAAGAAACTAACTGTCTTCAGTAATTGTTCAACGTGTTTTTGCAGTGGTTTTTTTTTTTTCATTTTTGAGAAGATCCTTTTGCATTTTGGAGGAACTGCTCTTGATTCAATATGTGTTTACATGATGTTTGAAATGTTTGACGTCTCCACCCCGATACATGTTTAACTATCTCTGAATTTGTGAAGTGTGTTTTCAAGATGTAAAACCTTTCATGTGTCTTTAGAATGATAATCATTCTTAAGAAATACAGAATTTAAAATACAACACAAGCTATCAATGAAAACTTTATGTGCTGTGATACTTAGCACAGATTTGATAGAAAGCAAATGAATAGTAAATAAATCAGCACAATATGCTTCCATATTTTTAGACTGTCATTTGAAGCACAGACTTATGACAGTGACAAAAAATATATTTTCCATTTAATTCACATAGTACTAAAAATAAAAGTTGCAAGGATCCCTATGTGTGTAAGAAAAAAAAATGAAATAAAGTGATAAATAAAAAAGAAACTAAATAAGTGAAAAAAAGTGAGGGCCAGAGGCAGATCATTATATAAAATAATATTCCATTGCTTTAAGTGGATTTGAGAATTTTAAGGGGTGATTCTGCATTCATGTTCTGTGCTGTTTTGTATGTAGATGAAAGAGTAAAAATGGTAACTATCATTCAGAGGTGAAAGCAGTTCAGGCTTATTCAGAAATGGAGTAATCCCCAATTTGTCAAAAAAATTTAATAAATCTATACAAAGAGGAAAAATTCATGAAGGTAGACAACTAGTAGATGATTCAACCTACTTGGCTTTGGTTTAAGGTTTTTGTTAACATCAAGCCAAAATAAAAACTCATGCCCCATTTAATGTCTTAAGAAGAAGAAGAATAAAAAAAGATCTAAAATTGGTAATGATGAAGTAAAGGAAAACATTAGGATGAATCAGATGAATAAAAAAAGCTTCCTGTAGATAGTGTTTTAATTGAAACTTGAAGGAAACTAGCAAATACACAAGGTAGAATTGAGAAAGGAGAGCATTCCAAGTAGGAGTGATAATAAGGAAAGTTTGCTGCAATTGGCAGAGTATCCTGTTTGAGAAACAGTGAGGAGTCCAGTGTCTTGGAAATGTAGGAAGGAGAGTGTGAGCAGAAGACAAATAAGGTGTTAGAAAACTTGAAAAGGGGGGGGGGGCGGAGCCAAGATGGCGGAGAAGATACACGCGATTCTTTAAGCTCCTTTATTCCCTCACTACCAACTAGATAAAATCAGCCTCAGAAATAGCGCTGGACTGATAGAATCCACAAGGACTGGAAGCACGACTTACTAGCTGGAGAGAATCTGGAGTTTCAACAGGAAAGGTCAGTCCCCAGGGGAAGAAGAAGAAAGGCCAGCACAGACGGCTGGGTGCTGACACGCTGCGCCAATCACGCTGGGGAGGGCTCTGGGATCAGAGAAGCCACTGAGATAGAAGAATCTGGCACAGGCTGTTAGCTCTTCTCTGCTTATAAAACAGCAGTTCAGAAGAGAAATTAAGCCACTTTAAAATTTTTAAACCAGATAATAGAACCACCCCAATCTGAAAGTGACTCAGTAGATCTTGGCACTGTGGGTGTGGCGGACTTAAGCTGTCCTAGCTTTCACCTGTGAGTAGTTAAGAGATTGAGAAGTGGGCGGTTACGTCATAAGGAAACACACACTGCCTTGCTTGGCTGGAGGCTGTGGAACTCAGCCCCAGGAAGTCCCAGAGAAGCGGAACCTTTGAAATAGGAATCGCTGTTTCAGGGCAGACACTTCCAGTTTGAGCGCAGGGGCTTTTCAAGTCATCTACTGCTGACATCCACGCCCCACCGGGATGCATAGGCTGGGCTTTGAGTCGCCTTTACTGTTCAATCTCAAACTTCAGGGAAGCCGCTAGGACAAATAGTGCTGCCCTCAAAGCACAGCAGTGCTAATCACATGTGAGGCACTTCCAGGGAGGGGGTGGGGAACTCTCTCCCAGAGCTCTCTCTTAGCTCAGGCGCAGGGGCCTCTGCATCCATCCGGTCTGGGAGGAAACTGGTAAAGAAATAAATAAATAATTTCCAAACCCCAGGGACAGACCCCAAAAGTTTTTTAAGTATGAGCAAAAAGCAAAAAAAAAAAAACAAAAAAAAAAAACAAACAAACAAACAAAAAAAAAAACCAAGGAAGTTAACAGCAGAGAGTCAGCAGATAACAGCCTAAAGGTGAATGATACCTGCCCCCATCACATAACTCTCTCCTAGGAGAGACTATTAAAAATTAAGAGAGTTTGAAGAAAAATGGGGAAAGGAAAGAGAAGCTATGAAATTGGAGTTGGAAAAAATAAAGAATTCACAGGAGATTCAGGGAAACAAAATTTGTGAATTAGAAAAGGTTAAAAAAATCACAGGAAAATAGGATTTCTGGATTGGAGAAGACAAAAAAGTCTCAAGAAAATAGGATTTGTGAATTGGAAAAAGAAAATAATTCTCTAAAAAAATTAGGGAAATGGAAAAAAATTCAATAGAGCAAAATAATTCATTTAAAAACGAAATTGGACATTTACAAAAAGAACTAAAAACTGTGAATGAAGAAAATAACTTCTTAAAATTCAGGATGGAACAAATAGAAATGAATGATTCACAGAGAACCCAAGAATCAGTCAAACAAAACAAAAAAAATGAAAAGCTGGAGAATAACGTCAAATACTTACTGGGAAAATCTATAGACCTGGAAAATAGATCTAGGAGAGATAATCTGCAGATCATTGGACTTCCTGAAAACTATGACCAAAAAAAGAGCCTAGATTCTATTTTATAGGAAATTATCAAAGATAACTGTCCAGAAAAAATAGAAACAGAAGGGAAAGTAGATGTCGAAAGAATTCATCGAACTCCTTCTGAAATAGACCCTAAAAAAAGAGCACCACGTAATATTGTGGCTAAGCTACAGAACTAACACACAAAGGAGAAAATCTTGCAAGCAGCTAGAAAAAAACAATTTAAATACCAAAGTGCCACAATAAGAGTCACACAAGATCTGGCTGCCTCCACATTAAAAGATAGAAGGGCCTGGAACCTGATATTCCAAAAGGCAAAACATCAAGGAGTGCAACCAAGAATAAACTACCCAGCTAAGTTTAGCATCTTTTTCCATGGAAGAAGATGGGCATTCAATGAAATAGAGGAATTCCCTATGTTTCTAAGAAAAAAACCAGACTTAAACAAAAAATTTGATCTACATCCACAAGACTGAAGAGAAACAGAAAAAGGTACACAGAACCCTTGAGAACTGTATCTCTGTTGTGGGTGTATAGAAAGTACTCATGGATAATTTGATCTTATTGACATAAAAGAAAAAAAGGGGGGTGTAGTAAAGGGAAGGGGGTAGTATCAGAAAAAGGGGAGGGAGTGATACAAAGAGGGAAACTACATCCCAGGAAGAGGAATAGAAAATACACCATAACTGAGAGAATTTAGAGAGGGGGAGAAACATTGTGTGAATCTTACTCTCATCAGAAGAGGCTCAAAGAGTATATAATTGACATATCTGTTTTTCAGAGAATTCTCTCTCACCTCATTAAAAGGGGGGAGAGGAAAAGGGAAAAGGAAAAGGAGAATAAGGGAAGGGACTTGGAGGGATGGGGGAGGGATACTAAAAAAAAAAAAGGGAGGGCTGGGTATCACAAGTGGGGTCTATAAATTAAATATTGGGGAAGGGATTAAGGGGGGTCAAGGGAAAAAGCATAATCTGGGATTCATATGATGGCAGGAAATACAGAATTAGTCCTTTTAACTGTAAATGTGAATGGGATGAATGCTCCCATCAAACGGAGACGGATAGCAGACTGGATCAAAAATCAGAACCCTACAATATGTTGTTTACAGGAAACACACTTAAAGCAGGGAGATTCATATAGAGTAAAGGTAAAAGGTTGCAGCAGAATCTATTATGCTTCAGGGAAAGCCAAAAAATCAGGGGTAGCTATCCTTATCTCAGATCAAGCAAAAGCAGAAGTTGATCTAGTTAAACGAGATATATTCTGCTAAAAGGTAGCATAAATAATGAAGCCATATCAATACTAAACATATATTCACCAAGTGGTATAGCATCTAACTTTTTAAAGGAAAATTAAGAGAATTGCAAGAAGAAATAGACAGTAAAACTATAATAGTGGGAGATCTCAACCTTGCACTCTCAGATTTAGACAAATCAAACCACAAAACAAATAAGAAAGAAATTAAAAAAGTAAATAGAACATTAGAAAAACTAGGTATGATAGACCTTTGGAGAAAACTGCATTGCGATAGAAAAGAATATACTTTCTTCTCAGCAGTTCATGGATCCTATACAAAAATTGAGCATCTATTAGGACATAAAGATCTCAAATTAAATGTAGGAAGGCAGAAATAACAAATGCCTTCTTCTCAGATCACAATGCAATAAAAGCTACATTCAGTAAGAAGTTAAGGGTAAATAGACCAAAAAGTAATTGGAAACTGAATAGTCTCATCTTAAAGAATGACTGGGTGAAACAGCAAATTATAGAAACAATTAGGAATTTCACCCAAGATAATGACAACGATGAGACATCATACCAAAATATGTGGGATACAGCTAAAGCAGTAATAAGGGGAAATTTTAAATCTTTAGAGGCTTTTTTGAACAAAATAGGGAAAGAGAAGTTTAACGAATTGGGCCTGCAACTTAAAAAGCTAGAAAAAGACCAAATTAAAAACCCCCAACCAAAATTTAAACTGGAAATACAAAATTAAAAGGAGAAATCAATAATATTGAAAGTAAAAAGTACTATTGAATTAGTAAATAAAACCAAGAGTTGGTTTTATGAAAAAGCTAATAAAATAGATAAACCTTTGGTAAATCTGATCAGAAAAAAGAAAGAGTAAAATCAAATTGTTAGTCTTACAAATTAAAAGGGGGATCTTTCCACCAATGAAGAGGAAATTAGAGAAATAATGAGTTACTTTGTGCAACTTTATGCCAATAAATTTTATAACTTGAAATGGATGACTTCCTCCAAAAATATAGGCTTCCTAGATTAACAGAGGAAGAGATACATTGCTTAAATAGTCCCATTTCAGAAAAAGAAATAGAACAAGCTATTAATCAACTGCCCAGGAAAAAATCCCCAGGACCAGATGGATTCACATGTGAATTCTACCAAACATTTAAAGAACAATTAGCCCCAATGCTATATAGACTATTTGAAAAAATAGGGGATGAAGGAGTCCTACCAAACTCCTTTTATGACACAGACATGGTACTGATACCTAAACCAGGTAGAGCGAAAACTGAGAAAGAAAATTATAGACCAATTTCCTTAATGAATACTGATGCTAAAATCTTAAATAAGATATTAGCAAAAAGACTTCAGAAAATCATCCCCAGGATAATACACTATGATCAAGTAGGATTTATTCCAGGAATGCAGGGCTGGTTTAATATTAGGAAAACTATTAATATAATTGACCATATTAATAATCAAATTAATAAAAATCATATGATCATCTCAATAGATGCAGAAAAAGCATTTGACAAAATCCAACATCCATTCCTACTAAAAATGCTTGAGAGTATAGGAATCAATGGACTATTCCTTAGAATAATCTGGAGCACATATTTACAACCATCAGTAAGCATAATATGCAATAGAAATAAACTGCAACCTTTCCCAGTAAGATCAGGAGTGAAACAAGTTTGCACACTATCACCATTACTATTCAATATAGTACTAGAAATGCTAGCCTCGGCAATAAGAGCCGAGAAAATGATTCAAGGAATTAGAGTAGGAAATGAGGAAATCAAACTATCATTCTTTGCAGATGACATGATGGTATACTTAGAGAACCCCAAAGACTCTGCTAAAAAGCTTTTAGAAATCATTCAGAATTTTAGCAAAGTGGCAGGATACAAAATAAATTCACATAAATCCTCAGCATTTTTATATATCACCATCAAAATGCAACAGCAAGAGATACAAAGAGAAATTCCATTCCAAACAAATGTTGAAGTAAAAAATATTCTGGAATCCATCTACTAAAGAATAGTCAGGAATTATATGAGAAAAATTACAAAACACTTGCCACAAAATTAAAATCAGATTTAAATAATTGGAAAGACATTCAGTGCTCTTGGATAGGCCGAGCGAATATAATAAAGATGACAATACTCCCCAAACTAATCTATTTATTTAGTGCTATACCCATCAGACTCCCAAGAAACTATTTTAATGAGCTAGAAAAAATAACAACAAAATTCATATGGAAGAATAAAAGGTCGAGAATTGAAAGGAAACTAATGAAAAAAAAGTCAGAGGAAGGTGGTCTAAGTGTACCTGATCTAAAGCTATATTATATAGCAGCAGTCACCAAAACCATTTGGTATTGGCTAAGAAATAGACCCATAGATCAGTGGAACAGATTAGATACAAGGACAAAAAAGGGTACATCTATAGCAATCTAATCTTTGACAAAGCCAAAGATACCAACATTAGGGATAAAAATTCATCATTTGGAAAAAACTGTTGGGAAAACTGGAAATTAGTATGGTAGAAATTAGATATGGATCCACACTTAACACCATATACCAAGATAAGAAGAAAATGGGTCCATGATTTAGGCATAAAGAATGAGATCATAAATAGATTAGACAAATAGAAAATAGTCTACCTCTCAGACCTGTGGAGGAGGAAGGAATTTATGACCAGAGGAGAACTAGAGATCATTATTGATCACAAAATAGAAGATTTTGATTACATCAAACTGAAAAGTTTCTGTAGAAACAATACTAATGCAAACAAGATTAGAAGGGAAGTAACAAATTGGGAAAATATTTTTACAGTTAAAGGTTCCAATAAAGGTCTCATTTCCAAAATATATAGAGAACTGACCCTAATTTATAAGAAACCAAACCATTCTCCAATTGATAAATGGTCAAAGGATATGAACAGACAATTCTCAGATGATGAAATTGAAACTATATCCACTCATATGAAAGAGTGTTCCAAATCACTACTGATTAGAGAAATGCAAATTAAGACAACTCTGAGATACCACTATACACCTGTCAGATTGGCTAAGATGACAGGAACAAATAATGATGAATGTTGGAGGGGACGTGGGAAAACTGGGATACTGATACATTGTTGGTGGAGTTGTGAAAGAATCCAGCCATTCTGGAGAGCAATTTGGAACTATGCCCCAAAAGTTATCAAACTGTGCATACCCTTTGACCCAGCCATACTACTACTGGGCTTATATCCCAAAGAAATACTAAAGAAGGGAAAGGGACCTGTATGTGCCAAAATGTTTGTGGCAGCTCTTTTTGTTGTAGCTAGAAACTGGAAGTTGAATGGATGCCCATCAATTGGAGAATTGTTGGGTAAATTATGGTATATGAAGGTTATGGAATATTATTGCTCTGTAAGAAATGACCAGCAGGAGGAATACAGAGAGGCTTGGAGAGACTTACATCAACTGATGCTGAGTGAAATGAATAGAACCAGAAGATGGCTGTACACTTCAATGGTGTATGATGATATATTCTGATGGAAGTGGATATCTTCAACATAAAGAAGATCCAACTCACTTCCAGTTGATCAATGATGGACAGAAATAACTACACCCAGAGAAGGAACACTGGGAAGTGAATGTAAATTGTTAGCACTACTGCCTATCTACCCAGGTTACTTATACCTTTGGAATATAATACTTCATGTGCAACAAGAAAATTGTATTTACACACATATATTGTATCTAGGTTTTACTGTAACACATGTAAAATGTATGGTATTGCCTGTCATCAGGGGGAGGGAGTGGAGTGAGGGGGGATAATTTGGAAAAATGAATACAAGGAATAATATTATAAAAAAATTACTCATGCATATATACTGTGAAAAATATATTCCAAATTAAAAAAAAAAAAAAAGAAAACTTGAAAAAGTAGTAGGCCACCAGATTATGAAAAGCTTTAAATGTCAAACTGAATATTTTCTATTTGATCCCAGAGGCAATTGTAAGCCACTCAAATATATCAAATAGGAGATCATAGGTGCTTTGTGAAGACAACTTTGAGAGTAGAATGAAGATGGGCTGGAATAGAGATTCATAATATGGAGACCGACTAGCATCCTACTGATATAATTCAGATATGAGATGATGAGATGCGACAGGGTTGTGACAGAGTCAGGAGGGAGTTTGGGGTCTATGCAAGATTAAAAAAAAATCAATGTTGGAGGTTCTTCACCATAGACTGAATGTTGGGAATGAAAGGTTGTGAATCTGAGTTATTGGAATGCCCTCAACAATGACAGCAAAATTTGGAAAGGAGATTTTGGGAGAGAGACAATGCATTTAATTTTGGATGTAAAGGAGTTTAGGAAGACCACAGGATATCTGATTTGAGATGCATAATAGACAGTTGGAAATATAAGCTTAGAGGTCAAAAAAGAGTTCAGGACCAGATAACTAGGTTTGAGAATAGTCAGCATAAAATTGATAATTGAGCACTGGAGAGCACTCACTATTCAAAAGAATTTTTATACTGAAGGCAGTATGTCAAAAAATAAATTAAGTCACATATCTAATATAGTATACAAAAAACACTCCAAATGCATTTGTGAATTAAGTATAATATCAAACAAAAAATCACTACTGAGGTTACTATATTTTTAATGAAATATGTCTCCTACATAGCTGAGGGAGAATTCAAAGGAAATAAAGGATGTATGACTACAGAAAATACAAGTTGTATATTTTTCATTTCATGAAACTGATGAGATTTTATACAAATGAAAGCCATGCAATTGTTCAAAGAAACACTTAAGTGCGATATACATATATGAATATATGTAAAATGAAAACTGAAACAACTATGAAATTCACCTTACACCCAGCAGAGTGACAAAGATGATAAAACATATCATTTTCAAGAGTTTTCAGGAAGAGATGTTCATAAATGTCCTGAAATACCTGTGAATTGGCCCAAGAGATATTAAAATTTGAGGGATTTTATTATAAAAGCATTATCCAACTCTTCATAATTTTTGACCTAGTGATCTCACATCTAGTTACTTAACCTGAGGATATCTCCTAGAAAGAATGGATCTTCATAAACCAACAAATTCAGTGTTAAATTGTTATGCTACGGGAAATATATCAAGATATAATAAAGGTTCACAAAAATGAGAATTACCGAGCAATTGTGGCATTTGAACTTAATGGGATATTTTACCATTAAAATAAATATAGTGATTGAAAGAAACATAAAAGCACGTGTGAATGAAAAAAGTAGGACAAGAAGAAGGGCATAACTAATGATACCAACAATGTAAATGAAAGTAAACACTAAAGATAAACTTAGATTACATTCAGTGCTTAATTTATTCTAAAGGGCAAACAATGACATCCATGCTACTATGCTATGCTTTGTACAGAGGAGGGGATAGAGACAAAAAAAGTGGTCAATTATTACTTGATTGTTTATTACAGGAAAGGTTTCTATCAGTGGAAGTGATATATAGGAAAATGATTATGATATTAAAAGAAAGACACTGATTAAACTTAGAAAGAAATAATGGTCCTATTTAAATAATGATTATTTTATATGTCAAGGAATGGTTTAAAGTCATTGAAAGTGCCATAAAATCTTCAAAATATAATATATCACATTTTCTTCTTTCTCATTATTTCTGGATCCAGCTCATTTAATTTTAGTGATTGCTTAAGGTACATCTGCTCGTCTAATTTCATGTCATGGAACTTGGACATTTTTCACCCAATTTTTTCTTTATATATATTATTAGGATGTTATATTTTTCATAGTCAAGTGTTATGTACTTCATGGAGTTTTTTATGATTTTACTCTTAAAGAAAAAAAAAACTAATCAAAATACTTCAACAAAGCAATAACTTCAAGCTTTCTCTGGAACACTGAGGTAGAGATATAGGTATAGAATGTTAAAATGTTCTAGTAGGAGAGGGATGACTAGAAGCTCTTCTTGATGAGGTTCACTGCTGCCAAAGCACTGAAATGTTTTCCTCAGTTTATTTGTGAGATATCAAATTGTGTGTGTGTGTGAGTGAGTGTGTGTGTGTGTGTGTGTGTGTGTGTGTGTAGTTCTCTAGACTATCCAGAGGGGAGAGAAAAAGTGAAGTTGTGAAGTTAAGGATGTTTTCATTTGGGGGTTGGTTGTGGAGAACATTTATTAGGTATCTGTAATTTTTTTTTTCTCTTCCAATTCAATGATACAGATTCTGTAGTTTACTGTTGTTTGCCTATGTTTCTATTTGCACAGTGATAATTGAGTATCTAGACTCCAGCCCCATAATGGTATAGAAAGTCCATGGTGGATGTTCTTAGTAGAAAATGACTCCCACAAAGACAAACCCAAGTTTTTTAGGTGCTTGTGTTAGCTGATCCATGGGTAGTGGAATAAACATTAACAACTGATTCTTCCAACAGACACTTTACCGTCCGGTGTTGGAGGTGTGTTTTCTCATCAAATGCCAGATGGCACTGTGGAGCCAGTTACTCCACATTTAATATAAATGTCACCTAAAGAATGCAACTAAGCAAAAATACACCGTTACAATGATTTTAAAAGTTAAGAAACTTTAAACTCCCTTAAGATCTGTAACTTTGATTTTCACTGATTATATATCTTTCATGTGATTTTGTTCCAAGAAGTTAGTACACATAATGAATTCTAAAGTTTTCCAAGTTTCCAAGTATGCAGTTTTGAAATATTTTGTTTATGCTTTTGATAGCACACTTGTTTTAATGAGACATGTGCAATTATATTATTTCTCATTATTTGATAAAAATAATTGGGAAAAATGAAATGTAATCTGAGAGCAACTCCAGCATCTCAGATCCCATGCCAAAATAAGCTCAAAATAGTTACATGGCTTGGACATTAAGAATGTCCAAATTAAGCAAATTAGTGGACCATGGAAATTTTTTTCTGTGAGATCTTTGAACAAGGAAAGAGTTCATGACTAAATAAGAGAAAGAGAGATTCAGGGGGGTAAAAGTGGCTGCATTGTTTACATATAATTAAATTTTTTTTCACAAACAAATCTAATAAAATTAGAAAAAGTGCAGGGAATTTTGGGAGAAAGTTTTGGCAAGTTTCTCAGATAAATATCTTATCTCCCATGTATGAAACCAAGGCAAATTTACAAGAATAAGAGCAATTTTCTAACTGTTTAAAATTCAAATGGTGATAAAAGGTACTTTTCAAAGGAAGACCTAAAGGCTACCAAAAAGGTATGGGAAATGCTTTAAATCACTAATAATAAAATAAGTTCATATTAAAACAACTCTGAAATGCCACCTCAAACTCATCACATTGGCCGACAGAAAAAGAAAATAACAAATGTGAGAATGGATGTGGGAAATAGAGGTACACTTATGTATTTACAAAGTAGCTAAGTATTGTAGTAGATAGAGTACTGGGTCTGGAGTTAGGAAGATTTGAATTTAAATCTGCACTTAGACACTTATGAGATATGTGATCCTGAGCAAATCCTGAGTGTTTACCTTAATTTTTTCATCTAAAATGAAATGGAGATGGAAATGACAAACAACTCAATATCTTTGCTAAGATAAGTTCAAATGGGGTCCTGAAGAATCAGATATGACCCAACTGTAAAACAACAATGCATTATTGGTAGAACTGCAAATTAATCCAAACTCTCTGGAAATAAGTTTGGAACTATTTCCAAGAACTATCAAACTGTGTATACACATTTGACCAAGTAATACTGCTACTAGGTCTGTTCTACAAAGAAATCAAAGAGAAATGAAAGGGGTACATATGTAAACACATATGAAAAGAATTCAAGAATTAACAGTATTGGAATTAAGAGGATGGCTATCAAATGGGGAAATTATTGAAAACATTTATGGAAAATTAATGTGATTAAACATTGTTGTGTCATAAAAATGTTGGAAGGAATGATTTTAAATAAAAAAAACAAAAGATTTATATGAATTTATTAAAAGTGAAGTAAGCAGAATCAGAATAACATTTTGCTTAATAGAAATAAGATAATCAATTGTGAAAGACACTGAAGACACCATGAAGGCATATCAATACCTTAAAGAACTCATAATGAAAAATGATGGACATATATGCATATATACTTTTTGGAACATAACTAATGTGGAAATCTATTTTGCATAAATTTATATTTATAATGAGTGTTATATTTCTTGTTTTCTTAGTGGATAGGGGAGAGAGAGAATTTAGATGAAAATTAAATTAAATTAAATATTAAAATTTATGAACTCTATTGCAAACCTCAGATCCTGATACTTCTGGAAATTTCACTATTAAAAGATCTATTTGGCTCTTTTCTTCAGGTTGACAAAATTTTATACTTAACATGTGACTTATCTGATTGGTATCTCCAATCAATGGAGAAGTATGAAATGTTATAATCTTTAAAATAAAAAAAAATATATGCTATTTAGTTCTAATATTGAATTCCTACTAGTTTGGTCATCTTATGGACAGTATTTTTCCTTTTTTCAAACAGTTTCTCATCTACAAAATGAAGAGTTATCTGAAACTCTATGGATCCTTTCAATTCTAAAATACAGTTATATGACTTGTGTGATCTAATGAATATATTTACAGGCAAATCACGATGACCTTAGTTATAAGTGAAAAATTTATCTTGATTCATATGAAAATTATTCATTAGAAGATTTTGAAATTGATTATGATGCATATATCACAATCCTTGAAAAATTAAAGTGCTTTACTTTTAAAATTTTAATAAATGTATTAATTTTTAAATTTAAAATTTAATTTAATTTTAAGAATTTTTTAAATAATTATTTAATTTTTAATAATTTTAATTTCATTTTACTTTACTGCAATACTTAGCTATCTCATCAATGCATAAGTGTACCTCTATTTCCCACATCCATTCTGGCATTTGTCATTTTCTTTTTCTGTCATTCAATGTAATGGGTTTGAGGTGGCATTTGAGAGTTGTTTCAATATGAATTTATGTAATTATTTGTAATTATTGTAATTACAATAATGACATTTGTTATTATTACAATTACAATACTTATACTTGTAATAATTATGTAATTATTTTTTGATTTCAACTTTTAATAAGTTTATAACATTGCTTTATGAAACTTGTTAAGAGATAAAAATCAAAGCAAAAGGGAAAAAACATGGGAGAGTAAAAAAACAGAAAAAAGAAATGAACATTGATTTGTTGATTACATTTAGTACCCATAGTTCTTTTTCTGCATGCAAGTGGCATTTTCTGTCCAAAGTCTATTTGGTTTGCTTTTGGATCACTGAACCAATGAGAAGACCCAAGTCTTTCATAACCGATCATCATACATTCTTACAGTCTCCAATTGCAGGAAATGGAGAAATTTAGAATGCTCTGTGTAGAGGATCACAGATAGTGGGGGAGCTCTAGGCAAGGTATAAGACCCTTCAGCCCAGAGGGAACCTGCCAACAAAGTCTGGTTCAGGGCCCCATCTCCCCTAAGGGTTCTCAGCCTTCCTAAGAAGTCAGGGAGTGATGACAATCTAGCTTGTAATTAAAGCAGAGTGATACTAAATGGGAAAAGTATATTTACACACATTAGCAAGTTGTTTACATGGTCCAGTATGCACAGTATGTAGTTATTGCATGTGCTGTGTGCTATGATTATATAAGGGTATTAGGGTATATTAGGCTGAGAGAATTTGGAATAAATGGACTCTGTGTTTGACCATCCACGTGAGTCCTGCCTCATCACTCCTCTTCTAACACTAAGGACTTGGGCTGGTACCAAGATCTTCCAAAGACTAGTCTGGACACAACATTTGGTGCCTAAATGTGGGGCCCTAGAAAGTAAGGTACACAGCAGCTCAATTGATGTAATCAGCGATTTCAGCAGAGGAGTCCCCATGAATAAAGTAAGTATAAAAATAGGCAAGTGGGAAGATTTGGTAAGGGCTAATCTAGTCACTTTCTTTTTTTCAGCCGAAATGGGATTTCAGAATTCTCCTGGAGGGAGAAGGAGGAGTGGGAGGGTCACTACACCATCAGCACTGCTCATGCAGCAGTTTTGCCCATCTTCTATGTCCCCATTACAAGAGGCATTAATTAAAGCAAAGCAGGAAGGACAGGATACATCTAGTTTGAGAAGTATATCCTGTGATTGAAGACCTGGACTCTTCAGGTCAAGTCAGGAGAAGATACTACTTTTAATCTGGAAATTATCAAAAATCTGAAAAAGGCTAGCACTCTTTATGGGTCTACATCATTTTATGTTAAGATGCTTTTAAATGAATGAATGAAATTTTATCCCCTAATGATTAAAAATCTGTAACAAAGACACATTTAGAACCTGGGCAAACCTTATTGTGGCTTTCTGAGTATGCTGAACTCTGTCTAAAGAAGACCATAGAAACACTAAGGAGCTATCAATTGTATATAGCCCCAGAAAAAAAAAAAATCAAAGACATGCTCCTTTTCAATATTTAGGATATGAAAGAAATCCCAAGGTACTCAAAGCACTTTTGTTAAGAACAGAGAAGTTGGGGGGGGCGGAGCCAAGATGGCGGAGAAGAAACACACGACTCAGTGAACGTCCTCACTCCCTCACAACCAATTAGATAAATTAAGTCTCAGAATTAGCTCAGGACTGATAGATACCATAAGGACTGGAAGCACTACTTACCAGCTGAAGAGAATCTGGAGTTTCAACAGGAAAGGTCAGTTCTCAGGGGAGGAATAAGAGAGACCAGCACAGACGGTGGGGTAGTGGCACACTGCGCCCATTGCGCTGGGAAGGGCTCTGGGATCAGAGAAGCCACTGAGGTAAAGGAATCTGGCACAGGCTGTTAGCTCTTCTCTGCTAATTATTTAGCAGTTCAGAAGAGAAAGCCAAAATATTTTAAAACTCAGATTAGATTTTCCTCGATCCTGGGGGTGACTCAGCAGAGACTCGGCTCCAGGGGGTGTGGCCTCAGCTACCACCTGAGAATAGTTAAGAGATTGACAAGTGGGTGGATACGGCCCAAGGCAACACACACTGCCTAGTTTAGCTGGAGGGAGTGGAACTCAGCTCCAGGAAGTCCCAGAGAAGCTGAACCTTTGAAGTAGGGACCGCGGTTTCTGGCAGACACTTCCAGTTTGAGGACAGGGGCTTTTCACGTCACCTGCTGCAGACATCCACTCCCCACCCGGACACATAGGCTGGGCTTTGTGCTGTCTTTACTATTCAATGCCCTCAAGCACAGCAGTGCTAATCACCTCTGAGACACTTCCAGGGAGGGGGTGGGGAACTCTCTCCCAGAGCTCTATCTTAGCTCAGGCGCAGGAGCCGCTGCATCCATCCGGTCTGGGAGGAAGCTGGTAAAGAAGTAAATAAATAATTTCCTACCCCAGGGACAGACCCCAAAAGATTTTTTAAGTATGAGCAAAAAAGCTAGAAAAACCATAGATTCCTTCTATACAGAGAAAGAGCGGGTATCCAACCCCGAGGAAGTTAACAGCAGAGAGTCAGCAGATAACAACCTAAAGGGGAACGATTCCTGCCCCCCATCACATAACTCTCTCCTAGAAGAAGCTCTTAAAAAATTGAGGGAGATTGAAGAAAAATGGGGAAAGGAAAGGGAAGCTATGATAGAGAATAACAACGTCCTGAAACTGGAGTTGGAAAAAATAAAGAATTCACAGGAGATGCAGGGAATCAAAATTTATGAATTAGAAAAGGTTAAAAAAACACAGGAAAGTAGATTTCTGAATTGGAAAAGATAAAAAAGTCTCAAGAAAATAGAATTTCTGAATTGGAAAAAGAAAATAATTCTCAAAAAAAAAAAATTAGGGAAATGGAAAAAAATTCAATAGAGCAAAATAATTCATTTAAAAACGAAATTGGGCATTTACAAAAAGAACTAAAAACTGTGAAAGAAGAAAATAACTCCTTAAAAGTCAGGATGGAACAAATAGAAATGAATGATTCACAGAGAACCCAAGAATCAGTCAAACAAAACAAAAAAAAATGAGAAGCTGGAGAACAACGTCAAATACTTACTGGGAAAATCTATAGACCTGGAAAATAGATCTAGGAGAGATAATCTGCGGATTATTGGACTTCCAGAAAACTATGACCAAAAAAAGAGCCTAGATTCTATTTTACAGGAAATTATCAAGGAGAACTGTCCAGAGATAATAGAAACAGAAGGGAAACTAGATGTGGAAAGAATTCATCGAACTCCTTCTGAAATAGACCCAAAAAGAAGAACACCACGGAAGATAGTGGCTAAGCTGCAGAATTACCACACAAAGGAGAAAATCCTGCAAGCAGCTAGAAAAAAACAATTTAAATACCAAGGTGCCACAATAAGGGTCACCCAAGTTCTGGCTGCCTCCACATTAAAAGATAGAAGGGCCTGGAACCTGATATTCTGAAAGGCAAAAGATCAAGGACTGCAACCAAGAATGAACTACCCAGCTAAGTTTAGCATCTTTTTCCATGGAAGAAGATGGTCATTCAATGAAACAGAGGAATTCTATATGTTTCTAAGAAAAAAACCAGACTTAAACAAAAAATTTGATCTACATCCACAAGATTGAAGAGAAACAGAAAAAGGTACACAGAACCCTTGAGAACTGTAACTCTGTTGTGGGTATATAAAAAAATACTCAAGGATAATTTGATTTTACTGATATAAAAGAAAAAAAGGGGGGTGTAGTAAAGGGAAGGAGGTCGGTTCAGAAAAAGGGGAAGGAGTGATAAAAAGAGGGAAACTACATCCCAGGAAGAGGCATAGAAAATACACCATATCTGAGGGAACTTAGTGAGGGGGAGAATCATTGTGTGAATCTTACTCTCATCAGGAGAGGCTCAAAGAGTAAATAATTAACATATTTGTTTTTCAGAGAATTCTCTCTCACCTCATTAAAAGGGGGGAGAGGAAAAGGGAAAAGGAAAAGGAGAATAAGTGAAGGGACTTGGAGGGAGGGGGGAAGGATCCTAAAAAAAAAAAGAGGGAGGGTTGCGCGTCACAAGGGGGGTCTGTAAATTAAATATCGGGGAGGGGGATCAGGGGGGTCAAGGGAAAAAAGCATAATCTGGGGATAATACGATGGCAGGAAATACAGAATTAGTAATTTTAACTGTAAATGTAAATGGGATGAACGATCCCATCAAACGGAGACGGATAGCAGATTGGATCAAAAAGCAGAACCCTACAATATGTTGCCTACAGGAAACACACTTAAAGCAGGGAGATACATACAGAATAAAGGTAAAAGGTTGGAACAGAGCCTATTATGCTTCAGGTAAAGCCAAAAAAGCAGGGGTAGCTATCCTTATCTCAGATCAAGCAAAAGCAGAAGTAGATCTCGTTAAAAAAGATAAGGAAGGAAACTATATCCTGCTGAAAAGTAGCATAAATAATGAAGCCATATCAATACTAAACATATATGCACCAAGTGGTATAGCATCTAACTTTCTAAAGGAAAAGTTAAGAGAACTGCAAGAAGAAATAGACAGTAAAACTATAATAGTGGGAGATCTCAACCTTGCACTCTCAGATTTAGACAAATCAAACCACAAAACAAACAAGAAAAAAATTAAAAAAGTAAATAGAATATTAGAAAAACTAGGTATGATAGACCTTTGGAGAAAACTGAATGGCAATAGAAAGGAATATACTTTCTTCTCAGCAGTTCATGGATCCTATACAAAAATTGACCATATATTAGGACATAAAGATCTCAAAATTAAATGTAGGAAGGCAGAAATAATAAATGCCTTCTTCTCAGATCACAATGCAATAAAAGCTACATTCAGTAAAAAGTTAGGGGTAAATAGACCAAAAAGTAATTGGAAACTGAATAATCTTATCTTAAAGAATGACTGGGTGAAAGAGCAAATTATAGAAACAATTAACAATTTCACCCAAGATAATGACAATGATGAGACATCATATCAAAATCTTTGGGATGCAGCTAAAGCAGTAATAAGGGGAAATTTTATATCTTTAGAGGCTTATTTGAAGAAAACTGAGAAAGAGAAGATTAACGAATTGGGCTTACAACTTAAAAGGCTAGAAAAAGACCAAATTATAAACCCCCAACCAAAAATTAAACTTGAAATACAAAAATTAAAAGGAGAAATCAATAAAATTGAAAGTAAAAAAACTATTGAATTAATAAATAAAACCAAGAGTTGGTTTTATGAAAAAGCCAATAAAATAGATAAACCTTTGGTAAATTTGATCAAAAAAAGAAAGAGGAAAATCAAATTGATAGTCTTACAAATGAAAAGGGGGATCTTTCCACCAATGAAGAGGAAATTAGAGAAACAATAAGGAGTTACTTTGCCCAACTTTATGCCAATAAATTTGATAACTTAAGTGAAATGGATGACTTCCTCCAAAAATATAGGCTCCCTAGATTAACAGAGGAGGAGATAAATTGCTTAAATAGTCCCATTTCAGAAAAAGAAATAGAACAAGCTATTAATCAACTCCCCAGGAAAAAATCCCCAGGGCCAGATGGATTCACATGTGAATTCTACCAAACATTTAAAGAACAATTAGCCCCAATGTTATATAAATTATTTGAAAAAATAGGGGATGAAGGAGTCCTACCAAACTCCTTTTATGACACAGACATGGTACTGATACCTAAACCAGGTAGAGCGAAAACTGAGAAAGAAAATTATAGACCAATTTCCTTAATGAATACTGATGCTAAAATCTTAAATAAGATATTAGCAAAAAGACTTCAGAAAATCATCTCCAGGATAATACACTATGATCAAGTAGGATTTATTCCAGGAATGCAGGGCTGGTTTAATATTAGGAAAACTATTAATATAATTGACCATATTAATAATCAAATTAATAAGAACCATATGATCATCTCAATAGATGCAGAAAAAGCATTTGACAAAATCCAACATCCATTCCTACTAAAAACTCTTGAGAGTATAGGAATAAATGGACTATTCCTTAGAATAATCAGGAGCATATATTTAAGACCTTCAGTAAGCATAATATGCAATAGAAATAAACTGCAACCTTTCCCAGTAAGATCAGGAGTGAAACAAGTTTGCCCACTATCACCATTACTATTCAATATAGTACTAGAAACGCTAGCCTCAGCAATAAGAGCCGAGAAAGAGATTCAAGGAATTAGAGTAGGAAATGAGGAAATTAAACTATCACTTTTTGCAGATGACATGATGGTATACTTAGAGAACCCCAAAGACTCTGCTAAAAAGCTACTAGAAATAATTCAAAATTTCAGCAAAGTGGCAGGATACAAAATAAATCCACATAAATCCTCGGCATTTTTATATATCACTAACAAAATGCAACAGCAAGAGATACAAAGAGAAATTCCATTCCAAACAAATGTTGAGAGTATAAAATATTTGGGAATCCATCTACCAAAGAAAAGTCAGGAATTATATGAGAAAAATTACAAAACACTTGCCACAAAAATAAAATCAGATTTAAATAATTGGAAAGACATTCAGTGCTCTTGGATAGGCCGAGCGAATATAATAAAGATGACAATACTCCCCAAACTAATCTATTTATTTAGTGCTATACCAATCAGACTCCCAAGAAACTATTTCATTGACCTAGAAAAAATAACAACAAAATTCATATGGAAGAATAAAAGGTCGAGAATTGCAAGGGAACTAATGAAAAAAAAACTCAGAGGAAGGTGGTCTAAGTGTACCTGATCTAAAGCTATACTATATAGCAGCAGTCACCAAAACCATTTGGTATTGGCTAAGAAATAGACCGGTAGATCAGTGGAACAGATTAGATACAAAGGACAAAAAAGGGTACATCTATAGCAATCTAATCTTTGACAAACCCAAAGATTCCAACATTAGGGATAAAAATTCATTATTCGGAAAAAACTGTTGGGAAAACTGGAAATTAGTATGGCAGAAATTAGATATGGATCCACACTTAACACCATATACCAAGATAAGATCAAAATGGATCCATGATTTAGGCATAAAGAGGGAGATAATAAATAGATTAGAGGAACAGAGGACAATCTACCTCTCAGACTTGTGGAGGAGGAAGGAATTTATGACCAGAGGAGAACTAGAGATCATTATTGATCACAAAATAGAAGATTTTGATTACATCAAACTAAAAAGTTTCTGTACAAATAATACTAATGCAAACAAGATTAGAAGGGAAGTAACAAATTGGGAAAATATTTTTAAAAACAAAGGTTCTGACAAAGGTCTCATTTCCAAAATATATAGAGAACTGACCATAATTTATAAGAAACCGAACCATTCTCCAATTGATAAATGGTCAAAGGATATGAACAGACAATTCTCAGAGGGAGAAATTGAAACTATATCCACTCACATGAAAGAGTGTTCCAAATCACTACTGATCAGAGAAATGCAAATTAAGACCACTCTGAGATACCACTACACACCTGTCAGATTGGCTAAGATGACAGGAACAAATAATGATAAATGTTGGAGGGGATGTGGGGAAATTGGGACACTAATACATTGCTGGTGGAGTTGCGAAAGAATCCAGCCATTCTGGAGAGCAATCTGGAATTATGCCCAAAAAGTTATCAAACTGTGCATACCCTTTGACCCAGCAGCGCTACTACTGGGATTATATCCCAAAGAAATACTAAAGAGCGGAAAGAGTTATATATGTGCCAAAATGTTTGTGGTAGCTCTTTTTGTTGTAGCTAGAAACTGGAAGATGAATGGATGTCCATCAGTTGGAGAATGGTTGGGTAAATTGTGGTATATGAAGGTTATGGAATATTATTGCTCTGTAAGAAATGACCAGCAGGAGGAATACAGAGAGGCCTGGAGAGACTTAAATCAACTGATGCTGAGTGAAATGAGCAGAACCAGAAGATCACTGTACACTTCAACAACAATACTGTATGAGGATGTATTCTGATGGAAGTGGAAATCTTCAACATAAAGAAGATCCAACTCACTTCCAGTTGATCAATGATGGACAGAGGTAGCTACACCCAGAGAAGAAACACTGGGAAGTGAATGTAAATTGTTAGCACTAATATCTGTCTGCCCAGGTTGCATGTACCTTCGGATTCTAATGTTTATTGTGTAACAAGAAAATGATATTCACACACATGTATTGTACCTAGACTATATTGTAACACATGTAAAATGTATGGGATTGCCTGTCATCGGGGGGAGGGAATAGAGGGAGGGGGGGTAATTTGGAAAAATGAATACAAGGGATAATATTACAAAAATATATATATATATAATAAAAAAAATAAAAAATAAATAAAATAAAAAAAAGAACAGAGAAGTTGAAAACCTTAAATGACTTTCAGAAATTGATAGGAGATATCCAATGGATGCATCCAGTGTTAGCCTTAACTACTTATCAACTGCAATATTTGTATGACATTTTAAGAGGAGACACTGCTTTAGACTCACCACTCAGCTTAAGAAAGAAGCCCAAGATGCTCTGACAGAGATTAAACTAGTCTTTTCCAATGTGGTTGAAAGAGACACTCAAAAACCCTTGGAAATATCAGTTTTTGCTACAAAAGAGGCACCCACAGCAGTCCTTCATCAAAGTGACTGTATGATCCAGTGGGTAACCCTCCAAGTGCAACCAGACAAAAGCCTTATTCCTTACCCAGTGCTTGTGGCTAGAATCTTCTTAAACGTCATTAATCAAATAATACAATTATCTAGGATAAGATCTGACAAGATATACACCTTCAATGCCAATGCACAAATTAATGTTGTGTTGTACAACCATCCCAGAGTGGCAAATTTTATTGACCACAGCTCCAAATTTTACACATGGGTCTTCCTTAAAGAGAACCTAGCTATTACATAATTGGCCATGGATTTTTGAAGAAAAAGTTTCTAAGATGCCTCTTAAAGGACCAATCATCTTTACAGATGTGTTCAAAACATAACATTTGTACTATATATTCTCCTGAATTAGCTAAAAAAATAATAAGAAGAAATTCCTTTCAGTCCATTCAGTAGAATAAGTTGTAGGGGTTTATGCTAGCTCTTACTTATTATCCAGGAGATATAAATATAGTATCTGATTTAGTTTATTCAACAGGTATGGTGCAAAGAATTGCCACAGCCCAAATGAAACTTGTAGCCTCTAATACATATCAGGAGCAAGTGAGAAAATGTCCAGGTCAACTCTCATGCAGGACTTCCAGATCCTGTTTTTTTTTTTTTTTTTTTTTTTTTGTTTTGTTTTGTTTTGTTTTGTTTTTGTTTTTTTTTTTATGGAAACTCAAAGGCAGATTGCCTTCTCACCATGTTAGCTAATACTACTTTACTTCAGGCAGTCCAAGAATCTCATTCTAAATATCATCAGGCTGGGCGAGTTTTACATCATGCAGTTTGGGATAACAAAAGAGGAAGCTAGGAGCATAGTAAAAGAATGTAGAGCTTGCATTCAGTTCCATGCTCCTACACTCCCTTGAGGGAAAAACCCTCATGATTCAAGACCCAATGAAATTTGGCAGATGGAAGTGTCCCATTATAAATTTTTAATCATCAGTCTTTTATCCATGTTGTAGTAGATACCTTTTTCAGGATTTACCATTGTGGCACCTGCAGCAAAAGAGACAGACTGAGTGGTTGCTGAATTCTTTACACATCATAGGTGTGCCACAAACAATAAAAACAGATAATGGACCTGCATATACTTCCAATTTTGTACACTTTTGTGCACAGTATCAGATTTTACACACCACTGATTTGTCCTTCAATCCTCAAAGATAATAAAGAGGAGGAACAGAGATATAAAGATGCTCCTCAAAAAAAAAAAAAAAAAAAAAAAAAAAAAAAAAAAAAAAAAAAAAAGTAGGAGCCACAGGTAACCCTAAAGAACTTTTTTTTTTTTCTAAAGCTGGGGTTAAGTGATTTGTCCATGTCACACGGCTAGGAAGTGTTAAGTGTCTGAGATCAGATTTGAACTCGGGTCCTCCTGAATTCAAGGCCAGTGCTCAAGGGCCATCTAGCTGCCCTCAGCCCTAGAGAACTTCTAAAATTAACTCTTTATACTATTAATTTTTTGATTTTTGATGGAGATGCACTGGTTCCAGGAGACAGGTTTCATAGTCCATTGTAAGAGCAATGTCCAGTGCAAACAGCTCCAATTTCTTTACATAATCACCAGATGATATGGAGAGACTCAGAAAATGGTGAATGGAAGGTACTAGATAGGTTAACTGCTTAGGGGAGCGGGTTTGCTTTTGTCTCTACAGATGAAGAAGGAATCAGATGGGTGCCAATGAGATGTATTTGCCTGTCCATCAAAAAGACAGAAAAAGAGAAATCCCTTGAAATGAAGGAGAAGACCCAGGAAATATCTGATGGTTCCATCTCTGACTATGCTCACCACTGAAAGAGCCTCACAGTTAACCCTTTGTGTATGGCAATTGATTCATGCACATTACTGACCATAAAAATAATTGTTAATGAGTCTGTTGCAGGAGTTCAAAACCTGCAGGAATCATTGGATTCCCTGACAAATGAAGTGATGGACAATAGATTGACTTTGGACTGCCTTTTGGCTGCTGAAGGAGGTGTATGTGTGGTTATGAATTGATAGTTATTTTCTACACCTTCCTTCTGGGACTCATGGAAGTTTTTTTATAGTATCTTATTTATTTATATTGTATATGTTACTATTTGCTTGTGTGATTCCTCCCATGCTGATAGATTTAACAACTGATGTATACCTGCTTAATTAAAATAAAAGAAAGGGGTCACAGACAGTGGGGGAACTCTTGGTGAGATATAAGACTCTTCAGCCCAGAGAGAACCTGCTAACAATGTCTGGTTGGGCACCCCATCTCCCCCTGAGGCTCTTGGCCTGTCAGGGGGTGGTGATAATCTGGATTGTAGTTGAAGCAGAGTGTAACTAAGTGGCAAAGAGTCATGTATATACTGTAGTAAGTTGTGTATGTGGTCCTGCATGAGCAGTATGTAGTTAATGCATGCACAGTGTTGTTTTGGTTATATGAGCATATTAGGATATATAAGGCTGAAAGAATTTGGGATAAATAGACTCCATGTTTGACTATCCACATGAGTCCCATCTAAGACCAAGGAAATGGGCTGGTACCAAGATCCTCCAGAGAGCTAGTCTAGACAAAACATGTGAATGAATTCACTTATTTTGGCAGTATACTTTCCAGGGACATACAGGTAGATTATGGGATTAGAGTACACATTGCTCAGTGTTTGAGAATCTCCAAAGGAAAATGAGAGAAAGAAAAGGTATCAAACCTATCAAACTGGAAGTCTACAGAGCTATTGTCCTGATTTCCTTGTTGTATGTCCATGAAACCTTAAGAGTCTACCACTCCCATGCCAGGAAGTCAAATTGCTTCATTTGAATTATCAGAGGAAGATTCTGAAGATCACCAGGTATTAAAGTCCTTTTTCAAGCCATCAAACTATACTGCAAAGAGTGCAACTGTGATAGACTTGCCTCCTTTGTTTGAGTGTCAAAATTATGTTTATATAAATTACTATTTTTATATAGAACTCACACAAGGCAATGCTCATGTAGATGTAGAGGACCACAGATATTGGGGACTCTGGGGAAAGTATACTTGAAGTAAAGATACTTAACAGCAAGGTGTTAACTCAGAGTGATTAATGAGATGGTGGTTCTCTTGTTCACATATACTTAGTATTTAGTAGTATGGTGATGTAATGGTTCTCTGGTTCACACATATTTAGTGTGTTGTAATGATGTAATCGTACTGAGGTATTTATGGGCTGAGAGGACTGGAAATAGAGACATTCCATCTTTGACCATCCTCCTGGTGGCTCTCCTGCCTACTTCACTCCTCCACTAAGATCAAGGCTGGTCCCAAGATCCTCCAGAGAGCTAGGATGAACACTGCATTTTGGAACCTGAACAGAAGGACATTATAGGTAGAGATAAAAAAAAAAATGTAAGAACACCCTCAAGGTTTTTCTGGAGATCCTTAGAATTGATTGTGTGACATGACAAACTAAGAAAAGGCCATCCAGATTGGCCTGCTCACATCAAAGAAGTCTGTGGGCTAAATTATCATAACTCAAAAGAAACAGAAGCTGTATAAATTTAGAAACATTTCTACTCCAAATATTCACCTGGGATATTTGTATCTTCTGAGCCTTCTGAGCTTATATTGGTCTGATCAGCCACAGTGATGTCATTTTGATCCTCTCCAAGAATGAAGGGCAATCACCACTATTATTGGATTAAGTTTTAAACATCCTTATCATCTTATTTTTTCACATTTATGTAGTACTTTGCATTTTTATCTTTTTTATCCCATGGAGAAAGATTTATACACATAATAATTATCTCATGAGGAAATTGAGGCACAGAGGGAAGACCTGACTTTTCACTGTTAATATAGCTAGTGAGTTGAAGTGCTTGTACATTAATATAGGTCTCTTGGTTTAAAGTCCAAAATCTTTCTACTCTTCCTTATTTTTAATCTGTTTTTATCTTAAGAAAAACAATAAAACTGAGTGTTATTTTTCTTCTCTAGGTTTCCTTATTTCTCTGGACAATAAAGAAGAAAAATGGATAATAGAATTAAAAATGTAAAATAATTATACCATGACAGATTGAAAATAGATATGATATTACAGCTTTCAATTGAAGTGTCATTTTCTTAGTGAATAGCAGGTGTTAGCCTCAGGAATCACCTAGTCTTTGTATCATAAATTCCCCTGTCTTGTTTGCATCTTAGAACACATTGAGTTTTAAATAATAGTAATTAAAAAAGAATATCAGGAGCAAGGTAATACAAGAAGTTGTTAAGGAAAAACAATAAGAGAAAATGGAGACTTGTTTGCTAGTGGCAACTTGGATCTCATTCTTACCAAAAGTGAAAGGCATAGAGAGAAAATTAGAGGGTAATATCTTGCATTCTATTTACCTCTCTAACTTATTTAAAAAAATATTTTGTGGTTTGATTTATCTAATTCTGAGAGTGCAAGGTTGAGATCTCCCACTATTATAGTTTTGCTTTCTATTTCTTCTTCCAACTGTCTTAATTTCTCCTTTAGGAATTTGGATGCTACACCACTTGGTGCATATATGTTTAATATTGATATTGCTTCATTATCTATAGTATCCTTTAGCAAGATAAAGTTTCTTTCCTTATCTCTTTTAATTAGATCAATTTTTGCTTTTGCTTGATCTGAGATCAGGATGGCTACCCCATCCTGCTTTTTTTTTTTTTTCTTTTAACTTCACTTACAGTATAATAGATTTTTCTCCAACCTTTAACCTTTACTTTGTATGTATCACTCTGCATTAAATGTGTTTCTTGTAAACAATATGTTGTAGGATTCTGGCTTTTAATGCAGTCTGCTATCTGCATACTTTTATGGGAGAGTTCTCCCCATTCACATTTATAATTAAAACTACTAATTCTCTATTTCCTGCCATCTTATTTACCCCAAATTATACTATTCTCTTTCCTTTCCCCTTTCCTTTCTCTCCAGTATTTTACTTATAAGCACTACTTGTTTCAAGCACTCTTCCCCCTTTAGAAACCCTCCCTCATTCTTATATCTTTCTCCTACTATTTCTCTTTCCCCTTCTATTTAGCCTACTCTTTCTTTTTTCCTGTTTCCCCTCCCACTTTTCTGTTACATGAGAGATGTTTCCCAGTGAAACCAGATCTATCTAATATTCTTTCTTTGGGCCAAATCTGATGAGAGTAAGATTCCTGCAATATTCACCACCTTCCCTTTGTTTCCTCAGTTATAATATGTTTTCTTTCTCTCTTCCTGAGATGTAATTTCCCTCATTTTATCTCCACTTTCCACCTTTTATCTGTTATAATCCCCTTTCCATCTCTAGTTTCTTTTTTATAACAGTAAAATAAGATTATACATGTACTCTCAATGTATACCCATAACAGAAATACAGTTCTCACTAAGTTTGTTTTTTTTTTTAACTTTTTACCTTTTTATATTTCCCTTGAGTACTATATTTGGAGATCAAATTTTTTGTTTAGCTTTGGTCTTTTCATCAAAAATAAAAGGAATTCACCAGCTTTATTGAATGTCCATCTTCGATGAAAAAAAAAATACTCAGTTTAGTGGCTAATTTATTTTTGCCTGCATTCCAAGTCCCTTTACCTTTTGGAATATCAGATTCCAGGCCCTTTGATCCTTTGAAATGGAAGCTGCTAGGATCTGAATAATCCTTAATTGTAGCTCCTTGGTATTTGAATTGTTTCTTTCTGGCTGCTTGTAATTTTTTTTCCCCTTGGTCCAATAGGTCTCAAATTTAGCCCCAATATATTTTTTTTAATTTTGGGGTCTACTTTCAATAGTCATCTTACCTTCTGTTTCTATAATATCTGGGCAGTTATCTTTGATGATTTCCTGAAAATTAGTGTCTGGGCTCTTTTTTTCATCATGTATTTCAGGCAGTCTCTCCTAGATCTAGTTTTCAAGTTGGTCGTTTTCCCAATTAGGTATTTTACATTAAAAAAATTGGTTTTGCTTGACTGATTATTGTTGTCTCATTGAGTCATTTATCTCCCTTTGTTCAATTCTGAATTTTAGTGAATTATTTTTTTCATTTACTTTATATTACTTCTTTTTTCTATTTGTCCAATTGAATTTTTAAATGAGTTATTTTGTTATTTGGAATTTTTTTTCCATTTCACAAATTATGTTTTTAAGAAGTTATTTTCTTTTTTGTTTCCCAAATTCTGTTTTTCTGGGAATTGCTTTCTTTTTTCCATTTTATCAAATCTCTCTTTTAATGACTTGCATGCTTTTTCCCTTTCACAAACTCTATTTCAAACTGAATTTTCTTCAGATAGTTTCTGTGTTGCCTTTTCCAAACACTCTTGAAAATTTTTCATTTCTTTTTCCTATTTTTCTTCTAGCTCTTGTTTAAGCTCCCTTTTAATTTCTTCTAGGGGAGCCATGTGTGATGGGGATCAGGTTATATTGCCTTTTGGGGCTTCATCTGGAGACAATCTGCCTTTAGTCTCCTCAGAGTTTAAGATTTGTTCTTTTTTTGTCATAAAAGCTGTCTATTGTCAGAGTCCTCTACATTTTTACTCATTTTTTTTCCAAGTTAAGGTTTGATTTTAGGGTGGAGGAGGTTTTCCAAGTAGCCATAGCTATGCTGGGTCAATGCTGATTCACTCCTGGTGCTGGGTGGGCCTGGCTAGATCCCATGAGATTCTGGCATTTTGTTGTTCACTATTGATCCATTGTGTTTGTGTTGGATGTTTTATAACTTCTCTGCTCATCTACTGGCTTGGAACCAGGGCAGAGTAGCCAACACTGCTATAGATTCCTTCCTGAAGGTTCTCTGCCATTTGAAGTCTGCATGGCCTAGGAGGCTCTGCACCACCCAGTGGAGTCTGCACCACCCCATGGAATCAGCAACACCCCAGACTCTGTGCTGTCTGCACTGGCATTTATGGTCAGCTGTTTGTGTTAGGCTGTCTCCCTCATGTTTCCAATTGAAATAGACTTTTTCAATTTCTGGTCTGTTATCTCCCTCCAGATTCTCTGCCACACAGAGTCTGCACCACCCTAGGACTCTGAGAAATCTTTTCTGGTGTTTGTACTCACCTTATTGTGCTGGCTGCCTCCCTCCAATTTCCAATTGAAATAGACCTTTTCTGGCAATATTTGAAATTATCTTCTGCTGATAATTTGTTGCAGTCTTAATATTTGTGAGTTAATGTGGTCTAGAGCTAAGTCAGAAGCTGGATTTCATAATTAATGTGAGGGTTGTAGAGAAATTCAGATAGAAATGTGTGCGGTCTTCTCCGTCTTGGCTCCACAGGAGGAAGAAGACTAATTAAATATCTTTTGCTTTGAATTTCTTTATCCCATTACAGGTCATGGGGATTTCTCCATTGAAGTCAATGATCACATCAGTTGAGCTGCTGTTTGTAAGGCCCAATGTTTAGGTACCAAAATGTAGTGGTCTTAGTGGAGGAGTAATGAAGAAGGAGATCCATGAGAATGGTCAAAGAAGGAGTTCCATAGAGGAGAATATCTTAAGAAGATGAGGAACTGCTAATGGAATAATATTCTCTGACTTGTCTGAAAAACCAAAGCCATAGGTTGTCCATTACCTTGTCATAGAGTTTTTACTACAAAGACAAACTTTTCAGGTATTTATCCTTGGAGCAGCTTCCTACCCCGTATAGTTAAAGGAACTAATTTTTCACAGGGAGATTTGTGGACACTGAGCATAGATATCTTGTTTGAGGATGAGCATGATTATAATGGAATAAGTATTGTATTTAAAGACAGAATGTTCTGGATAAATCCCCATTCCAAATTCTAATCTATAAAATGTGGAGATTATATTAGATGAATTGATAGAACTATAAACCCTTACCTTTATTCTCTAAATTATATTGTCTCTGTTGTATTCTAAGTCTATGATTCTTTAATACTATTGGTTATGATGGAATTATTTGCTTTTGCTAATTTACAACAATCTAATTAAATAGTTCTGTACAAAAAAGTATTTTGTAATAAGAAAAGCTAATTTTTACATATGACTTAAGTTTTGAAAAATGGGAGATCATTGCAATAAGACTGGAAGAAACAGGGATATCTTGGCAAAGAAGAGAAGCATCTCTTGAAATTTCTTGAAGAAATGATTGTGGTACAGTTTTTCATCTGGAAAATAAATATATCTGAGAACTTTAGTATATTTCAATCTCAATATGAGTCAAGTATGCTATGACAGCTAATTCACACTTAGGCTATGTTAAGATACATAGATTTAGGACTAGGGAGTCCTAAACTCCTAAAATAGTAAGCTCAGTTATGAGCTTATTATTAAGACAAATATTGATGAGTTGGAAAACTGTCTCTGTTTCTCCCTTAAAGCAGACATCTAAACTGTTCATTTCAGTTCAATTCAGATAATTTTCTCTAATTTTGCCTGTTTTTTCACAACACACTCATTTTTCTGTCTTATAAAAAACAGTTCCAATTTTCATCAATAAACTTAAAATATTTTAGGCATTAAAATTATTTGGACATTAATCACCAAATCCAATTTGTTTTATTTAGCCTTTTTAAACTTTTATGATGATTTTTTAAAATTATCACTAGCTTTTAAAGAAATGAGAGACCTTGCTTCTTGATAACCTCTTTTCTTTTACTCTCTGCAAACTCTACTCTCTTGTTTTTCCTTGGATATTTATTCCTGACATTTTCCTCTTCTTCCCAACTGTGGATATATAAAAAATATTTCTTTGCTTAAGACCTCTAGTCAATCTATCCTAACTTTCTTGGCAATCTCAAGAATTTTTATGACATTTCTCATTATTTTCCAAGTAGATATCTCCTAAATATTTAGCCCTATCACCCTTTCATTTTCTTCTATTTGGTAGGCAAACTTACCTAGATTTCTTGCTGATATTTCAAGTCCAATGTTCTTCAAACTAAACTCATATTATTCCTCTATAAACCTGTTTTTCTCCTGACTTTGTTTTTTATTTTGAAAAATGCTTATCTAAAACTAAATACAAAATTATTTTTAAAAAAAGAAAATATAAAAAGAAAGGGATAGGAAACAAAAAACAACAAGAAAAATCAAAATATTTTCATGTGCCTATAAGATCATCCAGGAGGATTCAAAATATGTAACTGTAAATTTCCATTTTCAAAAAACATATGTAATAATAGAAGAGATTATATACATGACAAAACAATATTATTTTGTTAATTAATAATTATTTTAATTAATTAATAAAAAAGATATTAATATTTTTCTTGATTTATCCTTTAAGTTTGACTTGGTCTTAGGTCAATGATTACCAGCCCTACTTTTTTTTTTCCTAGATTGATAAATAAAGGTTTTTTGTAGGAATTTGGAAGTAAAGTTTAGTTAGAAAGATGCAGGAACCCTTACATGGCTGGAAGGATACCATGTGTTGGGGAGAGGCCTCCTTCAAAGAGAGAGCTCCAGCTTGGCTCTTTTATACCTAGAAGGAGATTGTGGGCAGTTCCAAGTTCTTGGCAGGCTTTTCAGATAAGGAAGAAACTGTTTGTGGGGGGCTGAGCAAACCCAAGCCAGCTCAGATCCAGTGGGAGCTGGGCCCAGATATTCAGCCAAGGAGGTTAGGAAATCAAAAAGGAGTCTTAAAGAGACCTCAACCCCCATCATTTCCCCCCTTAAACAGTTGAGACTTAAATTCATTTAAGAAAAAAAAAATTGGGGCAATGTCCTTCATTTAAAGCAAGGTTGAAGATTTTCTCCAAAGATCTTCAGAGTAGTGGGGTCCCCTCGTCTTGTTCCCCCCTCAAACCATCACCTCCAGATGCATGTTGGAAAAGGGGCATCGATGTCCTCTTAACTGCCTCAAGCTGACAAGGGTCATAGAGATTTGGGGTTTCATGGCAGGAGGTGAGGCGTAAGGTATGGGGGATGGCAGCAGGTCATTGAGGGGGTGTCCTGGTCAGTTGTCCCCAGTTAATGTTCTTCAGGCTGAAGGCCATCTGAGAATCCAAAGTTTGAAGCCTAGAGAAAACAGATCTCGGGAACAGATTAAAAGTGGCATGTCATCCAGGGTTGAGATGATGACATTCAGTAGAATAGGGCCTTTAGCTAACGGCCCATCTAACTATCAAAGAGAAATAGGAGAAAATGTTAAGAGAAAAGATTATTTGTAGCCTACTCTTTCACCCTTAATTTCCAGGAAAGCTAATTTCTCCTGGGGTTGGGATTAAAGTGTGTGTACTCAGAAGTCAGGGGAGGCAAGAGACCTTGACATCTAGTAGATTTAATGAACCACTGCTCTTTCATAAGGCAGGGTCTAGGGATGGGTATATCCCAGAGTTGTCAGGGCTGCAAGATAAGAATGCAGTTTAAGGTCTTGGAAATGTTGGAAAAAATGTGCTGTTTTTCTTTTCTTTCTTTTTTTTTTAATATAATTGTTTATTTAATTTTAATTTTATTTTATAATTATAACTTTTTTTTTGACAGTACATATGCATGGGTAATTTTTTACAACATTATCCCTTGCACTTACTTCTGTTCAGATTTTTTCCCTTCCTCCCCCAACCCCCTCCCCCAGATGGCAGGCAGTCTTATACATGTTAAATATATTACAATATATTCTAGATACAATATGTGTGTAGAACCGAATTTCTTGTTGCACAGGAAGAATTGGTTTCAGAAGGTAAAAATAACAGTTTACACTCATTTCCCAGTGTTCCTTTTCTGGATGTAGCTGATTCTGTCCATCATTGATCAATTGGAATTGGATTAGCTCTTCTCTATGTTGAAGATATCCACTTCCATCAGAATACATCCTCATACAGTATCATTGTTGAAGGGTATAATGATCTTCTGGTTCTGCTCGTTTCACTTAGCATCAGTTGATGTAAGTCTCTCTAAGCCTCTTTGTATTTCTCCTCTTGGTCATTTCTTACATAACAATAATATTCCATAACATTCATATACCATAATTTACCCAACCATTCTCCAATTGATGGACATCCATTCATTTTCCAGTTTCTAGCCACTATGAAAAGGGCTGCCAAAAACATTTTGGCACATACAGGTCCCTTTCCCTTCTTTAGTATTTCCTTGGGATATAAGCCCAGTAGTAGTATGGCTGGGTCAAAGGGTATGCACAGTTTGATAAATTTTGGGCATAATTCCAGATTGTTCTCCAGAATGGTTGGATTCTTTCACAACTCCACCAACAATGCATCAGTGTTGCAGTTTTCCCACATCCCCTCCAACATTCATCCTTATTTGTTCCTGTCATCTTAGCCAATCTGACAGGTGTGTAATGACACCTCAGAGTTGTCTTAATTTGCATTTCTCTGATCAATAGTGATTTGGAACACTCTTTCATATGAGTGGAAATAGTTTTAATTTCATCATCTGAAAACTGGCTATTCATATCCTTTGACCATTTATCAATTAGAGAATGGCTTTATTTCTTATAAATTAAAGTCAATTCTCTGTATATTTTGGACATGAGGCCTTTATCAGAACCTTTAACTGTAAAAATGTTTTCCCAATTGGTTACTTCCCTTCTAATCTTGTTTGCATTAGTTTTGTTTGTGCAGAAACTTTTTTAATTTAATGTAATCAGAATTTTCTATTTTGTGATCAATAATGGTCTCTAGTTCTCCCTTGGAAAAAAACTCCTTCCTCCTCCACAAGTCTGAGAGGTAAACCATCCCATGTTCCTCCAATTTATTTATGATTTCATTCTTTATGCCTAAATCTTGGACCCATTTTGATCTAATCTTAGTATGTGGTGTTAAATGTGGGTCCATGCCTAGTTTCTGCCATACTAATTTCTAGTTTTCGCAGCAGTTTTTGACAAATAATGAATTCTTATCCCAAAATTTGGTATCTTTGGGTTTGTCAAACACTAGATTGCTATTTTTATTCACTATCTTGCCCTGTGAACCTAACCTATTCCACTGATCAACTAGTCTATTTCTTAGCCAATACCAAATGGTTTTGGTGACTGTTGCTTTATAATACAGTTCTAGATCAGGTACAGCTAGACCACCTTCACTTAATTTTGTTTTCATTACTTCCCTTGAAATTCTCGACCATTTGTTGTTCCACATGAATTCTGTTGTTATTTTTTCTAGGTCATTAAAATAGTTTCTTGGGAGTCTGATTGGTATAGCACTAAATAAATAGATTAGTTTGGGGAGTATTGTCATCTTTATTATATTCGCTCGGCCTATCCAAGAACACTGAATGTCTTTCCAATTATTTAAATCTGACTTTATTTTTGTGGCAAGTGTTTTGTAATTTTGTTCATATAATTCCTGACTCTCCTTTGGTAGATATATTCCCAAATATTTTATACTATCGACCGTTAGTTTGAATGGAATTTCTCTTTGTATCTCTTGCTGTTGCATTTTGTTGGTGATATATAAAAATGCTAAGGATTTATGTGGATTTATTTTGTATCCTGCCACTTTGCTAAAATTCTGAATGATTTCTAATAGCTTTTTAGCAGAGTCTTTGGGGTTCTCTAAGTATACCATCATGTCATTTGCGAAAAGTGATAATTTGATTTCTTCATTTCCTACGCTAATTCCTTGAATCTCTTTCTCGGCTCTTATTGCCAAGGCTAGAGTTTCTAGTATTATATTGAAAAGTGATGGTGATAGTGGGCAACCTTGTTTCACTCCTGATCTTACTGGGAAAGGTTGCAGTTTATTTCTATTGCATATTATGCTTACTGATGGTCTTAAATATATGCTCCTGATTATTCTAAGGAATAGTCCATTTATTCCTATACTCTCAAGCGTTTTTAGTAGGAATGAATGTTGGATTTTAACAAATGCTTTTTCTGCATCTATTGAGATGATCATATGGTTTTTATTAATTTGATTATTAATAGGGTCAATTATACTAATAGTTTCCCTAATATTGAATCAGCACTGCATTCCTGGTATAAATCCCACTTGGTCATAGTGTATTATCCTGGGGATGATTTTCTGAAGTCTATTTTCTAATATCTTATTTAAGATTTTAGCATCAATATTCACTAAGGAAATTGGTCTATAGTTTTCTTTCTCAGTTTTCGATCTACCTGGTTTAGGTATCAGTACCATGTCTATGTCATAGAAGGAATTTGGTAGGACTCCTTCAATCCCTATTTTTTCAAATAGTTTACATAGCATTGGAGTTAGTTGTTCTTTAAATGTTTGGTAGAATTCATCTGTAAATCCTTCTGGTCCTGGGGACTTTTTCTTAGGAAGTTGGTTAATAGCTTGGTCTATTTCTTTTTCTGAGATGGGACTATTTAGACTACTTACTTCTTCCTCTGTTAATCTGGGCAAGCTATATTTTTGAAGGTATTCTTCCATTTAATTTAAGTTATAGAATTTATCGACATAAAGTTGAGCAAAGTAGCTCCTAACTATTGTTCTAATTTCCTCTTCATTTGTCGTGAGTTCACCCTTTTCATTTTCAAGACTAACAATTTGCTTTTTCTCTTTCCTTTTTTAAATCAGGTTTACTAAGGGTTTGTCTATTTTGTTGGTTTTTTGATAGAACCAACTCTTAAGTTTTATTAATTAATTCAATAGTTTTTTTAACTTTCAATTTTATTAATCTCACCTTTTATTTTTTGAATTTCAAGTTTTGTGTTTGTCTGGGGGTTTTTAATTTGTTCCTTTTCTAGCAATTTTAGTTGTAAGCCAAATTCATTGGCCCTCTCTTTTTCTATTTTATGCAAGTAGGCCTGTAGAGATATAAAACTTCCCCTTATTACTGCTTTGGCTGTATCCCACACATTTTGGTATGATGTCTCATTATTGTCATTTTCTTGGGTGAAGTTATTAATTATGTCTCTGATTTGCTGTTTTACCCAATCATTCTTTAGTATAAGATTATATAGTTTCCAATTATTTTTTGGTCTATTTTCCCCTGGCTTTTTATTAAATGTAATTTTGATTGCATCGTGATCTGAAAAGGATGCATTTACTATTTCTGCCTTACTGCATTTGATTTTGAGGTTTTTATGCCCCAGTATATGATCAATTTTTGTATAGGTTCCATGAACTGCTGAGAAGAAAGTATATTCCTTTCTGTCTCCACTTGGCTTTTGCCAAAGATCTATCATATCAAACTTTTCTAATATTCTATTTACCTCTTTGATTTCTTTCTTATTTAATTTATGGTTTTATTTATCTAATTCTGAGAGTGCAAGGTTGAGATCTCCAGCTATTATACTTTTGCTATCTATTTCCTCTTGCAGCTCTCTTAATTTCTCTTTTAAGAATTTAGATGCTGCACCATTTGGTGCATATATGTTTAATATTGATACTGCTTCATTATTGATGCTGCCCTTTAGCAGGATACAATGCCCTTCCTTATCTCTTTTAATTAGATCAATTTTTGTTTTTGCTTGATATGAGATCAGGATGGCTACTCCTGCTTTTTTGGTTTTGCCTGAAGCATAATAGATTCTGCTCCACCCTTTTACTTTTAGTTTGAATGTCTCACCCTGTTTCAGGTGTGTTTCCTGTAAACAACATATAGTAGGATTCTGACTTTTAATCCAGTCTGCTAACTGCTTCCTCTTTATGAGGCAGTTTGCCCCATTCACATTTATGGTTAGGAGGACTAATTCTATATTGCTTGCCATCCTATTAACCCCTGCTTATGCTTTTCCCCTTTCCTTCCCTTTTACCCCCCTACCCAGTATTAAACTGGTGAATACCACTTGCTTTTCACAGCCCTCCCTTTTTAAGATCCCTCCCCTTATTTTATACCTTTTCCTCGAAATTTCTGTATTCCCTTCCCCTTAGCTTCCTCCTTCCCTTTCACTTTTCAATGAAGTGGAAGAAGTTTCACCATAAATCGAATATGTCTATTGATACACACTATGTTCATCTCCCTCCTTTCTTTCTCTCAGATATAATAGGTTACCTTTGCCTCTTCATGAGATGTAGTACCACCACTTTACACTTTTTTATGATATAATTTCCTTTCCACCTCTAGTTTCTGAGACAAATTGTACATATGTTCTTTACATATTTTTTTGACAGAAATATAGTTGTCAAGATTTCTTTTTACCTTTTTAGAAATCTCTTGAGTTCTGTATTTGAAGATCAAACCTTTTATGTAGGTCTGGTTTTTTCATCAAAAATAGATGGAATTCATTTATTTCATTAAATGTCCATCTTCTTCCCTGGAAAATGATGCTCATTCTTGCTGGGTAAGTTATTCTTGGCTGCATACCAAGTTCCTTAGCCTTTAGGAATATCATGTTCCAGGCCCTGAGTTCTTTTAATGTGGATGCTGCTAGATCCTGGGTTATCCTTATTGTGGATCCTCCATATCTGAATTGTCTGATGGTTCTTGAACTTGGCCACTCTATTTCTTGGCATTTTGATTTTAGGGTCCCTTTCAGTAGGTGATCGATGAATTTTTTCAATGTCTATTTGACCCTCTGTTTCCAGAATGTCTGGGCAGTTCTCTTTGATAATTTCCTGGAAAATAGTGCCCAGGCTTTTTTTTTTCCTCACATTTTTCAGGGAGTCCAATTATTCTCAAATTGTCTCTCCTGGATCTTTTTTCCAGGTCTGTTGTCTTTCTAATAAGGTACTTGACATTCTTTTCAATTGTTTCATTTCTCTGGTTTTGCTTGACTACCTCTTGGTTTCTCCTTGAGTCATTCATTTTTAGTTGTTCGAGTCTAATTTTCAATGATGTATTTTCTTCACTCACTTTTTTATATCTCTTTGTAATTGTCCAATTGAGTTTTTATCTTCTATGGAATTTTTTTTCCATTTTATCCATTTTATTTATTAGAGAGCTGTTTTCTTTTTCCAGCTCACTCATCCTATTTTCCTTGGAGTTGTTTACCTTTTCCAGCTCACTAATCTTGTTTCTCAATGATTTGATTTCTTTATCCACTCTGTCTTTAAATGCATGGGATGACTTCTCCATGCTCTCTTGCCAAGCTTCCCTTTCCTTTTCCCATTTCTCTTCCAGCTCTCTTGTGAGAGCCTTTTTGATTTTCTCTATGAGATTCTTTTGTATTGAGGAGCAGATCATATACCCCTTAGGGGATTCCTCTGGGAATGTTTTCCTCTGTTTTTAGTCTCCTCAGTGTTTGAAGTCCGCTCTCTCTCCATACAAAAGCTGTCAATGGTTAGAGCCCTTTTGAATTTTTTGTTCATTTTGTCAGAGTAGGAATCGAAGAAAACAAATTGACAAGAGAAACAATTGGTCTGTTTTGCGGGGGATGGGGCTGGATGGTATTAATGGGCTTCCTCTACAGACTGGGGGTAGGGCAGCAGAGAGCCACTAACAGAACAGTGATGACTGTACTGAGTCTGCTCTCTGAGGCTCTGAGAATGTGCTGAGTCAGTCCAGGTTGGGTTTGGGGATGGCCGGGTTCTGAGAGAAGCTAGCTTTCCGGGGTTTTAATCTTCACCTACGGTGTTTACACCCTCTCACTGATCCTAGCTTGCTGCCAAGGCGGAGTATCCACACTGGGGCAAAAGCCCTTTTGCAGAAACAGCAGAGATCGCACCCCTCCCCTTCAGGTCTGAGCTGTGTGAGCTGCCTGTCTCACTCTGGCTTGCCTGCCCTCAGTCTGTGCCCAGTCTGATTGACCCTCCCCCGAGCAAACACAGACCTTTTCTGTCGACTTTCAAGGATGTCTTCTCTTGGTGATTATTTGTCGATTTCTTTCTGGGTCAAGCATTAAGTCTGAGGCTTGTCATGAAGTAAGTTCTTAGAGAAAAGGAGGAGGTCAAGCAGCTGTCTGCCTCCATGCCACCATCTTGGCCAGAAGTCCTCTGCTGTTTTTCTTGAAGAGAGTTGGTTATTCAATAAGCAAAGATCCTGAAACTTTTCCTTCCTAGTTCCCCACTCTTTATGGTGGAGGGTGAAAGGAATCAGAGAGGGTGCACAGTATCAGCATAACCTACCCATCTTACTGGCCCCTGAGGTGTTCGGGCTGTCTTGAGATAAAAGGGAAACAGAGCAAGACCTCAAATTCTTACCAGGGAGCAGGACGCTAGGGAGCTAGGTCAACCTTTGTGGTGTTTGCTGTGGTGGTGAGAAGACAGTTCTTCCTGCTCGAATTCAGGGCAGAGACTGGGGTCTTCTAAGGCTTAAGTCTAGAAGAGATTTGTATTAAAAGAGCACCTATGCTTCTTTCTGAGTGTCTGAAGGCAGGAGTTGCCCTGAGAAGAGAACTGAGAGTCTCAGGTTAACAAGATAAAGGAAAACCAAGAGGTGTTATCTATTAGTGTTTGGTCTTACAGCTATCTATTTGTTGTCCAGTAGCAGACAGATGACCAGGCTAAATACTTTTTTTCCCAAGCATTTAGGATACAATGATTACATATAATCAGGCTGGAAACATCAAGGTATGACATAATTGAATTGCATGAACCATTTCTATTGACTATTGCTCTGATCTTAAAATCAGTCACATGAGAAAAAAATGCAAGAACATAAATTTTAAACAAATATTTATCATAACCTTATATTGATAGCAGTAAGGAATTTGTCCCAATAGGTTCATATCCAAGTAGCTGTTTCATAAGTGAATTTTATTCATACAAATCAGTTTGCTTTTAAAATACCCAATGCAAATACAAACATATATAGAATGTCTAATTCCACATAAGAGAATTCAAGAAGGTAGCAGTTTTAGAAATAAGTCCTACCAAAGTATGGATGGCATTCACTGAAACCCAGGCTAAGTTTGATTATTGCTCTTTCCCAACCTTGTTTGCTTCAAAGGGGCTAGCTTTGCTGGGTGTGGAAGCCCTGCTAAGGTGGGTGGAGATAGATTAGTTAACCTGTTCAGTGGAGTTTATTGAGAGGCAGTAACCGGATCCCAACTCTATAGATGTCATTCCCTTTAGGCATCCCTAAGAGAGAGAGAGATAATGTTTTTTGTTCGCCAGAGCTGTGCCATGATGTCTCAATAAGCAATGCTTGGCTTTAACATAGAGCTCCAGACAGCGTCAATCAAGTCCCGGGAAATTGAGCTGTCCCACCTCGCTGATAGAATGTGGGGGTTTGTGTTACCTCATGAACAGTAAATCAGGAAGACTGAAAAAGAGGCAAGGGCAATATTGGAATAGGTTTCTAGAGAGATGAAATAATCAGTGGAGACAGCATCTTGATAAGAGATAATAAGGGGCAGGGAAACTGAGGCAGGAGTGAGTCAGGATAATTAGGGAAACTGAGTCAGGACAATAATAAACCAGACTAAAACTAGAAAATGCAAGGACTTGTAGCAAGGATCAGTTTCTCCCCAATAACCCAGAATTATTAACATAGAACAGCACTCCTTATTCAGAGAGACATACAAACCTCCCTGTTCGAATCTCTGCAGTTGGGGGGCATTGCAGCCAGAGATGGACAGTCTTTAGGTCTGTGGTCATTTGTGCATTTAACTCAGCCTTTGCTGTGTAGCAGTGCTCAAGGCAGTCCTGCTGCCCTAAGAGAACATCCCAAGAAGAAAAATGGGACCTGGAGTAGCTCCATCTTTCCTCTCTTGATAGAACAGGAGCAAATTATGCAGTTAGACCAAGACAGGCCACCCTAAACCATCAGAGTATCAAAATGCTGAAATAATAATTAAGGAACTGGGAAAACAGGAGGAGAGAAACAGATCAGAGAGGCTGCCAATCCTTGGACAGGTGTCTGATTTTGGTTGTTTCTAAAGAATAATCTCAAAGACCGAATAATGGATTTCAAAGTTAAAACATAACCCAGCAAATCATAGTCTAGTAAATTTTAAGCAAAGAGTAAAATAGTTTCCAATTCATCCTGAACTTAATGAAATAATACATCAGTTTCTCCCAATTTCCTGACCAGCTGTTTACAGAAGTTATTAGATCATGCATAACAGACTAGTAAATTTCCTGAAACAGTAATAGTGAAACAATTTTATGCAACAATAAACAGTTTTTCTCATACAGAGCAATAGTCAGTTTTATACAGCAATAGGTAAACAGTTTCTTTCATACAAAGCAATAATCAGTTTTAGCGAATCCCCCAGTTTTAACCAGTCTTAAAAAAAATAGATCAATTAATTTGAAAGTGGGCCTCTCTCAAAATCTTCTCTGCAGAAGGTGGGTGTGGAGAAATCCCATGGTCCCTCCCTATTGTGTTAGAAGAGGCAGGGGGATGGGAAGGCAGCTAGCATTTAGGTGCTAGCAGAGCAGTGGGTGAGTCAAAGATAAAAGATCCTACCCCACCCATCCTTTATTGAGTAGGGTGTGGGGTGTTTGGAGCATTTAGAAAAGTCAGACCCTAATTGGAGATATTCAACTACTGAAAAGAAAGTTGGGGGTTGGGAGATTAGAGAGAGACATTGGAATTCTACATAGAATTCAGGTGTTAATTTAGCCATTCTGGAAAAGGCAGCTTGAGGGAGAATCTATTCATATTCTATATCCCTGGGCTTCCTGGACTGAAATGCCAGAAGTTGAGGCAAGGAAGAGACAGTTTAAGGAAACTGAGGCAGTAAAAGAGAACTGTCACACACCAGAACAGAGAAAGATTCTAGAGAGGCACTGAATTAAAAGTAGTTAAAGAGTGTTTTTTAAATAGTTTCAATCTCTCTTTTAATTCACATCTGCCTGCCTGCAGTCAGGAGATGAGAGAAAAAAGGTAAAAGAAACTATTCTTACTTTCTTAACAATTAATTTGCCTGGATTCAGAATTTGGTTCCCCAGCCAAAATTACAAAGACCTCCTTTCTGAAGTTCTAGACTGGCTGGGACTATAACTAGAAAGAGCAACTTTTAATTGTTGGCATAGGGGGCATAGAATGCCAATCGAGAAAAATAGGAGAGTGCCCTAGGAGCTCTCCTGGACAGAGAGTAAAGTCAGGAGTTCTCTGTCCCAGAGCAGGTAAGTATGCCCTGAGGCTTAGAAAAAAAAAAAATGGGCGATTTTAAAATCCTATATCCAGCCTAGAGAGCATGTTCTAATGCAGGATGACTAAATCAAGAAACAGAGTCCCCTTTTAAAATGTATGGGACAAGCTAGTTCTCTGAGAGGGCTGGAAGCCTTGGCTCCTTTAAGAGCCAGGTAAAAGATATGGGAGGGGCATTCAGAGTAAAAGTGAATGTGAGACTTTTCTAGAGATCTTGAAGAGTCCCCAAATCTCCCCACTGTACCCCAAGAAGGGGACAAGATGGGAGCATTTAAATGGCAGGTTTCCAAGCCACATGGGAGAGGTTGGAAAAGAGAGAGGATGGGGGAAGGGAGAGATGTTATCTTACCCAGTGCTTCTCTGGTAGCGAAGGTGAAGGTTCATAAAGTTGGGTAGAGACACATCTCCAAGTTTAACCAATCCAATGACCATCTCCTCATGGCTACAGCCTGACCACTATGGTGGAGTGTGAGAGGGGCTCAAACACAGATTCCTCCCCCAGAAGAGATCAAGGAAACTGCTGGCCCAGGTGTCTCAGAGTCCTGGCCTGAGGGCAGGCTTTTCTGGGGAGATAAAGAGATTAGAAATGCCTTGGGAAAAAAAAGGTCTTTTGGCTCTAGAATTAGCATTTAGAGACAGGGAGTAAGACAAAAAGAGGACTTTTTTTTTTTTTTTTTTTTTTTTTTTTGCCTGAAAAGCAAGTAGTCTCCACAGACTTTTGCTTTCAGTCCAAACCTGGCCTGGGTGCAATATGTTTTAGAGATAGAGTGAGACGAGGGTAGGAACACAAGTATTCTTCCTGGAAGATGCTTGAACTGCTAAGGACAAAGATTGGTTCTGAGAGACCTGAAAAGATTAAAGTTAGTTTTCGGGGTAACGATTTTCGGGGTCCCCATGCACAGGCTACCAAATGATGAGGGAGAGGGAAGGGGGAACCCCATTTGTCAGTGCAAAGATAGTAAAATAATCCCATGAGGCCCAGTGTCCCCTGTAAATGAATGTACAGGCCCAAAAACCTAGATTGATAAAGGTTTATTGTAGGAATTTGGAAGTAAAGTTCAGTTAGAAAGACGCCAGGGCCAGAGGTGGCCACTGGGTGGGCAGGAACCCTTACATGGCCGAAAGGATACCATGTGTTGGGGGGAGGGCTCTTGGCCCAGCCCTACTTTTTTAAAAAATAAATTATATTTATGATCATTGTTGTGCTTGTGTATGTCTTTTATTTCCTATTCCTGCTCACTTTTCTACTTTAGTTCTTCTACTTAACTTGCCATGCTATTATTTAACTTTCCCCCAACTAAGTATCAATCTCTTATCTTTTTATCACCTCTTTCCCTCTCTATTCCTGTTTATCTACACAGTTTCACTACTATAAATTTATACATATTTCTATACCAAATTTATCTTTTTCCTCCCCATTTTTTCTTTGTTGATTTTGGTGTTTATCCTTCATTTTATTTATACATATATACACATACATACATGTATACATATATGTAAAATGAGTATATATATATGTATATTCCCTATTTTACCAATTCCCAATGTGAACTGTTTTTTAGAACTACCAAACCTTCTTCCCTTTTTAATTCCTCTTTATTGATTCTTTCTCTGGATCTCATTCATATAACATAAGCACTATTTTTACCTTTTCCTATAGTTTTGCTTTTTAGAATCAGATCATATTCAGCTCTGCCTCGATTTGTCTTTTCAAGTACCCAATTTCTAAAGTTTATCTTAGAAATTGGATATACATTTCCACTTATAAAACTTGAACAGTTTGTCATTATTGAGTTCTTTAAAATCAGTCTTTAATGTTATATTTTATGTTATATGTTACATTTTCTATTGAGTTAAGATTTAGGACAAAATCCTGAAAATTTGAGAGTTTATTGTGTTTCCATTTATTTTCATTCAGCAGAGTGCTTAATTTAGCTGGATATAACATTTTTTTTGACCACAGCCTATTTCTGTTGATTGTCAATACAATATTCAAGGATCTGTTGTCTTTTATTGTAACTGCTGATAAATTCTGTTACATTCTTATTGTAATTACAGAATATTAGAATTATTTTTTGATTTGTTTTTTGTAAAATTTTCTCTTTGATCTGGGAGTTTAGAAATTAGCAATGATTTTCCTTTGTGGCTTCCTTGTAGAATTTCTTTGAAGTAGTGATTGACAGAGGGTTTTTTTTTTTTTCTACTTCTCTTATTCTATCATTTCAGGAAACTAATATATATATATATATATTTCTTATATAATTGTGCCCAATTTAATTTTTTTAATTCTTACTTTTCGATAGTTCAAATATTCTTGACCTGTTTTCCAGGTCTGTTGTTTTTTTAATAATATATTTCACATTCTTTTTATTTTTTCATCATTATATTCTTTTGTTATCTCCTGGTTTCTTATAGTTTCATTTACCTTTGCCCAATTATAATTTCAGAGAATTATTTCTGCTTTAAGACTCTGGATCTCCTTTTCTAATTGGTTGATTTTCTTTTCATAATCTGCTTGTTTTTTTCTTTTCTTTTCTTATTTATGTTATTTTTAAAGATGTTTGATATTAAGTGACATGCAAAGTGTTACACAGCTAGGACTTGTCAAATGTCTCAAGTTGGATTTGAACTGAAGTCCTCCTAACTCCAGGCTGGTACTCTATATCTACTGCTCTATCCTTCTTGTTGTTCTCAACTGGTTTTTCTTTTTTTAAAGTTTTTCCTCAATCTCTCTCACTTGGTTTTTAAAGTCTTTTTTCGAGTTCTTCCATAACTTCTTCAGGGGCTGTTAGCAATTTAATGTTAAATTTTTTGTGATAGAAGAGGCTTTTTTATACTTTACTATCCTCTGAAGATGAAATCCAATTTTCCCTATTCCAATAGTAAGTTTCACTGGTTCTGTCTACTCTTATGTCTACTCATTTTTGATAGTGAGAATTTATTAATGTAATTCCTTTTAGTTTTGAAATGGAAAGGGTGCCTCTGGCTTTTCTTCTCCCTTCTGGCATGGAACCCCAAACCAAGAACCTCATCCTCCTGTTGGTGCCAGAAACTATCAGCTTCCCTAACCACTACTTCTGCACTCACCTGGTATACTGGTTCCTTCTTGGGTAGGGCCACTTTCCATCAGCACAATTGGGCCTAGCATTCCTTATCAGCAGAATTATCTCAGTCTTCTGAGATTTAGACTCCCCACTCCCCATGATTTTTTGGAGACAGAAGTTCCTGTGGTTTTAGTTGAGGCTACTTCTGAAAACCAGTAGACCCAGGGCTCCTTGCTGTCTGTTTCTACAGTTAGTGAGGTGTTTATCTTCAAACCAGTTATTCTCAGTTTTATGTTTTGTGGTATCTATGTTTAGCTACAATTTTGTTTTGTTTCTGGGAGAAATTCAGAGACCAGTCTCTGACCAGTCCACTATCTTCTAAGAATACCCTCTTTCCTCAACATTTTTATCTTTTCTTTTAATACTATCATTACCCAAAATTTTAGGCTTAAAATACCAGTCACCTGTGATTCTTATTTCTGGATCATCTCCTCAATCCAAAGTGTTGTCTGTTCTTTGCAGTTCTCCATTTGTCAATTCATTTACTTTCTCTCTTCTCTTTCTGTCTTCTTTTCTTCACTTCTCTCAACTCCTCCCTTTATTTCTTTTCTTTGCTTTTTTCTTTCCTTTCTTTTCCCTTTCTTTTTTGTCCCTATTTCAAGGTATTCAGTGTATTTGAAGTTTATTTCTTTTTCCTTGGGGGATAAAGTCCAGGAGCAACATAAATCTAATTAAAATTTAATTCAATGTGTAAGGAATTCTACTTTTGCACTTATTTTAATTCATTCAGCAGAAAAATAGTGAAGGAATTCAAAACCATGCCATATGAATATAATTTTATTTTATTTAAAAGGAAATTATTTAATATGTAAAGCATATGTAAAAGCAATATATATATATATATATATATATATATATACATATATATATATATATATTAATTATATGCATATATTTATAGTTACATTTATTTATTTAATTAATTAAATTAGTTTTAGTTCCAATTATAGTATTATAGTTTTAGTTACAAATATAGTAAGTGCCAGAGCAGAATTCCTTATCACATTGAATTAAAATTTAATTAGATGTAGGTTACTCCTGGACCTTATCCCCCAAGGAAAAAGAAATAAACTTCAAATACACTGACAAAATCATTGCTCTTTTAAAAACTTATTGACTACTTAAGCTGCAGATGCTCGGTTAGGTTAACACCACAAACATCATATTTCAAAAAGAATGTTTCTAGGCTTATCAATTTGCTTGTACCTCTTGGTTCTGGTACAAGACAGAAACACTCTAGTAAGTCTGTAAAATTAGCATACATTCATTAATTAATTTAATCAGAGGGAAAGTGATTTTTCACTGCAAACATTTCTACTCAAGAGTATTGCATAATTTTGTCACAGTTCCAATTTGCATAATGAAATCTTAGCAAAAGATTCCAGCTCACCCATCAGAAAAATTAGTTATACATTATGTTTCTGATGTTTTGTTGATACATTTTTAAAGGCCAATGATTATGGAATTAAGAAAAGCAAGAACAAAAAATAATTTTAAAAATTCATCTGTTTTGTAATTTAAACAAATTTTAAAAATGAATATTTCCTATCTACTATTTAGTAGACTGCATTCAAGGTTATTTAAAACATTTGGAACCTTGGAAAGAAAATAGTAAGATCAAATGATTTGGTGGTCTCTTAGATACTGGAATTTTCACAAAGCTCCAAATATTAGTCTTAATTCATTTCCAGCCTATTTATAAAAAATATATCTCTTCTTCAAGAAAATATATCTGCAACTTTCAAGAACATATTCAAAGATTTTATTTTCATTGTATATGAGTAATATTTTATTATCATTCAGTTCTAGTTGCCACAACACAGGAAAGACATTGACAGGATTCCAGAGAAAGACAAATAAAATGTGAAAATTCTTGAGTACATTTAAATGAATGATTACTGAATATTAGAAATTTAGAGTTAAAAGAAACTTTATCAGTCATCCAGTTCAATTCATAACTTAAAAAAAATCTCTTTTATGATATATTTGACAAGGTATAACTATAACTTTGTTTTCTGTTTTGTACATCATCATAAGTATCACCACTATGCCTCCCAATCCCCTTACCAAGGAATAATTCATATTACAAATAATAATAAGTAAAGAAGGAGACATACCAAATTCTTTCCATGATACAGATATATTATTGATGTCTATACCAGTGGGCACAAAAAGATAGAATGAAAACTACAGACCAATTTACTTAATGAATATTCAAACAAAAATTAAAATACTGACAAGGATTCTATAACACTATATTACAAAGCTCATATACTATGATTGAGTATGATTTATTCCAGGAACAGAGGGCTATTTCAATATTAAGGGGGAACCCCCTAAAATGATTAGAATGTTAATAGTAATAACAACAAAATGATATAAACATTTCAATAAATGCAGAAAAAGTTTTTTTTTTTTTTTTTTAACAAACTACATCTATTACTGTTATAAATATTAAATGGAGCTTTTTTTTTTTTTTTAAAGGAATGAACCCAAGGCCAGCTGTCTCTTTATTTCTCTCTTTCTTAATTTTTAAAGCTTTTTATTTTCAAAACATATGCATGGATAATTTGACAACATTAACCCCTGCATAACCTTGCATTTCAGGTTTTTTCCTCTTTCCTCCCGCCCTCTCCTCTATATGGCAAAGAATCCAATTTATGTTAAACATGTCAAAATATATGTTAAATCCAATATGTATAAACATATTTATACAATTCTCTTGTTGCACAAGAAAAATCAGATCAAAAAAAATAAAGTAAATGAGTAAGAAAACAAAATGCAAGCAAACAATAACAAAAAGAATGAGAATGTTATATTATGATCCACATTCAATACTCACAATCCTCTTTCTGGGTGTAGATGGCTCTCTTCATCACAATATCTTTGGAATTGACATCATTTATCTTATTGTTGAAGAGAGTGATGTTCATCAGAATTGATTGTTGTGTAATATTGATGTTGCCTTGTATAATGATCTTGTTCTGCTCATTTCACTTAGCTTCAGCTCATGTTAGTTGGAGCTTTTTTTAAATTGAAAGTAGTATCAATATAGAACCAAGGGCAGGCATTATCTGAAATGAACATAAACTGAAAGTTCCAATAACATCAGAGGTGAAACGAGATGCCCATTATGACCATTATTATTCAATATTTTTACAAGAAATATAGCTATTTCAATGAAGAGAAAATGAAAGAATAAGAATAAACAATGAGGAAACAAAACTATTGCTCTTTATATAGATGATATGATATGTTTAGAGAAGCTAAGAAAATAAATCTAAGAACTAATCAAAACAATTAACTACATTAAAAAAGTTGCAGGATATAAAATGTCATTAACATTTCCATATATTACCAAAAAAAGCTGGATAGAAGAGATAGAATAAATTTCATTTTAAATAATTGCAGATATCAGCTTATAACTGCATCAACTGTGAATTGATTTCCTCCAAACTTTATCATTTTCCTTACCTGAGCCAATCTATTAGGTGTGAGGTAATACTCCAGAATATGTTTAATTTGCATTTCTCCAACCAATAATGATTTAGAGCCTTTTTTCCTGCAGGACTTTTGCTTCATCTGAAATCTGACTATTCATATCATTTGATCATTTATCAATTGGGGAATACCTCATGCTTAAATACATACATACATACATACATACATACATATATATATATATATATATATATGTAATATCATATATGTATAGTTTTGACTAATCTACATATTTGAGAAATAAGGATTGTTATCAGAAAACATTGTTTCAAAATTTTATTGCTAATTTTATTTCATTTCATCTTATTTCCCCCTTTATTCCATTTTCACTCTTACTCTTTCTTAAAAATTTTTTTGCTTCTAATTATTGCCTCTTCTTAACTGCAAAATCATTTATCACCTCTCCCTTTTTTTTCTTTTATTTTACTCCCTTCTCCTCCTGTTTTTCTATATGGCAAGACAGATTTCTGTAGTTCAATGAGTATTTATGGTTTTTTCTTCTTTAAAGTCAATTTCAATGAAAGTAAAGTTCAAATATACTCCAGCTTCTTCTCCACTATAATAGGTTTTTCTTGCCTCTTTCACGTCAGATATTTTCCCCCATTCTATTTCTCCCATTCCCTTTCTCCCAGTTCATTCCTCTATTCCATTAATTATTTTGTTTAAGAAATCATCCCTTCATATTCAATTCACAGATTGTCATCTGTCTACATATACTTCTAACTGCCTGAATGAAAAAAAGTCCATATAAGTTACAAGAATGAAGGACTCCTACAAAATACCTTTATGATACACACATGGTACTGATACCTAAACCAGGTAGGACAAAAACAGAAAGAAAACTATAAACCAATCTTCTTAATGAATATTGATACAAAAATATTAAATAAAATATAGCAAAGGGATTACAGAAAACCATCCCCAGGATAATACATCATGACCAAGTAGGATTTTTTACCAGGAATGCAGAGCTGCTTCAATATTAAAAAAAAAAAAAAAAACTATTAGCATAATTTACTATATCAATAACCAAATCAACAAATATGATTATCTCAATAAATGCAGAAAAAGCATTTGCTGAAATCCAACTCCCATTCCTACTAAAAACACAAGAAAATATAGCCACAAATGGATTTTTCCTTAAAATAGTCAGTAGCATCTATTTAAAACCATCAGTAAGCATCATATATAATGGGAATAAACTGAAACTATTCCCAATAAGATGAGGGGTGAAACAAGGTGACCCACTATCAACATTACTATTCAACATTGTATTAGAAATGTTAACTTTGACGATAAGAGAAGAAAAACAATAAAGGAATTAGTGTAGGTAATGAGAAAACCAAATTATCACTCTTTGCAGATGATGTGATTGTATACTTAGATAATCCTAGAGAATCAACTTAAAAACTATTAGAAACAATCAATCAACATAAATCATCAGTATTATATATATATATATGGAAAAAAGTCCAGCAGCAAGAGATACAAAGAGAAATTCCATTTAAAATAACTGTTTATATTATAAAAATTTGGGAATCTAAGATTAAGGCAAAGTCAGGAACTACACGAACACAACTACTTATTACTTTCCACACAGATATTTAGAAACATAGCAAAGTCAAAACTGCTATAAACAAAGGCATACAAAAAAAAAGAGTCCAAATTCGTCGCAGGCTTTCAAAAGGAAGTGTTCAAAGAGTTCCAAAAATGATTTTTAAAATCAAATTAAAGAATTTGGACAAAATTAGGAAAACAAATGAGAATAATGCAAGAAAATCATAAAAGAGACATCTTTGTAAATGAGGAAGAAAAATACTGAAGACATTAATAACTTACAAAACAAAATTGGCCAAATGAAAAAAAAAGGGTATAAAATTCACAGAAAAAAATAATTCTTCAAAACATTAGAATTGGGCAAGTAGAAGTTTAGAACTGTATGAGACAGCAAAACAATCAAAAGAATGGAAAAAAGAAGAAAAGTGAAATATCACATTGAAAAAATATGACTGACTTGGAAAATAGATTCAGAACACATAATTGAAAAATTGTCAAATTACCTTTCAGTTATGAGCAAAAGAAGTAGCCTCAGCATTATCTTTTAAGAAATTATGAAGGAAAAAATTCTCTGACAGCTAGAACCAGATAATAAAATAGTAATTAAAAGAATTCATCAACAGTGTTTTGCTTCTGACCATCACCTCCCTTCAATCAGTGTTTTCTGTTTACAACCCCTCCTCCTTTCTTATACATTTCCCCTTCTACTTCTGTTATCCCTTCTGTTAGCCTCCCCATTTCCTTTTCCCTTTCCTTTCCTACTTCCTCACAGGGTGAGAGAAGTTTCTCTATCAAACTAAATATGTCTGATATTCTCTCTTTGAGCCAAAACCAATGAGATTAAGGTTCGCACAATGCTCATCCCCTTCTGTCCCTCATATGTAATAACTTTTTTTTTGCTTCTTAACCTGATGTAATTTATCCTATTTTATCTCCTTTTTCCTCTTCTTCCAGTAAAATCATTTTCCACCCCAATTTCCTTGTAATATCATCACATTAAATTCAACTTATACCTACACCTTCTAAGTATACCCTTAACAAAGATATACTTCTCAAGAGTTAAGGAGATCATCTTCCTTTGTACTGTACTTTTAAACCTTTAAAATATTTTTTCTTCCCTTTTAATCTTTTTTATGCTTCTCTTGAGTTCTGTATTTGGTATAGTATTGTAACATTTTTTTGACAGTACATATTCATAGGTAATTTTTTATACAACATTATCCCTTGTACTCCCTTTTGTTTCAAATTTTTCCCCTCCTTCCCTGCTCCCCTCCCCCCCCCCCGTCCCCTAGATGGCAGGCATTCCATACATATTAAATATCTTATAGTATATCCTAGGTACAATATATATGTGCAGAACCGAATTTTGTTGTTGTTGTTGTTGTTGCAAAGGAAGAATTGCATTCAGAAGTTAAAAATAATCTGGAAAGAAAGACAAAAAAAAAAAAAAAGATGGTTTCTAGTACTATATTGAATAGTCATGGCGATAATGGGAAACCTTATTTCACTCCTGATCTTACAGGGAGAGGTTCCAGTTTATCACCATTTTATATGATGTTTACTGACAGTATTAAATATATGCTCCTTATTATTTTAAGGAATAGTCCATTTCTTCCTATATTCTCAAGTGTTTTTAGTAGGAATGGATGTTGGATTTTATCAAATGCTTTTTCTGCATCTATTGAGATGATCATACGGTTTTTGTTAATTTGGTTATTGATATAGTTGATTATGCTAATAGTTTCCCTAATATTGAATCAGCCCTGCATTCCTGGTATAAATCCCACTTGGCCATAGTATATTATCTTGGGGATGATTTTCTGTAGTCTGTTTGTTAATATTTTATTTAAGATTTTAGCATAAATATTCATTAAGGGAATTGGTCTATAGTTTTCTTTCTCAGTTTTCAATCTACCTGGTTTAGGTATCAATACCATGTCTGTGTCATAAAAGGAATTTGGTAGGACTCCTTCAATCCCTATTTTTTCAAATAGTTTATATAGCATTAGAGGTAGTTGTTCTTTAAATGTTTGGTAGAATTCACATGTAAATCCATCTGGTCCTGGGGATCTTTTCTTTTTTTTTTTTTAATTTAGAATTTTTTTTTCACACTATATATGCATGAGTAATTTTTTTTTATATTATTATCCCTTGAATTTATTTTTCCAAATTATCTCCCCCTCCCTCCACTCCCTCCCGCCGATGACAGGCAATCCCATACATTTTACATGTGTTATAATATAACCTAGATACAATATATGTGTGTAAATACCATTTTCTTGTTGCACATTAAGTATTAGCTTCCGAAGGTATAAGTAACCTGGGTAGATAGACAGTAGTGCTAACAATTTACATTCACTTCCCAGTGTTCCTTCTCTGGGTGTAGTTATTTCTGTCCATCATTGATCAACTGGAAGTGAACTGGATCTTCTTTATGTTGAAGATATCCACTTCCATCAGAATATATCTTCATACACCATTGAAGTGTACAGCCATCTTCTGGTTCTATTCATTTCACTCAGCATCAGTTGATGTAAGTCTCTCCAAGCCTCTCTGTATTCCTCCTGCTGGTCATTTCTTACAGAGCAATAATATTCCATAACCTTCATATACCATAATTTACCCAACCATTCTCCAATTGATGGACATCCATTCAACTTCCAGTTTCTAGCTACAACAAAAAGAGCTACCACAAACATTTTGGCACATATAGGTCCCTTTCCCGTCTTTATTATTTCTTTGGGATATAAGCCCAATAGCAACAATTCTGGGTCAAAGGGTATGCACAGTTTGATAACTTTTGGGGCATAGTTCAAATTGCTCTCCAGAATGGCTGGATTCTTTCACAACTCCACCAACAATGTATCAGTGTCCCAGTTTTCCCACATCCCCTCCAACATTCATCATTATTTGTTCCTGTCATCTTAGCCAATCTGACAGGTGTATAGTGGTATCTCAGAGTTGTCTTAATTTGCATTTCTCTAATCAGTAGTGATTTGGAACACTCTTTCATATGAGTGGATATAGTTTCAATTTCATCATCTGAAAATTGTCTGTTCATATCCCTTGACCATTTATCAATTGGAGAATGGTTTGGTTTCTTATAAATTAGAGTCAGTTCTCTATATATTTTGGAAATGAGACCTTTGTCAGAACCTTTACTTTTAAAAATATTTTCCTAATTTGTTATTTCCCTTCTAATCTTGTTTGCATTAGTATTGTTTGTACAGAAACTTTTTAGTTTGATGTAATCAAAATCTTCTATTTTGTGATCAATAATGATCTCTAGTTCTCCTCTGGTCATAAATTCCTTCCTCCTCCTGTTTCTCTAATCTATTTATGATCTCATTCTTTATGCCTAAATCATGGACCCATTTTGATCTTATCTTAGTATATGGTGTTAAGTGTGGGTCCATATCTAATTTTTGCCATACTAATTTTCAGTTTTCCCAACAGTTTTTTTTTTCCAAATAATGAGTTTTTATCCCTAATGTTGGTATCTTTGGGTTTGTCAAAGATTAGATTGCTATAGATGTACCCTTTTTTGTCCTTTGTATCTAATCTGTTCCACTGATCTATTTCTTAGCCAATACCAAATGGTTTTGGTGACTGTTGCTATATAATATAGCTTTAGATCAGGTACACTTAGACCACCTTCCTCTGACTTTTTTTTCATTAGTTCCCTTGAAATTCTCGATCTTTTATTCTTCCATATGAATTTTGTTGTTATTTTTTCTAGGTCAATGAAATAGTTTCTTGGGAGTCTGATTGGTATAGCACTAAATAAATAGATTAGTTTGGGGAGTATTGTCATCTTTATTATATTCGCTCGGCCTATCCAAGAGCACTGAATGTCTTTCCAATTATTTAAATCTGACTTTATTTTTGTGGCAAGTGTTTTGTAATTTTTCTCATATAATTCCTGACTATTCTTTGGTAGATGGATTCCCAAATACTTTATACTCTCAACATTTGTTTGGAATGGAATTTCTCTTTGTATCTCTTGCTGTTGCATTTTGTTGGTGACATATAAAAATGCTGAGGATTTATGTGGATTTATTTTGTATCCTGCCACTTTGCTAAAATTCTGAATGATTTCTAATAGCTTTTTAGCAGAGTCTTTGGGGTTCTCTAAGTATACCATCATGTCATCTGCAAAGAATGATAGTTTGATTTCCTCATTTCCTACTCTAATTCCTTGAATCTCTTTCTTGGCTCTTATTGCCGAGGCTAGCATTTCTAGTACTATATTGAATAGTAATGGTGATAATGGGCAACCTTGCTTCACTCCTGATCTTACTGGGAAAGGTTGCAGTTTATTTCTATTGCATATTATGCTTACTGACGGTTATAAATATATGATCCTGATTATTCTAAGAAATAGTCCATTGATTCCTATACTCTCAAGTGTTTTTAGTAGGAATGGATGTTGGATTTTGTCAAATGCTATTTCTGCATCTATTGAGATGATCCTATGGTTTTTATTAATTTGATTATTAATATGGTCAATTATACTAATAGTTTTCCTAATATTAAATCAGCCCTGCATTCCTGGTATAAATCCTACTTGATCATAGTGTATTATCCTGGGGATGATTTTCTGAAGTCTATTTGCTAATATCTTATTTAAGATTTTAGCATCAATATTCATTAAGGAAATTGGTCTATAGTTTTCTTTCTCAGTTTTCGATCTACCTGGTTTAGGTATCAGTACCATGTCTGTGTCATAAAAGGAGTTTGGTAGGACTCCTTCATCCCCTATTTTTTCAAATAGTTTATATAGCATTGGGGCTAATTGTTCTTTAAATGTTTGGTAGAATTCACATGTAAATCCATCTGATCCTGGGGCTTTTTTCTCAGGGAGTTGGTTAATAGCTTCTTCTATTTCTTTTTCTGTAATGGGAGTATTTAGACTACTTACTTCTTCCTCTGTTAATCTGGGCAAGCTATATTTTTGAAGTTATTCTTCCATTTCTTCTAAGTTATTGAATTTATTGAAATAAAGTTGCGAAAAGTAGCTCCTAACTATTGTTCTAATTTCCTCTTCATTAGTGGTGAGTTCTCTCTTTTCATTTTCAAGACTAACAATTTGCTTTTCCTCTTTCCTTTTTTAATCAGATTTACTAAGGTTTGTCTATTTTGCTGGTTTTTTGATAGAACCAACTCTTAGTTTTATTAATTAATTCAATAGTTTTTTTTTTTGTTTTTTTTTTTTTACTTTAAATTTTATTAATCTCACCTTTTATTTTTAGAATGTCAAGTTTCGTGTTTGTCTGGGGGGTTTTAATTTGTTCCTTTTCTAGCAATTTTAGTTGTAAGCCCAATTTGTTGACCTTCTCTTTCTCTATTTTATGCAAGTAGGCCTCTAGAAATATAAAACTTCCCCTTTGGCTGTATCCCACACATTTTGCTATGATGTCTCATTATTGTCATTTTCTTGGGTGAAGTTATTAATTATGTCTATGATTTGCTGTTTTACCCAATCATTCTTTAGTATAAGATTATTTAGTTTCTAATTATTTTTTGGTGTATTTCCCCCTGGCTTTTTATTAAATGTAATTTTACTTGCATTGTGGTCTGAAAAGGGTGCATTTACTATTTCTGCCTTACTGCATTTGATTTTGAATTTTTTATGTCCTAGTGTATGATCAGTTTTTGTATAAGTTCCATGAACTGCTGAGAAGAAAGTATATTCCTTTGTCTCCATTTAGCTTTCACCAAAGATCTATCATATCAAATTTTCTAGTATTCTATTCACCTCTTTGACTTCTTTCTTATTTATTTTGTGGTTTGATTTATCTAATTCTGAGAGTGCAAGGTTGAGACCTCCCACTATTATAGTTTTGCTGTCTATTTCTTTTTTCAGCTCTCTTAATTTCTCTTTTAAGAATTTAGATGCTGCACCACTTGGTGCATATATGTTTAATATTGATGCTGCTTCATTATCTATGCTACCATTTAGCAGGATATAATGCCCTTCCTTATCTCTTTTAATTAGATAATTTGTTTTTTCTTCATCTGAGATAAGGATGGCTACCCCTGATTTTTTGGCTTCACCTGAAGCATAGTAGATTCTGCTCCACCCTTTTACATTTAGTTTGAATGTATCACCCTGCTTCAGGTGTGTTTCCTGTAAACAACATATGGCAGGATTCTGACTTTTAATCCAGTCTGCTAACTGTTTCCTCTTTATGAGGGAGTGTACCCCATTCATATTTATGGTTAGAATGACCAATTCCATATTTCTTGCCATACTGTTAACCCCTGCTTATGTTTTTCTACTTTCCTTCCCTCTTACCCCCCTACCTAGTATTAAACTTGTGAACACCACTTGCTTTTCATAGCCCTCCCATTTTTTTAGTATGCCTCCCTCACCTTAAAGTTCCTCTTCCTATTTTACTCCTTTTTCTCACAATATTTGTATTTCCTTCCCCTTAGTTTACTCATTTCCTCTCACTTTTCAATGAAGTGGAAGAAGGTTCACCATAAATCGAATAGGTCTATTGATACACACTGTGTTCATCTCCCTCCTTTCTTTCTCTCAGATATAATAGGTTACCTTTGCCTCTTCATGAGATGTAGTACCACCACTTTACACTTTTTTATGGTATAATTTCCTTTCCACCTCTAGTTTTTAGGACAAATTATACATGTGTTCTTGACATATCTTTATGGCAGAAATATAGTTCTCAAGATTTCTTTTTACCTTTTTAGAAATCTTTTGAGCTCTGTATTTGAAGATCAAACATTTTGTATAGGTCTGTTTTTTTTTTATTCATTTTTCTAAATTATCCCCTCTCTCCCTCCACTCCCTCCCCTCGATGGCAGGTAGTCCCATACATTTTACATGTGTTACAATATAACCTAGATACAATATATGTGTATAAATACCATTTTCTTGTTGCACATTAATTATTAGCTTCCGAAAGTATAAGTAACCTGGGTAGATAGACAGTAGTGCTAACAATTTACATTCACTTCCCAGTGTTCCTTCTCTGGGTATAGTTATTTCTGTCCATCATTGATCAACTGGAAGTGAGTTGGATCTTCTTTATGTTGAAGATTTCCACTTCCATCAGAATACATCCTCATACAGTATTGTTGTTGAAGTGTATAGTGATCTTCTGGTTCTGCTCATTTCACTCAGCAACAGTTGATTTAAGTCTCTCCAAGCCTCTCTGTATTCCTCCTGCTGGTCATTTCTTACAGAGCAATAATATTTCATAACTTTCATATACCACAATTTACCCAACCATTCTCCAATTGATGGACATCCATTCAACTTCCAGTTTCTAGCTACAACAAAAAGAGCTGCCACAAACATTTTGGCACATACAGGTCCCTTTCTGCTCTTTAGTATTTCCTTGGGATATAATCCCAATAACAGGATTGCTGGGTCAAAGGGTATGCACAGTTTGACAACTTTTTGGGCATAGTTCCAAATTGCTCTCCAGAATGGCTGGATTCTTTCACAACTCCACCAACAATGTATCAGTGTCCCAGTTTTCCCACATCCCCTCCAACATTTGTCATTATTTGTTCCTGTCATCTTAGCCAATCTGACAGGTGTGTAGTGGTATCTCAGAGTGGTCTTAATTTGCATTTCTCTGATCAGTAGTGATTTGGAACAGTCTTTCATATGAGTGGAAATAGTTTCAATTTCATCATCTGAAAATTGTCTGTTCATATCCCTTGACCATTTATCAATTGGAGAATGGTTTGGTTTCCTATAAATCAGGGTCAGTTCTCTATATATTTTGGAAATGAGACCTTTGTCAGAACCTTTACTTTTAAAAATATTTTCCCAATTTGTTACTTCCCTTCTAATCTTGTTTGCATTAGTATTGTTTGTACAGAAACTTTTTAGTTTGATGTAATCAAAATCTTCTATTTTGTGATCAATAATGATCTCTATTTCTCCTCTGGTCATAAATTCCTTCCTCCTCCACAGGCCTGAGAGGTAGAGTATTTTCTGTTTCTCTAATCTATTTATGATCTCATTCTTTATGCCTAAATCATGGACCCATTTTGATCTTATCTTGGTATATGGTGTTATGTGTGGGTCCATATCTAATTTCTGCCATACTAATTTCCAGTTTTCCCAACAGTTTTTTTTTCCAAATAATGAATTTTTGTCCCTAATGTTGGTATCTTTGGGTTTGTCAAAGATTAGATTGCTATAGATGTACCCTTTTTTTCCTTTGTATCTAATCTGTTCCACTGACCTACCGTTCTATTTCTTAGCCAGTACCAAATGGTTTTGGTGACTGCTGCTATATAATATAGCTTTAGATCAGGTACACTTAGACCACCTTCCTCTGAGTTTTTTTTTTCATTAGTTCCCTTGCAATTCTCAACCTTTTATTCTTCCATATGAATTTTGTTGTTATTTTTTCTAGGTCATTAAAATAGTTTCTTGGGAGTCTGATTGGTATAGCACTAAATAAATAGATTAGTTTGGGGAGTATTGTCATCTTTATTATATTCGCTCGGCCTATCCAAGAGCACTGAATGTCTTTCCAATTATTTAAATCTGACTTTATTTTTGTGGCAAGTGTTTTGTAATTTTTCTCATATAATTCCTGACTATTCTTTGGTAGATGGATTCCCAAATACTTTATACTCTCAACATTTGTTTGGAATGGAATTTCTCTTTGTATCTCTTGCTGTTGCATTTTGTTGGTGATATATAAAAATGCTGAGGATTTATGTGGATTTATTTTGTATCCTGCCACTTTGCTAAAATTCTGAATGATTTCTAATAGCTTTTTAGCAGAGTCTTTGGGGTTCTCTAAGTATACCATCATGTCATCTGCAAAGAGTGATAGTTTTAGGTCTGGTTTTTTCATCAAGAATAGATCGAATTCATTTATTTAGTTAAATGTCCATCTTCTTCCATGGAAAATGATGCTCATTCTTGCTGGGTAAGTTATTCTTGGCTGCATACCAAGTTCCTTAGCCTTTTGGAATATCATGCTCCAGGCCCTTTGTTCTTTTAATGTAAGCGCTGCTAGATCCTGGGTTATCCTTAGTGTGGCTCCTCCATATCTGAATTGCTTTTTTCTAGCAGCTTCCAATATTTTTCCTTTGTCTGATGGTTCTTGAACTTGGCCACTATATTTCTTGGCATTTTGATTTTAGGGTCCCTTTCAGTAGGTGAACGATGCATTTTTTCAATGCCTATTTTACCCTCTGTTTCCAAAACTTCTGGGCAGTTCTCTTTGGTAATAGTGTCCAGGCTTTTTTTTTTTTTTTCCTCACATTTTTCAGGGAGTCCAATTATTCTCAAATTGTCTCTCCTGGATCTGTTTTCCAGGTCTGTTGGCTTTCTAATAAGGTACTTGACATTCTTTTCAATTGTTTTATTTTTCTGGTTTTGCTTGACTACTTCTTGCTTTCTCCTCAAGTCATTCATTTCTACTTGTTCGAGTCTAATTTTCAATGATGTATTTTCTTCATTCACTTTTTTATATCTTTTTGTAATTGTCCAATTGATTTTTTAAGTGAATTTTTTTTCTTCTATGGAATTTTTTCCATTTCATCCATTTTATTTTTTAGAGAGCTGTTTTCTTTTTCTTGTTCACTACTCCTGGTTTCCTTGAAGTTTTTTACCTTTTCTAAATCCCTGATTTCATTTCTCAATGATTTGTTTTCTATATCCACTCTGTCTTTAAATGCATGGAATGTCTTCTCCAGGCTCTCTTGCCAAGCTTCCCTTTTCTTTTCCCAGTTTTCTTCTATCTCTCTTGTGAGAGCCTTTTTCAATTTTCTCTATGAGATTCTTTTATATTGAGTAGTAGCTCATATCTCCCTTAGGGGATTCCTCTGGATAGAATCTGCTTTTAATTTCCTTAGGATTTGAGGTCTGCTCTCTTTCCATACAGAAGCTGTCAATGGTTAGAGCCCTTTTAAATTTTTTGTTCATTTAATCAGAGCAGGAATCAAAGAAAACAAATTGACAAGAGAAACAATTGGTCTGTTTGGGGGAGGGGGGGATTGGGCTGGATGGTTTATGGAGCTTCCTCTATAGGCTGAGGGAGACAGAAGCGAGGCACAAAAAAGACAGCAATAGCTGTGGCTGCTTCTGCACTCTGAGTCTCTAATAACGTGCTGAGTCACTCCGGGTGGGGGTGGGGGTAGCTGGGTCCCAGGAGACGCTAGCTTTCTGGGGTTTTATTCTTCACCTCCATTGATTACACCTTCTCTGCTGCTCCTGGCTTGCTTCCAAGATGGAACATCCACACTGGGGTAAAAGTCTTTTGCACAGAAATGGAAGAGATCACACCCCTCCCCCCTTTGGTCTGAGCTGTATGAGCTGCCTGTCTTGCTCTTGCTGCCTGCCCTCAGTCTGCGCCCAGTCTATTTGACCCTCCCCTGAACAAACACAGACATTCTCTGGGGAATTTCAAGGATGTCTTCTGTTGGTAATTATTTGTGGATTTCTTTTCTGATCAAGCATTAACTCTGAGGCTTGTCATGAAGTAACTCCTGAGAGAAAACACAAAGCTCAAGCAGCTGTCTGTCTCCATGCCACCATCTTGGCTGGAAGCTCAGGTACCAATTTTTCAAGGCATGTCATTGCATAAATTTTCTGCAACACATCAGCCACCATGTGCTACAAGTTTTCTTTTGGTTCATGGATATAAGTGCATCACTAAAGAATTCATTATGCTTATTTATCTATAACTAGCTACATATTTTCCAGTTGTAAATATTATTAGTGATGTCATTTATACCATTTTTTCAAGAAATTTATCTCTGATAATATGTCACAGCCTATCTATACCCATCTTTATCTTTCTATTATCCATAGATTTCCTAGAATGTATAGTCATGTAAGATTTTTTTTTAACAATGTTGAATCCAGTCTGCTCTCTTTGTCCTATGAAATACTGGGCTGATTCTTGTTTTAGCAAATAATCATATGGGCAATGCCATATTTAATCAATTTCCCCCCATGTTTGATTTCTGTTCTTTTGACTTACCAGAAACCTAATTGATTCAACTTTATAGTGGTTCATGGATAAGTACATTCAACATAATATCAAAGGCAATGTTGTACAGTAAACTTTGATTTGGAGTTAGAAAAATTAATTTAAATCCTAACCTACTTATTTTATGTTATACTACACTTGGGGTGAGTAAAATAACCTTCCTAAATTCAAACCTGAACCCAGACATTCCAAACATTTGACAAGAAAATGCTATATGGATTTATGAAGAGTTATATAGGAATGAACAGTAACATTCATCTTTATATCTTTGACTAAGTCATTCAATATTTCTAGGATACTATTTCTTCACTTGTAAAACAAAGGAATATAGACATGATGATTATAAGGTACCTTTTAGACCTAAATCTGTGATGCTATGAATCTTTCATCTTGAAATCAGTGCAAGAAATCTATTGTGTCAATGTCATAGCTAAATATCAATGACTAATGATAAGATCATGAAAGGCCTACTACTTATTTGTTATACATTCACTCAGAATAAAGGGCAGCATTACATACCTAATCATATTGGATAAATCAAAATTATGACTTTGTTTTTAAGATATCAAACCATCTGGATAACAAATACAATTCAATAAAAATTCTTGTCTTGTAAAATTTCTAAATGTTTGAAAATGAGTAGATTTTTCTTTTGATTCCTGCCCTCACACAAGCACACACACACATTTTGAATACATATTTGGCAGTGAAGAAGTAATCTAATTTGCAGAATCTTAGATATCATTTTATAATACTGGTATTCTTCCATTTTCTATTCATATTATTCACTCTTTCTATCACACAAAGCTTACCATTTTCTTACATACTATTTGGTTTCTTAGTTGATTGATATATGCAAATAGTATCTCCTCAGAAAGATGGTAACCTTCTTATTCAATCTTTGAAACCTTTATTTTTATTTTAAAAATCAAAATCATGAGACAAGATGATGGCATAAAGACAGGAGTTCATCTGATCTCTCAAGAATCGCTCTGAACAACTTTACATAATGCCTGTGGAGCAGCAGAACCTTTAAAAAGACAGGGTTGAAACCATTTTCTAGTCTAAGGCAACTTTTTAGAAGTTTGGCAGAAAAAATCTATTTCACCAAAGTGAGAAAGAAGCAGAGTCAAATATAGGTACTGCCTCAGCAAACCAGCAGTCGGCTTTAGGGCAACTGAATCAGCAGCAACAGAGGCAATTTTCAGACTTCTCAGCCCAGAGATAATAAGGTAATCAGAGAACTAGTCATAAAGTGATCATATAGGGTCTTTTGCTGGCACTGGAGTCTGCATTGTCCTGTATTGCCTATAGTTGGATTTGGATCACAGTCCATGAGGAAGAGGAGCAGTACCTCATTAGAATTTGTAACTAAAGAGGACCTGAGATTCTGGTTACAATTCCAGTGTGGAAGAGAGTTGTTATGGGAGATAGCTGAGAAAATACAAGGAATCCTCTGAGTTCTGACCAAAACTTTTCCAAACAACTTTAAATTATTCTCTAAAATGAATTCTGGGATGGCAGAATTCAGAAAAGTATAGACGTGAAACAATTTTCCAACCAAAAACAACAACAACAACAACAACAACAACAACAACAACAACAAAAACCTTAGGTCAGTAGGAAATGTCTGTCACACTATTGTTAGAGTATAGTGCAGTGTAGTGCAGAAGTGCAGAATGTGCCAGTGCAGACCTGGCCCTAGCAAACTAAGAGCAGGCCCAAGGAGAGACTGAAGCAGGTGTTGAAGTAGCTGCTTTGAGATTTCTCAGACAATAGATGATAAAGAGATTAAACAATTGGCCTAAAGAAGGTTCCTTTTCTGCATAAGGGGCAGGATTTTGTTGCTTTGCCTATACCTGAATCTAGTACCTGGGAGGTAGTAAGTAGTAAACACCCTTCTTGTTAGATCATAGTATCTTGGAGGAACTGAAAACTTACAGATCTTTAAAGTACTCCTGAAAATGCCTTCTGAAATTTTAGACGACTTCCGTTCTGGAAACAGAGGTAAAACTTAAGAAATCACAGAAATTAAGAAATCAAAATAATTTGTATTCCTATAAAATTCTCTAAATCATTATTGATTAGAAAATGCAAATTAAAAAAAAACCCTTGATTTATAATTTTGTAATTACCATATTGCCTGAAAGGATTGAAGGGGAAATGACACATGTGGAAGGGATTGTAGAAAAATTGGGAACTAATTCAGTAGAAATGTGAAGTTATTCCACAATTCTGGAGAGCAATCTGAAATCATGACAAAGAAATTATTAAATTACCTATATCCTTGGATCCAGCAATACACTATTAGGTCTATTTCCAAGATGATTACATAAAAATAGAAAAAAACCTCTATGTTTTAAAATGTTTAGAGTAGCTCTTTTTGTGGTAGCAGGGATGCTCATTAATTGGGAATGGATAAACAAGTTGTGGTATATGATTGTGATGGCATACTTCATACTGCTCTGTTAGAAATGATTATCTTGGTCATAGAAAACATGAATGGATTTGCATGAAATAATGTAGAGTGAAATAAACAAAACCAAGAAAATATTGTATAGAGTAACAACAATATTGTTTTTTAAGCTTTTTATTTTCATGGATAATTTTTCAACATTAACCCTTGAATAGCCCTGTGTTTCAGGTTTTCTCCTATTTCCCCCCAAGATATCAAGCAATCCAATATACGTTATATATGTTAAAATATATGTTAAATCCAATATGTTTAAACATATTTATATAATTCTCTTGCTGTACAACAAAAAACAAATCAAAAAGGAAAGTAAATGACTAAGAAAACAAAATGCAAGCAAACAACAAAAAAGAGTGAGAATGTTATGTCCTGGTGCACATTCATTTCCCACAGTCCTCTCTCTCTAGGTGTACATGGCTCTCTTCATCATAATATCATTGGAACTAGCCTGAATCATCTCATTGTTAGAAAGAGTCACGTTCATCAGAATTGATTGTCATATAGTGTTGCTGTGTACAATGATCTCTTGATTTTGCTCAATTCACCTAAGTCTTTCCAGGCCTCTCTGAAATCATCATGCTGATTGTTACTCACAGAACAATAGCTTTTCTCCAACTGATGGGCATCCACTCAGTTTACAGTTTCTTGCCACTATGAAAAGAACTGCCACAAAAAATTTTAAATATATGAATCCCTTTCCTTCCTTTAAGATATCTTTGGGATATAGGCCCAATAGAAACACTGCTGGGTCAAAGAGTAAGCACAGTTCAGCAATATTGTTTTGAATATAACTTTGGGGGCAGTTAGATGGTGTAGTGGATACAGCACCAGCCCTGAAGTCAGGAGAACCTGAGCTCAAATCTGTCCTCAGACACTTACTTCCTAGCTGTGTGACTCTTGGCAAGGAAATTAACCCTAATTTCCTCAGTAAAATAATAATAATAATAATAATAATGATAATAATAATAATATATATAATAATTTTGAGTGAAAAAACTTTCAGTACTCTAAGTGCACAAGTTAATTATAAAGGACATATGAAGAAAGACACTATATTTAACCAGAGAAAAATTTATAAATAGAAGTATGTATGAACAAATTCACACACATACACACACACATATATGCATATATATATGTATATATATATACATATATATATATATATATATATATATATATATATATATATATATATATATATATATATATATATATATACATACACCCACACCCACACACACCATACATAAATAAATATACATATAAACACATTTGTGGATATTACATATACATGTATGTATGTACATATATATGTACATTTGTATATCTTTATGCTTATTTAGGTCTAGAGGTATCCATTTCTAGGGCAGGATGGAAGGTAAATAAATAAATATAAAGGAAATTTACAAGATATTTTTCTTGTATATTTGAAAGGAATACCAAGCTGTTTTAGCTGTTTTGAAGTTGTTATCTGATGATAGATCAAAGCCTACTTTCTCTTTACTTCATTGATTTTTCTTGTTCATTTTTTAGTCTATGTTTTCTTTTCTAAGACTAATATGGAAATATACTTTATATGAATACATATGTATAATAACTATATAAATTTATTGCCTAATGAAGAAGAGGGATGAGGAGGGACAGAGAATTTGAATTTAAAAATGAACACTAAAAATTGTTTTTACATTCAACTGGTGAAACACAAAATATTAAATAAATCATTAAAATAAATGTGTGCTTGTGGTTCTTCCCAGACCACAGCAAATGCCATACCTTTACTTAGATAATAATATCTTAGAAGAACTGAAAACTTGCAAGTACTCAGAATTATCTCTGATAAAAAGATGGACAAACTCCTTAAACTAGTGGTAGCACCTCCTTCAATCCAGAAGTAAAACCAAGCATTATCACAGAGTTAAAAGTCAAGAAAGAGGTTACAAAAATGAACAAACAATTCCTAATTATAATTTTACTCTGGTGACATGGAAAGTCACAAACTAAACAAACTAAGAAGACAGGAAAGTCAAAACTGTTGCATCAAAAAGCCTCAAAGAAAAATATGAATTGGCCTCGCCTCATGCCATGGAAAAATTTTTAAAAATCAAGTAAGAATAATATAGCAAAAATTGGGAAAAGAAATAAGAGTGATGCAAGAAAATGATGTAAAAAATAATCAACCGTTTGTTAGAGGAAGAGCAAAAAATATTGAATAAAATAACATCTTAAAAAATAGACTATAGAGGCTGAGCCAAGATGGCGGAGAAGATACACGTGATTTTGTGAGCTCCCTTCTTCCTTCATTACCAATTAGTTAAATCAGCCTCAAAAATAATGCTGGACTGATAGAAACAACAAGGACTGGAAGCACAACTTACCAACTGAAGAGAATCCAGAGTTTCAACAGAAAAGGTTGGTTCCCAGGAGAGGAAAAAAAAAGAGGCCAGCACAGACATTTGGGTGCTAGTACACTGTGCTGATTGCGTTGGGGAGAGCTCTGGGATCAGAGAAGCCACTGAGATAGAAGAATTTGGCACAGGCTGATAGCTCTTCTCTGCTTATAAAACAGCAGTTCAGAAGACAAATCAAGCCACTGTAAAATATAAAGCAAGATACTAGAACCATCCCAATACGGAAGTGACATAACAGATCTTGGCACTGCGGGTGTGGCTGACTTCGGTTGTCCTGGGCTTCACCTGGGAGTAGTTAAGAGATTGAAAAGCAGAGATACGGCCCAAGACAACATCTAATTCACATAATGCCTGGCTTGGCTGGAGGCTGTGGAACTCAACCTTGGAAGTCCCAGAGAAGCTGAACCTTTGAAATAGGGACCACAGTTTCTGGGCAGACACTTCCAGTTTGAGTGCAGGGGGTTTTCACATCAGCTGCTGACACCCATGCCCCACGGGACATATAGGCTGGGCTTTGTGTCGCCTTTACTGTTCAGTCTTAAACCTCAGGGAAGTCGCTAGGACACAAAGTGGGGGTCCTTCACTGGGCAACCCTCATAGCAAAGCCATAATAATCACCTCTGAGGCACTTCCAGGGAGGGGGAGGGGAACTCTCTCCCAGAGCTATCTCTTAGCTCAGGCACAGGAGCCTCTGTATCCCTCTGGTCTGGGAGGAAGCTGATAAAGAAATAAATAAATAATTTCTTACCCCAAGGACAGACCCCAAAAGATTTTTTAAATATCAGTAAAAGGCAAAAAAGAAATATTGATTCCTTCTATACAGAGAAAGAGCGGGTATCCAACCCCGAGGAAGTTAATAGCAGAGAGTCAGCAGATAACAGCCTAAAGGCACCCCATCACATAATTCTCTCCTAGAAGAGACTATTAAAAGGTTAAGAGAGGTTAAAGAAAAAAAGGGAAAGGAAAGAGAAGCTATGACAGAGAATAACAGCATTCTGAAATTTGAGTTGGAAAAAATAAAGAATTCACAGGAAACGCAGGGAAACAAAATTTGTGAATTAGAAAAGGTTAAAAAATCATAGGAAAGTAGGATTTCTGAATTGGAAAAGATAAAAAATTCTCAAGAAAGTAGGATTTCTGAATTGGAAAAGACAAAAAAGTCTCAAGAAAATAGGATTTCTGAATTGGAAAAAGAAAATAATTCTCTAAAAAAATTAGGGAAATGGAAAAAAATTCAATAGAGCAAAATAATTCATTTAAAAACTCAATTGGCCATATTCAAAAAGAACTAAAAACTGTGAATGAATAAAATAACTCCTTAAAAAATAGGAAGGAACAAATATTAATGAATGATTCATTGAGAACCCAAGAATCAGTGAAACAAAACAAAACCAAAAAAAAAAAAAAAGCTGGAGAATAACGTCAAATACTTACTGGGAAAACCTATAGACCTGAAAAATAGGTCTAGGAGAGACAATCTGAGGATCATTGGACTTCCCGAAAACTATGAACAAAAAAAGAGCCTAGATTCTATATTACAGGAAATCATCAAAGAGAATTGTCCAGAGATAATAGAAACAGAAGGGAAAATAGGCGTGGAAAGAATTCATTGAACACCTACTGAAAAAGACCCTAAAAAAAAAAAAGAACTCCATGGAATATTGTGGCTAAGCTGCAGAACTACAAAACAAAGGAAAAAATATTGCAAGCAGCTAGAAAAAAGCAATTCAAATATCAAGGGGCCACAATAAGGGTCACTCAAGATCTGGCTGCCTCCACATTAAAAGATCTAAGGGCTTGGAACCTGATATTCTAAAAGGCAAAAGATCAAGGATTGCAACCAAGAATAAACTACTCAGCTAAGTTTAGCAGTTTTTTCCATGGAAGAAGATGGGCATTTAATGAAATAGAGGAATTCCCTATGTTTCTAAGAAAAAAACCAGACTTAAACAAAAAAATTGATCTACATCCACAAGACTGAAGAGAAACAGAAAAAGGTACCAGGGGGTGTGGCCTCAGCTACCACCTGAGAATAGTTAAGAGATTGACAAGTGGGTGGATATGGCCCAAGGCAACACACACTGCCTAGCTTAGTTGGAAGGAGTGGAACTCAGCTCCAGGAAGTCCCAGAGAAGCGGAACCTTTGAAGTAGGGACCGCAGTTTCTGGCAGACACTTCCAGTTTGAGGACAGGGGCTTTTCACGTCACCTGCTGCAGACATCCACTCCCCACCCTGACACATAGGCTGGGCTTTGTGCTGTCTTTACTATTCAATGCCCTCAAGCACAGCAGTGCTAATCACCTCTGAGACACTTCCAGGGAGGGGGTGGGGAACTCTCTCCCAGAGCTCTATCTTAGCTCAGGCGCAGGAGCCGCTGCATCCATCCGGTCTGGGAGGAAGCTGGTAAAGAAGTAAATAAATAATTTCCTACCCCAGGGACAGACCCCAAAAGATTTTTTAAGTATGAGCAAAAAAGCTAGAAAAACCATAGATTCCTTCTATACAGAGAAAGAGCGGGTATCCAACCCCGAGGAAGTTGACAGCAGAGAATCAACAGACAACAACCTAAAGGGGAACGATTCCTGCCCCCCATCACATAACTCTCTCCTAGAAGAAATTCTTAAAAAATTGAGGGAGATCGAAGAAAAATGGGGAAAGGAAAGGGAAGCTATGATAGAGAATAACAACGTCCTGAAATTGGAGTTGGAAAAAATAAAGAATTCACAGGACATGCAGGGAAACAAAATTAGTGAATTAAAAAGGTTAAAAAAACACAGGAAAGTAGGATTTCTGAATTGGAAAAGATAAAAAAGTCTCAAGAAAATAGAATTTCTGAATTGGAAAAAGAAAATAATTCTCAAAAAAAAATTAGGGAAATGGAAAAAAATTCAATAGAGCAAAATAATTCATTTAAAAACGAAATTGGGCATTTACAAAAAGAACTAAAAACTGTGAAAGAAGAAAATAACTCCTTAAAAGTCAGGATGGAACAAATAGAAATGAATGATTCACAGAGAACCCAAGAATCAGTCAAACAAAACAAAAAAAATGAGAAGCTGGAGAACAACGTCAAATACTTACTGGGAAAATCTATAGACCTGGAAAATAGATCTAGGAGAGATAATCTGCGGATTATTGGACTTCCAGAAAACTATGACCAAAAAAAGAGGCTAGATTCTATTTTACAGGAAATTATCAAAGAGAACTGTCCAGAGATAATAGAAACAGAAGGGAAAGTAGATGTGGAAAGAATTCATCGAACTCCTTCTGAAATAGACCCTAAAAGAAGAACACCACGGAATATAGTGGCTAAGCTGCAGAATTACCACACAAAGGAGAAAATCCTGCAAGCAGCTAGAAAAAAACAATTTAAATACCAAGGTGCCACAATAAGGGTCAACCAAGTTCTGGCTGCCTCCACATTAAAAGATAGAAGGGCCTGGAACCTGATATTCTGAAAGGCAAAAGATCAAGGACTGCAACCAAGAATGAACTACCCAGCTAAGTTTAGCATCTTTTTCCATGGAAGAAGATGGTCATTCAATGAAACAGAGGAATTCTATATGTTTCTAAGAAAAAAACCAGACTTAAACAAAAAATTTGATCTACATCCACAAGACTGAAGAGAAACAGAAAAAGGTACACAGAACCCTTGAGAACTGTAACTCTGTTGTGGGTATATAAAAAATACTCAAGGATAATTTGATTTTACTGATATAAAAGAAAAAAAAGGGGGGTGTAGTAAAGGGAAGGAGGTCGGTTCAGAAAAAGGGGAAGGAGTGATAAAAAGAGGGAAACTACATCCCAGGAAGAGGCATAGAAAATACACCATATCTGAGGGAACTTAGTGAGGGGGAGAATCATTGTGTGAATCTTACTCTCATCAGGAGAGGCTCAAAGAGTAAATAATTAACATATTTGTTTTTCAGAGAACTTTCTCTCACCTCATTAAAAGGGGGGAGAGGAAAAGGGAAAAGGAAAAGGAGAATAAGTGAAGGGACTTGGAGGGAGGGGGGAGGGATCCTAAAAAAAAAAAAGAGGGAGGGTTGCGCGTCACAAGCGGGGTCTGTAAATTAAATATCGGGGAGGGGGATCAGGGGGGTCAAGGGAAAAAAGCATAATCTGGGGATAATACGATGGCAGGAAATACAGAATTAGTAATTTTAACTGTAAATGTAAATGGGATGAACGATCCCATCAAACGGAGACGGATAGCAGATTGGATCAAAAAGCAGAACCCTACAATATGTTGCCTACAGGAAACACACTTAAAGCAGGGAGATACATACAGAATAAAGGTAAAAGGTTGGAACAGAGCCTATTATGCTTCAAGTAAAGCCAAAAAAGCAGGGGTAGCTATCCTTATCTCAGATCAAGCAAAAGCAGAAGTAGATCTTGTTAAAAAAGATAAGGAAGGAAACTATATCCTGCTGAAAGGTAGCATAAATAATGAAGCCATATCAATACTAAACATATATGCACCAAGTGGTATAGCATCTAACTTTCTAAAGGAAAAGTTAAGAGAACTGCAAGAAGAAATAGACAGTAAAACTATAATAGTGGGAGATCTCAACCTTGCACTCTCAGATTTAGACAAATCAAACGACAAAACAAACAAGAAATAAGTTAAAAAAGTAAATAGAATATTAGAAAAACTAGGTATGATAGACCTTTGGAGAAAACTGAATGGCAATAGAAAGGAATATACTTTCTTCTCAGCAGTTCATGGATCCTACACAAAAATTGACCATATATTAGGACATAAAGATCTCAAAATTAAATGTAGGAAGGCAGAAATAATAAATGCCTTCTTCTCAGATCACAATGCAATAAAAGCTACATTCAGTAAAAAGTTAGGGGTAAATAGACCAAAAAGTAATTGGAAACTGAATAATCTCATCTTAAAGAATGACTGGGTGAAAGAGCAAATTATAGAAACAATTAACAATTTCACCCAAGATAATGAAAATGATGAGACATCATATCAAAATCTTTGGGATGCAGCTAAAGCAGTAATAAGGGGAAATTTCATATCTTTAGAGACTTATTTGAAGAAAATTGAGAAAGAGAAGATTAACGAATTGGGCTTACAACTTAAAAGGCTAGAAAAAGACCAAATTATAAACCCCCAACCAAAAATTAAACTTGAAATACAAAAATTAAAAGGAGAAATCAATAAAATAGAAAGTAATAAAACTATTGAATTAATAAATAAAACCAAGAGTTGGTTTTATGAAAAAGCCAATAAAATAGATAAACCTTTGGTAAATTTGATCAAAAAAAAGAAAGAGGAAAATCAAATTGATAGTCTTACAAATGAAAAGGGGGATCTTTCCACCAATGAAGAGGAAATTAGAGAAATAATAAGGAGTTACTTTGCCCAACTTTATGCCAAAAAATTTGATAACTTAAGTGAAATGGATGACTTCCTCCAAAAATATAGGCTCCCTAGATTAACAGAGGAGGAGATAAATTGCTTAAATAGTCCCATTTCAGAAAAAGAAATAGAACAAGCTATTAATCAACTCCCCAGGAAAAAATCCCCAGGGCCAGATGGATTCACATGTGAATTCTACCAAACATTTAAAGAACAATTAGCCCCAATGTTATATAAATTATTTGAAAAAATAGGGGATGAAGGAGTCCTACCAAACTCCTTTTATGACACAGACATGGTACTGATACCTAAACCAGGTAGATCGAAAACTGAGAAAGAAAATTATAGACCAATCTCCTTAATGAATATTGATGCTAAAATCTTAAATAAGATATTAGCAAAAAGACTTCAGAAAATCATCTCCAAGATAATACACTATGATCAAGTAGGATTTATTCCAGGAATGCAGGGCTGGTTTAATATTAGGAAAACTATTAATATAATTGACCATATTAATAATCAAATTAATAAGAACCATATGATCATCTCAATAGATGCAGAAAAAGCATTTGACAAAATCCAACATCCATTCCTACTAAAAACTCTTGAGAGTATAGGAATAAATGGACTATTCCTTAGAATAATCAGGAGCATATATTTAAGACCTTCAGTAAGCATAATATGCAATAGAAATAAATTGCAACCTTTCCCAGTAAGATCAGGAGTGAAACAAGGTTGCCCACTATCACCATTACTATTCAATATAGTACTAGAAACGCTAGCCTCGGCAATAAGAGCCGAGAAAGAGATTCAAGGAATTAGAGTAGGAAATGAGGAAATTAAACTATCACTTTTTGCAGATGACATGATGGTATACTTAGAGAACCCAAAGACTCTGCTAAAAAGCTACTAGAAATAATTCAAAATTTCAGCAAAGTGGCAGGATACAAAATAAATCCACATAAATCCTCGGCATTTTTATATATCACTAACAAAATGCAACAGCAAGAGATACAAAGAGAAATTCCATTCCAAACAAATGTTGACAGTATAAAGTATTTGGGAATCCATCTACCAAAGAATAGTCAGGAATTATATGAGAAAAATTACAAAACACTTGCCACAAAAATAAAGTCAGATTTAAATAATTGGAAAGACATTCAGTGCTCTTGGATAGGCCGAGCGAATATAATAAAGATGACAATACTCCCCAAACTAATGTATTTATTTAGTGCTATACCAATCAGACTCCCAAGAAACTATTTCATTGACCTAGAAAAAATAACAACAAAATTCATATGGAAGAATAAAAGGTCGAGAATTGCAAGGGAACTAATGAAAAAAAACTCAGAGGAAGGTGGTCTAGTGTACCTGATCTAAAGCTATATTATATAGCAGCAGTCACCAAAACCATTTGGTATTGGCTAAGAAATAGACCGGTAGATCAGTGGAACAGATTAGATACAAAGGACAAAAAAGGGTACATCTATAGCAATCTAATCTTTGACAAACCCAAAGATTCCAACATTAGGGATAAAAATTCATTATTCGGAAAAAACTGTTGGGAAAACTGGAAATTAGTATGGCAGAAATTAGATATGGATCCACACTTAACACCATATACCAAGATAAGATCAAAATGGATCCATGATTTAGGCATAAAGAGGGAGATAATAAATAGATTAGAGGAACAGAGGATAATCTACCTCTCAGACTTGTGGAGGAGGAAGGAATTTATGACCAGAGGAGAACTAGAGATCATTATTGATCACAAAATAGAAGATTTTGATTACATCAAACTAAAAAGTTTCTGTACAAATAATACTAATGCAAACAAGATTAGAAGGGAAGTAACAAATTGGGAAAATATTTTTAAAAACAAAGGTTCTGACAAAGGTCTCATTTCCAAAATATATAGAGAACTGACCATAATTTATAAGAAACCAAACCATTCTCCAATTGATAAATGGTCAAAGGATATGAACAGACAATTCTCAGAGGAAGAAATTGAAACTATATCCACTCACATGAAAGAGTGTTCCAAATCACTACTGATCAGAGAAATGCAAATTAAGACCACTCTGAGATACCACTACACACCTGTCATATTGGCTAAGATGACAGGAACAAATAATGACAAATGTTGGAGGGGATGTGGGGAAATTGGGACACTAATACATTGCTGGTGGAGTTGTGAAAGAATCCAGCCATTCTGGAGAGCAATCTGGAATTATGCCCCAAAAGTTATCAAACTGTGCATACCCTTTGACCCAGCAGCGCTACTACTGGGATTATATCCCAAAGAAATACTAAAGAGCGGAAAGAGACATATATGTGCCAAAATGTTTGTGGCAGCTCTTTTTGTCGTGGCTAGAAACTGGAAGATGAATGGATGTCCATCAGTTGGAGAATGGTTGGGTAAATTGTGGTATATGAAGGTTATGGAATATTATTGCTCTGTAAGAAATGACCAGCAGGAGGAATACAGAGAGGCCTGGAGAGACTTAAATCAACTGATGCTGAGTGAAATGAGCAGAACCAGAAGATCACTGTACACTTCAACAACAATACTGTATGAGGATGTATTCTGATGGAAGTGGAAATCTTCAACATAAAGAAGATCCAACTCACTTCCAGTTGATCAATGATGGACAGAGGTAGCTACACCCAGAGAAGAAACACTGGGAAGTGAATGTAAATTGTTAGCACTAATATCTGTCTGCCCAGGTTGCATGTACCTTCGTATTCTAATGTTTATTGTGTAACAAGAAAATGATATTCACACACATGTATTGTACCTAGACTATATTGTAACACATGTAAAATGTATGGGATTGCCTGTCATCGGGGGGAGGGAATAGAGGGAGGGGTGGTAATTTGGAAAAATGAATACAAGGGATAATATTATAAAATATATATATATATATATATATATATATATATATATATATATAAAATAAAAAAATTAAAAAAAAAAGATTTCAAAAAAAAAATGAATCTTGATGCTAAAATCTTAAATAAGATATTAGCAAAAAGACTCCAGAAAATCATCCCCAGGATAATACACCATCATCAAGTAGGATTTATATCAGGAATGCAGGGCTGGTTTAATATTAGGAAAACTATAAGTATAATTGACCATCTTAATAATCAAATTAATAAAAACCATATGATCATCTCAATAGATGCAGAAAAACATTTGATAAAATCCAACATCCATTCCTACTAAAAAGGCTTGAGAGTCTAGGAATCAATGGACTATTCCTTAGAATAATCAGTAACATATATTTATAACCGTTAGTAAACATCATATGTAATGGCTATAAACTGCAACCTTTCCCTGTAAGATCAGGAGTGAAACAAGATTGCCCACTATCACCATTACTATTCAATATAGTACTAGAAATGCTAGCCTCGGCAATAAGAGCCAAGAAAGAGATTCAAGTAATTAGAGTAGGAAATGAGGAAATCAAACTATCACTCTTTGCAGATGACATGATGGTATACTTAGAGAACCCCAAAGACTCTGCTAAAAACTATTAGAAATAATTCAGAATTTTAGCAAAGTGGCAGGATACAAAATGAATCCACATAAATCCTCAGCATTTTTATACATTACCAACACAATCCAACAGCAAGAGATACAAAGAGAAATTCCATTCAAAATAATGGTCGATAGTATAAAATATTTGGGAATATATCTACCAAAGGAGAGTCAGGAATTATATGAGAAAATTGCAAAACACTTTCCACAAAAATAAAGTCAGATTTAAATAATCGAAAAGACATTCAGTGCTCAGACCAAATTAAAAATCCCCAACCAAAAATCAAACTTGAAATACAAAAATTAAAAGGAGAAATCAATAATATTGAAAGTAAAAAAACTATTGAATTAATAAATAAATAGGCCGAGCGAAATATAATTAAGATGACAATACTCCTTAAACTAATCTATTTATTTAGTGCTATACCAATCAGACTTCCAAGAAACTATTTTAATAACCTAGAAAAAATGACAACAGAATTCATATGGAACAACAAAGGGTTGAGAATTTCAAGGGAATTAATTTAAAAAAAAATAAATGAAAGTGGTCTAGCTGTACCTGAACTAAAACTGTATTATAAAGCAACAGTCACCAAAATCATTTGGTAGTGGCTAAGCAATAGACTAGTTGATCAGTGGCATAGGTTAGGTTCACAGGGCAAGATAGTGAATTTAAAAAAGCATTCTAGTGTTTGACAAACCGAAAGATGCCAAATTTTGAGATAAGAATTCATTATTTGACAAAAACTGCTGGGAAAACTGGAAATTAGTATGGCAGAAACTAGGCATGGACCCACATTTAACACCACATACTAAGATAAAATCAAAATGGGTTCAAGATTTAGGCATAAAGAACAAAATCATAAGTAAATTGGAGGAACATGGGATGGTTTACCTCTCGGACTTGTGGAGGAGAAAGGAGTTTGTGTCCAAAGGAGAACTAGAGACCATTATTGATCATAAAATAGAAAATTCTGATTACACCAAATTAAAAAGTTTCTGCACAAACATAACTAATGCAAATAAGATTAGAAGGGAAATAACAAATTGGGAAAACATTTTTATAGTTAAAGGTTCTGACAAAGGCGTCATTTCCAAAATATACAGAAAATTGACTTTAATTTATAAGAAATCAAGCCATTCTCCAACTGATGAATGGTCAAAGGGTATGAATAGACAATTTCAGATGATGAAATTGAAACTATTTCCACTCATATGAAAGAGTGTTCCAAATCACTATTGATCAGAGAAATGCAAATTAAGACAACTCTGAGGTATCATTACACACCGGTCAGATTGGCTAAGGAACAAATAACGATGAATGTTGGAGGGGCTGTGACAAAACTGGGACACTGATGCCTTGGTGGATTCATGAAAGAATCCAATCACTCTGGAGAGCAATCTGGAATTATGCCCAAAAAGTTATCAAAATGTCCATACCCTTTGACCCAGCAGTGGTACTAGTGGGCTTATATCCCAAGGAAATACTAAAGAAGGGAAAGGGACCTGTATGTGCCAAAATGTTTGTGGCAGCCCTTTTCATAGTGGCTAGAAGCTGGAAGATGAATGGATGTCCATCAACTGGAGAATGGTTAGGTAAATTATAGTATATGAATGTTATGGAATATTATTGTTCTGTAAGAAATGACCAACAGGATGAATACAGAGAGGCTTGGAGAGACTTACATTAACTGATGCTGAGTGAAATGAGCAGAACTAGGGGATCATTATAGACTTCAACAATGATACTATATGAGGATGTATTCTGATGGAAGTGGATATCTTCAACATAGGGAAGAGGTAATCCAATTCCAATTGATCAATGATGGACAGAATCAGCTACATTCAGAAAAAGAACACTGGGAAATGTGTGTAAACTGTGAGCATTGTTTTTTTTTTTTTTTTTTTTTTTTTTTTTTTTTTTTTTTTTTTGCTTGTTTTTTTTTTTTGTTTGTTTGTTTTGTTTTGTTTTGTTTTGTTTTGTTTCACTTCCCAGCTTATTTTTTCCTTGTGAATACAATCCTTCCTTTGCAACAACAACAACAAAATTCGGTTCTGCACATATGTATTGTACCTAGGTTATATTATAAGATATTCAATATGTATGGGAATGCCTGCCATCTAGGGGAGGTGGTGAAGGGAAGGAGGGGAAAAACTCAGAACAGAAGGGAGTACAAGGGATAATGCTGTAAAAAAAAATTACCTATGCATATGTACTGTCAAAAAATGTTATGATTATAAAAATTAATAAAAACAAAATAAAAAAAGTTCTGAATTATTTCTAATGGCTTTTTAGTAGAATCTCTGGGGTTCTCTAAGTATACCATCATATCATCTGCAAAGAGTAATACTTTGGTTTCCTCATTACCTAGTCTACTTTGTTTAATCTCCCTCTCCACTCTTATTGTGAGGCTAGTGTTCTAATACAATATTGAATAGTAATGGTGATACTGGGCAACCTTGTTTCACTCCTAATCTTACTGGGGAAAGTTCCAGTTTATTCCCATTACATATGATGCTTACTGATGGTTTTAAATATATGCTCCTGACTATTTTAAGGAATAATCAATTTATTCCTATATTCTCAAGTGTTTTTAATAGGAATGGATGTTCAATTTTTTCAAATGCTTTTTCTGCATCTATTGAGATGATCATATGTTTTTTGTTAATTTAGCTATTGATATAGTTAATTACGCTAATAGTTTTCCTAATATTGAACCACCCCTGCATTCCTGGTATAAATCCTACTTGGTCATAGTGAATTATCTTGGGGATGATTTTCTGTAACCTTTTTGCTAATATCTTATTTAAGATTTTAGCATCAATAGTCATTAGGGAGATAATTTTTTTTCTCTGTTTTCAATCTAACTAGTTTAGGTGTCAGTACCATGTCTGTGTCATAAAAAGAATTTGGTAGGACTCCTTCAATCCCTATTTTTTCAAATAGTGCATATAGCATTGGAGTCAATAGTTCTTTAAAAGTTTGGTAGAATTCACATGTAAATCCATCTAGTCCTGGAGATATTTCTTAGGAGGTTGGTTAATAGCTTGTTCTATTTCTTTTTCTAATATGGGACTGTTTAACCAATTTACTTCTTTCTCTGTTAATCTGGGCAACTTATATTTTTAAATATATTCTTCCATTTTATTTAAGTTAGTGAATTTATTGGCATAATGTTGGGCAAAGTAACTACTAATTATTGCTCTAATTCACTCTTCATTAATGGTAAGTTCTCCCTATTCATTTTTAAGACTAACAATTTGATTTTCATTTTTCCTTCTTTTTTTTAAATTCAGATTTACTGTTTACTATTTTGTTGGTTTTTTTCATAGAACCAATTCTTAGTTATATTAATTATTTCAATAGTTTTATTTTATTTTATTATTATTATTATTTTTTTACTTTCAATTCTATTTACCTCTCCTTTTGTTTTTTAGAATTTCAAGTTTAGTGTTTTTCTGGGGGGTTTTAATTTGTTCCTTTTCTAGCATGTTTCTTTGCAGACCCAGTTCACTTACTTTCTCTTTCTCTATTTATATAACCTTCTCTTTCTCTATTTTATGCAAGTAGGCCTCTAGAGATATAAAATTTCCCCTTATTACTGTTTTGGCTGTATCCCACATATTTTGCTATGATGTCTCATTATTGTCATTTTCATGGGTGAAGTTATTAATTATGTCTATGATTTGTTGTTTCACCCTATAATTCTTTAGTATGCGATTATTTAGTTTGCAAGTATTTTTTGGTCTGTTTTCCCCTGTCTTTTTATTGAATGTAATTTTCATTGCATCATGCTCTGAAAATGATGCATTTACTATTTCTGTCTTACTGCATTTGAATTTCAGGTTTTCATGTCCCAATATATGGTCAGTTTTTGTATAGGTTCCATGAACTGCTGAGAATAAAGTGTACTCATTTCTGTATTCATTTAGTTTTCTCCAAAGATCTATAATATCTAAGTTTTCTAGTATTCTATTTACCTCTTTCACTTTTTTCTTATTTATTTTTTGGTTTGATTTATCTAATTCTGAGAGTGCAAAGTTGAGATCTTCCAGTATTACAGTTTTGCTGTCTGAATTCTTCTAGCAGCTCTTTTAATTTATCTTTTAAAAATTTACATGCTGCACTAGTTAGTGCATATATGTTTAATATTGATATTGCTTCATTATTGATGCTACATTTAGCAAGGTATATTGCCCTTTCTTATCTCTTTTAATTAGATCAATTTTTTGTTTTTGCTTGATCTGAGATAAGGATTGCTACCCCTGCTTTTTTGTCTTCACCTGAAGCATAGTAGATTCTAGTCACACCTTTTACCTTTTTTCTGTATGTATCATCCTGCTTCAGGTGTGTTTCCTGGAAAAAACATATAGTAGGATTCTGGCTTTTAATCCAGTCTGCTAACTACTTCCTCTTTATGGGGGAGTTTACCCCATTCACATTTATGTTTAAAATTACTAATTCTGTATTACTTGCTATCTTGTTAAGCCCTGCTTATGCTTTCCTCCTTTCCTTTCCCCTTACTCCCCTTCCTAGTATTAAACTTTTCTAATTGTCCATTTGAGATTTTAAGTGAGTTCGTTTGTTCTATGGAATTTTTTTTTCCATTTCGCCAATTTTATTTTTTAGAGAGCTATTTTCTTTTTCCAACTCACTAATACTGTTTTTGAAGTATTTGATATCCACTCTATCTTTAAATGAGTGGGATGACTTATCAAGACTCTCTTGCCAAGCTTCCCTTTCCTTTTCCCATTTTTCTTCTAGCTCTCTTGTGAGAGCCTTTTTGATTTCTTCTATGAGAGTTTTGTGTATTGAGGAGCATATCATATCTCCCTTTGGGGATTCCTTTGGAGATCATCTGTTTTGGGTCTCCTCAGGTTTTAAAGTCTGTCCTCAATCCATATAGAAGCTATCAATGTTTAGATTCCTTTTTAATTTTTTGCTCATTTTGTCAGAGAAGGGTAAAAAAAAAATCAAAGAAGAAAACAAATGCAGTCTGCTTTTTTTGGGGAGGGAGAGGGGAGGGCCTGGATAGTGTTATAGGGCTTCCTCTACAGACTGTGGGGGACAGCCATGAGGGCACTAACAGGACAGCAATGGCTGCGCTGCATCTGTACTCTGAGACTCTGAAGCTCTAAGAACATGCTGAGTCACTCCAGGTGAGGGTGGCCAGATCCTGAGAGAAGCTAGCTTTTTGGGGTTTTAGTCTTTACCTCCTGTGTTTACAGCTTCTCTGTTGATCCTGGCTTGCATCCAGTACCAAATATCCACCCTGTGGTAAAGGTCTTTTCACAGAAACAGGAGAGATTCCACCCCTCCCCCCTGTGGTCTGCACAGTGTGAGCTGCCTGCCCTCAGCCTGCACTTGATCTGGTTATCCCCACCCCAGAGCAAAAACAGTCCTTTTTTGGTGAATTTCAAGGATGTCTTGTGTTGGTAATTACTTGTGGGTTTTTTTTTTTCCAATCAAGCACAATTCTGAGAGGAAAAATGGAGATTAAATAGGTGTGTGTGTGTCCTCTCTGCCATCTTGGCCCTATTTCTGTTTTTCACACATAACATTCTATCTTCTGTCTCTGTATCTTTGTTGTATCATAGGTGAAATGAATTCCTTCCTCACCTCCAGTTAATAAAATTTCCTTTTTTTTTTTCCAAGAAAGAATTTGACATCAACTTCCATAAGAAGTCCTTAGTTATCTTCCTGTTAATATTCTCTACTTAAAAATGCCTTATCTTTAATAATCTCATATTTCTTTATATTATCTTCTTTAATGTTTATTCTGTAACACTAAGAATGGTGTGGTAGTAATTGGGTGATTCAATGGAGAGATTTTGGGCCCAAGATCAAGAAGACTAATCCAAATGGCCTAAAGTCCAGCCTCAGACATTTCCTGGCTTTGTGAAATCAGGCAGGGCAGTAAGATAATTATTCCATCATATTCTACTCTCACCTTACCCACTGCCTATGTATATTACTTCTCACTGATCTAATAATGAGAAAGGCTTTAGGAGTTACAAGTATCATTTTATTATTTAAAAATATAAACAGTTTAACTTTATTGAGTGCCCTATGATTTCTCCATCCTATTTTGCTTTTTATTCTTCTCTTCAGTCTTATATTTGAAAGCTAAATTTTCTATTCAACTCTGGTCTTTCATCAAGAGTTTTTGAAAGTCTTCTATTTCATTGAATATCTTTATCTTTTGTCTCCTTAGTTTTGCTCAGTAGGTGCTTCTTGATTGAACACCATATTTAAGAAAAAAAGAATTTGGTAAGATTCTTCTCCTTTTTCTCCAAATAATTTATATAGTTTCAAAACTAATTGTTATTTAAATACTTTTGTAGAAATCACTGGTAAATCCATCCTGCATTGGAGAATTTTTGTTAGGGAGTATGTGAATTATCCTTTAATTATTTTTTCTTAAATAAAACTATTTAATTAAATACCTTATTTCATCCTCTATTAATCAGGACAATCTATCTATCTGTCTATGTATGTATTCATACATTTCACTAAGTTTATCAGATTTTTTTCATACAATTGGGCAAAGTAGCTCCTAATTATTGTTTTAATTTTCACTTCATTTGGTGGTAAATTGACTTTTTCATTTTTGATACTGGTTACTCTTTCCTTTTAAAATTAAATTAACTAGAGATTTATTTATCTTGTTTGTTTTTTTGATTCAGTAGTTTTTTATGTATCAGTTTTATTAAACTCTCCATTGATTTTCAGAATTTCTAATTTGGTATTTAAATACTGATTTTAATTAGTTTTTCCTAACTTTTTTTTAGTTACATGCTCAATTCATTTATCTTTCTTTTATTTATATTGTATTCTAGAAATTTAAATTTCCTTTATGAACTTTTTGAATGAATCCCTTAAGTTTTGGTATCTTGTATCTTCATTGTAATTATTGTGGAAGTTATTATTGATTGTTTCCATGATGTATGATTTCACCCGTTCATACTTTAAAATTAGATTATATAGTTTCCGATTAAATTTTTATCTTTTTTCCCATTTGCCCTTTATTATATGGATTTTTATTGTTTCACAATCTGAAAAGGATGCATTTACTATTTTTGTCTTTCTGCATTTGATTATAAGGTTTTTATGCCCTAATACAGGGCCAATTTTTGTGTATGTGTCATGTGCTGTTGAAAAAATATTCCTTTCCTTCCCCATTCAATTTTCTCCCAAGGTTGATCAGAAATAATTTTCCTAAAATTATTTTCACCTGTTTAGCTTCTTTCTTGTTTATTTTATGGCTCTATTTATCTGATAAATAAATCTGATAGAGTGAAGTTACCATCACTCACTAGTATAGTTTTGCTGTCTATTTCTTCTTGCAACTCATTTGACTTTTCCTCTAAACATTAAAATGTTACACTACTTGGTATATATACGTTTAGTATTGATATGATTTCATTATCTATTGAATATTTTAACAAGATGTAGTTTCCCTACTTGCCTCTTTTAATTAGAATTATTTTTAGATCTTCTGGATCTGAGATCATGACTGGTACTTCTGTTATTTGCTGTTGTTGTTGTTGTTGTTATTTATTTGTTTGTTTGTTTTTTTTTCTTCCACTGAATCATAATACATTCTGATCCAGTCTTAAATCTATCTATCTATCTATTTATCTATCTATCTGTATCTTCTTCAAATATATTTCTTGTAAACAACATATTGTAGAATTCTGACATTTAATCCAGTCTGCTTCTGTTTTATGGGATAATTGATTCCACAGTCAAGATTACTAACTGTATTTCCTACCATACTATTTTTCCAAGGTTTTAGTTTTCCCTCTCCTTTTAGTCTTTCTGTCCTCATCCATTTATTGTTTTTACTCCCTTTTATCAATATTCCTTTTCTTATTCCTTTTCATTTCTACTTTTTCTTTACTATTAGCTTCCTTCTATTTATTTTCCCCTTTCCCCTCCTAATTACCTATATAGGTGATTCAAATTTCTGTACCAAATTAAGTATTTCTGTTATTCCTTTTTTGGGATTAGTTCTATTTTAATTTTTAATATTTTTATAAAAGCTTTTTTTTAATTTTCAGACCACAAGCATGGATAATTTTTCAATATTATTCCTTGTAAAACATTTTTTTCCTTTTTTCCCCCCATCACCTTCCCTTGATGGAAAGTAATCCAATATATTTAAACATAGTAAAAATACATAATAAATCTAATATATTTGTTTTACAAATGAGGAAATATAAATCCAATATATCCATGCATATTTATACAATTATCTTGTTGCATAAGAAAAATCAAATTAAAAAGGAAAAATGAGAGAAAATAAAAAGTAAATAAACAATAACAACAACAAAAAGAATCAAAATGATATGGTATGATCCACAGTTTCCACAATCCTTTCTCTGGGTGTAGATGGCTCTCTTCATCACTGAACAATTGGAATTGGTTTGAAACATCTCTTGTTGAAGAGAGCCACAAACATCAGAATTGAACATCATCTAGTCTTGTTGTTGCTGTTTATAATGATCTCCTGGTTCTGGTCATTTCCCTTAGTATCAGTTAATGTAAGTCTCTCCAGTCCTCTCTAAAATTATACTGCTGATTATTTCTTACATAATAATACTATTCCATAACATTCATATACCATAACTTATTCAGCTATTCTGCAACCGATGGGTATCCACTCAGTTTCCAGTTTCTAGCCACTACGAAAAGGGCTGCCACAAACATTTTTGCACAGGTGGGTCCCTTTCCCTACTTTAAGATCTCTTTTAGATATAAGCCCATTAGTAACACTGCTGGATCAAAGGGTATGCACAGTTTGATAATATTTGAACACAATTCCAAATTGCTCTCCAGAATAGTTGGATCCATTCACAATTCCATCAACAATGTAGCAGTGTCCTAGTTTTCCCTCATCTTCTCCAACTTTTGTCATTATCTTTTCCTATCATCTTAGCCAATCTGAGCAGAGTGTAGTGGTACCTTAGAGTTGTCTTAATTTGCATTTCTCTGATAAATATTCACTTGGAACACCTTTCCATATGACTACAAATAGTTTCAATTTCATCATCTGAGAATTGTCTGTTCATATCCTTTGACCATTTATCAATTGGAGAATGGCTTGAATTCTTATAAATTTGAGTCAAATCTCTATGTTTTGAAAATGAGACCTTTATCAAAACTTTTCACTGTAAAATGTTTTCCCAGCTTATTGCTTCCTTTCTAATCTTATCTGTATTACCTTTGTTTGTATAAAAACATTTTAACTTAATCAAAATTATCTATTTTGTGATCAATAATGATTTCTGGTTCTTCTTTGGTCACAAATTCCTTCCTCCTCCACAGATCTGAGAGACAAACTACTCTGTTCTTCTAATTTTCTTATAATATCACTCTTTATGTCTAAATCATGAACCTATTTTGACCTTATCTTGGTATACTGTGTTAGGTGTGGGTCAATGCTTAGTTTCTGCATTCTTTGTTTCTGCATTCTTTCTTTTAAGGAGTTTTTTTTTTTTGGGGGGGTCAAGTTTTGTGCTTCTTTTATCTTTATTTTAAGATCCTTTTTGAGTTCTCCCAAGAGAGTCTTTTGAGCAGAGCCTAGTTCATATTTCCCCTCGAGGATTCGTCTGAAGGTGTTTTGCTTTTGCTGTCCTCTTATGGGTTTTTGTTCTGATCTTCCCTGTATCCCTAGTATCTTACTGTAGTAAGAGATATTTTTTGCTTTTTGCTTAATTTGAAAACTTGAGTTCTGCTTTTATGGCACAAGAGAGATTGCCTCAGGCTTCTTTTGAAGGTTATAGGGGCCTCTAATTGACTGTGCTGGGATCAGGCATTCTCACTGGGTGGGTCTGTCCAAGTCCTGCTTATTATACTTGGGTCAGGAGACTCACAATTCTTCAGTAGTTATGTTGAAGCTCTCATAGCATGTCTGCTGATTAAATGACTTTCTGAACCTGGACAAAGAAGCCAATGGTGCTTTATTTTGACTTACTTCCTTCTAAAATTCCTGCACAGAACTTTCCTTTGCCTGCATTTGGCTGCATTCCTCCCTGCCCAAATGAGGGAGACCTTTCTTGAAGTTCTTCCAAGATATCTTAATGTAGACAATTATTACTCTCTGAATGTTTGTGGATTCTGTCACTCAAAAATTCATGCGGAAATTTGATCTAGTATTGATTTTGAGAAAAGTTACAGAAAGCTGAGGTAACGTTCGGTTTGCCCTCAGTTATCTTGGCTAAGCTCTCCTAAGTCTTTCAAATTCATCTGCCATGTATTGCCACTATCACATAAATGGTTATTCTGGTTCTGCTCACTGTACTTGGTATCAATTCATTCAAATCTTTCCAGGTTTTTCTAAAATGATGTCCTTCATCTTAACTAGAACACAATAGTATTACATCACATATGTACAGCATAATTTCTATGAAAGAAGCTGTGATAAATGGTACATTGATTCCTTTTCCTTTTCTTTGCTCTGTTTTATAAATAGAACAAATAGTGGTATTGTTGGGTCAAAGGGAACATATAGTTTATTAATGTTTTGAGTATAGTTCCAAATTACATTCAATAATGGATAAAGTAATTCACAATTTCACAAAGGGATGGTTGTTTTTGTAGCAATAAATTCATGATGCCACATTTATATGACAGATCAGAACTTCTCTCATCCAAAAATAGCAACAACAATAAGTTACATAATTATCAACATTTTTAAAAAAATCTATTGCATGCTGCTTTGGTTGATTGGTTTAATGTATTGAATTAATGAATAATTCATTGGATATTGATGGCAGAATCCATGAATATTGGGAATGTAAGAAATTATCAGCAGAAGATATTTCCAAAGATAAAAGTCTGTTTCAATTGGGCTCAGAGGGAGGCAGAATCAAGAGCAAAATCAAAAATTGATCTGATGAAAAGAAATAAGGAAGGAAAACATATCTTGCCAAAGGGTACCATAGCTAATGAAGCAATATCAATAATAAACATATATGCACCAACTGGTATAGCATCTACATTCCTAAAGGAGAATTGCAAGAAGAAATAGACAGCAAAACTATAATAGTGGGAGATCTCAACCTCACTCTCTCATAACTAGATGAATTAAACGACAAAATAAATAAGAAAGCAGTTAAAGAGATAGATACAATACTAGAAATGTTAGGTATGATAGACCCTTGGAGAAAATTGAATGGAGACAGAAAAGAGTACACTTTTCCTCAGTAGTCCATGGAACCTATACAAAAATTGACCATATATTAGGACAAAAAGACCTCAAAATCAAATGCAAAAAGGCAAAAACAGTATATTACTTTTAACAGTAAATTACAAATTACTTTCAATAAAAGGCCAGGGATAAGTAGACCAAAAAAGTAATTGGAAATTAAATAATCTCATCCTAAAAATGAATGGATGAAACAGTATATCATAGACACAATAAAAAATTTCAAACAAGAAAATGCCAATAATGAGACAATATACCAAAATGTGTGGGATGCAGTCAAAAGTGGTAATAAGGTGAAATTTTATATCTCTAGATGCTTACTTGCATAAACTAGAGAAAGAGAAGATCAATGAATTGGACTTGCAACTAAAAAAGCTAGACAAAGAACAAATTAAAACTATCAATAAAATACCAAAATTGAAATTCTAAAAATAAAATGAGAGGTAAATAAAATTGGAAGTAAAAAAAAAGTATTGAATCAATAAATAAAACTAAAACTTTGTTTTATGAAAAAACAATAAGATAGATAAACTCTTAGTTAAATTGATTGGAAAAAGAAAAAAAATTAAATCAAATTATTAGTCTCAAAAATATAAAGGGTGAACTTTCCACCAATGAAGCATAAAGCCCAACTTTATGCCAATATATTTGATAACCTAAGTGAAATGGAGAAATAACTACAAAAATCTAGATTGCCCAAATTAACAGAAGAGGAATAAATTACTTAAATCGTCCCATTTTATAAAAAGAAAAAAATACAAGCTATTAATCAATTAAGTCCAATACTATATAAACTATTTGAAAAAAAAGGAAACAAGGAGTCTTCCTTTTATGACACAGATATAGTACTGACACCTACACTAGATAGGATGAATACAGAGAAAGAAAATAATAGACCAATCTTCCTAGTAATTATTAATGCAAAAATGTTAAATAAAATATTAGCACAGAGATTACATGAAATCATCCCCAGGATAATACAACATGACCAAATAGGATTTATACCAGGAATTCAGGGCTGGTTCAATATTAAGAAAACTATTAGCATAAATTACTTTATTAATAACCAATTTAACAAAAAAGCGTGATTATCTCAATAGATGCAGAAAAAAGCATTTGATGAAATCAAACACCCTTTCCTATAAAAACACTAGAAAGTATAAGAATAAGTGGACTTTTTCTTAAAATAGTCAGTAGCATGTATTTAAAACCACCAGCAAGTATCATATGTAATTGGAATAAACTGAAACCATTCCCAATAAGATCAGGAGTGAAATAAGGCTGCATACTATCATCATTACTGTTCAATATGGTACTAGAACTGCTATATTTGGCAATAAGAAAAATAAAAAAGAGAGATTAAAGGAATTAGAGCAGGTAGTGAGGAAGCCAAATTATCACTCTGCAGATGATATGATGGTATACTTAAAGAACCCTAGAGAATCTATTAAAAACCTATTAGGAGTAATCCACAACTTTAGCAAGCTTTTTTCCAGAATACAAAAAAATCCACATAAATCATTAGAATTTTTATACATTATTAGCAAAACACAACATCAAGAGATCCAAAGAGAAATTCCATTGAAAATAACTGTCAAAAGTATATAAAATATTTCTGAATATATCTGCCAAGGGTAAGTCATGAATTATATGAGCAAATCTACAAAACACTTTCCACACAAATAAAGTCAGAACTAAACAACTGAAAAAATATCAAGTGTTCTTAGATAAACCAAGTGAATATAATAAAGATGACAAGTATTACCTAAACTAATCTACTTATTTAGTTCTATACCAATCAAATTCCCAAGAAACTATTTTACTGACCTATAAAGAACGAAAAATCAAGAATTTCAAAGGAATTAATGAAAAATACTGCAAATGAAGTTGGCCTAGCTGTACCAGATGTAAAACTATATAATAAAGCAGTGGTCATAAAACCATTTGGTGCTGGCTGAGAAATAGAGCAGCTGATCAGTTGAATAGGTAGGTCCACAAAACAAAATAATCAATGACTATAGCATTCTAGTGTTTGAAAATCTGAAAGACCCCAGCTTTGGGGCTTAAGAAAATTTGACAAAAAACCCAAGAAAACAAAAAAAAAACAAACAAAAAAAAAACTTCTGAGAAAATTGGAAACTAATATGGCAGAAACTAGGCATTGACCTACATCTAACCTCATGTACCAAGATAAGGTAAAAAATGTGTTCATGATCTAGACAAAAAAGTAATATTATAAACAAATTAGAAGAACTTAGGATAGCTTACCTCTCAGAACTGTGGAGGAAGAAAGAATTTGTGAACAAAGAAGAACTAGAGATCATTATCAATCACAAAAGATATAATATTGATTATAAGTTAAAAGTTTTTGTATAAACTAAACTAATGCAGAAGATTAGAAGGGATGCAATAAACTGGGAAAACATTTTTTACATTCAAAGTGCTGAAGGTCTAATTTTTAAATATATAGAGAATTGACTCAAATTTATAAGAAGCCAAGCCATTCTCCAATTGATAAATGGTCAGAGGATATGAGCAGACAACTTTCAGATGAAGAAATTGAAACTATTTGTAGTCATATGAAAAGGTGCTCCAAATCATTATTGATCAGAGAAATGCAAATTAAGACAATTCTGAGATATGAGTACACACCTGTCAGATTGGTTAAGATGACAGGAAAATATAATGATGAATATTGGAGAGGATGCGGGAAAACTAGGACACATATATTGTTAGTGGAACTATTAATGCATCCAACCATTTTTGAAGAACAATTTGGAACTATGTTCAAAAATTTATCAAACTGTGCATACCCATAGATTCTGCACTGTTTTTACTGTGCTTATATGCTAAAGAGATCTTAAAGGGGGGAAAGAGACCCACATGTGCAAAAATATTTGTGGTAGTCCTCTTTGTAATGTCAAGAAACTGGAAACTGAGTGGATGTCCATCAATTGGAGAATAGCTGAATAAATTATGATATATGAATATTATGGAATATTTTGTTCTGTAAGAAATGACCAGCAGGATGATTTCAGAGAGGCCTGGAGAGACTACATAAACTGCTGTTAAGTGAAATGATTAGAACCAGGAGATCATTATACTTGGTAACTACAAGATTATATGATGATCAATTCTGATGGACATGGCTGTCTTTAAAAATGAGATGATTCAAACCAATTCCACTTGTTGTGTAATGAAAAGAGCCATCTGAACCCAAAGAGAACATTGTGGGAGCTGAGTGTGGAACACAGCATAGCATTTAAACTCTTTCTGTTGTTGTTTGTTTGCATTTTGCTTTCTTTCCCAATTTTTTCCCTTTCTTCATCCAATTTTTCTTGTGCAGCAAGATAACTGTATAAATATGCTTACATATATTGGATTTGGCATATATTTTAACATATTTAAATATATATTGTACTACCTGCAATCTAGGGGAGGGGATGGAGGGAAAAAAGGGGATAATATGAAGCAGAAGGCTTTGCAAGGGTCAACGTTGAAAAATTACCTATGCATATATTTTGTAAATAAAAAGATTTAACAAAAAAGAAAACATATAAAACTAAAATTAAAATAAAAAAGAAATAATTTACCATTCAATTTTGAAATCTACAAAGATGAATGTCATTCCACTGTAATAAAATATATTATTCCTATTTATGAGTGATTTTTTTTTTTGCCCCAGATCATAAGTCCTTAAAATGGTACCATGAGTCATATTGGATTCACTATAGTTTCTGTAAGTAGTAACTTTGGCCAGAAATAGCTTTTGCCAGATTGTATAACATCTTTATCATGTGATATTATTGGCTTCATAATAAGAATGAAGTTTCTCAGCATGTTGTAAAGTATATATACTGCTACGGTTAGGGATAAATGAAAGTGTATTCATATTGATTTTTGTAAGCATGGATCAAGTACAAATAATTTTCACAATGTTTTTCACGTAAATTAATTACTAAGTTATAAAGATCTATATGTAAAATACTGCTTAATACAAAACTGTTTGAAGAATTTCTGAAAAAAATACAAGTCAAGAAAAGGCTATGCTGAGGAAAAAAATGGAGAAAGTTAATGCTGCAGCTGTAGAATTTTTGATTTCCTGTCACAAGCTAACAATCTCTCTCCCTTTCCTAATCAAACACATTTTCCTTCTAAGAGTCATGGATTGTAATTTTTCCTTACAACATTACCTAAAATTCATTTGAAAGATTATTTTATATGTTAAATGTCAACTAATAAACATTTTTTCATATCATAGCTTACATTTACAAAGTTTGATAATACACAAAAAGCATTTTATATACATGACCTTATTTGATCACAATTGTCTTTCTTCAAAAGTCTCAGCAACAGAATTACAGTATTTAGATACTTCAATAAGGCTCCCACTAAACTCCATAGATAACTTTTTATATCTCTATTAGTAGAGGACAGTGGTTGACATTCTCTATTAATAGAGGACAGTGATGAACAAGATTAGCAACTTGCATTTGGAAGCTGCTTTAAGGTTTGCAGTGTTTGTCTTTTATCTCATTTGATTTTCACATTAAGGTTAGGAGGATCATGAATTTAGAGTTGGATAGGATATTAGAGTCCATCTCATCCAGTCCCCTCAGCTTTCAAATGAGAAAATTGATGCCCACAGAGGTCAATAGACTTGCCTACAGTCACACAGATAGTAAATATTCAGAGCATAGATTTGACCGTTGATGTTATTTGACTTTGATGCTTTTGAGATTATCTTTTCCAGTGCCTTGATTTTTTTTAAAGGAAAAAGAATAAATATTCTATGGTCACACAGTAATTGGAGGATAGAGTCAGAGTTCCAGACCATATTTTCTTTCATTGTTATTTCTTTTATTTTTATTTGTTCCATTTAAAAAAATATATCTCAAATGCAGTGTTCTACTTCAAGTTAGCATGATTTTTTTTTAATCTAGTATCTCCAGAATGTTCCCTCTTGTGGTCTAGTGTGTGGAATTGTATTCTATTGATTCTTTAAATTACCTTGTGTACATGTATCAGAATACATTCTGTCTCCAAGTGTATTATGATTCTTCCTGATTGCAGTCTCTTTATGCATTTGTCTTTTCTCTTCTATGTCACTCATTGGTCTGTCTCAAACACTAATTGAAGGCAAACTCCTCTCTTAATATATCAATTTCTTTTCAATTAAAATATATAGATGAAACAGTTTATTTTTATATATTTTTTAATATTTGTAGATATCCATTTTAACCCTTGGATTGTGCCAATTCCTACAAAGTGTTTATAAAAGGATGGATGACAGGTTGCTTAATTCCTCTGGGATGCACTTTTGTCCTCTGTAAAATAAAATATTTAGTCTTGATGACCTCTGATATCCCTTTCAATTTTAAACCTGAGATTCTATAAATGAATCATTTATTATGTTAAATTAAGGAGACTTTAAGCTCAATTACCTGAGTGTATCAAACAAATTGAGTCATTTCAGTAATTGCTGAATTCTCCATGTCATCTTTTCTATACTAATAATGAGTTTCAAACACACATTGCTATGAAAGGAAATAGACATATTATTGATTTCTTGAAATTGATTTCTCGGATTTTTATTAAAGTATAATATTTTGATGGAGTTTATCTATATACTTTTTAAAGGAAAAAATAAACATACTTCAATGACAAAACATGTATTATAATTATGTGAATTTGATTATTTAAATATTCTTATTAATATTCTGTAATTACAAAACTGAAATACAAATATAGTTCAGATTCAAATCCTTTTGATTCTCCATGAAAGGATTAACTCTTGCCTATTCTAACATGCAATGATCATGACCCTACAGGAAAGAAAATAGACAAGAAAATATAAAAGAAAAAAGTCATCCAATTAAGAAACTATTGAAATTTCAACAGTAAGTGAAGATAATAGTCTAAAGAGAGATATTGACATAAGTCCTTGAAGGAGGAATTCTTTTTCCTTGAATGGGAAAGGTATATCCATCCTAATTTTTGAGAATGTAAGCGAAGATGGCGGCGTGGAGGCAGACAGCTGCTTGAGCTCCTCGTTTGCTCTCAGAACTTACTTCATGACAAGCCTCTGACTTAATGCTTGACCCAGAAAGAAATCCACAAATTATCACCAAGAGAAGACATCCTTGAAAGTCATCAGAAAAGGTCTGTGTTTGTTCGGGGGAGGGTCAATCAGACTGGGCGCAGACTGAGGGCAGACAGCCAGAGCAAGACAGGCAGCTCACACAGCTCAGACCTGAGGAGGAGAGGTGTGATCTCTGCCGTTTCTGCGAAAGGGCTTTTGCCCCAGTGTGGATGCTCCGTCTTGGCAGCAAGCCAGGAGCAGTGGAGAGGGTGTAAACACTGGAGGTGAAGATTAAAACCCCAGAAAGCCAGCATCTCTCAGAGCCCGGCCACCCCCAACCCCCACTTGGACTGACTCAGTGCGTTCTCAGAGCCTCAGAGCGCAGACTCAGTACAGTCAGTGCTGTTCTGTTAGTGGCTCTCTGCTGCCCTACCCCCAGTCTGTAGAGAAAGCCCATTAATACCATCCAGCCCCATCCCCCACAAAGCAGACCAATTGCTTCTCTTGTCAGTTTGTTTTCTTTGATTCCTACTCTGAAAAAATGAACAAAAAATTCAAAAGGGCTCTAACCATTGACAGCTTCTGTGTGGAGAGGGAGCAGACTTCAAATGCTGAGGAGACTAGGAACAGAATGTCCCCAGATGTATCCCCTGGGAGGGATATAAGCTGCTCCTCAATACAAAAGAACCTCATAGAGGAAATCAAAAAGGCTCTCACAAGAGAGCTGGAAGAGAAATGGGAAAAGGAAAGGGAAGCTTGGCAAGAGAGCCTGGAGAAGTCATCCCATGCATTCAAAGACAGAATGGATAAAGAAATCAAATCATTGAGAAAAAAGATTAGTGAGCTGGAAAAGGTAAACAACTCCAAGGAAAACAGGATTAGAGAGCTGGAAAAAGAAATCAGCTCTCTAAAAAATAAAATGGATAAAATGGAAAAAAATTCCATAGAAGATAAAAACTCAATTGGACAATTACAAAGAGATATAAAAAAAGTGAGTGAAGAAAATACATCATTGAAAATTAGACTGGAACAAGTAGAAATGAATGACTCAAGGAGAAACCAAGAGGGAGTCAAGCAAAACCAGAGAAATGAAACAATTGAAAAGACTGTCAAGTACCTTACCAGAAAGACAACAGACCTGGAAAACAGGTCCAGGAGAGACAATTTGAGAATAATCGGACTCCCTGAAAAATGGGAGGAAAAAAAGAGCTTGGACACCATTTTCGAGGAAATTATCAAAGAGAACTGCCCAGACGTTTTGGAAACAGAGGGTAAAATAGACATTGAGAAAATTCATCGATCACCTACTGAAAGGGACCCTAAAATCAAAACGCCAAGAAATATAGTGGCCAAGTTCAAGAACCATCAGACAAAGGAAAAGATATTGGAAGCTGCTAGAAAAAAACAATTCAGATATGGAGGATCCACAATAAGGATAACACAGGATCTAGCAGCGTCCACATTAAAAGAACGCAGGGCCTGGAACATGATATTCCGACAGGCTAAGGAACTTGGTATGCAGCCAAGAATAACTTACCCAGCAAGAATGAGCATCGTTTTCCAGGGAAGAAGATGGACATTTAACGAAATAAATGAATTCCATCTATTTTTGATGAAAAAACCAGACCTACATAAAAGGTTTGATCTTCAAATACAGAACTCAAGAGACTTCTAAAAAAGGTAAAAAGAAATCTTGAGAACTATACTTCTGTCAAAAAAATATGTAAAGAACATATGTACAATTTGTCTTAGAAACTAGAGGTGGAAAGGAGATTATATCATAAAAAAGTATAAAGTGGTGGTACTACATCACATGAAGAGGCAAAGGTAACCTATTATATCTGAGAGAAAGAAAGGAGGGAGATGAACATAGCGTGTATCAATAGACATATTTGATTTATGGTGAAACTTCTTCGACTTCATTGAAAAGTGAAAGGGAAGGAGTAAGCTAAGGGGAAGGGAATACAGTAATTTCGAGGAAAAGGGGTAAAATAAGGGGAGGATCTTTAAGGTGGGGGAGGGATCCTAAAAAGGGAGGGCTGTGAAAAGCAAGTGGTGTTTACCAGTTTAATACTGGATAGGAGGGTAAAAGGGAAGGAAAGGGGAAAAGCATAAGCAGGGGTTAATAGGATGGCAAGCAATATAGAATTAGTCCTTCTAACCATAAATGTTAATGAGGCAAACTGCCTCATAAAGAGGAAGCAGTTAGCAGACTGGATTAAAAGTCAGAATCCTACTATATGTTGTTTACAGGAAACACACCTGAAACAGGGTGAGACATTCAAACTAAAAGTAAAAGGGTGGAGCAGAATCTATTATGCTTCAGGCAAAACCAAAAAAGCAGGAGTAGCCATCCTCATCTCAGATCAAGCAAAAACAAAAATTGATCTAATTAAAAGAGATAAGGAAGGGCATTATATCCTGCTAAAGGGAAGCATCAATAGTGAAGCAGCATCAATATTAAACATGTATGCACCAAGTGGTGCAGCACCTAAATTCTTAAAAGAGAAATTAAGAGAGCTGCAAGAGGAAATAGATAGCAAAACTATAATAGCGGGAGATCTTAACCTTGCACTATCAGAATTAGATAAATCAAACCACAAAATAAATAAGAAAGAAGTCAAAGAGGTAAATAGAATACTAGAAAAGTTTGATATGATAGATCTTTGGCGAAAGCTAAATGGAGACAGAAAGGAATATACTTTCTTCTCAGCAGTTCATGGAACCTATACAAAAATTGATCATATACTAGGGCATAAAAACCTCAAAATCAAATGCAGTAAGGCAGAAATAGTAAATGCATCCTTTTCAGACCATAATGCAATCAAAATAACATTTAATAAAAAGCCAGGGGAAAATAGACCAAAAAATAATTGGAAACTAAATAATCTTATACTAAAGAATGATTGGGTAAAACAGCAAATCATAGACATAATTAATAACTTCACCCAAGAAAATGACAATAATGAGACATCATACCAAAATGTGTGGGATACAGCCAAAGCAGTAATTAGGGGAAGTTTTATATCTCTACAGGCCTACTTGCATAAAATAGAGAAAGAGAGGGCCAACGAATTGGGTTTACAACTAAAATTGCTAGAAAAGGAACAAATTAAAAACCCCCAGACAAACACAAAACTTGAAATTCAAAAAATAAAAGGTGAGATTAATAAAATTGAAAGTAAAAAAACTATTGAATTAATTAATAAAACTAAGAGTTGGTTTTATGAAAAAACCAACAAAATAGAAAAACCCTTAGTAAACCTGATTAAAAAAAGGAAAGAGAAAAAGCAACTTGATAGTCTTGAAAATGAAAAGGGTGAACTCACAACTAATGAAGAGGAAATTAGAACAATAGTTAGGAGCTACTTTGCTCAACTTTATGCCGATAAATTCGATAACTTAAATGAAATGGAAGAATACCTTCAAAAATATAGCTTGCCCAGATTAACAGAGGAAGAAGTAAGTAGTCTAAATAGTCCCATCTCAGAAAAAGAAATAGACCAAGCTATTAACCAACTTCCTAAGAAAAAGTCCCCAGGACCAGATGGATTTACAGGTGAATTCTACCAAACATTTAAAGAACAACTAACTCCAATGCTATGTAAACTATTTGAAAAAATAGGGATTGAAGGAGTCCTACCAAATTCCTTCTATGACACAGACATGGTACTGATACCTAAACCAGGTAGATCGAAAACTGAGAAAGAAAACTATAGACCAATTTCCTTAATGAATATTGATGCTAAAATCTTAAATAAGATATTAGCAAATAGACTTCAGAAAATCATCCCCAGGATAATACACTATGACCAAGTGGGATTTATACCAGGAATGCAGGGCTGGTTTAATATTAGGAAAACTATTAGTATAATTGACCATATTAATAATCAAATTAATAAGAACCATATGATCATCTCAATAGATGCAGAAAAGGCATTTGATAAAATCCAACATCCATTCCTACTAAAAACGCTTGAGAGTATAGGAATAAATGGACTATTCCTTAAAATAATAAGGAGCATATATTTAAAACCTTCAGTAAACATCATATGTAATGGTGATAAACTAGAACCTTTCCCTGTAAGATCAGGAGTGAAACAAGGTTGCCCACTATCACCATTACTATTCAATATAGTACTAGAAACTCTAGCCTTGGCAATAAGAGCCGAGAAAGAGATCCAAGGAATTAGAGTAGGAAATGAAGAAATCAAATTGTCACTTTTCGCAGATGACATGATGGTATACTTAGAGAACCCCAAAGACTCTGCTAAAAAGCTTTTAGAAATAATTCAGAATTTTAGCAAAGTCGCAGGATACAAAATAAATCCACATAAATCCTCAGCATTTTTATACATTACCAACACAATCCAACAGCAAGAGATACAAAGAGAAATTCCATTCAAAATACAGTTGATAGTATCAAATATTTGGGAATATATCTACCAAAGGAGAGTCAGGAATTATATGAGCAAAATTACAAAACACTTGCCACAAAAATAAAGTCAGATTTAAATAATTGGAAAGACATTCAATGTTCTTGGATAGGCCGAGCGAATATAATAAAGATGACAATACTCCCCAAACTAATCTATTTATTTAGTGCTATACCAATCAGACTCCCAAGAAACTATTTTAATGACCTAGAAAAAATAACAACAAAATTCATATGGAAGAATAAAAGGTCGAGAATTGCAAGGGAACTAAAGAAAAAAAAGTCAGAGGAAGGTGGTCTAAGTGTACCTGATTTAAAGCTATATTATAAAGCAACAGTCACCAAAACCATTTGGTATTGGCTAAGAAATAGACTAGTTGATCAGTGGCATAGGTTAGGTTCACAGGACAAGATAGTGAATAAAAATAGCAATCTAATCTTTGACAAACCCAAAGATCCCAAATTTTGGGATAAGAATTCATTATTTGACAAAAACTGCTGGGAAAACTGGAAATTAATATGGCAGAAACTAGGCATGGACCCACATTTAACACCACATACTAAGATTAGATCAAAATGGGTCCAAGATTTAGGCATAAAGAACGAAATCATAAATAAATTGGAGGAACGTGGGATGGTTTACCTCTCAGACTTGTGGAGGAGGAAGGAGTTTGTGTCCAAGGGAGAACTAGAGACCATTATTGATCACAAAATAGAACATTTTGATTACATCAAATTAAAAAGTTTCTGCAGAAACAAAACTAATGCAAACAAGATTAGAAGGGAAGTAACAAATTGGGAAAAAATTTTTACAGTTAAAGGTTCTGATAAAGGCCTCATCTCCAAAATATACAGAGAATTGACTTTAATTTATAAGAAATCCAGCCATTCTCCAATTGATAAATGGTCAAAGGATATGAACAGACAATTTTCAGATGATGAAATTAAAACTATTTCCACTCATATGAAAGAGTGTTCCAAATCACTATTGATCAGAGAAATGCAAATTAAGACAACTCTGAGGTATCATTACACACCTGTCAGATTGGCTAAGATGACAGGAACAAATAACGATGAATGTTGGAGGGGCTGTGGAAAAACTGGGACACTGATGCATTGTTGGTGGAGTTGTGAAATAATCCAACCATTCTGGAGAGCAATCTGGAATTATGCCCAAAAAGTTATCAAAATGTGCATACCCTTTGACCCAGACATACTACTACTGGGCTTATACCCCAAGGAATTACTAGAGAAGGGAAAGGGTCCTGTATGTGCCAAAATGTTTGTGGCAGCCCTTTTCATAGTGGCTAGAAGCTGGAAGATGAATGGATGTCCATCAATTGGAGAATGGTTGGGTAAACTATGGTATATGAATGTTATGGAATATTATTGTTCTATAAGAAATGACCAACAGGAGAAATACAGAGAGGCTTGGAGAGACTTACATCAACTGATGCTGAGTGAAACAAGCAGAACCAGAAGATCATTATACACTTCAACAATGATACTGTACGAGGATGTATGCTGATGGAAGTGGTTTTCTTCAACATAGAGAAGAGCTAATCCAATTCCAATTGATTAATGATGGACAGAACCAGCTACTTCCAGAAAAGGAACACTGGGAAATGAATGTAAACTGTTATTTTTACCTTCTGAATCCAATTCTTCCTGTGCAACAAAAAGTTCGATTCTACACACATATATTGGATCTAAATTATACTGTAATATATTTAACATATATAAGACTGCTTGCCATCTGGGGGAGGGGGTTGGGGGAGGAAGGGAAAAAATCTGAATAGAAGTAAGTGCAAGGGATAATGTTGTAAAAAATTACCCATGCATATGTACTGTCAAAAAATGTTATAATTATAAAATAAAACAAAAAATTAAAAAAAAAAAAAAAAGAGAATGTAAGCAGAAATTTTCAGGATATAAATATCTATCCCCTATTGTTTAGACATAGTCATCATATCCATGTTCAGATACTTTACAATTAAGAAAGTGGGTAGTTACCTAAATGCTACTTTAGCACAGAGTAGATAAGGAGCCAGGCAATCAATAAAGATGTCTGGAGGGCTCACCAATGAGAGGTAAATAGTCCTTACAAAGAACAAGTGGGAGTTCTTTGGATATGCAAGAAAGTACAAAAAACTTAAAAATATATTCCAAAAGTTCAAGCAAAGAATTAGCAAATGAGAGATTCTTAAGAATTACATGGGAGATGAAAGCACTTCTTCTAGAGAACCAATAGCATGAAAGAATCTTGAACTGTGATTGCTGTTGACAGCTCAAATTTTTTTTAATCTTTTTATCTCTGATCATAACCACAAGGTGGCACTGATAAATGCTGATTGAGGAATGTCAAACTCACCCTGGGAGTTTAAAAAAAAAAAAGGGCTTTGTTGGGTTAGGAGTTCTGAGTCTTTGTTATGTTCTGCTTGGATATCAGATTCAATAAGTTTTAATCCCTCAACATCCTCTCTTTATTACTTGACCAAGCTACCAATAGTCTAGTTGCATGTAGGATTGTTGTCCTACCCAATTAAAATGATTTCTGAAAATTTACCCATTGGCTACTTTCAACTTTTTTTTGAACTGTTTAATTTAAAGGACTTCTAGTCACATGATCTTGACACAATGCAGATAGGTTTTGGAAATGTATATGAGGTATATTTTACTCAACATTAAATTAGAATGAATAAATATAAAACGAAAGATAGAAAACAATGTGTTATGGAATATTATGATTCTGTAAGAAATGACCAGCAGGATGATTTCAGAACGACCTGGAGAGACTTACATGAACTGATGCTAAGTGAAGTGAGTAGAATCAAGAGAATATTGTATACAGCAAAAGCAAGCTTATATGATTATCAATTCTGATGGATATGACACTTCTCAACAATGAGACAATTCAGACCAATTCCAATGGTCTTGTGATGAAGAGGACCATCTGAACCCAGAGAGAGGACAGTGGGAACTGAATGTGGATCACAATATAGTATTTTCATTTTTCATTGTAGTTTGCTTAGTATTTTCATTTTTCATTGTAGTTTGCTTGCATTGTTTTTTCTTTCTCATTTTTTTCCATTTTGATTTGTATTTCTTGTGTAGCATCATAATTGGGAATATATATATATATATATATATATATATATATATATATATATATATATAAGAGAGAGAGAGAGAGAGAGAGAGAGAGAGAGAGAGAGAGAGAGAGAGAGAGAGAGGAAGGAATTTCACATGTTTAACACATATTGGATTACTTGCCATCTAAGGGAAGGGATGAAGGGAAGGAAGTGAGGGAGAAAAATTTTTGGAACACAAGGTTTTTCAGAGGTGAATGTTGAAAACTATCTATGCATATGTGTTGAAAATGAAAGGCTTTTAAAAGACTTTTTAAAATACAAGTCATTCCCCAATTAGTAAATGGACAAAGAATATGAAAGACAATTTTCAGATAATGAAATTAAAGCCATCCACAGTCATAACGCTCTCAGTATTGATTAGAGAAATGTAATTTAAAACAACTCTGAGATACCACCTCATATCTTCAGATTGGCTAAAATGACAGAAAAAGGTAATGATACTTTTTGGTGGGGATGTGGTAAAACTGTGACACTAATGCATTGTTGGTGGAGTTGTAAAATGATCCATGCATCCTGGAGAGCAATTTGGAAGTATGCCTAAAAGGCTATAAAAGTATGCATATCCTTTGACAAAGCAGTGCCACTATTGGGTCTTTATCCCAAGAAAATGATAAAGGAGGGGAAAGTACCCACATGTGTAAAAATGTTTATAACAGCTTGTTTTGTTTTGTTTTGTTTTGTTTTTGTGGCAGCAAAGAATTGGAATATGAGTAGATATCCATCAATTGGGGAATGGCTGAATATGTTCTGGTAATGAAGATAATGAAATATTATTGTTCTGCAAAAAAAAATTATGAACAAGCTGATTTTAGAAAGTCTTGTAAAGATTTACACAAACTGATGCTGAGTAAACCAAGCAAAACTACAAATATGTTGTAAACAATAACAGCAAGAATATGAGATGGTCACCTATAAAAATATTGGTTTTTCTCTGAGTTTCAGGGATCCATAGCAATCCTAATAGACTAGGGATATAAATTAATATCTGCATCCTGAAAAAGAACTAGTGAGATTGAATGTAAATCAAAGCATGCTATGTTCATTTCTTTTTCTGTTTGTTTGGTTTTTTTTCCCTCTTTTGTTTTTTTTTCCCTTTTGTTCTGATTTTTTTCTCCAAACATAATCAATCATTAAGCAATGTTCATTAAAATAAAGAAAGAAAGAAAGATAAAACACTTATCATGTATGCAGAAGATCATCATGGAGAATTCAAGATATGTGACATCAAATTTCTGTTTCAAGAAATCATATATAATAATAGAAGTCTTATTTTCCTAAATGTCCATCTTTACTTTCTTTTATATTTTCTTTTGTTCTCTGTTGAAGACATTTTACTCTATTCTTTTTTTTTTCCATTTCTTCCTTTCCACCTCCTCTAGGCAGGCTATAGTTGAGCACAAATACATTTATGTGCACATATGCCCATATATACACAGGCATGTATACCCGTAAACACATAATATACATGTATAAATTAAAAGTTTCTGACCTACTCTTCCATTTTCCGAGAATCCTCCCTGGGACCCAAGATGATTAGAACATGCACAGAATGAACAATCCCTTCAATAGCTCAAAGATCAGGTCACATTTTTCATAAGATGTCTGTCATATTTGGGATAGAAAATGCCATCTTCATACAGACAGGTAGCCATGGAAATTGAATGTGGATTGATTTGTTTTCTTCTGGTTTTCCCTTTTGTTCTGATTTTTCTTTTACAACATGACTAACATGTTTAAAATGATTGTGCATGTATGACATATTTGATTACTTGCTATTTTTTGAGTGGGGGGAGTTTGGTTGGTTGTCCTTTGTTCTCAGAAAGAACCAAAATAAGCACTGTGTGCTCCTATGACTGATCTAACAAAATAAGCTCAGAATACTTTGCTATATATCAGACACTATAAAGACATTGCAGTAGCTTCTCTAATTTTTCACATCTTGTATTTCCTTTGGGCTTATTCAATTCTGCTTTGCTCACAGAGCACAGTACCTTCTCTGATGAGGGCACACCTGTGCTAAATGGTCCAGTGTCTCCCATGTAATATAAATGATTCTAAAGTTCTTAAGAGATACCATCAGAAGGTCCTTGTATCACTTTTTTCTGACTAACTTATGAGTCTTTTCCCCATGTAATGTGCCCATAAAATATATATTTTTAGGGAGTATACATTTGGCATTTGAACAATGTGGCCAGCCCAATGGAGTTGTGCTCTGTACAGGGTAGGAAGGTAAAAAGGAAAGGAGAGAGAAAATCTGAAACTCAAAATCTTACAGAAAATGAATGTTAAAAACTATATTCACAAGTCATTGGAAAAATAAAATACTATTGCAACTTTAAAAAAGGCTGTGGATTGTATTTATCATTGAAGATTTCACCAGGTGTTAATTCAGGAATTTTAGACTTAGGTTCACAACTCAAAAGAGATATTAGGACCAGTTTGAAAATAAAATCATCAATAGGAATTCAGGAGCTTTAATTTTTTGGATGATCTGGGGTAAATTAGGAATCAAGTTGGTTGGGGATTTGTCTGCATTTAGGAAAATACTTTTGAGCTAATTTGACTCAAATTAACTTATCACAAATCTTTGTTAGCAGCATTGACAAACAGTTCTGGCATAGTCTGCTGCTGCTATGCTTTTCCTTTCCCCACTTCCTTTCACAAAGTACAATTGTAAATGCAGCATGTCAGCAAGCAAGTAGGAGGGTGGAGCAAACAGAATTAAGAGTGAGAGGATAGAGCAGAAAAATGTAGGCCAAATAACAAGCAGGAGCAGAACTTGATTAGTTAGAAATCAACTGTGAAAGTCTCTGCTGATTAAAAAAAAAGACCTTTATAATTTTTACCCTGATTATGTATCCATGGTATTATACTGTAACATGAATTATTTTTGTTCCACTTTATCATTTATTTTGGAAAACAAAACCTCAAAGGAATATTCAGAAAACAAATGATAAGTTCATAGAAGATACCATAAGCATTTTTCTCTGAAATTATAAATAGATAATTTAAGTTTTTTTTTTCCTTCCCAGAGAGGCAATGTTGAATCTGTTTAAAAGACTTTTGTATAATAAGCTACAGTAATTACTTATTAAGCACCTACTCTGTGCCAGCAACTGTAATAAACTTTGGTTTTATATATATATATATATATATATATATATATATATATATATATATATTCCTTGAAGGGCTTCTGAGAAGAGGTTGGTTTTTTTGAAACTTATTTAAATTTAAGAGAATAAGAGTGTATCAAGCAGAAATTATACCATTAAATATTAGTGACATATTTATACTGTTATAAATTATTTATATTTGTCATTATTTATATATTACTTTTCTTCATTTATATTAAATAATTAAATAAAGAATAACCCTATCTTTATGCTTTTAAATTAGAACACATCGAGAAAACATGTTTTCCATGACTCAGTTATGCATAAGTATATTCATATACATGTGTAGAATATGACACTATTAAAAAATAACAGTTACTTAATATAAGCAAAGTGCTTTCCATCACCTCACTTGAGTTTCAAAATGACCCCATGAGATGGTGTGCTTTTCTCTATTTTGTAGATAGAAAAAGTGAAACAGAAAGGCATCTGGAACTGAATGAAACTTGTGAGACGATTTAGTCCAGCTAGGTGCAACAGTGGATATTACCCTGGATCAGAAATATCCGAGTTTAAACCTAGCCTCATGTACTCATTTTCTGTGTGACACTGAAAAAGTCACTTAACTGCTCTCTGATTCAGTTTCCTTATCTGTAAAATGGGAATAACAATAAGAGCTAGTAGCTCCCAGGGTTGTTATGAGGAAAAGATAATATTCACAGAACAATCTATAAATCTTAATGTGCTTATATAAATATAGTTGTTACTTTATAGAAAAGGAGAGAAAAGGGCCAGAATGGTTAAAGTTTCTTGTCCTTGATCACAGAGACAGCATTTGCAGTTTAAAGTGACTCTGAGATTTCTTCACTCTCTGTTTGGCAGCAACTACCAGAATTTTCAAAACAGCACCTAGAAAAAATGAAACAACTTTAGAGAAATTGCTTGTATATTAAAGGGTAAAAAAAATGACAGAAAATATCACAGAAACTGACCAAGGGAAGACAATATTGGGTCCCATCTAAAACTGAGAAATTAAGAAAAGTTTTTGTTTTGCAGAAGGCATCCCTACCAGTTTCTCCAATAAGTTTGGGTAGATATTTTATTACAAATACCTTGTTTTGATGTATATATCTGCTTATTTGTCTCATATGTAAATTTGAATTCACCCTACATGGCTTCTTTGGTTCAGTAACTCAGTCCAACCAAATGCAGCATGAAAATAAAATCTTTTGTATGCCATATCAAGGGAGTTTCAGTAAATGTTCATTAGAGAAAAGAATGGATTCCAAGAGAAAACACTATATTTCTGAAATGTTCAGCACTAAATTCTTGCCCAGGGATTCAATAAACGAAATCTGATTCAGATTACATTTTTATTTTGTTTTTTTATTTCCCTTATTTGTAATGACTTTGAAATGAAACAAGATAAAGAAGGAGGATGAAGAGGGGGAGGAGGAGGAGGAGGAGAACAAGGAGGAGGAGAAGCATCATTTGCCATTGGTGACATTTTCAACAGTGTCACTGTGTTCTAATCACAGTGCTGAAAACCCAGATGGTGCCTTGGATCACATGCTGGGCTTGGATTCAAAAACACCTGTTACTAAACCATGCTTCTGAGACTTAAGATAACTATATAATCATAGACAAGTTACTTTATTTCTCTAGGCCTCAGTTTCCAGAAAGGTAAATTATAGAATGGAATATTAAAGCTATAGGAATTTGAAGTTCTCTTCTATCTCCAGAATATTAAATCTAAGGCACCTAGGTAGAATAGTAAATAGAACACAGGGCTTGAGATAAAAAATACTTGAGTTGAAATCCTAACTCAAGTATTTATTAAGCAATGACCTTGAACAAGACATTTGAATACAGCATCAGTTTTTTCATCAGTAAAGTAGGAATAATAATAGCCCTTAAATAATGGGATTATTTTGAGGAGCAAATAAATTGTCATACATATATGGAAATATTCACTGTTCCTAAAGCTTATTTTTCATATTGGCAGATTCTGCTGGGAACCTCCAAATTAAGGAGCAGGTCCACACCAACTGTGTGTTCATGCCTCTCTAGGCTGCATTGCAGACTCATTTCCAGAGAGCTTTCTGCACCATGACCCTAAGTTTAAAGCTTTCGTTCTCACTGCCTCTAAACCATCTTCAATTCCCTTTTATGTGTTATTTTCTCTTATTAGAATATATTATTTGAGTGAAAAGATTCTTTTTCACTGTTAATTATTTTGTTATTATTTAGCACAAAGTTGGAACTTTACATTTTTGTAAATGCTTAATAAATGCTTTTTGACTTCATTCCTAGACTCTTGGATAAAACTACACCTATTGTGAAGATCAAATGAGATTACATGTGTAAAGTGCCCTACAAACTTCATTATAGTATACACAAGAAATCTCTTATTAGGCTTGCTTAATCCATTTTTTCCCTATTGATTTATTTTTATTTTATTTCTGAAGCATATAGTCTTTTTAGGTGCTCTAGCAGAAACATTGCAACAATCATTTTGGCCAAAAAGTGTAGATTAAAAAAAGGTTAAGAAGCATTGCCCAACAATCAGAACAGTCAAAATTGTAATGGATTGCCTCAGGAGATGGTGAGTTGTCCTAGCTAAAGACTTTCAAGTAACGGTGAGATAACAACTTCTTGGTGATGCAGAAATAAGGATACATGTAGCATGTACTGATTAGATTAAATGACCTCTGTGATCCTTTCCATTATTAAATTTACTTTTCATTTCTGTCCTTCTAAGCCTTCACTTTGTCATGCTCAATAACCCTGTTTGATCATCTCATTTATAAACCTATTCTAAAACATTTGTTTTAATTGTGAATTGATCATTGTTTTCCCATTGAGTGGAATGTTGACTATCATAAGGCTGAATTATTTACAACACAGACATAGTTTAAGGTTATTATATATATATATTTTTTTTTTTGGGGGGGGTAATTTATCTTGATATAATTTGTTTCTAAACAAATCATTAGGAGACAGTCTTAGGCTGTCCAAAAGAATAATGAGAATCATAAAAAATATAGCTGACATTTTTATAGCACCTACTGTATATTGGATACTATGCTAATCTGTGTCCAAATATTTTTTGACTATCAAAACACTATGTGAGATATCTCAATTTTACATTTGAGGAAACTAAGGCTAACAGAGGTTATATTATTTGTCCAAGGTCACATGTTTAATAATTATCTGAGACTAAATTTGAGCTCACTTTGTTTAGATTCAGAGTCCAGCACTCTACACTACTTCATTGTTTCAATAATATATGTTATATATGTCTGGAAAGACACTGGGATCTCTAATGCTAACCTTAGATGGAAAAATAATTCTCTTGATATCTTCAGGAATAACTCAATCATAGTCCATATATTTTCTTCCTCTGGATGATGTCTCACTTGATACATATGTGGATATCATAATTTCTTAGGGTACTAGAATATGATAAAATCTACTTACTCCAACCAGCAAAGGAACCCCATTCTTATGGTTTTGCTCACAATAGTCAGTAGCCTTTCTTCCCTTCCAGCACTATACAATATTCTTTCACATTCCTATCCCCTATCAGAGTTTAGGGTTACAAAGGGCTTCTTGATGTTTACTTTCTTGTTGTTTTTTTTTTTTTTGTTGTTGTTGTTGTTCTTTTTGGGAGTTCATTCTTTCTTTCCTTCATTCTTTTCTTCCTCTGTCTTTTTCTGTTTCTCTTTTTTTCTCTTTTCTTTCATTTCTTTTTCTATTTCCTTATCCTCTCCTCACATTTCTTCCCTCCCTCCTTCTTTCCTTTTCCATCTCTCTCCCTTCTCTATCTTTTATTCCTTGCCTCTTCTCTCCCTCCCTCCCTCCCTCCCTCCCTTCTTCCTTCCTTCCTTCCTTCCTTCCTTCCTTCCTTCCTTCCTTCCTTCCTTCCTTCCTTCCTTCCTTCCTTCCTTCCTTCCTTCCTTCCTTCCTTCCTTCCTTCCTTCCTTCCTTCCTTCTTTTCTCTCTTTACTTTACTTCTCTTTATTTCTAAACACTAAAGGAAGACTGCACAATTTTTAATGCTCAACACAGTTCTGAAAAATATTATAAAATGGTTATTGTTGGGTCATACACAACAGTGTCAGTCTTGCTTGTGACTGACAAAGCACAGTGTTAAAAATGGAACATTAGATTTGGACAATGGCAAATAAATTATGTTGACTAGAATATAAAGTTCATGAAAGGGAAAGTGATAAAAGTTTGCAACGGTATTCTGGAGTAAGAATACAAGAACTGTCAATTAATTCTTATAAAGTTCAAGAGTTTAATTTAGATTATATCCTACAGTCAATGTGAAACTAATTAAAGTTTTTAAGCAAGAGAGTCTGAGCTGTAGTTAGAAGTAACAGATTAACAATTGTATAGATGATGAATAGAAGAGATGTGAACTGAAATTTAGGATGCCAATAAATAAGCTGTTGGCAATAGCATAGCCAAGAGATGATAAAGACCTGAACAAGTGTATTTACTATGAATGCAATGATAAGGATGTGGATGCCAGATATGCTAAAAAGAGAGAATCAACATAACTTGCAAGGGCATTGAATAATTAGAGAGGAATGTCCAAGGATTAATATATTAGTAAATAAACATTAAGTAAGTACTTTCAAAAAGAGTGCTAAGTATAAGGGTTACAAAAAAGAGGAAAAGGAAATTCCCTTCCTTTGAAGAGTTCAGAATCACTTTTTATTTACTTAAATATATTTTAGTTTTTTTTTCTAATTACAGGTAAAGATATTTTTCAACTTTTATTATAGTAAGATTTTGAATTCCAAAATTTTCCCTTTCCCTCACTTTTCAAGACAACAAACAATATGATATAGATCGTATTGTGAAAGAATGTGGATGGCAATTTTCATCACAAATCTATCATAAATCTCGTGAATCACATTGTTGCTAAAAAGGGCTGTCTATCATAGTTGATCAATATTGCTTTCACTGTGTATGATGTTCTACTGGTTCTGCTCACTTCACTCAGAAGCAGTTCATGAAAACTTTCAAAAGTTTTCTGAAATCTGCATGCTCATTTATTTTAATAGAGATTCTAAATTTTATTTGTTTTTCTTTTTAAAAATACTTCTATTAAAATAATTACTATGTACTTGACTTTGTGAATTGGATGGTAAGAAGTGTTGGAAATAGAAAGACATATAGAAACAACAATCTTTTCCTTTTGAGAACTTTCAGTGAAGCAGATGATAAACACATAGTTATATCTACAGGTACAGAATATCACTATATAACAAGCACTAGGAATAAGTGAGAAATTGATATGAAATTAAATACTTCAAAATCAAATGTTCATATTTTATTGTGTTATTAGTAATTAAAACACATTTCCATATTATTCATGTTATGAAAAAAAGAAAAGGGAAAAATCACAAGAAAGAAAAAACAAAAAAGAGAAAATAGTATGGCTTGATCTGTTTGCAGTCTTCATAGTTTTCTCTGGGTATAGGTGGCATTTTCCATCAGAAATCTATTGGAACACTCAGATCACTTGTTTTGCTGAATAGAGTGAAGTCTGTCATAGTACCATACTACAACATGGTTTTTACTGTGCAAAAAGTTTTTTTTTTTTTCTTGATTTTGTTCACCTCATACAACATCAGTCCACCTAAGTCTCTCTAGGTTTGTTTTTTTTTTTTCCTGAAATCTGCCTGCTCATTATTTTTTACAAAATAATAGTATCTTATTATATTTATATACCACTATTTTTTCAGCCATTCTTAATAAGCATTCCCTCAATTTCTAATCCCTTGTCACCACAAAAAAAGAGATGCCACATACATTTTTGTATATGTAGATTTTTTCCCTTTTTCTATAATCTCTTTGGGATACAAACCTTTTAGTGGCAGTGCTGGATGAAAGGGTACAAAAGGTTGATTCCTCTTTGTATATAATTCCAAATTTCTCTCCAAAATATTTGGATAAGTGCACAAGTACATAAACAGTACATTAGTGTCAAAGTATTTCCATTTCCTCTCCAACATATTTCATTTCCCCCCTATCATCACAGCAAATCTGGTAGGAGTAAGATGGTACCTCAAAGTTGTTTTAATTTGCATTTTTCAATAAATAATAATTTCAAACATTTTTCATATGACTAGAAATGGCTTTACTTTATTCATCAGAAAATTGTCTGCTCATATTATTTGACCATTTAGGAATTAGGTAATTCATTATTGTATTCTTATGGTGTATCTTATAAACTTGACTCATTTCTCCATATGTTGGAGAAATGAAATCTTTATCAAAAACTGGCTGTAAAAAATGTTTCCTCAGTTTCTGCTTGCCTTCTAATCTTGGCTGTATGGGTTTTTTTTTTCTGCAAAACATTTTTAATGTAATATAATCCAAATTATCAATTTTGCATTTCATTATATTCTTGGCCTCTGTCATAAATTTCTCTTTCCCCAGTGATGTAACAAGTAAACTATCCCTTCCTTTCTCAATTTGCTTATAATATCATCTTTTTTATGTTTGAATCACGAATGCATTTGATGAGGAACTCACAATCTAATGGGGGAGACAACATGCAAAGAAATATAAAATATAATATATATACATATGCATGCATACATACACACATTTAAACACATACATACATATATACATGCATATACACACATATATGGTAAATAATTAAAAAAAATAATACACTAAAATTAAGAAGGTTTGCAAAAACTTCAAGTGGTAGATGACATTTTAGTTGGGTCTCAAAAGAAGTCACTTGGGGTCAGTATTCAACATGGAAGAAGGGCATAGGTTCAGGCATAGGTGACAGGCAAAGAAAATGCCAGGATCTGAAAGCTGTGGTACCTTATGCATGGAACAAACATAGCCTAGTTTATTTGGAATAAATTGGACATATTAGGGAGTACAGAATAAGAAAAATGGAAAAGTAAGAAGGGGTTAGGTTATAAAGGATTTTGAATGCAATTTCTTTATCTTTTTCTTTTTTTTTTTTAATTGGCTCCTGGAGACAAGAGCATGGCATGAGTTTATAAAGTAGTTATGAAATGTATTAGAAAGTAGAACCCAGCCATTCATTCTTCACAAGAAATATGTTTAAAAGCCTATGGAGTTATGCAAGTAAAAGTGGAATGACTGGGGAAAATATGTTATTCAACATACATTTTACACATAATGAAATTCCAATAAAAATACTAAGAGACAATCAAAACTATTATGTTATAAAAAAGTTAGTATGTGAAATTGATCTGTATAGACTTACTGTAGAGACAATAAGTACATAGGAAAAAAGTTTTTAAAAAAGTCTTTTTTTAAAAAAAATTAATTATAGTTTTTATTTACTAGATATATACATGGGTAATTTTACAGAATTGACAATTGCCAAACCTTTTGTTCCAATTTTCCCCTCCTCTCCCCCCCCCAGATGGCAGGTTGACCAATACATGTTAAATAGGTTAAAGTATAAATTAAGTACAATATATGTATACATGACCAAACAGTTGTTTTGCTGTACGAAAAAATTGAGATAGTGTACAATTAATCTATGAAGGAAATAAAAAATGCAGGTGAACAAAAATAGAGGGATTGAGAATTCTATGTAGTGGCTCATAGTCATCTTTTTTTTTTCTGGATGTAGCTGGTTTAGTTCATTACTGCTCTATTGGAACTGATATGGTTCATCTCATTGTTGAAGATGGCCACGTCCATCAGAATTGATCTTCATATAATATTATTGTTGAAGTATAAAATGATCTTCAGGTCCTGCTCATTTCACTCAGCATCAGTTCATTTATGTCTCTCCAGGCCTTTCTGAAACCATCCTGTTGGTCATTTTTTACATAACAATAATATTCCATAATATTTATATACCATAATTTCTTCAGCCATTCTCCAATTGATGGGCATCCACTTAGTTTCCAGTTTCTGGCCACTACAAAGAGGGCTGCCACAAACATTATTGCACATACATGTCCCTTTCCCTTCTTTAAGATCTCTTTGGGACATAAGCCCAGTAGTAATACTGCTGGGTCAAAGGGTATGCGCAGTTTGATAACTTTTTGAGCATAGTTTCAAATTGCTCTCCAGAATGGCTGGATGTATTCACAATTCCACCAACAATGTATCAGTGTCCCTGTTTTCCCACATCCCTTCCAATATTGTGCATTACCTTTCCCTGTCATTCTAGCCAATCATTCACGTGTGTAGTGGTATCTTAGAGTTGTCTTAATTTTCATTTCTCTGATTAATAATGACTTGGAGCATCTTTTCATATAGCTAGAAATAGTTTAAATTTCTTCATATAAGAATTGTCTGTTCATATCCTTTGACCATTTATCAATTGGAGAATGGTTTGATTTCTTATAAATTAGAGTCAATTCTCTATATATTTTGGAAATGAGGCCTTTATCGGAACCTTTGACTGTACAAATCTTTTCCCAGTTTATTGTTTCCCTTCTAATTTTATCTGCATTAGTTTTGGTTGTTCAAAAACTTTTCAATTTGATATAATCAAAGGTTTCTATTTTGTGATCAGTAATGATTTCTAGTTCTTCTTTGGACATAAATTAATTCCACTTGCACAGATTTGAGAGGTAAGCTATCCTATGTTCCTCTAATTCATTTATAATCTCATTCTTTATGCCTAGGTCATGAACCCATTTTGACCTGCTGATGGTGTATGATGTTAAGTATGGGTCAATGCCTAGTTTCTGCTATATTAATTAACAATTTGCCTAGAAATTTTTGTCAAACATTGAGTTCATATCCCAAAAGCTGGGGTCCTTGGGTTTGCCAAAGACCTGATTATTGAAGTTATTGATTATTTTGTCCTTTGAAGCTAACCTATTCCACGGATCAACTAGTCTATTTCTTAGCCAGTACCAAATGGTTTTGGTAACTTCTGCTTTATAATATAATTTTATATCCGGTACAGCTAGACCACCTTAATTTGATTTTTTTTTTCATTAATTCCCTTGAAATTCTTGACCTTTTGTCTTTCCATATGAACTTTGTTGTTATTTTTTCTAGGTCACTAAAATAGTTTCTTGGGAGTCTGATTGCTATAGGGCTAAATAAATAGATTATTTTAGGTAATATTGTCATCTTTATTATATTTGCTCACCCTATCCAAGAGCATTTAATATTTTTCCAGTTAATTAGATTAGACTTAATTTGTGTGAAAAGTGTTTTGTAGTTTTGCTCATAAAGTTTCTTATTTTCCCTTCACACATAGATTCTTAAATATTTTATACTATCAGTAGTTACTTTAAATGGAATTTTTCTTTGTAACTCTAACTGTTGGATTTTATAAGTGATATATAAGAATACTGACAATTTATGTGGGTTCATTTTGTATCCTACAACTTTGCTAAAGGTGTGAATTATTTCTAATATATTTTTTTAATAGAATCTTTGGGGTTCTCTAAGTATACCATCATATCATCAGCAAAGTGTGATAATTTGGTTGTCTCATTACCTACTCTAATTACTTTGATATTTTCTCAACTCATTGCCAAAGCTAGAATTTCTAATACAATATTGAATAATAATGGTGATAGTGAACAACGTTGTTTCACTCCTGATCTTATTGGGAATGGTTGCAATTTATCCCCATCACATATGATGCTTACTGATGGCTTTAAATAGATGCTACTGATTATTTTAAGGAAAAGTCCATTTATTCCTATACTTTCAAGTGTTTTTAATAGGAATGGATGTTCGATTTCATCAAATGCTTTTTCTGCTTCTAATGAAATGATCATATGTTTTTTGCTAATTTGTTTATTAATATGGCCAATTATACTATCAGTATAATTTCCTAATATTGAACCAACCCTTCATTCCTGGTATAAATCCTACTTGATCATGGTGTATTATCCTGGGGGTGATTTTCTGTAGTCTTTTTACTAATATCTTATTTAAGATTTTAGCATCAATATTCATCAGGGAGATTGGTCTATAGTTTTATTTCTCCATTTTCAGCCTACATGGTTTGGGTATCAGTATCATGTCTGTGTCATAAAAGGAATTCGGGAGGACTCGTTCATTCTCTATTTTTTCAAATAGTTTATATAGCATAGGGGCTAATTGTTTTTTGAATGTAAAATTCGCATGTAAAGCCATTGGAGATTTATTCTTAAGGAGGTGATTAATAGTTTGTTCTATTTCTTTTTTCTAAAATAGGACTATTTAAGGAATTTACTTTATTAATCAGAGAAGCCTATATATTTGGAGGTAGCCATCCATTTCACTTAGGTTATCAAATTTATTGCCATAAAGTTGGGCAAAGTAACTCATTATTTCTCTAATGTCCTCTTCATTGGTGGAAAGTTCCTCCATTTCATTTTTAATACTAACAATTTGATTTTTCTCTCTCCTATTGATTTTTTCATAAAACCAACTCTTAGTTTTATTGATTAGTTCAATATTTTTTTTACTTTCAATATTATTAATTTCTCTTTTTAATTTTAGAATTTCAAATTTAGTATTTGATTGGGGGTTTTTAATTTGGCCTTTGTCTAGCTTTTTAAGTTGTTGGGCTTATTCATTTATCTTCTCTTTCACTATTTTATGCATGTAAGCCTCTGAAGCCTCTAAAGATATAAAATTTCCCCTTATTACTGTTTTTGCTGTATCCCACAAATTTTGGTATGATGTCTCATTCTTGTCATTATCTTGAGTGAAATTATTAATTATGTCTATAATTTGCTATTTCACCCAATCATTCTTTAAGATGAGATTATTTAGTTTACAATTACTTTTTGGTCTATGTACTCCTAACTTTTTGTTGAATGTATTTTTTATTGCATCATGATCTGAAAAGAAAGCATTTACTATTTCTGCCTTCCTGCATTTAATTTTGAGATCTTTATGTCCTAATATATAGTCAATATTCAGTTTTATCCAAAGATCTGTTATACCTAATTTTTCGAATATTCTATTTATCTGTTTAATTTCTTTCTTATTTGTTTTGTTGTTTGATTTATCTAATTCTGAGAGTGCAAGGTTGAGATCTCCCACTATTATAGTGTGCTGTCTATTTCTTCTTGCAACTCTCTTAACTTCTCCTTTAGGAAGTTAGATGCTACACAACTTGGTGAATATATGTTTAGTATTGATAATGCTTCATTGTCTATTCTACCCTTTAGTAGGATATATTTTCCTTCCTTATCTCTTTTGATTAAATCAATTTTTGCTTTTGCTTGATGTGAGATAAGGATTGCTACTCCTACTTTTTTGACTTCACCTGAAGGATAATAGATTCTGCTCCAAACTTTTACCTTTATTCTGTATGTATATCTCTGCTTTAAATGTGTTTCCTGTAAACAACATGTTGTAAGGTTCTGACTTTTGATCCAGTCTGCTATCCAACTTCACTTAATGGGAGAGTTCATCCCATTTACATTTACAGTTAAAATTACTAACTCTGTATTTCCTGCCATCATATTATCTCCAGATTATGCTTTTTTTTCCCCTTGTGCCCCCCGCACCCCTTCCCCAGTATTAAACTTATGGACCCCACTTGCATCATGCAGCCTTTATTTTTAGTATCCCTCACTCCCTTTAAATCCCTTCCCCTTTCTTGTACCTTCCCTTATTACTCTTTTCCTTTTCCCTTTTCCTCTCCCCCTTTTAAATGAGGTGAGAGAAAAGTCTCTGTAAAATAAATATGTCAATTATTTTCACTTTGAGCCAATTCTGATGAGAATACAATTCATACAATGTTCCTCCCCCTCTCTAAATTCCCTCAGGTATGATAATTTTTCTTTGTATCTTCCTGGGATGTAGTTTCGCTCTTTTATCTCCTCTTTTTCCCATTTTCTGATACTATCCCCTTTTCATTTCTACTTCCCTTTTTTATGTTATAGCAGTAAAATCAACTTATACATGTGGTTAAATCTGGTGTTTACCTTAGAAACAAATGGAATACATCTGTTTCATTAAATGTCCATCTTTTTCCATTGAAGAAAATGCTCAGCTTAGCTGGGTAGTTTATTGTTGTTTGCATTCCCAGTTCTTTTGCCTTTTGGAATATCAGATTCCAGGCCCTTCCATCCTTTAATATGGAGGTAGCCAGATTTTGAGTGACCTTTATTGTGGCACGTTGTTTTTTGAATTGTTTTTTTCCTGGCTGCTTGCAATAATTTTTCCTTAGTCTGATAGTTCTGAAGTTTGGCCACAATATTACCTGGAGTTTATTTTGCTTGTTTGTTTTTTTCAAGCTCTTTTTCAGAAGGTGTTTAATGAATTCTTACCTTCTGGTTCTATTACCTCTGGGCAGTTATCTTTGATGATTTCCTGTAAAATAGAATCTAGGCTCTTTTTTTATCATAATTTTTGGGAAGTCCAATAATCCTCAGATTATCTCTCCTAGATCTATTCTCCAGGTCTATCGATTTTCCAAGTAGATATTTGATGTTTTTCTCCAGTTTTTCATTTTTTTGGTTTTGCATGACTGATTCTTGGTGTCTGAAAAAATCATTCAGTTTTTAATGAGTTATTTTCTTCATTAGCTTTTTAAATTTCTTTTTGTATATGTCCAACTGAGTTTTAAATGAGTTGTTTTGCTATATGGAATTTTTTTTCCATTTCACTAATTTTTTAATGAGTTATTTTCTTTTTCCAATTCACATATCCTACTTTCCAGAATTTTTTAACCTTTTCCAGTTCCCTGCACTTCCAGGTAATTCTTTATCTTTTCCAATTCACATTTCAGGAAGTTGTTACTCTTTTGCATAGCTTCTATTTCCTTTCCCCATTTTTCTTCTAACTCTCTTTTGATGTTTTTAATAGTCTCTTCTAGGAGAGAGTTATGTAGTGTGGGCCAGGTAACATTCCCATTCAGTGTATTATCTGGAGACTGTTTGTTATTTTTCTCCTCGAGACTGTAAACCTATTCTCTTTCTGTATAGAAGCTATCATTCATTCTCCTGTTTTTTTTAACTCATTTTTTTTTAATTAAACATTTTTTTTTATTTTATATATATATATATATATATATATATATATATTTTATAATATTATCCCTTGTATTCATTTTTCCAATTTACCCCCCCTCCCTCTATTCCCTCCCCCCGACGACAGGCAATCCCATACATTTTACATGTGTTACAATATAGTCTATGTAGAATACATGTGTGCGAATATCATTTTCTTGTTGCACAATAAACATTAGAATCCGAAGGTACATGCAACCTGGGCAGACAGATATTAGTGCTAACAATTTTCATTCCCCTCCCAGTGTTTCTTCTCTGGGTGCAGCTACCTCTGTCCATCATTGATCAACTGGAAGTGAGTTGGATCTTCTTTATGTTGAAGATTTCCACTTCCATCAGAATACATCCTCATACAGTATTGTTGTTGAAGTGTACAGTGATCTTCTGGTTCTGCTCATTTCACTCAGCATCAGTTGATTTAAGTCTCTCCAGGCCTCTCTATATTCCTCCTGCTGGTCATTTCTTACAGAGCAATAATATTCCATAACCTTCATATACCACAATTTACCCAACCATTCTCCAACTGATGGACATCCATTCATCCTCCAGTTTCTAGCTACAACAAAAAGAGCTGCCACAAACATTTTGGCACATATATGTCTCTTTCCGCTCTTTAGTATTTCTTTGGGATATAATCCCAGTAGTAGCGCTGCTGGGTCAAAGGGTATGCACAGTTTGATAACTTTTTGGGCATAATTCCAGATTGCTCTCCAGAATGGCTGGATTCTTTCACAACTCCACCAGCAATGTATTAGTGTCCCAGTTTCCCCACATCCCCTCCAACATTTGTCATTATTTGTTCCTGTCATCTTAGCCAATCTGACAGGTGTGTAGTGGTATCTCAGAGTGGTCTTAATTTGCATTTCTCTGATCAGTAGTGATTTGGAACACTCTTTCATGTGAGTGGATATAGTTTCAATTTCTTCCTCTGAGAATTGTCTGTTCATATCCTTTGACCATTTATCAATTGGAGAATGGTTCGGTTTTTTATAAATTAGGGTCAGTTCTCTATATATTTTGGAAATGAGACCTTTGTCAGAACCTTTGTTTTTAAAAATATTTTCCCAATTTGTTACTTCCCTTCTAATCTTGTTTGCATTAGTATTATTTGTACAGAAACTTTTTAGTTTGATGTAATCAAAATCTTCTATTTTGTGATCAATAATGATCTCTAGTTCTCCTCTGGTCATAAATTCCTTCCTCCTCCACAAGTCTGAGAGGTAGATTATCCTCTGTTCCTCTAATCTATTTATTATCTCCCTCTTTATGCCTAAATCATGGACCCATTTTGATCTTATCTTGGTATATGGTGTTAAGTGTGGATCCATATCTAATTTCTGCCATACTAATTTCCAGTTTTCCCAACAGTTTTTCCTGAATAATGAATTTTTGTCCCTAATGTTGGAATCTTTGGGTTTGTCAAAGATTAGATTGCTATAGATGTACCCTTTTTTGTCCCTTGTATCTAATCTGTTCCACTGATCTACCGGTCTATTTCGTAGCCAATACCAAATGGTTTTGGTGACTGCTGCTATATAATATAGCTTTAGATCAGGTACACTTAGACCACCTTCCTCTGAGTTTTTTTTCATTAGTTCCCTTGCAATTCTTGACCTTTTATTCTTCCATATGAATTTTGTTGTTATTTTTTCTAGGTCATTAAAATAGTTTCTTGGGAGTCTGATTGGTATAGCACTAAATAAATAGATTAGTTTGGGGAGTATTGTCATCTTTATTATATTCGCTCGGCCTATCCAAGAGCACTGAATGTCTTTCCAATTATTTAAATCTGATTTTATTTTTGTGGCAAGTGTTTTGTAATTTTTCTCATATAGTTCCTGACTTTTCTTTGGTAGATGGATTCCCAAATATTTTATACTCTCAACATTTGTTTGGAATGGAATTTCTCTTTGTATCTCTTGCTGTTGCATTTTGTTAGTGATATATAAAAATGCTGAGGATTTATGTGGATTTATTTTGTATCCTGCCACTTTGCTGAAATTTTGAATTATTTCTAGTAGCTTTTTAGCAGAGTCTTTGGGGTTCTCTAAGTATACCATCATGTCATCTGCAAAAAGTGATAGTTTGATTTCCTCATTTCCTACTCTAATTCCTTGAATCTCTTTCTCGGCTCTTATTGCCGAGGCTAGCGTTTCTAGTACTATATTGAATAGTAATGGTGATAGTGGGCAACCTTGTTTCACTCCTGATCTTACTGGGAAAGGTTGCAGTTTATTTCTATTGCATATTATGCTTACTGACGGTCTTAAATATATACTCCTGATTATTCTAAGGAATAATCCATTTATTCCTATACTCTCAAGAGTTTTTAGTAGGAATGGATGTTGGATTTTGTCAAATGCTTTTTCTGCATCTATTGAGATGATCATATGGTTCTTATTAATTTGATTATTAATATGGTCAATTATATTAATAGTTTTCCTAATATTAAACCAGCCCTGCATTCCTGGAATAAATCCTACTTGATCATAGTGTATTATCTTGGAGATGATTTTCTGAAGTCTTTTTGCTAATATCTTATTTACGATTTTAGCATCAATATTCATTAAGGAGATTGGTCTATAATTTTCTTTCTCAGTTTTCGATCTACCAGGTTTAGGTATCAGTACCATGTCTGTGTCATAAAAGGAGTTTGGTAGGACTCCTTCATCCCCTATTTTTTCAAATAATTTATATAACATTGGGGCTAATTGTTCTTTAAATGTTTGGTAGAATTCACATGTGAATCCATCTGGCCCTGGGGATTTTTTCCTGGGGAGTTGATTAATAGCTTGTTCTATTTCTTTTTCTGAAATGGGACTATTTAAGCAATTTATCTCCTCCTCTGTTAATCTAGGGAGCCTATATTTTTGGAGGAAGTCATCCATTTCACTTAAGTTATCAAATTTATTGGCATAAAGTTGGGCAAAGTAACTCCTTATTATTTCTCTAATTTCCTCTTCATTGGTGGAAAGATCCCCCTTTTCATTTGTAAGACTATCAATTTGATTTTCCTCTTTCTTTTTTTTGATCAAATTTACCAAGGGTTTATCTATTTTATTGGCTTTTTCATAAAACCAACTCTTGGTTTTATTTATTAATTCAATAGTTTTTTTACTTTCAATTTTATTGATTTCTCCTTTTAATTTTTGTATTTCGAGTTTAATTTTTGGTTGGGGGTTTATAATTTGGTATTTTTCTAGCCTTTTAAGTTGTAAGCCCAATTCGTTAATCTTCTCTTTCTCAATTTTCTTCAAATAAGCCTCTAAAGATATAAAATTTCCCCTTATTACTGATTTAGCTGCATCCCAAAGATTTTGATATGATGTCTCATCATTATCATTATCTTGGGTGAAATTGTTAATTGTTTCTATAATTTGCTCTTTCACCCAGTCATTCTTTAAGATGAGATTATTCAGTTTCCAATTACTTTTTGGTCTATTTACCCCTAACTTTTTACTGAATGTAGCTTTTATTGCATTGTGATCTGAGAAGAAGGCATTTATTATTTCTGCCTTCCTACATTTAATTTTGAGATCTTTATGTCCTAATATATGGTCAATTTTTGTATAGGATCCATGAACTGCTGAGAAGAAAGTATATTCCTTCCTATTGCCATTCAGTTTTCTCCAAAGGTCTATCATACCTAGTTTTTCTAATGTTCTATTTACTTTTTTAATTTCTTTCTTGTTTGTTTTGTGGTTTGATTTGTCTAAATCTGAGAGTGCAAGGTTGAGATCTCCCACTATTATAGTTTTACTGTCTATTTCTTCTTGCAGTTCTCTTAACTTTTCCTTTAGAAAGTTAGATGCTATACCACTTGGTGCATATATGTTTAGTATTGATATGGCTTCATTATTTATGCTACCTTTCAGCAGGATATAGTTTCCTTCCTTATCTTTTTTAATGAGATCTACTTCTGCTTTTGCTTGATCTGAGATAAGGATAGCTACCCCTGCTTTTTTGGCTTTACCTGAAGCATAATAAGCTCTGTTCCAACCTTTTACCTTTACTCTGTATGTATCTCCCTGCTTTAAGTGTGTTTCCTGTAGACAACATATTGTAGGGTTCTGCTTTTTGATCCAATCTGCTATCCGTCTCCGTTTGATGGGATCGTTCATCCCATTTACATTTACAGTTAAAATTACTAATTCTGTATTTCCTGCCATCGTATTATCCCCAGATTATACTTTTTTCCCTTGACCCCCCTGATCCCCCTCCCCGATATTTAATTTACAGACCCCCCTTGTGACGCGCAACCCTCCCTCTTTTTTTTTTTTTTTTTTTTTTTTAGGATCCCTTCCCCCTCCCTCCAAGTCCCTTCACTTATTCTCCTTTTCCTTTCCCCTTTTCCTCTCCCCCCTTTTAATGAGGTGAGAGAAAATTCTCTGAAAAACAAATATGTTAATTATTTACTCTTTGAGCCTCTTCTGATGAGAGTAAGATTCACACAATGATTCTCCCCCTCACTAAGTTCCCTCAGATATGGTGTATTTTCTATGTCTCTTCCTGGGATGTAGTTTCCCTCTTTTTATCATTCCTTCCCCTTTTTCTGAACCGACCTCCTTCCCTTTACCACACCCCCCTTTTTTTCTTTTATATCAGTAAAATCAAATTATCCTTGAGTATTTTTTATATACCCACAACAAAGTTACAGTTCTCAAGGGTTCTGTGTACCTTTTTCTGTTTCTCTTCAGTCTTGTGGATGTAGATCATTTTTTTTGTTTAAGTCTGGTTTTTTTCTTAGAAACATATAGAATTCCTCTGTTTCATTGAATGACCATCTTCTTCCATGGAAAAAGATGCTAAACTTAGCTGGGTAGTTCATTCTTGGTTGCAGTCCTTGATCTTTTGCCTTTCGGAATATCAGGTTCCAGGCCCTTCTATCTTTTAATGTGGAGGCAGCCAGATCTTGGGTGACCCTTATTGTGGGACCTTGGTATTTAAATTGTTTTTTTTCTAGCTGCTTGCAGGATTTTCTCCTTTGTGTGGTAATTCTGCAGCTTAGCCACAATATTCCGTGGTGTTCTTTTTTTAGGGTCTATTTCAGAAGGAGTTCGATGAATTCTTTCCACATCTACTTTCCCTTCTGTTTCTATTATCTCTGGACAGTTCTCTTTGATAATTTCCTGTAAAATAGAATCTAGGCTCTTTTTTTGGTCATAGTTTTCTGGAAGTCCAATAATCCGCAGATTATCTCTCCTAGATCTATTTTCCAGGTCTATAGATTTTCCCAGTAAGTATTTGACGTTGTTCTCCAGCTTCTCATTTTTTTTGTTTTGTTTGACTGATTCTTGGGTTCTCTGTGAATCATTCATTTCTATTTGTTCCATCCTGACTTTTAAGGAGTTATTTTCTTCTTTCACAGTTTTTAGTTCTTTTTGTAAATGCCCAATTTCGTTTTTAAATGAATTATTTTGCTCTATTGAGTTTTTTTCCATTTCCCTAATTTTTTTTTTTTGAGAATTATTTTCTTTTTCCAATTCAGAAATTCTATTTTCTTGAGACTTTTTTATCTTTTCCAATTCAGAAATCCCACTTTCCTGTGTTTTTTTAACCTTTTCTAATTCACTAATTTTGTTTCCCTGCATCTCCTGTGAATTCTTTATTTTTTCCAACTCCAATTTCAGGACATTGTTATTCTCTATCATAACTTCCCTTTCTTTTCCCCATTTTTCTTCAATCTCCCTCAATTTCTTAAGAGCTTCTTCTAGGAGAGAGTTATGTGATGGGGGGCAGGAATCGTTCCCCTTTAGGTTGTTATCTGATTCTCTGCTGTCAACTTCCTCGGGGTTGGACACCCGCTCTTTCTCTGTATAGAAGGAATCTATGGTTTTTCTAGCTTTTTTGCTCATACTTAAAAAAAATCTTTTGGGGTCTGTCTCTGGGGTAGGAAATTATTTACTTCTTTACCAGCTTCCTCCCAGACCGGATGGATGCAGCGGCTCCTGAGCCTGAGCTAAGAGAGAGCTCTGGGAGAGATTTCCCCACCCTCTCCCTGGGAGTGCCTCAGAGGTGATTAGCACTACTGTGCTTCAAGGCCGTAGAATAGTGAAGACAGCAAGAAGCCCAGCCTATGTGTCCGGGTGGGGAGTGGGTGTCTGCAGCAGGTGACGTAAGAAGCCCCTGCGCTCAAACTGGAAGTGTCTGCCAGAAACCGCGGTCCCTAGTTCAAAGGTTCCGCTTCTCTGGGACTTCCTGGAGCTGAGTTCCACTCCCTCCAGCTAAGCTAGGCAGTGTGTGTTGCCTTGGGCTGTATCCACCCACTTGTTAGTCTCTTAACTATTCTCAGGAGGTAGCTGAGGCCACACCCCCTTGTGCCGAGTCTACTGAGTCACCCCCAGGGTCCGGGGAAAATCTAATCTGAGTTTTAAAATATTTTAGCTTTCTCTTCTGAACTGCTAAATAATTAGTAGAGAAGAGCTAACAGCCTGTGCCAGATTCCTTTACCTTAGTGGCTTCTCTGATCCCAGAGCCCTTCCCAGCGCAATGGGCGCAGTGTGCCCCTACCCCACCGTCTGTGCTGGTCTTTCTTATTCCTCCCCTGAGAACTGACCTTTCCTGTTGAAACTCCAGATTCTCTTCAGCTGGTAAGTCGTGCTTCCAGTCCTTGTGGTATCTATCAGTCCTGAGCTAATTTTGAGACTTAATTTATCTAATTGGTTGTGAGGGAGTGAGGACGTTCACTGAGTCGTGTGTTTCCTCTCCGCCATCTTGGCTCCACCCCTCTTAACTCATTTTTTTAAGCCTTTGAGGTCTGACTTCAGGGCAAGGAGGTTACCAGCTTACTCTGCAGAACAGGGATAGGTATATGGGCAGCAGCTATTTTGTGAACAGGCTGCAAAGGTACAAGGGTGCTCTGGGAGAGAGTTTCCAACCACCTCCCAAGTGATTCAGAGCTTATTAGCATGGGCTGTGAAAGTGCCCTAGTGAAGAACTCCGGCTGTGTGGCCTAGCAACTGCCCTGAGGCTAGAGGCTGAACAGTGAAAGTGTCACAACCCCAGGCCAAAGCCCACCATGGGAATGTGGATATTAGCAGCTGACCAGCAAATAGCCCCGGAGCACAGACTGGAAGTGTCTCTGTCCTGGAAGCACAGTTGCTGCTGTAAAAGTTTTGATGCCTCAGGCCGAGCCCCTCACTGTGCAGATTAGAGGCTTTCCCAGGCTGTTTCTTCCTGCCTTGCAGGTTCTTAACTGCCCCAAGGAAAAATCCTGTATAGCAGAAAGGGGCTGTACAGCTGTACTGTGATCTGTGTTGAGTCACTTCCAGTTTTGGGTAGGTATAGGCAGACTATAGATTCTGGCATTTTTTAAAGTGGCTTTGGTTTCTCTGCTGATCTTCTGTTTTGCAAGCAGAGTACAGCAATCAGTCTATGGCAGATTCTTCTTTTCTAACCCTTGAGGCCTCCCCATTCAGATCTGCACAATATGTTAACCTAGTTCTATCATTGCCTGTGCCAGCCTTTTCCTGCCTCTCAGGACAGACCTTTTCTGATGAAATTCCAGATTATCTTGGGCTGATAAGCTGTTATACTTCTAATCTTCATGGATTTTACCAGTCAAGCTCTATTTTTGAGGCTGAATTAAATAGTTGGTAGGGAGGGTACGAGAGAGCTTAGAGTGTCCTGTGTGGCTTCTCTGCCAACTTCCAAAAGAAAAAAAATTCTTTCTTAAAGAAAAATGAGAATTTCAAAAAGTTTTAAATAGAGAAATATTTCTTTCTTTTTTGTTTTTTAAATGATTTTGAATACTGTTTGTTTATTGATTTATTCATTCATTCATATATTTATTTTTATTAAAGCCTTTCATTTTTCAAAACATATGCATGGACAATTCTTCAACATTAACCCTTGCAAACCATTGTGTTCAATTTCCCCCACTTCTCCCCTCTTTCCCCTAGATGCCATGTAATCCAATATATGATAAAAATGGTAGAAATAGACATTATATCCAACATATTCATATTTATATAATTATAGCACTGCACAAGAAAAATAAAATCAAATTAGTAAAAAAAGAAAGAAAGAAAGAAAGAAAGAAAGAAAGAAAGAAAGAAAGAAAGAAAGAAAGAAAGAAAGAAAAAAAAAGAAGAAAAAAAGAAAATGCAAGAAAACTATAGGAGAGAGAGAATGAAATGTTGTGTTCCACATTCCTTTCCTAAAGTCCTCTCTCTGGATGTAGATGGCTCTCTTCATTACTGAACAATTGGAATTGGTTTGAATCATATCATTGTTGAAGAGAGCCACATCCATCAAAATTGATTATTGTATAATCCTGTTGCTGTGTATATTGATCTCCTGATTCTGTTAATTTCACTTATCATCAATTCATGAAAGTCTCTCCATGTCTCTCTAAAATCATCCTGCTGGTCATTTGTTATATAACAATTCTTTGCCTCTTTGAGAGATGTAATTCCCTCATTTTACCTCTACTTTCAACTTATTCCATTACAATATCCTTTCTACCTCTAGTTTCTTTTTTATATTATGACAGTAAAACCAAATCATACATGTACTATCTACATATACCCATAATAGAGATATAGTCCTCAAGTGTTACTTTCTTATTATCTTTTATGCTTCTCTTGAGTTTTATATTTGGAAGTCAAATTTTTCATTCAGCTCTAGGCTTTTCATCAGAAATAAATGGAATTCACTTGTTTTGTTGAATGTACATCTTTCCTGAAAGAAAATGTTAAATTTACTCTTTTTAAAATTAATTTTATAATTATAAATTTTTTGATATTACATATGTATGCATGAGTAATTTTTATAATATTATTTCTTGTATTCATTTTTCCAAATTTTCCCCTCCCTCCCTCTGCTCCCTTCCCTAGATAACAGGCAATCCCATACATATTAAATGTGTTACAGTATAACGTAGGTACAATATATGTGTGTAAATCCAATTTTTCTTCTTGCACATTGAGAACTAGATTCCTAAGGTATAAGTAACCTGTGTAGAAAGAGAGTAGTGCTAATAGTTTACATTCAAATCCCAGTGTTATTTCTCTGGGTGTAGCTGTTTCTGTCCATCATTGATCAACTGGAAGTGAGTTGGATCTTCTTTATGATGAAGACATCCATTTCCATCAGAATAAATCTTCATACAGTATCATTGTTGAAGTATATAATGATCTCCTAGTTCTCCTCACTTCACTCAGCATCAGTTCATATAAGTCTCTCCAAACCTCTCTGTATTCGTCCTGCTGGTCATTTCTTACAGAGCAATAATATTCCATAACATTCATATGCATTCATTCTCCAACTGATGGACATCCATTCATCATTTTCCAGTTTCTAGATACCAAAAAAAAGAGCTGCCACAAACATTTTGGAACATACAGATCCCTTTCTTATCTTTAGTATTTCTTTGGGATATAAACCCAGTAGTAGCACTGCTGGATCAAAAGGTATGCACAGTTTGATAACTTTTTGAGCATATTTCCAAATTGCTCTCCAGAATGGCTGGATTCTTTCACAACTCCACCAACCATTAGCGTCCCAGTTTTCCCACATCCCCTCCAACATTCATCATTATTTTTTTCCTGTCATCTTAGCCAATCTGACAGGTGTGTGGTAATATCTCAGAGTTGTCTTAATTTGCATTTCTCTGATCAGTAGTGATTTGGAACACTCTTTCATATGAGTGGATATAGTTTCAATTTCATCATCTAAAAATTGTCTGTTCATATCTTTGACCATTCATCAATTGGAGAATGGTTTGATTTCCTATAAATTAGGGTCAGTTCTCTATAGATTTTGGAAAGGAGCCTTTATCAGAACCTTTAACTATAAAAATATTTTCCCAATTTGTTACTTCCCTTCTAATCTTGTTTGCATTAGTTTTGTTTGTAAAGAAGATTTTTAGCTTGATGTAATCAAAATCTTCTATTTTGTGATCAATAATGATCTCTAGTTCTCCTCTGGTCATAAATTCCTTCCTCCTCCACAGGTCTGAGAGGTAGACTATCCTCTGTTCTTCTAATCTATTTATGATCTCATTCTTTATGCCTAAATCATAGATCCAATTTGATCTTATCTTGGTATATGGTGTTAAGTGTGGATCCATATCTAATTTCTGCCATACTAATTTCCAGTTTTCCCAAGAGTTTTTTTTCAAATAATGAATTTTTATCAAAAATGTTGGTATCTTTGGGTTTGTCAAACATTAGATTGCTATAGTTGTACCCTATTTTGTCCTGTGTACCTAAACTGTTCCACTGATTGAGTGGTCTATTTCTTAGCCAATACCAAATGATTTTGGTGACTGCTGCTTTATCATATAGTTTTAGATCAGGTATAGCTAGACCACCTTCATGTGACTTTGTTTTTTCATTAATTCCCTTGAAATTCTCGACCTTTTATTCTTCCATATGAATTTTGTTGTTATTTTTTCTAGGTCATTAAAATAGTTTCTTGGGGAGACTTCCGGCCAAGATGGCGGCGTGGAGGCAGACAGCTGCTTGAGCTCCTCGTTTTCTCTCAGAACTTACTTCATGACAAGCCTCTGACTTAATGCTTGACCCAGAAAGAAATCCACAAATTATCACCAAGAGAAGACATCCTTGAAAGTCGCCAGAAAAGGTCTGTGTTTGTTCGGGGGAGGGTCAATCAGACTGGGCACAGACTGAGGGCAGACAGCCAGAGCAAGACAGGCAGCTCACACAGCTCAGACCGGAGGGGGAGGGGTGTGATCTCTGCCATTTCTGCGCAAGGGCTTTTGCCCCAGTGTGGATGCTCCGTCTTGGCAGCAAGCCAGGAGCAGCGGAGAGGGTGTAAACACCGGAGGTGAAGATTAAAACCCAAGAAAGCCAGCATCTCTCAGAGCCCGGCCACCCCCAACCCCCACCTGGACTGACTCGGTGCGTTCTCAGAGTCTCAGAGCACAGACTCAGTACAGTCATTGCTGTTCTGTTAGTGGCTCTCTGCTGCCCTACCCCCAGTCTGTAGAGGAAGCCCATTAATAACATCCAGCCCTATCCCCCGCAAAACAGACCAATTGTTTCTCTTGTCAGTTTGTTTTCTTTGATTCCTACTCTGACAAAATGAACAAAAAATTCAAAAGGGTTCTAACCATTGACAGCTTCTGTGTGGAGAGGAAGCAGACTTCAAATGCTGAGGAGACTAGGAACAGAATGTCCCCAGGTGTATCCCCTGGGAGGGATATAAGCTGCTCCTCAATACAAAAGAACCTCATAGAGGAAATCAAAAAGGCTCTCACAAGAGAGCTGGAAGAGAAATGGGAAAAGGAAAGGGAAGCTTGGCAAGAGAGCCTGGAGAAGTCATCCCATGAATTCAAAGACAAAATGGATAAAGAAATCAAATCATTGAGAAACAAGATTAGTGAGCTGGAAAAGGTAAACAACTCCAAGGAAAACAGGATTAGTGAGCTGGAAAAGGTAAACAACTCCAAGGAAAACAGGATTAGAGAGCTAGAAAAAGAAATCAGCTCTCTAAAAAATAAAATGGATAAAATGGAAAAAAATTCCATAGAAGATAAAAACTCAATTGGACAATTACAAAGAGATATAAAAAAAGTGAGTGAAGAAAATACATCATTGAAAATTAGACTGGAACAAGTAGAAATGAATGACTCAAGGAGAAACCAAGAGGGAGTCAAGCAAAACCAGAGAAATGAAACAATTGAAAAGACTGTCAAGTACCTTACCAGAAAGACAACAGACCTGGAAAACAGATCCAGGAGAGACAATTTGAGAATAATGGGACTCCCTGAAAAATGGGAGGAAAAAAAGAGCTTGGACACCATTTTCAAGGAAATTATCAAAGAGAACTGCCCAGACGTTTTGGAAACAGAGGGTAAAATAGACATTGAGAAAATTCATCGATCACCTACTGAAAGGGACCCTAAAATCAAAACGCCAAGAAATATAGTGGCCAAGTTCAAGAACCATCAGACAAAGGAAAAGATATTGGAAGCTGCTAGAAAAAAACAATTCAGATATGGAGGATCCACAATAAGGATAACACAGGATCTAGCAGCATCCACATTAAAAGAACGCAGGGCCTGGAACATGATATTCCGAAAGGCTAAGGAACTTGGTATGCAGCCAAGAATAACTTACCCAGCAAGAATGAGCATCGTTTTCCAGGGAAGAAGATGGACATTTAACGAAATAAATGAATTCCATCTATTTTTGATGAAAAAACCAGACCTACATAAGAGGTTTGATCTTCAAATACAGAACTCAAGAGACTTCTAAAAAAGGTAAAAAGAAATCTTGAGAACTATACTTCTGTCAAAAAAATATGTAAAGAACATATGTACAATTTGTCTTAGAAACTAGAGGTGGAAAGGAGATTATATCATAAAAAATTATAAAGTGGTGGTACTACATCTCATGAAGAGGCAAAGGTAACCTATTATATCTGAGTGAAAGAAAGGAGGGAGATGAACATAGTGTGTATCAATAGACATATTCGATTTATGGTGAAACTTCTTCCACTTCATTGAAAAGTGAAAGGGAAGGAGTAAGCTAAGGGGAAGGGAATACAGTAATTTCGAGGAAAAGGGGTAAAATAAGGGGAGGATCTTTAAGGGGGGGGAGGGATCCTAAAAAGGGAGGGCTGTGAAAAGCAAGTGGTGTTTACCAGTTGAATACTGGATAGGAGGGTAAAAGGGAAGGAAAGGGGAAAAGCATAAGCAGGGGTTAATAGGATGGCAAGCAATATAGAATTAGTCCTTCTAACCATAAATGTTAATGAGGCAAACTGCCTCATAAAGAGGAAGCAGTTAGCAGACTGGATTAAAAGTCAGAATCCTACTATATGTTGTTTACAGGAAACACACCTGAAACAGGGTGAGACATTCAAACTAAAAGTAAAAGGGTGGAGCAGAATCTATTATGCTTCAGGCAAAACCAAAAAAGCAGGAGTAGCCATCCTCATCTCAGATCAAGCAAAAACAAAAATTGATCTAATTAAAAGAGATAAGGAAGGGCATTATATCCTGCTAAAGGGAAGCATCAATAGTGAAGCAGTATCAATATTAAACATGTATGCACCAAGTGGTGCAGCATCTAAATTCTTAAAAGAGAAATTAAGAGACCTGCAAGAGGAAATAGAGAGCAAAACTATAATAGCGGGAAATCTTAACCTTGTATTCTCAGAATTAGATAAATCAAACCACAAAATAAAGAAGAAAGAAGTCAAAGAGGTAAATAGAATACTAGAAAAGTTTGATAAGATACATCTTTGGCGAAAGCTAAATGGAGACAGAAAGGAATATACTTTCTTCTCAGCAGTTCATGGAACCTATACAAAAATTGATCATATACTAGGGCATAAAAACCTCAAAATCAAATGCAGTAAGGCAGAAATAGTAAATGCATCCTTTTCAGACCATAATGCAATCAAAATAACATTTAATAAAAAGCCAGGGGAAAATAGACCAAAAAATAATTGGAAACTAAATAATCTTATACTAAAGAATGATTGGGTAAAACAGCAAATCATAGACATAATTAATAACTTCACCCAAGAAAATGACAATAATGAGACATCATACCAAAATGTGTGGGATACAGCCAAAGCAGTAATTAGGGGAAGTTTTATATCTCTACAGGCCTACCTGCATAAAATAGAGAAAGAAGAATTGGGTTTACACCTAAAATTGCTAGAAAAGGAACAAATTAAAAACCCCCAGACAAACACAAAACTTGAAATTCAAAAAATAAAAGGTGAGATTAATAAAATTGAAAGTAAAAAAACTATTGAATTAATTAATAAAACTAAGAGTTGGTTTTATGAAAAAACCAACAAAATAGACAAACCCTTAGTAAACCTGATTAAAAAAAGGAAAGAGAAAAAGCAAATTGATAGTCTTGAAAATGAAAAGGGTGAACTCACCACTAATGAAGAGGAAATTAGAACAATAGTTAGGAGCTACTTTGCTCAACTTTATGCCGATAAATTCGATAACTTAAATGAAATGGAAGAATACCTTCAAAAATATAGCTTGCCCAGATTAACAGAGGAAGAAGTAAGTAGTCTAAATAGTCCCATCTCAGAAAAAGAAATAGACCAAGCTATTAACCAACTTCCTAAGAAAAAGTCCCCAGGACCAGATGGATTTACAGGTGAATTCTACCAAACATTTAAAGAACAACTAACTCCAATGCTATGTAAACTATATGAAAAAATAGGGATTGAAGGAGTCCTACCAAATTCCTTCTATGACACAGACATGGTACTGATACCTAAACCAGATAGATCGAAAACTGAGAAAGAAAACTATAGACCAATTTCCTTAATGAATATTGATGCTAAAATCTTAAATAAGATATTAGCAAATAGACTTCAGAAAATCATCCCCAGGATAATACACTATGACCAAGTGGGATTTATACCAGGAATGCAGGGCTGGTTTAATATTAGGAAAACTATTAGTATAATTGACCATATTAATAATCAAATTAATAAAAACCATATGATCATCTCAATAGATGCAGAAAAGGCATTTGATAAAATCCAACATCCATTCCTACTAAAAACGCTTGAGAGTATAGGAATAAATGGACTATTCCTTAAAATAATAAGGAGCATATATTTAAAACCTTCAGTAAACATCATATGTAATGGTGATAAACTAGAACCTTTCCCTGTAAGATCAGGAGTGAAACAAGGTTGCCCACTATCACCATTACTATTCAATATAGTACTAGAAACTCTAGCATTGGCAATAAGAGCCGAGAAAGAGATCCAAGGAATTAGAGTAGGAAATGAAGAAATCAAATTGTCACTTTTCGCAGATGACATGATGGTATACTTAGAGAACCCCAAAGACTCTGCTAAAAAGCTTTTAGAAATAATTCAGAATTTTAGCAAAGTCGCAGGATACAAAATAAATCCACATAAATCCTCAGGATTTTTATACATTACCAACACAATCCAACAGCAAGAGATACAAAGAGAAATTCCATTCAAAATAACAGTTGATAGTATCAAATATTTGGGAATATATCTACCAAAGGAGAGTCAGGAATTATATGAGCAAAATTACAAAACACTTGCCACAAAAATAAAGTCAGATTTAAATAATTGGAAAGACATTCAATGTTCTTGGATAGGCCGAGCGAATATAATAAAGATGACAATTCTCCCCAAACTAATCTATTTATTTTGTGCTATACCAATCAGACTCCCAAGAAACTATTTTAATGACCTAGAAAAAATAACAACAAAATTCATATGGAAGAATAAAAGGTCGAGAATTGCAAGGGAACTAATGAAAAAAAAAAGTCAGAGGAAGGTGGTCTAAGTGTACCTGATTTAAAGCTATATTATAAAGCAACAGTCACCAAAACCATTTGGTATTGGCTAAGAAATAGACTAGTTGATCAGTGGCATAGGTTAGGTTCACAGGACAAGATAGTGAATAAAAATAGCAATCTAATCTTTGACAAACCCAAAGATCCCAAATTTTGGGATAAGAATTCATTATTTGACAAAAACTGCTGGGAAAACTGGAAATTAATATGGCAGAAACTAGGCATGGACCCACATTTAACACCACATACTAAGATTAGATCAAAATGGGTCCAAGATTTAGGCATAAAGAACAAAATCATAAATCAATTGGAGGAACATGGGATGGTTTACCTCTCAGACTTGTGGAGGAGGAAGGAGTTTGTGTCCAAGGGAGAACTAGAGACCATTATTGATCACAAAATAGAACATTTTGATTACATCAAATTAAAAAGTTTCTGCAGAAACAAAACTAATGCAAACAAGATTAGAAGGGAAGTAACAAATTGGGAAAAAATTTTTACAGTTAAAGGTTCTGATAAAGGCCTCATCTCCAAAATATACAGAGAATTGACTTTAATTTATAAGAAATCCAGCCATTCTCCAATTGATAAATGGTCAAAGGATATGAACAGACAATTTTCAGATGATGAAATTAAAACTATTTCCACTCATATGAAAGAGTGTTCCAAATCACTATTGATCAGAGAAATGCAAATTAAGACAACTCTGAGGTATCATTACACACCTGTCAGATTGGCTAAGATGACAGGAACAAATAACGATGAATGTTGGAGGGGCTGTGGGAAAACTGGGACACTGATGCACTGTTGGTGGAGTTGTGAGAGAATCCAACCATTCTGGAGAGCAATCTGGAATTATGCCCAAAAAGTTATCAAAATGTACATACCCTTTGACCCAGCCATACTACTACTGGGCTTATACCCCAAGGAACTACTAGAGAAGGGAAAGGGTCCTGTATGTGCCAAAATGTTTGTGGCAGCCCTTTTCATAGTGGCTAGAAGCTGGAAGATGAATGGATGTCCATCAATTGGAGAATGGTTGGGTAAACTATGGTATATGAATGTTATGGAATATTATTGTTCTATAAGAAATGACCAACAGGAGAAATACAGAGAGGCTTGGAGAGACTTACATCAACTGATGCTGAGTGAAACGAGCAGAACCAGAAGATCATTATACACTTCAACAATGATACTGTACGAGGATGTATGCTGATGGAAGTGGATTTCTTCAACATAGAGAAGAGCTAATCCAATTCCAATTGATTAATGATGCACAGAACCAGCTACATCCAGAAAAGGAACACTGGAAAATGAGTGTAAACTGTTATTTTTACCTTCTGAATCCAATTCTTCCTGTGCAACAAGAAATTCGGTTCTACACACATATATTGTATCTAGAATATACTGTAATATATTTAACATATATAACACTGCTTGCCATTTGTGGCAGGGGGTTGGGGGAGGAAGGGAAAAAATCTGAATAGAAGTAAGTGCAAGGGATAATGTTGTAAAAAATTACCCATGCATATGTACTGTCAAAAAATGTTACAATTATAAAATAAAATAAAAATTAAAAAAAACAAATAAATAAATACATATTTGATATGAAAAAAAATGCCAATTTTATCACATGAAAATTCTGTTCAAAATAAATAATAGAAAAAAAATTGGACAGATTGAGTTCTGGTCTTCTATCTGGAGACTTGGAAATACTACCCCCTAGAAGTCTTTAGTCCAAGAGTACTCTAGAGCATATATAGAACTGAGGCATGTACAAAGAACCATACAATTATATAATTTCAGAGTTGGAAGGACTATTAGTGACTATTTAATCCAGCTCATGTCTCAAAGAAAAATCTGCATCATAATATATGGGAAAAAGAAAATTCTGCATGAATTCCTCTAGTAAGGGAGTGATCATTCCTTTTTTAGATATGCATGTCATTCTCACATTTAATTTTCTTCATTTATTTTAAAGCATTTCATAAAATTGAGCCTAAATTTGTATTCAAATTCTTTTGTCTTTTGGGGCCAAACTGTCTATTGGTTAAACCCTATTGTCTACTAAAGGTCAAGAGGAACAAACAATTCATTTTCTTTAATTTATTTGTATAAAGCAGAATCTTATTTTCTTTGGCTTAAGAATTTGTATTTCTTTCCATTAATCCCATGGTACAAATTTAAGACTCTTCAAGCACAGGAATTAGGTCAAAATTAAATGTGTGGTACTAGATAGGGGTACAGGTTCAGAACACATAAACAAATAGCTTACTATTACCAGAATGCAAAGTTAGAATAAGGCAATTGCTATATCACTGCTCAGCTGGAAAGTTTCTGATTTAAAGTAATATATCTCTTCCTGACTAAGTAACCACATGAGTGGTCCTAGCTTAAATGCTAAAACTCTATTAAGTGAAGAAAAGAAAGGAACTCAGCACAAAATATTTACAAAAAATACACAAGGTAAGAGGGTTGGATATTGGGAGGAACTCTAGAGCATCTCTTATTTTACATATGGGAGAATTGAATCCTAGAAAATATTGGGAATTTTTCTAAGGTACATTAAGTTGAAAAAATAGGGTTCAAATCAAGGTACACTCAATATGAATCCAGTGACTTTTCAAATATTCTACTCTGGATATACTTGGGTCTTCTCAGAGAAGGAATATTGACCAACTGTTTAGAATGGAATGATGAAATCATTTCTCTCTTATTCCAAAGCTGCATCATTTTTGCTGTCCAATATAACAATTAATCAACATTTATTAAGTATACTCTATGTGTCAAGCACTGTTTTAAGAAGTAAGTATATAAAAGGAAGCAAAAGGGCCAAAGCCAAGATGGCCAAGATTAGATAGGTCTTTGTCTAAGCTCTTTCTGGCTTTCCTCACAATCAACATCAGATCAAGGCTGTGGGTGGTGTTGCAGTGACAAAACTTACAAATATTTGGAAGGTAACAAATTTCTAGCAGAATGTATTTTGGAATGACTTCAGGAAAGGTATGGCTCAATAAGATGGGGGGATGGGGGACCAGGCCAGCAAAAGTGTTACATAGCGAGGCCCAGGGTAGTGAGGCCTTTGTGTGCCAGAAGAATCTAATGGGAGGTTCTTAGCCACATTACAGAAGCATTGGCTACTCTGTTCTAGTTCAGAAATCAATGGATCAGCAGACTATCTGTGAGAGCTTCAACATAACTACAGAAGAAAAATAGTGAATCCTGAACCCCAGCATAACAAGCAGAACTTGGCTACACTGAAAAATAAAGGAAAAAAAAGTTCTGGCCATAGATAGCTTTTATGGAGACAAAGAAGAAGAAACCTCAAAGCCTGAGGACACTTAAAAGCAAAACCTCTTTAGATGAAGCAAAAGAATGATGTAAATTGGTCTATATTTCACATGCTCTCTTGCAAGATTTCAAAAAGGATCTTAAAAGAGTTAGAAGAAAAAAGGGGAAAGGAAATGAAAACTCTGGAAAAGTAAACATAGAAATTGTCTAAAGAAACCCACTTGTTAAAAAATATTTTTGGGAACATGTAAAAGAAAATCAAATCTTTGAAAAATAAAAATTTTGAAGTGGAAAAAAATCCAATGAACAAAACTACTTATTTAAAAGTTCAATTTGAAAGTTCAAAAGGATAAAAAAGCTAACTGAAGAAAATAATTCAATAGATATCAAAACTGAAGAAATGGAAGCAAAATGACTCAATGATACATCAAGAATTGATTAAACAAACCCCCAAAATAAAAAAAAAATAGAAGAAAGTGTAAAATTAATCATCAGAAAAATAAGTGACTTAGAAAATAGATCCAGGAAAGATATCCTAAGCATTATTAGAGTTCCTGAAAAGCATGATGAAAAAAAAAAAAGAATTTAGACTACATATTTCAAGAAATCATCAAGGAAAGTTATCTTGATTATCTTGATGAACTAGAGGGTAAAATAGCCATTGGAATAATTCATTGTTCCCTTCATCAAAAAGACATGAAAATGAATGCTCCAAAGAATATTGTGAAAAAAGTCGAGAATTATCAGATCAAGGAGAAAATATTGCAAGCAGCCAGAAAGAAGCAATTCAAATATTGAAGAGCCACAATCAGGATTGCCAAGGACCTAGCAACTTTCATTGAAAGGATCAAAAGCCCTTGAATAAGATATTCCTGAGGGCAAATGCATTTGCATTGCAGACAAAAATGAGGTATTCAGTAAAATTAAGCATTATATTTAAGGGGAAAATTGATATTCAATGAAATAGGGGATTTTAAATTATTCTTGACAAAAAGATGACAGCCGAACAGAAAATTTGTTCTTCAAATACAAAACTCAAAAGAAGCATAAAAAGGTAAAAAGGGTATAAAAACTATATTTTTTGAAAGTTATTTTTTTAAATCCCTACATGGGAAGGTGACATGTTTAATTCTTGAGATCTGTATATTTATTAGAAGTATACTGAAGGTATAGGTATAACTTGACTTTACTGTGATCATATAACAAAGGAACTACAGATGGAAAAGGAATTGTACTGGAAGAAGAGGAAAGAGGTAAAGTGTGGTAAATTACATCACATAAGAGGCAAAGAAGATCTATTACAATGGAGGAAAAAAGGAATGTAGATGAGCATTGTGTGAACATTAATATCAGGGGATTTGGCTTAAAGAGAGAATATCAGAAATATTCAATTTAACATAAAAACTTGTCATATGTTATGGGTAAAGAGAGAAAAGGAAAAGGGGGGGTAATAGAAGAGGAAATGGTATAAGAAAGGGGGAAATAGATAGAGTGGGGCCAAGATGTCAGAGAGGAGACATGGCTTTCTGTGACCCTCTCTGACCTTCTCTCAAACCAACAATAGAGTAAGCTTCCAAATTGGTTTTGGAGTCAAAGAATTCACAAATATTTGGAGTACTACAAATTTCTTGAAGAAGATACCTTGGAAGAACATCAGAAAGGTGTGTTTAAAATAGTCAGTGTGTCAGTCATCCAAGTCTAGACCAAAGCACAGGGAGACTGGGAGAAGGAGCTGGGATGGGAAGCCAGAGCATTGCAGCTTCCATTCACTAGGCAATCTTCTGTGAACCTTTTAGGCTACTCTTCCCAGGTTGCAAGCATGTGGTTTAGCAGATCTGCTACAAAAAGCAAATTTTAAATCACTGAGCCCCTAAAGAACTCTGGATCTAGCCACCATTATCCAGCACTGGAATTAAATCAGCAGAATTGCCCCAGAGCAAATTAAAGCAGCTGTCACTCCTTTGCATTCAACAAACCTCAACCCTTAAAAAAATGAATTGAAAACCAAAAAGAATTCTCACCATAGACACCCTTTATGGAGAGAGAGAAGAATACACCTCAAATCCTGAGGTTCCTAAAAGCAAAGCAACTCCAGATGAAGCCTCAAAGGGAGACAGGAGCTTGTCTCTATTTCACAAAACTTTCTTGGAAGATTGCATAAAGGATCTAAAAAGAAATGTAATGAGATCATTGCAAGAAGGATTGGGGAAAAGAAACAAACAAACATATAATGCCCTACAAAAGAGATATGAAAAAGATATCAATTCACTGAAAAACAAAAGTTGTGAAATGGAAAAAGAATGCAAAGAACAAAAAAATTCAATTGGCCAATTACAAAAGCAGCTAAAAAAGTAATTGGAGAAAATAATACACTAAAAATGAGAATTTAACATATGGAAGTGAATGGCTTCAAGAATAATTCAAACAAAAACCAAAAAAATGAAATAATGGAAGAAAATATGAAATATTTTCTATGAAAAACAACTGACCTGGAAAATATATCTAGGAGAGACATTCTAAGTATTATTGGACTTTCTGAAACCCATGGTGAAAAAAAAAAAAAAAAAAAAGAAGATAGACATTATCTTACAGGAAATCATAAAAGAAAACTGCCCTGATATTTTAGAATCAGAAGGTAAAATAGCCATTGAAAGAATTCACTGAAAACCTCCTGAGACTCCAAAAATTAATCCCCAAGGAATATTGTAACTAAATTTCAGAAATATCTCAACAAGGAAAAGATATTGCAAGCAGCCAGAAAGAAACAATTTAAAAATGAGAAACCACAATTATGAAATCCAGGATGTAGCAGCTTCCACCTTAAAGGATCAAAGGCCTGGAATCAGATATTCCAAAAGGCAGAGAAACTTGGATTAAAGCCAAGAACAAGGTATCCAGCTAAAATGAGCATTATCTTTCAGGGAAGAAGATGGATATTCAATGATATAGGTGAATTTCACTTATTTCAAATGAAAAGAGCAGAACTTAACTAAAAATTTGATCTCCAAACACAGAACTCAATAAAAGCATGAAAATGTAAAAAGGAAAGAACTCGTGAGAACTATATTTCTGTTTGGGGTATACTTAGAGAATGTGCATATAATTTGATTTTATTATGATAACATGAAAAAGAAACTAGAGATGGAAAGGGAAAAAAGAGGAAAAGAAAGTAAAATAAGGGAAATTGCAACTCACAAAGAAGCAAAAAAAAAAACTATTATAATCAAGTGAAATAAGTGAGGTGGGTGAGCATTGTGTGAATCTTATTCTATTTAGATTTGGCTCTAAGTGACAATATAGACATATTTGGTTTCATAGAGAAATTTGTCTCATCTGACAGGGAAGTGGGGGGGAGGGGAAAAGAAAGGGAAAGACTAATACAAGAAAAAGTATTAGGGGGGAGATATAAAAAGAGGGGGACCCTAAGGGGAAGGACTGTTTGAGGGAGGTAGTCATCAACTAAAACACTGGGGAGGTGGGAAGGGCAAAAGGAAAGAGAAAAGCATTACTTAGGGTAGATAAGATGGCAGGAAATATAGAATTAGTTATTTTTGACTCTGAATGTGAATGGAATGAACTCTCCTAAGAAATGAAAGCGATAGCAGACTGGATTAAATGCCAGAATCCTACAATATAGTGTTTACTGAAAGCATATGTAAAGCATAGTGAAAAATAAAGAGTGAATGTAAAGGGCTGGACCAGAATCTATTATTTTTTCAGTTGAAGTTAAACAACAACAACAACAACAACAACAACAACAACCAAACAAAAACAAAACAAAACAAAAAAAAAAAAAAAAAAAAAAAAAACAGGGTTAGCCATTCTGATCTCAGATCATATAAAAGCAAAGATAGAATTAATTAAAAGATATAAGGGAGGAAACTATATCTTGCTAAAGGGTACCATAATGAAACAATATCAATACTAAACATATATGCACCAAGTATATAGCATCCAAATTCCTAGAGGAGAAGTTAAGAGAGATGTAAGAAGAAATAGACAGCAAAACTATACTGGTAGGAGATCTTAACCTTGCTTTTTCAGAAATATATAAATCAAATCACAAAATAAATAAGAAAGAAGTTAAGGAGGTAAACAAAATGTTAGAAAAGTTAGGTATGATAGAGCTTTGTAGAAAATTGAATGGAGTCAGAAAAAAAATTACTTTTTTCTCAGTGCTTCATGGAACTTATTAAAAAATTGACCATATGTTAAGGCACAAAACCCTCAAAATCAAATGCAGAAAGACAGAAATTGTAAATGCATTTTTGTCAGATCATGATGCATCCCACAAATTTTTTGTTGTCTCATTTTTGTCATTTTCTTAGATGAAGTTATTTATTGTGTCTATGATTTGTTGTTTTACCCATTCATTTTTAGATTTTGATGATTTATTTTCTAATTAATTTTTGTTCTATTTTGTCCTGGTTTTTTATTGCATGTGATTTTTATTATATCATAATCTGAAAAAATGCATTTACTATTTCTTCTCTTCTGCATTCGATGTTATGCCCTAATACACAGTCAGTTTTTGTATAGGTTCCATGAATTGCCTAGAACAAAAGGTAAACTCCTTTCTGTCTTTGTTCAATTTTCTCCAAAGATCTACATTATATTGGTTTTCAAAAAACAGCTATACTGCCATGTGGGAGGAGGATTTCATTTGTATATCTTAATCTTAGGAGGCTGAATTAAAAACAATGGATGGGAGTTGCAGAAAAATTTCAAATTTCCACAAAAATAAAATTATATAAAAAAAATTGGAAAACTATCAATTGTTCATGACTGGGCCAAGCTAATGTAATCAAAACGAGATTCTGCCTAAATTGCTCCACTTGTTCAATGCCATACCAATAAAACTGCCAAAATATTATTTTATAGAATTAGAAAAAATAATTCAACTGGAACAATAAAAAGTTAAGAAAATCAAGTGAATTAATGAAAAAAATATAAAGGATAATACTTTAGCAGTATCAGACTACATTATAAAGCAGCATAAAAACCATTTGTTACTGGATAAGAAATAGAGTGTTGTATCAGTGGAATAGATTAGGTACACACAGCACATTAATCAAGGCCTACAACCACATAATATTTTATAAATCCACAAATGCTAATTTTTGGAATAAGACCTTGCTATTTTACAAAAGTTGTTGGAAAAAATGAAAAATAATATGTCTGAGACTCAACATAGAATTACATATTACACCCCATACAAAAATAAGATCACAATGGACACATAAATTGAGCATAAAGACTGATACCAAAAACACTTTAGTAGAAAAAAGGTCAGATCTTTTGAGAAGGAAGGAATTTATGGCCAGAGAAAAACTAGAGAATATTATAATAGGTAAATAAGACAACTTTTATTACACTAAATTAAAATAGTTTTGCACAAATAAAATCAACAGAAACAAAATTAAAAAGGAAGAATAGGGACAACAGAATGGTGCAGTGGATTGAGTGTCAGCCCTGAAGTCAGTAAAACCTGAGTTCAAATCTGGCCTGAAACACTAAACACTTCCTAGCTGTGACTTTGGGCAAGTCATTTAACCCCAGTTGCCTCAGGAAAAAAACAAGTTTAAAAAAATAAATAAAAAAGGGAAGGAAATATAAACTTGGAAAATATATTTACAGCCAGTATTTCTGATAAAGGTCTCATTTCAAAAACATATAAAGAATTGTGTCAAATTTATGAGAATACAAATCATTCCCTAGTTTATAAAATGGTCAAAGGATATGAACAGACATTTTTCAGATTATGAAATTAAAGCCATTTATAGTTATATGAAAGAATACTCTATGTCACTTTTAATTAGAGAAATGCAATTTAAAAGAACTCTTAGGTGCCACCTCATGTCTTTCAGATTGGTTAAGGTGACAAGAAAAAATAATAATAAATATTCAGTTTAATGTGGGGAAATGGGGCACTAATGCATTGTTGGTGGAGTTGTGAAATGATCCAAACATTTTAGAGATCGGTCTGGTACTATAACCAAACTATCAGACTGAGCATACTGTTGGACCTAGCAGTGCCACTACTGAGTCTGTGTCCTAAAGAAATAAAAAAAAGAGGGAAAAGGACTCACGTGTAAAAACGTTTGTAGCAGCTCTTTTTGTGGTAACAAATAATTGGAAAAGGAGTGACTGCTCATCTATTGGAAATGGCATAGCAAGCTGTGATACAAGATAATAATGGAATATTATTGTTCTAGGAAAAATAATGAACAAGCTGATTTAGAAAGGTCATGAACTGATGCTGAGTGAATGAAACAGAACTGAGAATACATTGTTTACAATAACAGCAAGAATATGTGATGATCAACTATGAAAGACAGTTCCAAGGGGAGGAAAAAAAGACCAGCACAGACAGGGTGGAATTAGGGGCTAGCACATTGTGCCAAATGGGCTGGGGAGAACTCTGGGATCAGAGAAGCTACTGAGATAGAGGAATCTGGCATAGGCTGAAAGCTCTACTCTGCTTGTAAAACAGCAGATCAGAAGAGAAATCAAAGCCACTTTTTAAAAAAATAAAATAAAAAAACAAAACCAAAAAAAGCCAGAAACTATAACTACCTCAAACTGGAAGTGACCTAACACTGATCTCTGCACGGCTATGCAGCTGCCTTCTGCTATCTGGGGGTTTTTCCTTGGGGCATTTAAGAACCTGAACAGCCAGGGACACAGACTGGGGCAGCCTACAATCCTCAGGGCTCAGCCTGAGGCAGTAGAATTCCTCACAGCAGTGAAACTCACACAGCAGCAACTATGCTTCCCTGGGAGAGACTCCTGGTTTGAGAGCAGGGGATTTTCCAGCGTCAGCTTCTCATATCCACAGCCCCACAGAGGGGCTTTGGCCTGGGGTTGTGATGCTTTCACTGTTCAGCCTCTAGCCTCAGTGCAGTCGCTAAGCCACACAGTGGGGGTTACTCACTGGACACTCCCCACAGCACAGCTGTGCTAACCACCTCTGAGGTATTTCCAGGGGGAAGGGGAACTCTCTCCCAGAGCTCTTTTTTAGCCCATTTACAAGAGTGCTGCATTTGATCCTATCTGCGAGGAAGCTGATAAATTTCCTACCCAAAGGGCAGACTCCACAGAGTTTTAACAATGAGTAAGAAGTTGAAGAGAACATTTAATACCTTCTATACAGAGAAAGAATAGGTATACAACCCCAAGGAGGCTAACAGCAGACAGTCTCCAGATAACAACCTAAAGGGGTATGATACCTGCCCCCCTTCACATAATTCTCTCCTAGAAGAGACTATTAAAAAATTAAGAAAGTTAGAACAAAAATGGGGAAAGGAAAGAGAAGCTATGCTAGAGAGTAAAAATGTCCTGAAATTTGAATTGGAAAAAAATAAAGAATTCACAGCAAGTGCAGGGAAACACAATTTGTGAATTAGAAAAGGTTAAAAAATCACAGGAAAGGAGGATTTCTTAATTGGAAAAAGAAAATAACTCACTAAAAAAATAGTGAAATGGAAAAAAATTCCACAGAGCAAAATATTTCATTTAAAAATTCAATTGGACATATACAAAAAGATTGCCTGTCATCTAGGGGAGGAAGTAGGGCCAGGGAGAAGAAAATTTGGGAAAGTGAATACAATGGGATAATGTTGTAAAAAAAATTACTCATAGATATGTACTGTCAAAAAATTATAATTATAAAATTAATAAATTAAAATTTTTTTTCAGATTTGCAATTCATGAAGAATTTTTTTTTATTTAGGAAGATTTAGTGGAAAGTAGGGAAGTAGAAACAAAGATTTAGAGCTAGAAGAATGATTTAGAGCTAAAAGGCCCTTATAGATCACATAGTGAAGTTCTCAGGGGAGCTGTTGTTTATACTTTGTTTTCAAAGAAGGCCAATGGTGATTTATTTGCTTACGACTACTGAATTGGATTTAAGAAAGAGAGAATTGAGAAAACTCAGGTGGCTCATTGGACAGTGTGCTTTCTCTGGAGGCATGAAGACACATTTTTTTTCTGGCTTCAAATATGGTCTCAGACACTTAGTTGTTTATTCCTGGCCAAGTTATTTAACTGCGTTAAGTTTTTTTTTTTGTTGTTGTTTTTGTTTTGTTTTGTTTTTGTTTTTGTTTTTGTTTTTGTTTTTGTTTTTTGTTTTTTGTTTTGTTTTTGTTTTGTTTTGTTTTGTTTTGTTTTGAATCTGTAAAATGAGCTAGAAAAGAAAATGGCAAGATATTACAGTACTTTTGCCAAAAAAAAATCAAAATGGGATCATGGAGAGTTGGACACATTTGGAAAATTACTGTATGATAAGTACAATTCTCTCATTTTCTGGATGAGAAAACAGTTATAGAGGTAAAATTTTAGTTAACAGTCAAATATGTAGAAACAGAGATGAAAGATGAAGCCATATCCTCTGATCACAGATTCAGGATGTACCTTTCAGGAGTTTATGATGAAAAAACAATTTGTGTTGTGTTAGGGATGCTATTTGTAAAGTGTTGGATAAAATTAGAAATAAGCTGGTTTAATAGAAGATTCAGGAAGTGGGTTGAAAACTTAGTTTCTAGTTTGAGTTTTAAAAATTGTGCTGCTATCCTTAGCTATATCCAACATTTCCAAATTTCAGGATGCTACATTCTTAGTTGGTTAATTCATTCCCAGATTGAAATATAAAGAAAAAGGTAAAATAAGATCAGTTCAGTTGAAAATCTATAAAGAATACAGTGAAAGAGACCAAATTATCTTTCTTTAAACTAGCCTCTAATTGTTAAGTATCTATTGATAATACCCTTTCATAAAATAAGAAGGGGTTCATCTTTCATGATGCAATCCCATTTCATTCATCATGCATCTTTTTATTTCATGAGCATTTCTCAGACATCTCCCAAAGCTCATTTTGAGCTAGTGCTTTTATGCCTATGTTTATCTAAATATCTTATGTAAAAATAATATCCACTAATTGCACAATACATATTTCTAATTGTTGCAAGCCATGGCAAAATCATAAAGGAATGCCATTATTGTAAGGAAGGAGAAAGTGTGAGTTGCTTATTTCTTTTCCCAAAAGAAGTTAAACATAATTTTGTGCCCATCAAGTGATAAATGTTACATTAAACATGACTGGGAAAAAGAAGAAATTATAGTCAATTTCATTTTACTGGTTCATCCTCACTGAAATCATCCACTTCATTTTTAGTCTTCAGAAATAATTATTCATCAGAAGTGTTCATTAAAATTAAAACAAAAAAACTCTATAGTTCTTTTGGTTGTCTTTTTTCCTATCACAATAATTAACTCTCCAATTTTAGTGATACCTATCTTAAAGCCAATAAAGAAGTTCCATATTATGAATATGTCATAAAATATTTAGAAATGCTGCAAGAAATCCAATAAATATTATGTGCCAAATCTGTGATTTGTGAACCAGTGTGCATATTATCTCTATTGAAGCAAATTGCAACTCAGCCATATGTATCCTCCAAGTAGGAATACTATGTATTTCCTTTTATAAAGTTACTCCCCCCTCAATATACTGAAGAGTTTTTACAAGGTCTTTTAAAATTGAGGCAAAAATTATAATTGATACAATCTTTGTTCTTAATTTTACTGGTGTGAGGGATTCAGAAAATTATGGCATAACCATAGTTTAATAAAAGACAAGGTGGGGAATGAATAGAGAAAGATCCACATAAAGTTCTCTAAATAAATCTGAGAAGGGAAACCATATTTTTATTGAAGAGTTCAAGGAAAGTTTCAAGTAGTGAATAACATTGGAGAAAAAGGATAATGTTAAAAGGAACAAGAGAAGGAGGGAAAATATTCTATGTAGAAGATGAATACATATCTGTCCAAGTGACTAAAATGACAGAATAAGATAGTGATGAATGTTGGAGAGGATATGGGAAAACTGGGACACTGATACATTGTTGGTGGAATTGTGAATGGATTGAACTATTTTGGAGAGCAATTTGGAACTATGCTCAAAAAGTTATCAAATTGTGCATAGCCTTTCATCTAGCAGTGTTTCTACTGGGATTATATCCCAAATAGATATTTTAAAAAATTTTTATTTTATTTTATTAATTTTTTAAATTTTTATTTACAAGATATATGCATGGGTAATTTTTCAGCACTAACAATTGCCACCATTTGTTCCAACTTTTCCCCTCCTTCCTCCTACCCCCTCCCCAAGATGGCAGGTAGACCAATACATGTTAAATATGTTGAAGTATATGTTAAATACAATCTATGTATACATATTCATAGTTATTTTGCTGCACAAGAAGAATTGGACTTTAAAATAATGTATAATTAACCTGTAAAGGAAATAAAAAATGCAAGTGGGCAAAAATAGAAAGATTAGAAATGTTATGTAATGGTTCACATTGATTTCCCAGAGTTCTTTTGCTGGGTGTAGCTTGTTTTATTCATTATAGAACAAGTAGAACTGATTTGGTTCATCCCATTGTTGAAGAGAGCCACGTCCATCAGAATTGATCATCATATAGTATTGTGGTTGAAATATATAATTATCTCCTGGTCCTGCTCTTTTCATTCAGCCTCAGTTCATGTAAGTCTCTCCAGGCCTTTCTGAAATCATCTTGTTGGTCATTTCTTACAGAACAATAATATTCATATACCACAATTTATTCAGCCATTCTCCAATTGATGGTCCTCCACTCAGTTTCCAGTTTCTAGTCGCTACAAAAAGGGCTTCCACAAAGATTTTTGCACATGCAAGTCCCTTTCCATTCCTTAAGATCTCATTTGGATATAAGCTCAGTAATAACACTGCTGGATCAAAAGGTATACACAGTTTGATAACTTTTTGAGCATATTTCCAAATCACTCTCCAGAGTGGCTGGATGTATTCACAATTCCATCAGCAATGTATCAGTGTCCCAGTTTCCCACATCCCCTCCAACATTCACCATTATCTTTTCCTGTCATCCTAGCCAATCTGAGAGGTGAGTAGTGGTATCTCAGATTTGTCTTAATTTGCATTTCTCTGATCAGTAGTGATTTGGAGCATCTTTTTATATGGCTAGAAATAGTTTCAATTTCTTTATCTGAAAAATGTCTGTTCATATCCTTTGACCATTTATCAATTGGAAAATGGCTTGATTTCTCATAAATTAGAGTCAATTTTCTATATATTTTGGAAGTGAAGTCTTTATCAGAATTTTTGACTGTAAAAATGTTTTCCCAGTTTATTGTTTCCCTTGTAATCTTGTTGTATTAGTTTGGTTTGTACAAAAGCTTTTCAATTTGATATAATCAAAATTTTCTATTTTGTGATCAATAATGATCTCTAGTTCTTATTTGGTCATTCCTCCTCCACAAGTTTGAAAGGTAAATGTCCCTATTTTCTTCTAATTTGTTGATAATCTCATTCTTTATGCCTAAATTGTGAACCCATTTTGACCTTCTCATGGTCTATGGTGTTGTATGGGTCAATGCCTAGATTCTGCCATACTAATTTCCAATTTTCCCAGCAGTTTTTTTTTCAAATAGTGAATTCTTATCCCAAAAGCTGGGGTCCCAAAGAGATCTTAAAGGAGGGAAAGGGACCCACATGTGCAAAATGTTTGTGGCAGTCCTTTTTGTAGTGGCTAAAAATTGGAAACTGAGTGGATGCCCATGAATTGTAGAATGGCTGAATAAATTATAGTGTATGAATGTTATGGAATATTATTGTTCTTTAAGAAATGACCAACAGGAGAATTTCAGAGAGGCCTAGAGAGATTTACATCCTGTTGGTCATTTCTTAATGAATAAAACCCTCTACACCCAAAATGGGGATTGTGGGAACTGAGTATTGACTATAACATAGCATTTTCATGCTTTCTGTTGATGTTTGATTGCAGTTTGTTTTTCTTCTCATGTTTGTCTCCTTTCTAGATCTGACTTTTCTTCTGCAGCAAGATAACTGTATAAAATATATACATATAGGTATTTAATATATATTTTAACATATTTAACATGTACTGGACTACCTGTCATCTAGGGTAATGGGTGGGTGTAAGGAGGGAAAAAATTGGAACAGAAAGCTTTGCAAGATTCAATGTTTAAAAATTAACCATGCATGTTTTGTAAATAAAAAGCTTTAATTACAAAAAATGAAGATGGCTTTAATGAATTTACAGAGGTTAGGAGATGGTATCTTGAGTTCAAGGAACAATTAAATTGGTAATTCCACCCAGATAGAGTATACAAAGAAGAATGATGTGAAATGGTGCTGGAATGAAATATTAGAGCATGATTATGTATGATCTTAAATTTCAGGCTATTCTTGAATGATTTAAAAAATTGACTATTTTTTAAACAAGATAAACTATTAGACCTATATATTAGTTAGTTAATTTTGACATTGAATCAGATTGCATTGTAATTCAATTGAAGATGAGAGGTGGGAGATTAGATAATAGATTGGAGAAAGAAGGGATTTGAGGCATGGAAATCACCTGGAAGACTTTTGAAGTAATTCAGGCAAAATATGACAGCAATGTTCACGGGAGAGGTATTGTAGAAGTAGAATCAACAGAATTTTAGATTGGATATGAAGAATAAAGGAGAAGAATAAAAAAAATATTTGCTAGCTAGTTAATGTATAAATGAATTGAGCTTTAATTTTATCAACTGTCCTGGCAAAAACTTAAAAAAAAAATCACCTTTGTTCTTGATTATGTTTTTTTTCCCCCAAAATGAATCTTGTTTTTTTAAATGAAGATAATATGAAAATAATGTGCATTTTATTTACTCTCATTTATAGCTACTAAAGAAAATCTGATATTTATTTGTTATTAATTTTACACAGTTTAGGAAATTATATTTTATTACATCCTAAGGAAAGAAATATTGGACTTTTTGTTGTGTGATTTTAAATTCATTTGATCATTTTATCATTGAATCTAAAGAAAAATACTTTTACTACAATTTTGAATAGGTATATATATATATATATGTATATATATATATATATACATATATATATATATATATATGCATGCACACACACACACACACACACACACACACACACACATATATGTGTGTGTGTGCTTTATGTGCTTATATTTAGTTTAATTTTCCTTGCTAGTTTTAACTTGTAGTGGGAGAAGCATCATAACTCCCCCTCAAAAAAGTAGAGTTAGAAAGGACCTTATTGGGCGGGGGGGAAAGTTAGTGTGGATTGTATCAGTTAATTTATATATATACAGATATATGTATATATCTATATATATATACATATATATATGTTCTTATATATTTATATTTTATAAAGGACTTCAACTAGCTGTGATAATTAATAGATTCTCTCTTATTTTATATTCAAGCCAATAATAAAGTCTAATTTGGGGCCTAAGCACCAAACTTAGTGGTCTATTTCCTGAAATATGGAACAGGTGGGAGATTAATGGAAAGAAACAAGGTGTCCTTAGAAAATAGCTCTTCTAACTTACGTTTAACCTGTACTTTAAGGCTTAGCAAGTGGTTTTCTCTCAATAAGTATAAAGTAGATGGCATAAGAATCATTATACAGATGAGTTAGCTATTATTCACAGTGGTTAACTGTTTGTTGGGGGTTGCATAAATGGTGTCAAGACATGAACTCAAGCTTAGTTGTGTGAACTGATTTTGTTTTATAGTGCCAATTTTAAATATATTTTATTTTCTAGGACAAAATTTCTACTTATTTACAGTAATGACAAAGTGCAATATTATTCACTTTCCCCTTTTTGCACATTACATTACTCAGATTGCCCTGATTTACACAGTAGCTTAAATTTTTATTTTTAAATTCTACTGCCTTGATTATAAATTTGACTGCTTCGATTTTTGGAATGCTTTTTTTATCTATTGTATTTAGTCAACTTTTTCAATGGAAAATCTGGAATAACCACTTTTGAATGGGGTTTCCCCATTAATTGGGAATCCACCAGACATGTTTCATAACATGTCCTTGCACTCTAGTACAGTTTAATAATGAAAAGGTTGCAGACTTTCTCCTATCCTTTCTGCTTATGCTGAACATCTTTCTTTTCAACAGTCTAAGCTTATCTAATCAGTTGATTATTTCATTTCACTTGTCAAGGATCTTCTTTTTGTCTTCATCCCTAATTTTTCCTTGAAATTTCTCATTTTCTTCAGTAGTTTTGATGTTGAAAACATCAAGATTCAAGAGAATTCTTGGAAGACATCTAATCTCTGCTTCTTATCTTTAGCTTCATAAATTTTAGCCTCTTGAATTACACAATCAATATCTTCTTTGCTCAGATGATCTTTGTCATTGATGATGGTGATCTCATTCTCTCTTCTTCTGTTTTTAAGTGCAGGAGATACCTTGAGATTGACATTTGCATCGAAGTCAACAATTGCTTCAATTCAAGAAATATTCCTGGGGCCAGTGAAATTCCTGGGAGCTCGAATTTGCCAACCATTTTGTTATCTTTTGTCACTGTTCTCTCACTGGCATAAACCTTATGAAACGCATCAAGATGATTTTCTAAGTAGGTGGTAAAGATCAGCACCTTATTGTGGAGATAGTGCTATTGCATTTGATTATAACTTTTATAAATTGATCAGCAGTTTAAATTCGAAGAGAAAGATGAGTGACATGCAATAGTTATAAGTACAGTACATTCTCATATTTTCATCTAGACAACATAGTAGTCTGGATAACGATACTGTAGGTCACCTCATCAAGATTAATACCCTTGTTGTGTTCCTTGACATTGACAAAAAAACTTGCATAAGTTTCCAGATTTTGGGCATATGAGTAAAACTATACACTAAGACAATGCTATGAATCTGATAATTATCTAGCTTGGTATTTGTTAAGGCCTTTCCCAAAGGATTCAGTATGTTATGTAAGAAGACAGAATTAAACTCTTCAAAAAACATCTAGGTGATAGAGATAAAAAATTTGATACTTACACTGAAAGAGTCAATCTCAATGTCTAACCAAACTTTAGGCATTCTACCAATGAGAATAAGGTTCAACCATTGCCCATACCCTACCATCTCATTTTCCCCTCCAAGGTAATAAATATTTTCCCCCTTATCAAATAAAATAATTTGCACTGGGAGGAGGAGACAAGAGGTCAAAATAAAGGTAGGAACTCACCTCTCCCCCAAAGTACTCCAGATTCCTTTAAAACATGACTCTAGACAAATTTTAGAGCATCAGAATACCCACATAGAAAGAGGAAAACATTTAACAGCTGAAGAGAACTTAAAAGGTCAGCAGAAAAGACCTGTGGAATCAGGTTGGGAACTCAGCACACCTTTCCAGTTCAGGCCACCCCAGCACATTCCATGACCCAAACCTTGGCTAGACTTTAATCTAATCTAATACTTTTCCTTAAAATAATCAGTAGCATCTATTTAAAATCATTAGTAATCATCAAATATAATGAGGATAAACTGGAACCATTCCCAATAAAATCAGGAGTGAAATAAGGTTGCCCACTATCACCATTACTATTCAATATTGTATTAGAAATGCTAGCTTTGGCAATAAGAGTTGAGAAAGAAATTAAAGAAATTAGAATATGTAATGGGGAAACCAAACTATCACCCTTTGCTGATAATATGATGGTATACTTAGAGAACCCCAGTGATTCTACTAAAAAGCTATGAGAAATAGTCCACACCTTTAGCAAAGTTGCAGGATACAAAATAAACCCACATAAATTGTCAATATTCTTATATATCACTAACAAAATCCAACAGTTACAGCTACAAAGAGAAATTCCATTTAAAGTAAGCACCGATAGTGTAAAATATTTAGGAATCTATCTGCCAAGGGAAAATCAGAAACTATATGAACAAAACTGCACAACACTTGCCACACAAATAAAGTCAGATCTAACCAATTAGAAAAAATATTAAATGCTCTTGGATTGGGAGAGCAAATATAATAAAGATTACAATACTACCTAAACTAATCTATTTATATAGCGCTATACCAATCAGACTCTCAAAAACCTCTTAATGACCTAGAAAAAATAACAACAAAGTTCATATGGAAAAACAAAAGGTCAAGAATTTCAAGGGAATTAATGAAAAAAAATCAAATGAAGGTGGCTTAGCTGTACCAGATCTGAAATTATATTATAAAGCAGTGGTTACCAAAACCATTTGGTATTGGCTATGAAATAGACTAGTTGATCAGTGAAATAGATTAGGTTCAAAGGAAAAAAAACAGCCAATAGCTTCAATAATCTATTGTTTGACAAACCCAAAGACCCCAGCTTTTGGGATAAGAACTCACTGTTTGACAAAAATTCCTGGGAAAATTGGAAATTAGTATGGCAGAAACTAGGCATTGAACCACACTTAACCCCATACACCAAGATCAGGTAAAAGTGAGTTCATGACCTAGACATAAAGAATGAAATTATAAATAAATTAGAAGAGCACAGGATAATTTACCTCTCACACCTGTGGAAAAGGAAAGAATTTATGACCAAAGAAGAAGTAGAGGTCATTATTTATCATAAAATAGAAAATTTTGATTATATCAAATTGAAAAGTTTTTGTACAAACAAAACTAATGCAGACAAAATTAGAAGGGAAGTAATAAACTGGGAAAACATTTTTATAGTCAGAGGTTCTGATAAAGACCTAATTTCCAAAATATATAGAGAATTGACTATAATTTATAAGAAATCAATCCAATAATAAATGGTCAAAATATATGAACAGAAAATTCTCAGGTGAAAAAAATGAAACTATTTCTAGCCATATGAAAAGATGCTCCAAGTCATTATTAATCAGAGAAATGCAAATTAAGACAACTCTGAGATATCACTACATACCTATCAGATTGGCTAGAATGACAGAAAAAGATAATGGTGAATGTTGGAGGGGATTTGGGAAAATTGGGCCACCGATACATTGTTGGTGGAATTGTGAATACATACAGACATTCTGGAGAGTGATTTGGAACTATGCTCAAAGAGTTATCAAAATGTGCATACCCTTTGATCCAGTAGCATTACTGCTGTGCTTATATCCCAAAGAGATTTTTAAAAAGGGAAAGGGACCTGTATGTGCAAGAATGTTTGTGGCAGCCTTCTTTGTATTGGCCAGAAATTGGAAACTGAGTGTATGCCAGTCAATTGGAGAATGGTTGAATAAATTATGGTGTATGAATATTATGGAATATTATTGTTCTGTAAGAAATGATCAACAGGATGATTTCAGAAAGGCCAGGAGAGACTTACATGAACTGATGCTGAGTGAAATGAGCAGGACCAGAAGGTCATTATATACTTCAATAACAATACTATATGATGATCAATTCTGGTGGACATGGCTCTCTTCAACAATGAGATGAACCAAATCAGTTCCATTTGTTCAATTACAAGCAACACCTAGCAAAAGAACTCTGGGAGATGACTATGAACCACTACATAGAAATCCCAATCCCTCTATTTTTGTCTGCCTACATTTTTGATTTCCTTTCACAGGCTAATTGTACCCTGTTTCAAGATCTGATTTTTTTTTTTGTACAGCAAAATAACTGTTTGGATATGTATACATATATTGTATTTACCTTATACTTTAACATATTTGACATATGTTATTCAACCTGCTATCTGGGGGAAGGGGTGGGAGGAAAGAGGGGAAAAGTTGGAACAAAAAGTTTTGTAATTGTTAATGCTGAAAAATTACCTATGCATAAAATTTTTGTAAAAAGTAATTAATTAAATAAATTAATTAAATTAAAAAATAAAGGTTGTTACATCAAGCAAATCATTTAAATAATTTCATTTTATTTCCGTATATTCATCTTTTAAAATTTGACAGTCTATTGTTAGGCCAAGATTCAATAATATCATTTTCTATTGTTATGAGTTATATTGTTCTAACAATAGATAATGGCCTTTCTTTCTTTCTTTTCTCTCAATGATTTTCGTTATATGAGGTAGCTTCACAGACTCAGTTTCTACTCTTAATTAGGTAGAGCTTTTCAACACATAAATATATTCAGCAGCTTACATGTTTTGGATTGGACTAGGCTCTGAGAATGACAAAGTAATAACTTGTCCCTTTTCTCAAGAAGTTTAAATATAATTAGGGAAGGTATGACAAGTGCAAAGAGTTATCATACACAAAAGGAAATATAATAAATATCTACTATAAATACAAAGTCTTCTTGATTTCAGATAATTCTAGAGAGACTTACATAACTGATGCTAAGTGTAATGATTAGAATCAAGATAATATTGTACACAGCAACAATAAGATTATACATAATCATTTCTAATCCACTGGCTCTTTTCAACTATGATATGTGTGAAGTCTGGGCTATCTCCCTGGAGGCCTCAGGGTCAATCAGAGTCAGGATAAGCAAAAGTCCTTCGTCTTTAGGGGTAGGAGTGAAGGAGACAGACAAAACTGCCAGGAGTTTTGCCAAGGATCTAGAGTCCAGAATCTCCACACTCTTCTCCTTTCTGTCCTGTGGCCAACTGAAGTCCTCTCATCTCTCTCACTCCATCCTTTAATCCCTCCTAGGATGATCTGTATACATCAAAGGATAAAGCCAACACAGAATACTGAGAAGGGCCATTTTTAAAAATATATGCTAATAGAATTATTGTCCAATAGGTAATTAGCCTTAATTGCTCCCTTGTCTGATTCAAGCACACCTTTTAAGAGTTTCAGCCCTCCACTCGGGGCGGAGCCAAGATGGCAGAGAAGAAACACACGACTCAGTGAACGTCCTCACTCCCTCACAACCAATTAGATAAATTAAGTCTCAAAATTAGCTCAGGACTGATAGATACCACAAGGACTGGAAGCATGACTTACCAGCTGAAGAGAATCTGGAGTTTCAACAGGAAAGGTCAGTTCTCAGGGGAGGAATAAGAAAGACCAGCACAGACGGTGGGGTAGGGGCACACTGCGCCCATTGCGCTGGGAAGGGCTCTGGGATCAGAGAAGCCACTGAGGTAAAGGAATCTGGCACAGGCTGTTAGCTCTTCTCTGCTAATTATTTAGCAGTTCAGAAGAGAAAGCCAAAATATTTTAAAACTCAGATTAGATTTTCCCCGGACCCTGGGGGTGACTCAGTAGACTCGGCACCAGGGGGTGTGGCCTCAGCTACCAGCTGAGAATAGTTAAGAGATTGACAAGTGGGTGGATACGGCCCAAGGCAACACACACTGCCTAGCTTAGCTGGAGGGAGTGGAACTCAGCTCCAGGAAGTCCCAGAGAAGCGGAACCTTTGAACTAGGGACCGCGGTTTCTGGCAGACACTTCCAGTTTGAGCGCAGGGGCTTCTCATGTCACCTGCTGCAGACATCCACTCCCCACCCGGACACATAGGCTGGGCTTCGTGCTGTCTTCACTATTCTACGCCCTCGAAGCACAGCAGTGCTAATCACCTCTGAGGCACTTCCAGGGAGGGGGTGGGGAACTCTCTCCCAGAGCTCTCTCTTAGCCTAGGCTCAGGAGCCGCTGCATCCATCCGGTCTGGGAGGAAGCTGGTAAAGAAGTAAATAATTTCCTACCCCAGAGACAGACCCCAAAAGATTTTTTTAAGTATGAGCAAAAAAGCTAGAAAAACCATAGATTCCTTCTATACAGAGAAAGAGCGGGTATCCAACCCCGAGGAAGTTGACAGCAGAGAATCAACAGACAACAACCTAAAGGGGAATGATTCCTGCCCCCCATCACATAACTCTCTCCTAGAAGAAGCTCTTAAAAAATTGAGGGAGATCGAAGAAAAATGGGGAAAAGAAAGGGAAGTTATGATAGAGAATAACAACGTCCTGAAATTGGAGTTGGAAAAAATAAAGAATTCACAGGACATGCAGGGAAACAAAATTAGTGAATTAGAAAAGGTTAAAAAAACACAGGAAAGTAGGATTTCTGAATTGGAAAAGATAAAAAAGTCTCAAGAAAATAGAATTTCTGAATTGGAAAAAGAAAATAATTCTCAAAAAAAAAATTAGGGAAATGGAAAAAAACTCAATAGAGCAAAATAATTCATTTAAAAACGAAATTGGGCATTTACAAAAAGAACTAAAAACTGTGAAAGAAGAAAATAACTCCTTAAAAGTCAGGATGGAACAAATAGAAATGAATGATTCACAGAGAACCCAAGAATCAGTCAAACAAAACAAAAAAAAATGAGAAGCTGGAGAACAACGTCAAATACTTACTGGGAAAATCTATAGACCTGGAAAATAGATCTAGGAGAGATAATCTGTGGATTATTGGACTTCCAGAAAACTATGACCAATAAAAGAGCCTAGATTCTATTTTACAGGAAATTATCAAAGAGAACTGTCCAGAGATAATAGAAACAGAAGGGAAAGTAGATGTGGAAAGAATTCATCGAACTCCTTCTGAAATAGACCCTAAAAAAAGAACACCACGGAATATTGTGGCTAAGCTGCAGAATTACCACACAAAGGAGAAAATCCTGCAAGCAGCTAGAAAAAAACAATTTAAATACCAAGGTGCCACAATAAGGGTCACCCAAGATCTAGCTGCCTCCACATTAAAAGATAGAAGGGCCTGGAACCTGATATTCTGAAAGGCAAAAGATCAAGGACTGCAACCAAGAATGAACTACCCAGCTAAGTTTAGTATCTTTTTCCATGGAAGAAGATGGTCATTCAATGAAACAGAGGAATTCTATATGTTTCTAAGAAAAAAACCAGACTTAAACAAAAAATTTGATCTACATCCACAAGACTGAAGAGAAACAGAAAAAGGTACACAGAACCCTTGAGAACTGTAACTCTGTTGTGGGTATATAAAAAATACTCAAGGATAATTTGATTTTACTGATATAAAAGAAAAAAAGGGGGGTGTGGTAAAGGGAAGGAGGTCGGTTCAGAAAAAGGGGAAGGAGTGATAAAAAGAGGGAAACTACATCCCAGGAAGAGACATAGAAAATACACCATATCTGAGGGAACTTAGTGAGGGGGAGAATCATTGTGTGAATCTTACTCTCATCAGAAGAGGCTCAAAGAGTAAATAATTAACATATTTGTTTTTCAGAGAATTTTCTCTCACCTCATTAAAAGGGAGGAGAGGAAAAGGGGAAAGGAAAAGGAGAATAAGTGAAGGGACTTGGAGGGAGGGGGGAGGGATCCTAAAAAAAAAAAAAAAAAAAAAAAAAAGAGGGAGGGTTGCGCGTCACAAGGGGGGTCTGTAAATTAAATATCGGGGAGGGGGATCAGGGGGGTCAAGGGAAAAAAGTATAATCTGGGGATAATACGATGGCAGGAAACACAGAATTAGTGATTTAAACTGTAAATGTAAATGGGATGAACGATCCCATCAAACGGAGACGGATAGCAGATTGGATCAAAAAGCAGAACCCTACAATATGTTGTCTACAGGAAACACACTTAAAGCAGGGAGATACATACAGAGTAAAGGTAAAAGGTTGGAACAGAGCCTATTATGCTTCAGGTAAAGCCAAAAAAGCAGGGGTAGCTATCCTTATCTCAGATCAAGCAAAAGCAGAAGTAGATCTCGTTAAAAAAGATAAGGAAGGAAACTATATCCTGCTGAAAGGTAGCATAAATAATGAAGCCATATCAATACTAAACATATATGCACCAAGTGGTATAGCATCTAACTTTCTAAAGGAAAAGTTAAGAGAACTGCAAGAAGAAATAGACAGTAAAACTATAATAGTGGGAGATCTCAACCTTGCACTCTCAGATTTAGACAAATCAAACCACAAAACAAACAAGAAAGAAATTAAAAAAGTAAATAGAACATTAGAAAAACTAGGTATGATAGACCTTTGGAGAAAACTGAATGGCAGTAGGAAGGAATATACTTTCTTCTCAGCAGTTCATGGATCCTATACAAAAATTGACCATATATTAGGACATAAAGATCTCAAAATTAAATGTAGGAAGGCAGAAATAATAAATGCCTTCTTCTCAGATCACAATGCAATAAAAGCTACATTCAGTAAAAAGTTAGGGGTAAATAGACCAAAAAGTAATTGGGAACTGAATAATCTCATCTTAAAGAATGACTGGGTGAAAGAGCAAATTATAGAAACAATTAACAATTTCACCCAAGATAATGATAATGATGAGACATCATATCAAAATCTTTGGGATGCAGCTAAAGCAGTAATAAGGGGAAATTTTATATCTTTAGAGGCTTATTTGAAGAAAATTGAGAAAGAGAAGATTAACGAATTGGGCTTACAACTTAAAAGGCTAGAAAAATACCAAATTATAAACCCCCAACCAAAAATTAAACTCGAAATACAAAAATTAAAAGGAGAAATCAATAAAATTGAAAGTAAAAAAACTATTGAATTAATAAATAAAACCAAGAGTTGGTTTTATGAAAAAGCCAATAAAATAGATAAACCTTTGGTAAATTTGATCAAAAAAAAGAAAGAGGAAAATCAAATTGATAGTCTTACAAATGAAAAGGGGGATCTTTCCACCAATGAAGAGGAAATTAGAGAAATAATAAGGAGTTACTTTGCCCAACTTTATGCCAAAAAATTTGATAACTTAAGTGAAATGGATGACTTCCTCCAAAAATATAGGCTCCCTAGATTAACAGAGGAGGAGATAAATTGCTTAAATAGTCCCATTTCAGAAAAAGAAATAGAACAAGCTATTAATCAACTCCCCAGGAAAAAATCCCCAGGGCCAGATGGATTCACATGTGAATTCTACCAAACATTTAAAGAACAATTAGCCCCAATGTTATATAAATTATTTGAAAAAATAGGGGATGAAGGAGTCCTACCAAACTCCTTTTATGACACAGACATGGTCCTGATACCTAAACCTGGTACATCGAAAACTGAGAAAGAAAATTATAGACCAATCTCCTTAATGAATATTGATGCTAAAATCTTAAATAAGATATTAGCAAAAAGACTTCAGAAAATCATCTCCAAGATAATACACTATGATCAAGTAGGATTTATTCCAGGAATGCAGGGCTGGTTTAATATTAGGAAAACTATTAATATAATTGACCATATTAATAATCAAATTAATAAGAACCATATGATCATCTCAATAGATGCAGAAAAAGCATTTGACAAAATCCAACATCCATTCCTACTAAAAACTCTTGAGAGTATAGGAATAAATGGATTATTCCTTAGAATAATCAGGAGTATATATTTAAGACCGTCAGTAAGCATAATATGCAATAGAAATAAACTGCAACCTTTCCCAGTAAGATCAGGAGTGAAACAAGGTTGCCCACTATCACCATTACTATTCAATATAGTACTAGAAACGCTAGCCTCGGCAATAAGAGCCGAGAAAGAGATTCAAGGAATTAGAGTAGGAAATGAGGAAATCAAACTATCACTTTTTGCAGATGACATGATGGTATACTTAGAGAACCCCAAAGACTCTGCTAAAAAGCTACTAGAAATAATTCAAAATTTCAGCAAAGTGGCAGGATACAAAATAAATCCACATAAATCCTCGGCATTTTTATATATCACTAACAAAATGCAACAGCAAGAGATACAAAGAGAAATTCCATTCCAAACAAATGTTGAGAGTATAAAATATTTGGGAATCCATCTACCAAAGAAAAGTCAGGAATTATATGAGAAAAATTACAAAACACTTGCCACAAAAATAAAATCAGATTTAAATAATTGGAAAGACATTCAGTGCTCTTGGATAGGCCGAGCGAATATAATAAAGATGACAATACTCCCCAAACTAATCTATTTATTTAGTGCTATACCAATCAGACTCCCAAGAAACTATTTTAATGACCTAGAAAAAATAACAACAAAATTCATATGGAAGAATAAAAGGTCGAGAATTGCAAGGGAACTAATGAAAAAAAACTCAGAAGAAGGTGGTCTAAGTGTACCTGATCTAAAGCTATATCATATAGCAGCAGTCACCAAAACCATTTGGTATTGGCTATGAAATAGACCGGTAGATCAGTGGAAGAGATTAGATACAAAGGACAAAAAAGGGTACATCTATAGCAATCTAATCTTTGACAAACCCAAAGATTCCAACATTAGGGATAAAAATTCATTATTCGGAAAAAACTGTTGGGAAAACTGGAAATTAGTATGGCAGAAATTAGATATGGATCCACACTTAACACCATATACCAAGATAAGATCAAAATGGGTCCATGATTTAGGCATAAAGAGGGAGATAATAAATAGATTAGAGGAACAGACGATAATCTACCTCTCAGACTTGTGGAGGAGGAAGGAATTTATGACCAGAGGAGAACTAGAGATCATTATTGATCACAAAATAGAAGATTTTGATTACATCAAACTAAAAAGTTTCTGTACAAATAATACTAATGCAAACAAGATTAGAAGGGAAGTAACAAATTGGGAAAATATTTTTAAAAACAAAGGTTCTGACAAAGGTCTCATTTCCAAAATATATAGAGAACTGACCCTAATTTATAAGAAACCGAACCATTCTCCAATTGATAAATGGTCAAAGGATATGAACAGACAATTCTCAGAGGAAGAAATTGAAACTATATCCACTCACATGAAAGAGTGTTCCAAATCACTACTGATCAGAGAAATGCAAATTAAGACCACTCTGAGATACCACTACACACCTGTCAGATTGGCTAAGATGACAGGAACAAATAATGACAAATGTTGGAGGGGATGTGGGGAAATTGGGACACTAATACATTGCTGGTGGAGTTGTGAAAGAATCCAGCCATTCTGGAGAGCAATTTGGAACTATGCCCCAAAAGTTATCAAACTGTGCATACCCTTTGACCCAGCAGCGCTACTACTGGGATTATATCCCAAAGAAATACTAAAGAGCGGAAAGAGACATATATGTGCCAAAATGTTTGTGGCAGCTCTTTTTGTCGTGGCTAGAAACTGGAAGATGAATGGATGTCCATCAGTTGGAGAATGGTTGGGTAAATTGTGGTATATGAAGGTTATGGAATATTATTGCTCGGTAAGAAATGACCAGCAGGAGGAATATAGAGAGGCCTGGAGAGACTTAAATCAACTGATGCTGAGTGAAATGAGCAGAACCAGAAGATCACTGTACACTTCAACAACAATACTGTATGGGGATGTATTCTGATGGAAGTGGAAATCTTCAACATAAAGAAGATCCAACTCACTTCCAGTTGATCAATGATGGACAGGGGTAGCTGCACCCAGAGAAGAAACACTGGGAGGGGAATGAAAATTGTTAGCACTAATATCTGTCTGCCCAGGTTGCATGTACCTTCGGATTCTAATGTTTATTGTGCAACAAGAAAATGATATTCGCACACATGTATTGTACCTAGACTATATTGTAACACATGTAAAATGTATGGTATTGCCTGTCGTCGGGGGGAGGAAATAGAGGGAGGGGGGGTAATTTGGAAAAATGAATACAAGGGATAATATTATAAAATATATATATATAATAATAATAAAAAAAAAAAAAAAAAAAAAGAGTTTCAGCCCTTTACAGGTGTGATTCAGGGCAATTTCAAGACTTGTTATAGGGAGAGCCATCTGCATCCAGAAAGAAGACAGTGGGAAATGAACTCACAACACAGTTTTTTTTAGGGGCAGCTAGGTTGCCCAGTGGATAGAGCACCAGCCCTGAATTCAGAAGGACCTGAGTTTAAATCTAGTCTCAGACACTTAACACTTCCTAGCTGTGTGACCCTGGGCAAGTCACTTAACCCTAGCCTCAGGAAAAAACAAAACAGTTTTTTTCACCTTTTTTGCTGTGTTTGCTTGCTTTTTTCTCATTTTTTTTTCTTTTTGATCTGATTTTTCTTGTTCAGCATAATAAATGTGAAAATATATAGAGAGGAATTGTATGTGTTTAACATATATTGGATTACTTGCTGTCTAGGGGAGGGAGTGGAGGAAGAGAGGGGGAAAAACATTGTGTTTTGCAAGGGTGAGTGTTGAAAGCTGTCTTTGCATGTATTTTGAAAATTAAAAAAATATGAAAAAAAAAAAACACACACACACAAATTTGACACTGGGCAAGTCACATAATCCCAATTGCCTCAAAAAAAAAATTCCCCAGAATTGTCTTCAACAAGATACTTTTCTCAATACCAATTCATTTGAATGTTTTCTCTCTTTTGACTATTTCTTGTATTTCCTTTACATAGCTTATCTGTACTGAGTTGCTTGCATCTCCTTCATAAGATTATAAATTCATGGGGGTAGGGATTATTTACCTTTTTTTTTTTTTTTGTATAAATAAGTTTAGCACAATGCCTACCTGAGCCCCTTTCCCAGCAGCTATACTGCTCTTGAACCTCCCTGGAATTTTCAAAGAAGCCTCAGGGTTGAGTAAATTCTTTTTCTGGTGCCCTCCAACTCCTTTCAGTTTCATTTTGTTTGCTATCTTCTACAAATAGATAATAAGCTCCTTGAAGACAGGAACTGACTCTGTTTTTAATTTGTATTTGTCTCCCTTAAGTGCAGGTAGATTGCACAATGGATAAAGGATTCAGTCAGAAAGACTCATTTTCCTGAGATCAAATATGACTTCAGATACATACTAGCTCTGTGACCCTCCTTGACTCAGGTACCTTATCTGTTAAATGAGCTGAAGAAGGAAATGACAATTCAGTGTAGTACCCTTGCCAAAACAATGCCAAAGGGAATCACAAAGAGTCAAATACTACTGAAAGCAACTAAACAACAAACATTATTTATAACCTCAATGCTTAGCACAGTGTCTGGAATATACTAAGTGCTTAATAAATATTTATTGATCGCATGATAGTAAAGACTTAAAGAAGAGAAACACCACTGGAGGGAAGGGAGTAAAATTTATATTAGGAATAGCTTCATAGAAGAGCTGAAATTTGATTTGTGCCTTGAAATAAACATAGTTTTTGAAAGCAGATTTTTTTGAAAGGGAAGAATATTCTAGATATAGGTCCTATTATGAGCAAAAAGACAAAGTACAAAAATATGTCATGTATTCCAGGATACTCTATACTGAAAGAGAAACTCTAGAATACAGATAATCATGTTACAATTACATTGAACACATGAATGCAAGCAATATGGTATAATACTAGGAGAGTAGGCTATGTCATATTATGGATGGCCTTAAAGATTCAGACTTTATATAATAGGCAATGGAAAATATTTGATGATTTCTGCAAAGGGGAATGATAAAATTAGATTGAAGGCAGGCTATTCTGGCAACTATGCAGAAGATGTAACAGAAATATAATGATCAACCATGATAGCAAAATAGGAAACATTTTATCCCTATTTCTCTTCAAAACAATTCTACAAAAATCAAGGAAATATACCGTAATGCCAGAGAAACTGAGACAAGATAGATATGCGAGAGTATTTAATCATTTATTTAAAAGGAGAGATTTTATGGGACCAAATGGATTCATGGGTCAGACTCAGGGGGTGTAGACTGAGACGGGGCAGAGTCAGGGTTCCAAAAGCAGGAACAGGTCTCTGACAGGGTGAGGGGAGCCACCAGAGGTGGGATGACACAATGCAGGGAGGAACCCTGGAGATGGGGAGAAGAATCTTGATAAGACAGTATCTGATATTCTGATAGCTTGGGATGAGCCACTCTGATATTCTAAAATATAAGATCTTTTATCCTTATCACATATTCTGATTAAGAGGGAGGGATGGTTTTGCAGAATTGAGCAGAACAATTATAAACTGAGGCAGAACAATTAGAGAAACTGAGTCAGGATAATTGAGACAATAAAAGAGAACTGTGACATAACAATACCAGACCTAGGGCATATCAGAAAATAAAAGAAAAAATAAATTATCTTTTTTTACTCCAAGTAGGCACAGGAAAACAAAGATTGATGAAAACGGGGGACTGGTTCTTAACTGAAAGATCACGAATAGAACCTTCTAGTTCTAGGAATGAAGAATCTGACTCTGTTAACTAAGGCAAAACAGGATTCTAAATCCAGTGTAGTCAGATTCTGAATCCAGTATCTAACACTGGAGAAGGAGTAGAAACATTAGCCAAGTAATATCTGTTTCTTCATACAGCCCTCAGAACAAGTACTCAGGTTCAGCTCCCAGCCTAACAGCATGCGCAAAGCAGAATAACTGACACAGAGAGCTCAGACCAAAGAATACCCTATAATTCTGTTACTCAGAATCTGTAAAATTGTCAAGCAAGCTGAGAGTGACTAAATTCAGCACCAATCCATAGGGATTCCTAACAGGAGTAATACTCTATCTTTCTGGGGAGAAAATGATTTGCATGGAGTAGAAACACTTCAGTAATGTTAACTTCAAACCCCTGAATGATTATTTGTTGCCAGCATTTGTGGCCAGATTTTCCTGGGAAGGGAAATGAGGCAATGTAATTTTTTAAAATTTTTCTTCATACCTTTTAGAGTATAGGTCTCTAAGTCGCCTAAGTAAATCACGGGAATTCAGATTTATAAAAGTAATTTTCCAAATTGACAAATGGGCAATATTACCTATAAAATCACTTTTTTTTCTGGAATAGAGGTGTAAGAGGCTAAGAAATAATTTAGTCTAACAACAAAATTTTATGCACGAAACCTGAAGTCTAAGATAGTCAATTTGAAGCAGGCCCTTTAAGAAAATGATTTGAGATCCTTTCAGATTGATTTGTGATTCAGATTACTCCCAATACCTGCTGGCTGAAGAAGCTAGGACCTTTGATTCACAAATCCTGGTCAAAAGCTTCCCTGTGAATTCCAATAGGAAATCTGGGCTTGGTCCAACCCATACCTGATCTGAGCCAACTTAGGCTCTCACAGCCCACTTCAGATCTGAGCCAACTTGGGACTCCACTCACGGGCTTCTTAGCTAAATCTCTCATTAGAAAAAGAGCCAAGCTGGAGTCTCTTTGCAGAGGGTCCAAACATGCCTGCACCCCAAGGACTCTCTGCCCACTGGAATATGGTTTCCAGTACGCCTTCTCTTTACCCTCACCCATTTCCTAAATGAGACTTTAACCTTGCTTCCAATTCCCATAATAAACCTCTTTTATCAATCTAGATTTTCGGGTCTCTAAATTCCTTTACAGGGGATCTCTGTACTGCCAGAAAGGAATTCCACACTTAATTCCCTACCCTTGTGCCAAATCCTGAGGGGCTGCAGGGGAACTCCATTTGACTCCTTGAAAAGTGAACCTGCCACTAGAACCCTAAATTCATTTGGATACCCTAAATCTAAAACCCCATCATTTTGGTTCCCTTTAGACCACATCAGATTCTCTTGCTTAAAGTATTTTTTGATTAATTTCCCCATGTAGTTTATGAAAAATATCTCATGTATATATGTCTTATTGATTTATAGTTTCTCTATACTAGAAATAAAATGATTTCTATATACATAGTTCTATGTCCTATTTCTAACAATTTGTAACTGTGATCACTACTTCTCAAAGCCTCAGGTTTTTATTTGTGGTCATTCTTGTATCAAGTCTGATTTAAAAAAAAAAAGTCACCATTGATAAAATTATGACTAGAGGAGTAGATGGGCTAGTTATGAAGCATATTGGGAGATAATTAATAATTATCAATTATTGGCATATAATCAAACGGTATATTTTACATTGATATACCATAGAAAAAAGAATTAACATGGTGCAATGAAATGATTGCTGAACTGGAAATCATCAGATCAAAAGGTGAATATTAGTTTGGCAACTTACACAAGTCATTAAATTTCTGTAGGTCTCTGTTTTCTCATCTATAAAATGAAGAAATTGGATTAAATGACTCTTAATTTCACATCTTCAATCCTACATTAAATAACAACAATAAAAATCTCACATGCATAATTTTTGTCTTTATAATATTTATCAGAAAATCATGTACCAGAACAAGTTAGCTGGATAGAGAGAAATCTCTTTTGATGACATGAAGACTCACACATACAAAATCATAGTCATTGCTGCTCCAAATCATGATTAAAAGAGGAAGAATGAAAGAGGGATATAGATTCAAAAAGAGAAACAGAATATATTTCTTAGCATATATTCTTATTTTTTATATTCAAAAGTGAATATGTTAAGGTAAACTTCAGCTTGTCATTGTAGTTGAAAGTGATTGAAATTATCATTGCAGAGATTAATGGCATATTAATAGACATCATGATTACTTACAGGATGATGAAGAGACTTCTGACATATAAGTTCAAATTTGCTTCTATTACCATCTGTATGCCTGTCAGAAATACCCTTAATCCCTCTAAATCTCTTTCCTCTTTTGAAAAATGAGAATAATAATAATGTTAGTAGTTAACTACCTTTTAGGATTATTGTAAAGATCAAATGAAATGATGTATGTAAAGTATTTTGCAAATCTTAAAATTCCCCATAAGTGATAGTAATAGTATATTGGAATGTACAAAATGAATTAATTCAACTTCAAGAACCGTGGTTTTCCCTGAAGCCTTTTTCTTGAGTCTGTGAAGTTCAAATTATTTTCATGAAAATGTTATTAGTAATAGTATTTTAATTTCTAATGTGGAATTGAAAGATAAAATCCATAAATATAAGCTATTTTATAGGAGGTCTTGATAACTTTTAATAGTGTAAAGTGGTTTTGAAATCAAAAGTTTTAAGAATTTCTGAACTAGAATGATACATTACATTTTTTACTTTGTAGAAGTTACATTCAACCTGGATATTTGATTATATGCAAACATTGTGGCTCCTTGAAAAAAGATATGATAAATAGAAGCATTTATTGAATGATTTTCCATATATACATATATATATATGTAAATTGTGTGTGTATTTGTATCTAAAGTTCAAAGGTAGCCATCCCTAGGAATTGAAGGAGGGAAGAAAAAAAATTAAGAAGTATTTAAAAGATAACAATTATATATTTAAGTAGAATAGCAAGTTGTACACAGTAGATTTATAGTTTTATGTGCAATTTTTATTTTTCTATGTTATGGAAATGCTTGTTTTATCCCATAAATTAAAAGTAAAATGAATGTTTTTAAATGAAGTTAAAAAATAAAATTGATCTCATTTTGTAGGATTGAGTGATTTTTTGTAATCTAAAAGGAGGACTTAAGTAAGTGATAGCACAGTGTTATGGTATTTTGTAATTTCTATCCCCTTTGTAATGCTGGTGAATCCACTTCTACTTTTGAGGAAAACTATCAAGAGTTTTGTGTGTGCGTGTGTGTGCGTGTGTGTGTGAAAAAGAGAGAGAGAGTGATTCAGAGACAGAGACAGAGACAAACAGAAACAGAGAGAAACAGAGAGTTTCCTCTAAGCTGTATTTTTATGAATTGACAAAAAGCTGTAGGGCTTATTAATAGTTAATGATGATTCCATACCTCAGTTTTTTTTTTTGATAAAAGTTGAGTACCTATTGGAATCACTTAGGACTATTCCCATCTTGAAATATTTTAGATAAAAATTCAAAACTTGATGTTTACCAGGATACAAAGACTTTTAAAATGAGGCAATTTGGAATGGAAAGAGTGTGGATTTAAAAGATTTTGATGAGAGAGTTAGGTGGCCAAGTAGATAGAGCACCAGCCCTGAAGTCAGGAGGACTTTTGTTCAAATCTGACCTCAGACACTTAACACTTCCTAGCTGTGTGACCCTGGGCAAGTCACTTAACCCCAATTGCCTCAGGGGAAAAAAAAAAAAAAAAAGATTTTGATTCAAATTCTGACTCCTTGTTCAGTGAAAGTTGTAGAAAGAACCAGCCTAATCCAAAGAACACAAGCCCAGGGATTCTGTTCTTATTTTCTACTTGCGGGTAGCTAGAAATTTAAAGAATAGGTAAGTCAATAGGTCTAGCTCTTTTTCTATAACTAGTTTCTTTCTTAGTGCAGTCACACCTGCAACAGGTTTCTACTACACTTATTCCTCAGTACCTGAACAAGATAATAAAGGTTGGCCCTCTTGAAATGCTGTTATGTATTTGATAAAATCAAATTTACATGTGTTGAACATATTTTCTCTCACATGAAATGTTTGTCTTGAATATTTTGTGTTTTAGTAGATCCATCTCCTTTCTTGAAACATACTAGAATCTCCAGTACAAGCCATAAAAGCTCCAAATATTGTTTATGAAGAATTGAAAAGGGCAAAGTTTCTGATTCTTTTACTTGTTTGCATCTCCCACGTATCCAGATCTTCCTACACACAGACACATAGACATACACACAAAGGCACAATATGCACACACATACAAAACCACACACTTTTGTTTTATAATTAAATAAAGATGCATGCATGTATATGTAAATACATGTATGTATGCATGTATTTTTCCCTCAAAGAAATAATATCAGGGGTAATAATAAATTGCCACATGTCTTTGGAAATTTGAGGGGAAAATAACTTCTTATATACCAGGCACTTAGCTAAGTACTTTACTGATACTATTATCATTTAATCTTCACAATAACTCTGAGAAGTAAGTTATTATAATCACCTTTAAAAGTCATGAAAACTAAGGCAAACAGGAGGTAAGTGATTTACTCAGGGACAATCTTTCTTTTTTTATTTATTTATTAATTTTTATAATTATAACATTTTCTTTGACAGTACATATGCATAGGTAATTTTTTAAACAACATTATCCCTTGTACTCCCTTCTGTTTTGAGTTTTTCCCCTCCTTCCCTCCACCCCCTCCACTAGATGGCAGGCATTCCCATACATATTAAATATCTTATAGTATATCCTAGGTACAATATATATGTGCAGAATCAAATTTTGTTGTTGTTGCAAAGGAAGGATTGTATTCTCAAGGTAAAAATAATCTGGGAAGAGAAACAAAACAAAACAAAACAAAACAAAACAAAACAAAAACAAACAAACAAACAAAAAAAACAACAATGCTCTCAGTTTACACTCACTTCCCAGTGTTCCTTTTCTGGGTGTAGCTGATTCTATCCATCATTGATCAATTGGAATTGGATTAGCTATTCTCTATGTTGAAGATATCCACTTCCATCAGAATACATCTTCATATAGTATTGTTGTTGAAGTGTATGATGATCCTCTAGTTCTACTCGTTTCACTCAGCATTAATTGATATAAGTCTCTCCAAGCCTCTCTGTATTCCTCCTGTTGGTCATTTCTTACAGAACAATATTCCATAACATTCATATACCATAATTTACTCAACCATTCTCTAATTGATGGACATCCATTCATTTTCCAGTTTCTAGCCACTACAAAAAGGGCTGCCACAAACATTTTGGCACATACAGGTCCCTTTCCCTTCTTTAGTATTTCCTTGGGATATAAGCCCAGTTGTAGCACTGCTGGGTCAAAGGGTATGCATATTTTGATAACTTTTTGGGCATAATTCCAGATTGCTCTCCAGAATGGTTGGATTCTTTCACAACTCCACCAACAATGCATCAGTGAGGGACAATCTTTCAATCAAAAAACATATGTCAAGTTTCTACTTGCACTGGATACATACTCAGTAAGTTTCTAAGTTCACATTTAAATTCATGAATTCATGAATTAGTGCTACACTTACCGACTTCACTGCTTATCTTCCTCAATAATGCTTCTAGCAATAGATTGCTAGATTTGGCAAGGACCATTTATTCCAGGAGTTCTTAACATTTTTTGCGTCATCAATGCCTCTGAATGTCTAGTAAAACCTAAGCTTAGAATACTATTTATAAATGAATAAAACAAACCAAAACATTAGATTAAAATAAAAATGAAGTATATTGAAATTCAGCTATTAAAGTATTTTAAAATTCCATTTCAATTTCATTGAGACCAGATTAAGAATTTGTAATATCATTTAATTACATTGTTTTACAGAAGTTGAACTTTGGCAAAGATACAAAAAGATACTAAATACCTCTCTATATAAAGAAAGGTAGTCATCCTGAGCTAGGCACTAAGATAGAAAGATTTTGAATAGAAATATGGTATAGAGTTATTTGCACTCAGTTCCATGTGTAACTGTGAAGAGAGGATATGTGATTAAAAAGAAACTTCAGGGTTTTCTTTAAGGAGATACTAGGACAAAAGGGACTTTCTATTCAAATTTGCCTTTAACTTTCCTTAAGAAAGTGATTACACCATTCAATATAAGAATTTTAGTACTCATGATTAGTGTTTTACATTATATGTGAGGGTGTGTGTTTTAACATGGTCCCTCAGCATTTTACAATATAAATATATGATTGTAAGAGACTTGTCTTACTATTGGCAACCAATATGAAGGGAGTAGGGAGAAAAGAGGCTGGTGGAAGAATACTGTCCTTTAAAAAAAATTAGAATATGTCTATAATCAAAGTCTCTCTACCACTACAATTAGAATTCACATTCAGGTTTGAAAAAAATAAAAATGTTGAAAACCATTTGTGACTACACAAGATGTCTACCTATAGAGTTTTATGATTATCTATCTGTCTATCTATCTATCTATCTATCTATCTATCTATCTATCTATCTATCATCCATCATCTATTTGTTTGTTATTTGTAGCTATGGAATACAGATTTATCGAATCAGATATCTTTTGTTTCTAATTCCTTTATACCTCTCCACATCCCACTTGGAAAAATTCTTATATCTCTCCTCTTTTCCTGCTGCTGTGCTTCACTTATTAACTTCTAACTCTGGGACATATCCTAATAAGCATTTAATCACATTAAATCAAAATCAAAATAAAGCAGAGGAATGAATCAGAATGGAACCTTGACATACATTACACATTGTATTGCATCCCTAAAGCCTATTAAAAAATCAGTGCTTTGGGAAAATAAATTTGTTCCTCACTCTCCAAGCCAGTGGTTAAGAACTAATTGAAAAAGTCATTTTCAAGGATCTGAATTTAAAAAGAGTTTCACACTCAAAATTTTGCTAAATCCAAAGATGGAATTCCCCTTGATGGAGATACACAGGGAGGAAAGAATCAAGCATTTATTACATTTCTACTTTGGTCCAGAAATTATGTTAAATCTTTTACAAATATTACCTCCTTCAATCCTTGCAAAAGCTATGAGAGATAGTTGCTATTATTATCTCTGGTTTACAATTGTTGAAACTTAAGTAGAGAACAGTTAAGCCCCAGGCTACTAAGTGTCTAACACTGGAATTGAAATTGGGTCTTCCTATTTCCTGGACAAATGTTTTTTTACATTATCCTACCTAGTAGCCTGGAGTAATTAAGGAAAGAGGAACTGAGAGACACAGGGCCTCAAATCCTTAGTCCTATGGTAATGGCCAAATGAAAAGAAGGAATTATTCTCTGTGAAAATACAATAAATGTTCAGTGAATCTCAGTTTTGCATGAGGAATTAAAAGGGAAATAAAAGCACAACAAACAACATTCTTTTAATTAGGTATAACTACCTTCAAATTTCTGCATCTTTAATTTGACTTTCTCTTTAAGAAATCACAAAAGTTTTATTTAGATCTCTCTCTTCTCTCTCTCTCTCTCTCTCTCTCTCTCTCTCTCTCTCTCTCTCTCTCTCTCTCTCTCTCTCTCTCTGTCTCTCTGTCTCTGTCTCTCTCTCTCTCTCTCTCTCTGTCTTTTATATTATCATTATTTCCTCAAACATTTCTTCCTCTTTCCCTCCCAGGGAACCAAGCTGTAATATATGTGTGTGTGTGTGTGTGTGTGTGTGTGTGTGTGTTTGTGTGTGTGTGTGTGTATTTTTTTTGAAAAGGAGAAAACAATTAGTAGGCATAACATTGGTATAATGCAAGTATCTAAAAATATTTGAAAAGCAAAACATTTGTGGACCCCCCAAATCTTCAAAGGGGTGAGATGAAAATAGCTTTTCATTTTTCTTTCAAATCTTGCTTGTTCATTATAACTTATAATAATACTCACTTTTGTTTATATATGTGGTTGTAATTTCCATTATTAGAAAGTCAATTTTGTATTCACTGTATATGTTGTTTTATTGGATCTACTTCAAAGCTAATTATTTCATGCAGAGCTTTCCATACTTCTCTGTACTTATGATATTTATAATGTCTTATGTCATATTAACATTCCACTATCTTCCTATAAATTTTGTTTAATAATTCTCTGGTTAATGGATACATAATTATTTTTCAAATTTTTTTTTGCTGTCACAAAACAGGATATTATAAATGATTTGGAATATAATGTGGTCTTTCTAATTATAAATGGCTTCCATGGAGTACTAGCCTAGCAATGAGATAACTCAGTTAAAACATATGGAAAATTTCCCCACTTTATTTGCATAATTTCGAATGTTTTACTATCCTATTCTTTTCTCATCTTTGTTACTTAACATTGTATCAGGTAAAAAAAATTAAGATTGCTTTCATTTCCATTTCTGTTATGACTAATGATTTTTTTAAAACCTCCATATGATTGTTAATAGTTTTCATTTCTTCTTTTGATAATATTTGTTCATATCCTTTGACCACTTTTTAATTTGGAAATGGATTTTGGCCTTCTTTGGGAATTACTCTCCCTTTGGATTTTTCTATCAAAAATTGCTCTGAAATATTGTAAAAGAACACCAGATAGTTACTTTCTCAAATGGGACAAATTTAGTTTATCTTAAATTATCTTTTTAATTGTGAAATTAGCACAATTGGGAAATGATGATTTAAGGAAAACTCCATTTATTCATATACTCTCAAGTGTTTTTAATAGGAATGGATGTTGGATTTTATCAAATGCTTTTTCTGCATCTATTGAGATGATCATATGATTTTTGTTAATTGGTAATTAATATGGTGAATTACACTATTAGTTTTCCTAATATTGAACCAGCAAAATAATTGTATGGACATGTATACATATATTGTATTTAACATATACTTTAACATATTTGACATGTATTGGTCTACCTGCCATCTGGGGGAGAGGGTGAAGGAAGGAGGGGAAAAATTCAAACAAAAGGTTTTGCAACTGTCAATGCTGAAAAATTACCCATGCATGTATCTTGTAAATAAAAAGCTATAATAAAAATTTTCAAAAGACCTCATTTCTAAAATAATAGAGAATTGACACAAATTTATAAGAAATCAATCCATTCTCCATTTGAAAAATGGACAAAAGATATGAAGACACAATTTTCAGATGAAGAAATTGAAACTATTTTACTTTATATGAAAAGATCCTCCAAATCACTATTGATCTAAGAAATAAATTTTTTTTAATTTTTATTTTATTTTATAATTATAACATTTTTTGACAGTACATATGCATGGGTAATTTTTTACAACATTATCCCTTGCACTTACTTCTATTCAGATTTTTTCCTTTCCTCCCCCAACCCCCTCCCCCAGATGGCAAGCAGTCTTATATATGTTAAATATATTACAGTATATTCTAGATACAATATATGTGTGTAGAACCGAATTTCTTGTTGCACAGGAAGAATTGGATTCAGAAGGTAAAAATAACAGTTTACATTCATTTCCCAGTGTTCCTTTTCTGGAAGTAGCTGGTTCTGTCCATCATTAATCAATTGGAATTGGATTAGCTCTTCTCTATGTTGAAGAAATCCACTTCCATCAGCATACATCCTTGTACAGTATCATTGTTGAAGTGTATAATGATCTTCTGGTTCTGCTCGTTTCACTCAGCATCAGTTGATATAAGTCTCTCCAAGCCTCTCTGTATTTCTCCTGTTGGTCATTTCTTATAGAACAATAATATTCCATAACATTCATATACCATAGTTTGCCCAACCATTCTCCAATTGATGGACAACCATTCATCTTCCACATTTTGGCACATACAGGTCCCTTTCCCTTCTTTACTAGTTCCTTGGGGTATAAGCCCAGTAGTAGTATGGCTGGGTCAAAGGGTATGAACATTTTGATAACTTTTTGGGCATAATTCCAGATTGCTCTCCAGAATGGTTGGATTCTTTCACAACTCCACCAACAATGCATCAGTGTCCCAGTTTTCCCACAGCCCCTCCAACATTCATCGTTATTTGTTCCTGTCATCTTAGCCAATCTGACAGGTGTGTAATGATACCTCAGAGTTGTCTTAATTTGCATTTCTCTGATCAATAGTGATTTGGAACACTCTTTCATATGAGTGGAAATAGTTTTAATTTCATCATCTGAAAATTGTCTGTTCATATCCTTTGACCATTTATCAATTGGAGAATGGCTTGATTTCTTATAAATTAAAGTCAATTCTCTGTATATTTTGGAGATGAGGCCTTTATCAGAACCTTTAACTGTAAAATTTTTTTCCCAATTTGTTACTTCCCTTCTAATCTTGTTTGCATTAGTTTTGTTTGTGCAGAAACTTTTTAATTTGGTGTAATCAAAATGTTCTATTTTGTGATCAATAATGGTCTCTAATTCTCCCTTGGACATAAACTCCTTCCTCCTCCACAAGTCTGAGAGGTAAACCATCCCATGTTCCTCCAATTTATTTATGATTTGATTCTTTATGCCTAAATCTTGGACCCATTTTGATCTAATCTTAGTATGTGGTGTTAAATGTGGGTCCATGTGTAGTTTCTGCCATACTAATTTCCAGTTTTCCCAGCAGTTTTTGTCAAATAATGAATTCTTATCCCAAAATTTGGGATCTTTGGGTTTGTCAAAGATTAGATTGCTATTTTTATTCACTATCTTGCCCTGTGAACCTAACCTGTGCCACTGATCAACTAGTCTATTTCTTAGCCAATACCAAATGGTTTTGGTGACTGTTGCTTTATAATATAGTTTTAAATCAGGTACACTTAGAGCACCTTCCTCTGACTTTTTTTTCATTAGTTCCCTTGCAAGTCTCCACCTTTTATTCTTCCATATGAATTTTGTTGTTATTTTTTCTAGGTCATTAAAATAGTTTCTTGGGAGTCTGATTGGTATAGCACTAAATAAATAGATTAGTTTGGGGAGTATTGTCATCTTTATTATATTCGCTCGGCCTATCCAAGAACACTGAATGTCTTTCCAATTATTTAAATCTGACTTTATTTTTGTGGCAAGTGTTTTGTAATTTTGCTCATATAATTCCTGACTCTCCTTTGGTAGATATATTCCCAAATATTTTATACTATCGACTGTTATTTTGAATGGAATTTCTCTTTGTATCTCTTGCTGTTGGATTGTGTTGGTAATGTATAAAAATCCTGAGGATTTATGTGGATTCATTTTGTATCCTGCGACTTTGCTAAAATTCTGAATTATTTCTAATAGCTTTTTAGCAGAGTCTTTGGGGTTCTCTAAGTATACCATCATGTCATCTGCGAAAAGTGACAATTTGATTTCTTCATTTCCTACTCTAATTCCTTGAATCTCTTTCTCGGCTCTTATTGCCGAGGCTAGAGTTTCTAGTACTATATTGAATAGTAATGGTGATAGTGGGTAACCTTGTTTCACTCCTGATCTTACAGGGAAAGGTTCTAGTTTATCACCATTACATATGATGTTTACTGAAGGTTTTAAATATATGCTCCTTATTATTTTAAGGAATAGTCCATTTATTCCTATACTCTCAAGCGTTTTTAGTAGGAATGGATGTTGGATTTTATCAAATGCTTTTTCTGCATCTTTTGAGATGATCATATGGTTTTTATTATTTTGATTATTAAGATGGTCAATTATACTTATAGTTTTCCTAATATTATACCAGCCCTGCATTCCTGGTATAAATCCTACTTGATGATGGTGTATTATCCTGGGGATGATTTTCTGGAGTCTTTTTGCTAATATCTTATTTAAAATTTTAGCATCAATATTCATTAAGGAAATTGGTCTATAGTTTTCTTTCTCAGTTTTCGATCTACCTGGTTTAGGTATCAGTACCATGTCTGTGTCATAGAAGGAATTTGGTAGGACTCCTTCAATCCCTATTTTTTCAAATAGTTTACATAGCATTGGAGTTAGTTGTTCTTTAAAAGTTTGGTAGAATTCACCTGTAAATCCATCTAGTCCTGGGGACTTTTTCTTAGGAAGTTGGTTAATAGCTTGGTCTATTTCTTTTTCTGAGATGGGACTATTTAGACTACTTACTTCTTCCTCTGTTAATCTGGGCAAGCTATATTTTTGAAGGTATTCTTCCATTTCATTTAAGTTATCGAATTTATCGGCATAAAGTTGAGCAAAGAAGCTCCTAACTATTGTTCTAATTTCCTCTTCATTAGTAGTGAGTTCACCCTTTTCATTTTCAAGACTATCAATTTGCTTTTTCTCTTTCCTTTTTTAAATCAGGTTTACTAAGGGTTTGTCTATTTTGTTGGTTTTTTCATAGAACCAACTCTTAGTTTTATTAATTGATTCAATAGTTTTTTTACTTTCAATTTTATTAATCTCACCTTTTATTTTTTGAATTTCAAGTTTTGTGTTTGTCTGGGGGTTTTTAATTTGTTCCTTTTCTAGCAATTTTAGTTGTAAGCCCAATTCGTTGGCCCTATCTTTCTCTATTTTATGCAAGTAGGCCTGTAGAGATATAAATCTTCCCCTTATTACTGCTTTGGCTGTATCCCACACATTTTGGTATGATGTCTCATTATTGTCATTTTCTTGGGTGAAGTTATTAATTATGTCTATGATTTGCTGTTTTACCCAATCATTCTTTAGTATAAGATTATTTAGTTTCCAATTATTTTTTGGTCTATTTTCCCCTGGCTTTTTATTAAATGTTATTTTGATTGCATTATGGTCTGAAAAGGATGCATTTACTATTTCTACCTTACTGCATTTGATTTTGAGGTTTTTATGCCCTAGTATATGATCAGTTTTTATATAGGTTCCATGAACTGCTGAGAAGAAAGTATATTCCTTTCTTTCTCCATTTACCTTTCGCCAAAGATCTATCATATCAAACTTTTCTAGTATTCTATTTACCTCTTTGACTTCTTTCTTATTTATTTTGTGGTTTGATTTATCTAATTCTGAGAGTGCAAGGTTGAGATCTCCCGCTATTATAGTTTTGCTATCTATTTCCTCTTGCAGGTCTCTTAATTTCTCTTTTAAGAATTTAGATGCTGCACCACTTGGTGCATATATGTTTAATATTGATACTGCTTCATTATTGATGCTGACCTTTAGCAGGATATAATGCCCTTCCTTATCTCTTTTAATTAGATCAATTTTTGTTTGTGCTTGATCTGAGATGAGGATGGCTACTCCTGCTTTTTTGGTTTTGCCTGAAGCATAATAGATTCTGCTCCACCCTTTTACTTTTAGTTTGAATGTCTCACCCTGTTTCAGGTGTGTTTCCTGTAAACAACATATAGTAGGATTCTGACTTTTAATCCAGTCTGCTAACTGCTTGCTCTTTATGAGGCAGTTTGCCCCATTCACATTTATGGTTAGAAGGACTAATTCTATATTGCTTGCCATCCTATTAACCCCTGCTTGTGCTTTTCCCCTTTCCTTCCCTTTTACCCTCCTATCCAGTATTAAACTGGTGAACACCACTTGCTTTTCACAGCCCTCCCTTTTTAGGATCCCTCCCCCACCTTAAAGATCCTCCCCTTATTTTACCCCTTTTCCTCGAAATTACTGTATTCCCTTCCCCTTAGCTTACTCCTTCCCTTTCACTTTTCAATGAAATGGAAGAAGTTTCACCATAAAACGAATATGTCTTTTGATACACGCTATGTTCATCTCCCTCCTTTCTTTCTCTCAGATATAATAGGTTACCTTTGCCTCTTCATGAGATGTAGTACCACCACTTTACACTTTTTTATGATATAATCTCCTTTCCACCTCTAGTTTCTAAGACAAATTGTACATATGTTCTTTATATATTTTTGTGACAGAAGTATATTTCTCAAGATTTCTTTTTACCTTTTTAGAAATCTCTTGAGTTCTGTATTTGAAGATCAAACCTTTTATGTAGGTCTGGTTTTTTCATCAAAAATAGATGGAATTCATTTATTTCGTTAAATGTCCATCTTCTTCCCTGGAAAATGATGCTCATTCTTGCTGGGTAAGTTATTCTTTGCTGCATACCAAGTTCCTTAGCCTTTCAGAATATCTGCTAGATCCTAGGTTATCCTTATTGTGGATCCGCCATATCTGAATTGATTTTTTCTAGCAGCTTCCAATATCTTTTCCTTTGTCTGATGGTTCTTGAACTTGGCCACTATATTTCTTGGCGTTTTGATTTTAGGGTCCCTTTCAGTAGGTGATTGATGAATTTTTTCAATGTCTATTTTACCCTCTGTTTCCAGAATGTCTGGGCAGTTCTCTTTGATAATTTCCTCAAAAATCGTGTCCAAGCTCTTTTTTTCCTCCCATTTTTCAGGGAGTCTGATTATTCTCAAATTGTCTCTCCTGGATCTGTTTTCCAGGTCTGTTGTCTTTCTGGTAAGGTACTGGACATTCTTTTCAATTGTTTCATTTCTCTGGTTTTGCTTGACTACCTCTTAGTTTCTCCTTGAATCATTCATTTCTACTTGTTCCAGTCTAATTTTCAATGATGTATTTTCTTCACTCACTTTTTTATGTCTCTTTGTAAATGTCCAATTGAGTTTTTATCTTCTATGGAATTTTTTCCCATTTTATCCATTTTATTTTTTAGAGAGCTTCTTTCTTTTTCCAGCTCACTAATCCTGTTTTCCTTGGAGTTGTTTACCTTTTCCAGCTCACTAATCTTGTTTCTCAATGATTTGATTTCTTTATCCACTCTGTCTTTGAATGCATGGGATGACTTCTCCAGGCTCTCTTGCCAAGCTTCCCTTTCCTTTTCCCATTTCTCTTCCAGCTCTCTTGTGAGAGCCTTTTTGATTTCCTCTATGAGGTTCTTTTGTATTGAGGAGCAGCTTATATCCCTCCCAGGGGATACATCTGGGGACAGTCTGTTCCTAGTCTCCTCAGCATTTGAAGTCTGCTCCCTCTCCACACAGAAGCTGTCAATGGTTAGAGCCCTTTTGAATTTTTTGTTCATTTTGTCAGAGCAGGAATCAAAGAAAACAAACTGACAAGAGAAACAATTGGTCTGTTTTGCGGGGGATGGGGCTGGATGGTATTAAATGGGCTTCCTCTACAGACTGGGGGTAGCGCAGCAGAGAGCCACTAACAGAACAGCAATGACTGTACTGAGTCTGTGCTCTGAGACTCCGAGAACGCACCGAGTCAGTCCAGGTGGGGGTTTGGGGTCCCCGGGCTCTGAGAGATGCTGGCTTTCTGGGATTTTAATCTTCACCTCTAGTGTTTACACCCTCTCCGCTGCTCCTGGCTTACTGCCAAGATGGAGTATCCACACTGGGGCAAAAGCCCTTTCACAGCAACGGCAGAGATCACACCCTTCCCCCTGTGGACTGAGCTGTGTGAGCTGCCTGTCTTGCTCTGGCTTGCCTGCCCTCAGTCTGCGCCCAGTCTGATTGACCCTCCCTCGAGCAAACAGACCTTTTCTGGCGACTTTCAAGGATGTCTTCTCTTGGTGATTATTTGTGGATTTCTTTCTGGGTCAAGCATTAAGTCAGAGGCTTGTCATGAAGTAAGTTCTGAGAGAAAACGAGGAGCTCAAGCAGCTGTCTGCCTCCATGCCGTCATCTTGGCCGGAAGTCCCCTGATAAATAAAATTAAGACTGCACTGAGATAACACTACACACCTCTCAAATTTTCTAAGATTATAGGAAAAGATAATGAATGTTGGAGGGGATGTGGAAAATTGGGATATTGATTAATCGTTGGTGGAACTTTGAATGGATCCAACCATTCTGGAATACAATTTGAAACTAAGCTGGTTTGGATCCACACTTAATACCATATACCAAGATAAGATCAAAATGGGTCCATGATTTAGGCATAAAGAATGATATCATAAATAGATTAGAGGAACAAAGAATAGTCTACCTCTCAGACCTGTGGAGGAGGAAGGAATTTATGACCAGAGGAGAACTAGAGATCATTATTGATCACAAAATAGAAGATTTTGATTACATCAAACTAAAAGGTTTCTGTACAAACAATATTAATGCAAACAAGATTAGAAGGGAAGTAACAAATTGGGAAAATATTTTTACAGTTAAAGGTTCTGATAAAGGTCTCATTTCCAAAATATATAGAGAACTGACCCTAATTTATAAGAAATCAAACCATTCTCCAATTGATAAATGGTCAAGGGATATGAACAATTCTCAGATGATGAAATTGAAACTATAATCACTCATATGAAAGAGTGTTCCAAATCACCACTGATCAGAGAAATGCAAATTAAGACAACTCTGAGAGACCACTACACACCTGTCAGATTGGCTAAGATGACAGGAACAAATAATGATGAATGTTGGAGGGGATGTGGGAAAACTGGGACACTAATACATTGCTGGTGGAGTTGTGAAAGAATCCAGCCATTCTGGAGAGCAATTTGGAACTATGCCCAAAAAGTTATCAAACTGTGCATAACCTTTGATCCAGCTTTGCTGCTATTGGGCTTATATCCCAAAGAAATACTGAGGAGGGGAAAGGGATTTGTATGTGCCAAAATGTTTGTGGCAGTTCTTTTTGTAGTGGCTAGAAACTGGAAGATGAATGGATGTCCATCAATTAGAGAATGGTTGGGTAAATTATGGTATATGAAGGTTATGGAATATTATTGCTCTGTAAGAAATGACCAGCAGGAGGAATACAGAGATGCTTGGAGAGATTTACATCAACTGATGCTGAGTGAAATGAATAGAAGTAGAAGATCGCTGTACACTTCAACAACAATGCTGTATGAAGATGCATTCTGATGGAAGTGGATATCTTCAAAATAAAGAAGATCCAACTCACTTTCAGTTGATCAATGATAGACAGAAACAGCTATACCTAGAGAAGGAACACTGGAAAGTGAATGCAAATTGTTAGCACTACTATCTATCTACCCAGGTTACTTATCCCTTCGGAATCTAATACTTAATGTGCAACAAGAAAATGGTATTTACGCACATATATTGTATCTAGGTTATATTGTAACACATGTAAAATGTATGGGATTGCCTGTCATGGGGGGAGGGAGTAGAGGGAGGGAGGGGATAATTTCGAAAAATTAATATAAGGGATAATATTATAATATATATATATTATATATATATACACATATATATATATATATATGTGTATATATATATAAAAATGTTTGAAATGACCAACAAAATGATTTCAGAGAAGCCTGGAGAGCCTTACTTAAGCCGATGCTTAAGTGAAATGAACAGAACCAGGCAATTGTTATGCATGGCAGCAACAAGAGTATATGATGATCAATTTTGATGAATATGACTCTTCTCAACAACTAGATATTTCAAACAAATTCCAATTGTTCTGTGATGAAGAGAGCCATCTTAACCAACAGACAGGATTATGGGAGATGAGTGTTGACTACAACATAGCATTTTCACTCTTTCTATGGTCATTTGATTTCTTAGGTTTTTATTTTTCCATTTTTATTTTTATTATAGCTTGTTATTGAAAAATCATATGCATGGGTAATTTTTCAACACTGACCCTTGCAAAAACTTCTGTTCCAACTTTCCCCCTTCTTCCCTATACCTCTTTACTAGCTGGCAGGTAGTCCCATACATGTTAAATATGTTAAAGTATGTGTTAAATACAACATATGTATACATATTTATACAGTCGTCTTGATACACAAGCAAAATTAGATTTAGAAAGAAGGCAAAAATAACTTGGAAAAAAAAGTGCAAGCAAACAATAACAGAAAGTGTATATGCTATGTTGTGATCCATACTCATTGCCTGGTGTTCTTTCATTGGGTGTAGCTGGATCTATTCATTACTGATCAGTTGGAACTGGTTTTGATCCTCTCATTGTTGAAGATAGCCACTTCCAACAGAATTGATCCTCATGTAGTATTGTTATTGAAGTGTATAATGATCTCCTGGATCTGCTCATTTCATTTAGTATCAGTTAATGTAAGTGTCTCCAAACCTCTCTGTATCCATCCTGCAGGTCATTTCTTAAAGAAAAATAATATTCTATAACATTCATATACCACAATTTACCCAGCCAATGGATGCCCAATTGATGGGCATCCATTCAATTTCCTGTTTCTAGCCACTACAAAAGGGCTGCCACAAATATTCTTGCACATACAGGTCTCTTTCCCTTCTTTGATATTTTTGTGGGATAGAAGCCCAGTAGTAATACTGCTGGATCAAAGGGTAAGCACAGTTTGACAACTTTTTGAGAATAGTTCCAAATTTCTTTCCAGAATGGTTGTATCTATTCACAAAACCAAGAACAATGAATCAGTGTTCCTGTTTTTTCACATCCCCTTCAAAATTCCTCATTATCTATTGCCAATCTGATAGGTATGTAGTGCTATCTCAGGATTGTCTTAATTTGCAATCCTCTGATCACTAATGATTTAGAATACCTTTTCATATGGGTAGAAATAGTGTCAATTTCATCATCTGAAATTTTTTCTTCATATCCTTTGAACATTTATCAATTGGACAATGGCTTGATACCTTATAAATTTGAGTCAATTTCTCTATATATTTTGGAAATGAAGCCTTTATCAGAACCTTTAACTGTAAAGATGTTTTCCTAAATTATTGCTTTCCTTCTAATCTTTGCATTAGTTTTGTTTGTACAAAAGCTTTTTAACTTGATATAATAAAAGTTTTCTAATTTGTGATCAATAATGATCTCTAGTTCTTCTTTGATCACAAATTCCTTCCTCCTCCACAGGTCTGAGAAGTAAAGTGTCCTTTATTCTTCTGATTTATGTATAATCTCATTCTTTATGCCTAGATCATGAACCTATTTTGACCTTATCTTGGTGTATGATGTTAAGTGTGAGTCAATACCTAGTTTCTGTCGCACTAATTTCCAATTTTCTAACATTTTTTTGTCAGATAGTGCATTGTTATCCCAAAAGTTGAGGTCTTTGGGTTTGTAAAACACTAGATTTCTATAGTTATTGACTATTTTGTCATGTGAACCTAACCTATTCCACTGATCAACTAGTGTATTTGTTAGCCAATACCAAATGGTTTTGGTGTGACTGCTGCTTTATAATATAGTTTTAGATCAGGTACAGCTAGGCCACCTTCACTTGATTTTTTTTTTTTTTTCATTAGTTCCCTTGAAATTCATGACATGTAAATGAATGAAAAAGACAAATACTTCAGATGTTCTAAGAAATTCAGTGGACTCTGAAGATACAAATAAGAGTGAAAAAGCCAAGTTATTCAGGTATTCATTTTTCCTTTGGCTCGATCTGAGATCAGGATGACTACTCCTGCTTTTTGTATTTCACCTGAAGCACAGTAGATTCTGTTCCAGCTTTTTACCTTTATGCTGTATGTATTGTCCTGCTTCAAGTGTGTTTCCTGTAAACAACATATTGTAGGATTCTGGCTTTTAATCCAATCTGCTATCCACCTTCATTTTATGGGGGTTTTTACCCCATTTATGTTTATGGTTAAGGTTACTAATTCTGTATTTCCTGCTATTTTGCTAATGCCAGATTATGCTTTTCTCTTTCCTTTTTTCCTTACCCCCACCTAGTATTAAACTTATTAGCACCACTTGCCTTATGCAGCCTTGCCTCTTCAGGATCCTTCCCTCCCACTTTAGAGTTCCTCTCCTTTTCTTAAATCTTTCCCTTTCAGTTTCTGAATTCCTTTCTATTTATCCTATCCTTTTCCTTTTCCCTTTTCCCCTCCCACTTTTCAATGAGGTGGGAGAAGTTTCTCTGTAAACCAAATATGTCTAATATTATTTTTCTTTGAGCCAATTCTGATGAGAGTAAGATTCACACTATGATTGCCCCCCTCCATTCTTTCCCTCAGATGTAATAGGTTTCCTTTACCTCTTTGTGAGATGTAGTTTCCCTTTTTACATACACTTTTCCCTTTTTCTGATATAATTTCCTTATCATAGCTTGACAATTTTTTTGTTATAACAGTAAATCAAATTATACATGTATTTTTTTATATATAACCATGACAGAAATACAGTTCTCAAGAGTTCTTTTTTTACCTTTTTATGCTTCTCTTGAGTCCTATATTTGGAGGTCAAACTTTTTTGTTTAGCTCCATTTTTTTCATAAGAAATATATGGAATTCAACTATTTCTTTGAATGTCCATTTACTTTTTTACTCATTTTTTTAAGTTAAGTTAAGGTCTACATTTAGGGTGGGAGAGTATTTCTAAGCAACAGCAGCTGTGCTGGGTCAGTGCTGATTCACTCCTGATGCTGGCTCTGCCAGGTGGAGACCTCAGCAATGCCCTGGTGTTCTTTGCTGGGTGCCATGTTTTTGTGGTTGGAGTCTGCTCAGGCACCCTGAGACTGCACTCTTTCCAGATTCTGAGCTGTTCATTCTGGAGTTTGTGGCTAGCTCCCTGGGCCATCCTGTGTCTCTATTGCTTCCTGATTGAAGCAGATTTTCTCTGTTCTGCTTCCTCTTGCAAATCTCCAACACACAGAGGTTGCAAGGCCACACTGAGAATGCTCTGCCTGGGGCCTTGTTCTGTCCTGGCATTTAAGGTCAGCTGTTTGTGCTTTGCTGATTGAAAGATCTTTTCTGGTCTGTTTCCTCCCACAAATTCTCTGCCCCAGGACACTGAGCTATCTGTGCTGGTGCTTGTCCTGGTTGCCCTGGCTGCCACCGTCCCATTTCCAATTGAATCAGACTTTTTTGACAGTATTTGAAATTATCTTCTGCTGATAATTTGTTGCACTCCTGATATTTGTGGGTTCTGCCCATCCAGAGCTAATGAAGAGGCTGGATTTCATAATTATTGTGAGGGTTGTAAAGAAGGTCCGAGAAAAAATGTGTGTCATCTCTACTGTCTTGGCTCCATCCCCCTCTTTTTCCTTCTTGATCCATTTTTTTCCTGTGCAGCAAGATAACTGTATAAATATGTATACATATATTAGATTTAACATATATTTTAACATATTTAACATATATTGGCCTAACTGATATCTAAAGGATGGAGGGGAAGATTTAGAACAGAAGGTTTCTTAAGAGTCAATGTTGAAAAATTGCCTATTAATATGTTTTGTAAATAAAAAAGCTTTAATAAAAATATATAGGTTGAATTGAAATTTGAAGGAAACTAGGCATTCTAAGAATCCAAGATGAGGAAAGGATGGTTGCCATGCTTGGGCAGGAAATACAAATGCAGTGGTCAAAAGTCAGAGAAGAAACTTTTGCAAATGCATGGATGGGAGATGTAAAGATGGGTAGGAAGTATAGTAAGTAGTTCAGTTTAGCTGAAACATCGGTTATAAAAAAGGAGTAATCTATAATATCTGTGGGAAATTGATCTAGATCAACATTATGAAAACCCTTAATTGCTAAACAGAGCAGATTCAATTGTATATTAGATAAAGTCCTCTGGACCATGTTTTTGAGTGGGAGTATGTCATGATTAGATCTGGACTTTAGGAGTATCACATAGACAGTTATGTGGAAGATGTATTAAAGATGAAAAATTCAAGGTATCAGATAGTATAAGAAGTCCATTAAAATATTATTTGTGAGAAGTCATGTTAGGAGATGTCATGGGAGTAGATAGAAGGGACAGATTCAAAAAATGTTGTAGAGGTAGAATTAATTACACTTGGTCAATTATCATATAAGAAGGAGAAGTGAGTGAGAATGATGCGCACACACACACACACACACACACACACACACACACACACAAATCATCCAAGGTTGTGAAACTGGGGCTTTATTAGAATAAAGGTACATTCAATAAAACTTTACAAAATGAGAAAATAATTGAGTTTGGGAGAAATAAAGAAAATTTCTGTGTGAAGGGATGAGTTTTACATCTAAATGGGAATTTTGATTAGAAGTATTCAATTGAGAGTTGGTTATACAGTCAGATTAATTTCTTATGCTAGTTATCTACTACCATGTCTTACTGCTACCATATTATTTACAAGTAGGATATCTCACAATAGGATATCTCACAATGAAATTATTAATTCCTGATTCTTTCCCTGGTATAATACCTCCCACAGCCATGGTCCTTAGAAAGATTGAAAGGCTTGTTAAAGAAGAACTGCAAAAGAAAAGAAAATCTTCATAACTTGTTTTTCTTCAAATCTCATCCTTTAACAGTCAACTTTACTAGTGAATTAGAGCAAAATTGAGATCCATAAACTTTTAAAACCAAATGTTTTGATCATTATTTTAATATAATTTATTTGCTTTGTTATTCTACATCTTGTATTTTATACATTAAAAAACAAAAACAAAACAAATAAACAAAAAAAAAAACTATATTCTGGAAATTCTTTACCACATTGTCAAAGGTATTAATCACATGCTTGCACACACGCACACACACACACACACACACACACACACACACACACACACAAACAACAATGAAATGAAACAACAACAATGACAACATCAAAACTGGAAAATTATTCTTATTTCCTATAGTCATTCTAATTCTTCAAATTTACCCTACACTTCCAGCTTTCTTGAAGAATTCTTTGCTTTCATCTTTCTCAATCCTGTTTCTTAACTTCTTGTTTGTTGATAAATCTTCAGTTTTTGTGTTATAATGTATTTCTTCTGGTTTTCTTCCAGTACTCTTGGATTGGTTATATGTAGCGAGCTGTTCTCTCCAGAAGCTGTCGGATCGCTCTCTGGGAAGAGATCTGCTGTGTCTACTCAAATCTCTCAGACAGATTCTTCTTCCTGTAGTGAACCGTTGTCTCCAGGCAGTTGCTGTTAACTCTTGTCCAGAGAAGTGACTTCCCTTCCTGCAGAGAGCCCCATCAGGCCTGATGTAATGCAGAGACTTCTTCTTGAATCCTGGCTCTGAATCTCCTCCAGCTCTTGTCCTTCCCCAGGCAGACTGCTCTCCAGGCCCAATGTTGCCTCTTTTATCCTCCCAGAGAATGGGCGTGGGATAATGCAAGGGCTTCTGGGAAGAACCACTTCAACCAATGAGCTTGCTCCTTCTAGGATTCCTAAGGTGTAAACTCCCTTTACAGGTCTGAGCCAGAGAACTGAGTTCTCACCTTGTAATTGTCCAGACAACCTGAATTCTCACCTTGTCACTGTCCAGACAACCTGAGTTCTCACCTAGTAATCCTAACAGTTATATACCTTTCATTTTAACTCATAATTGTTTTTAGCTATCCTCTTAAATCTCTACTTGCTTCTGGGCAACAGCATTTGAAATAGCAAAATTCTCTTAGGGACCATTAACAAGGAAGAAGAAATATTATTTTTCCACAGAGAAATAAATGTTTTCTGGGTAACTGAAAATCTTACCAAATATTCTTATTCAGAAGATGAGCCATAGATGCAAAAAAGCTTATTAACAAACCAAATAATTCCACTAGCTTAGTGACTATACCATTCATCTTCCCTGACTACATTAAATCCCAAGTTCACAATCTGTTTTAAGTGAAATTAGTCACTATCCAATTGTTGAAAGTCTCATAATATTTAGATGTCTTCATGGCTGCTTGCAGTGTACCATTAAATGAGAAAAACTAGGACAGATACCTACTTCAGTGGGAGGTGGAAGGATGGAAGGCATCTTCTTTCCTAACTGTCATCTTTGTCACTTAAGGTTTTAATTGGTTCCCATTGCCAAAAATGAGAAATACTAGAGGATCATTAAAATGTTTCCAACAGGGGGAGGAGCCAAGATGGTGGAGAAGCCAGATGGAACTTTCTAAGCTCTCTAATTCCCTTTCTACAAAGTATTTAATTCAGCCTCAAAAATAGCGCTTGATGGGTAAAACCCACAAAGATTGGAAATACAAAAACTTATCAGTGGAAGAGAATCTGGAATATCACCAGGAAAGGTTTGACCTGAGGTGGTGGGAGCAGACCAGCACAAAGCAGGGAGAGAAATGGGAGTGGGGAGGTATCCTCATTTGGAATGTTTACACAGATTTCTCTGCCTGAGCCTGACTGCTTTGCTTTGGTGGTAGAGTAGGGGATCAGCAGAGAAATTGGAGCCTGGTGTTGTGGGTACTCTGAGGGACTCCAGAGCCTGAGAGGATCTGACTGTGCTCACCCAGGACTGGAAGTGACCTAGCACAGACCATAACACAACTCTTCCCAGCATTCAGCAGTGAGGGACTTGTGGGGGGGGGCCGTCACACAGAGCAGGGGCACAACCCAAGGCAGCCTTTCATCTGTATAGTAGAATTTCCCCACCCTGACTGCGCTCCCACAGAGAGGGACACTTCTGATGGGGTGAGGGACAGGGCTATCACAAATACTCAAAATGGGCTTGGGGGGAGCAGGGATACCTTTGCTCCTTAACCACTAGCCCCAAGGCGGTCACTAATCCTCACAGTGGGGCTCCTCTAGGCCACTTACACAGCCTGGCCTGTGATACCCAGGCATAATCACTTCCCCATGGAGCTCTTCCCAGAGCCTTCCTACAGCTTGGCTGTTCCATGCAGCCTACTGAGAGGGCAAATACTGTCCTTAAACCCATCCTTGCTCTGCTGAAGAAACTGGTAATCTCCTTACCTGAGGGCTGACCCTGAAGGCTTTAAAAAATGAGCAAAAAAAATGAAGGAAATGATTGAAAGCTTCTATACAGAAAAAGATCTGGCTTCCAAACCTGAGGGGGCTAATAGCAGACAGTGTCCAGACGATTCCCCAAATAATGCTTTACTAGAAGAAACTATTAAAAATCTGAAGAGAGAATTAAAACAAAAATGGGGAAAGGAAAGAGAAGCTATGCTAGAGTATAAAAATGTCCTGAAAAGTGAATTAGAAAAGGTAAAAAACTTCCTGAAATGTGAATTGGAAAAGGTAAAGATTCACAGGAAGTGCAGGGAAACAGAATTAAGGAGTTGGAAAAGGTAAAGAAATCACAGGAAAGTAGGATCTGTTGATTGGAAAAGATAAAGAATTCCCAAGAAAGTAGGATTTGTGAATTGGAAAAAGAAAATAACTCACTAAAAACAAATTTAGTGAAATGAAAAAAAATTCCATGGAGCAAACCAGCTCATTTAAAAACTCAACTGGACACATACAAAAAGAAGTTTAAAAAGCTAATGAAGAAAATAACTCATTAAAAATCAGAACTTAACAAATAGAAATGATTCACTGAGACACCAAGAATCAGTCAAGCAAAGCCAAAAAAATGAAAATCTGCAGAAAAAGGTCAGCTATCTACTTGCCAAAACGACAGATCTGGAAAATAGATCTAGGAGAGACAATCTGAGTATTATTGGACTTCCCGAAAATTATGATGAAAAAAGAGCCTAGATACTATTTTACAGCAAATCATCAAAGAGAACTGCCCAGAGTTAATAGAAACGGAAGGTAAAATAGACATTGAAAGAATTCATCTAACACCTTCTGAAAGAGACCCTAAAAAAATATTACAAGCAAACAAGAAAAAAACAATTCAAATACCAAGGTGACACAATAAGGGTCACTCATGATCTGGCTGCCTCTACATTAAAGGATCTAAGAGCTTGGAATCTGATATCCTGAAAGACAAAAGAAAATGGAATCCAGCCAAGAATAAAATACCCAGCTTAGTTGACCATTTTCTTCCATGGAAGAAGATGGACATTTAATGAAACAGATGAATTCCATATGTTTCTAAGTAAAAAACAAGGTCTAAAGAAAAAATTTGATCTCCAATCATAGGACTCAAGAGAAGCAGAAAAAGGTGAAAGGGACTCTTGAGAACTGTATTTTTGTTGTGTATATATATTAAGACTACATATATAATTAGATTTTAAGGATACAACAACAAAAAAAGGGAATTAGAAATGGAAAGGGGATAGTGTAATAAAAGGAGAAAGAGGAGATAAAAAAGGGAAACCACATCCTAACAAAAAGGCAAAGAAAACCTATCATATCTGAGGGAAGTTAGAGAGGGGGAGAAACATTGGGTGAACTTTACTCCCATCAGAATTCGCTCAAAGAGAAAATAATTAACGTATTAGTTTTACAGAAAATTCTTTCTCTCCTCATTAAAAAGAGGAAAAGGAAAAGGGAAAAGGAAAAGAGCAATAAGGAAAGGGAATAAGAAAGGGAAAGATATTTAAAGGGAGGAGGGAGAGATATTGAAGAGGGAGAGCTGTGTGACTCAAGTGGGGCTCATAAGTTTAATACTGGGAAATGGGTTGGGGGGTAAAAAAAAAAAGCATAATCAGGGGATAATATGATGGCAGGAAATACAGAATTAGTAATTTTAACTGTAAATGTGAATGGGATGAACTCTCCCATTAAGCAGAGAAGGATAGCAGACTGGATCAAAAGTCAGAACCCTACAATATGTTGTTTACAGGAAACACATTTAAAGCAGGGAGATACATGCAGAGTAAATGTAAAAGGCTGGAGCAGAATCTATTATGTTTCAAGTGAAGTAAAAAAAGGAGGGGTAGCCATCCTTATCTCAGATCAAGCAAAAGCAAAAATTGATCTAATCAAAAGAGATAAGGAAGGAAGCTATATCCTGCTAAAGGGTAGCATAGACAATGAAGCCATATCAATATTAAACATATGGACCAAGTGGTATAGCATCTAACTTGCTAAAGGAGAAGTTAAGAGAGTTGCAAGAAGAAATATACAGCAAAACCATAATAATGGGAGATCTTAACCTTGCACTCTCAGAATTAGATAAATCAAACCACAAAACAAATAAGAAAGAAATTAAAAAGTTAAATAGTACATTAGAAAAACTAGGTATGATAGATCTTTGGAGAAAACTGAATGGTGACAGAAAGGAGTATACTTTCTTCTCAGCAGTTCATGGAACTTATACAAAAATTGACGCTATATTAGTACATAAAGATCTCAAAATTAAATGCAGGAAGGCAGAAATAGTAAAGGCTTTCTTTTCAGATCATGATGCAATAAATACTACATTCACCAAAATGTTAGGGGTAAATATATCAAAAAGTAATTGGAAGCTAAATAATCTCATCTTAAAGAAAGATTGGGTGAAGCAGCAAATTATAGACACAATTAATAATTTCACTCAAGATAATGACAATGATGAGACACATCATACCAACATTTGTGGGATGCGGCTAAAGTGGTAATAAGGGGAAAGTTTATATCTTTGGAGGCTTACTTGAAGAAAATAGAGAAAGAGAAGATTGATGAATTGGGCTTACAACTTAAAAAGCTAGAAAAAGACCAAATTAAAAAACCCCAATCAAATACTGAACTTGAAATTCTAAAATTAAAAAGAGAAATTAATAATATTGAAAGTAAAAATACTATTGAACTAATAAATAAAACTAAGAGTTGTTTTTATGAAAAAAACAATAAAATAGATAAACCTTTAGTAAATCTGATTAGAAAAAGGAGAGAGGAAAATCAAATTGTTAGTCTTAAAAATGAAAACGGGGAACTGTCCACCAATGAGGAAGAAATTAGAGAAATAATGACTTACTTTGCCCAACTTTATGCCAACAAGTTTGATAATCTAAGTGAAATGGAGGACTACCTCCAAAAATATAGGCTTTCCAGATTTACAGAGGAGGAAGTAAACTGCTTAAATAATCCCATTTCACAAAAAGAAATAGAGCAAGCTATTAATCAACTCCCTAAGAAAAAAATCTCTAGGACCAGATGGATTCACAGGGGAATTCTACCAAACGTTCAAAGAACAATTAGCTCCAATGTTATATAAAGTATTTGAAAAAATAGGGAATGAAGGAGTCATATCAAACTCCTTTTATGATACAGACATGATACTGATACCCAAACCATGTAGGTTGAAAACAGAGAAAGAAAACTATAGACCAATCTCCCTAATGAATATTGATGGTAACTTAAATAAGATATTAGCATAAAGACTACAGAAAATTATCTCCAGGATAATACACCATGATCAAGTAGGATTTATACCAGGTAAGCAGGGCTGGTTCAATATTAGGAAAACTATCAGTATAATTGGCCATATTAATAATCACATTAACAAAAATCATATGATCATCTCGGTAGATGTAGAAAAAGCATTTGATAAAATTTAACATCCATTCCTATTAAAAACTCTTGAGAGTATAGAAATAAATGGACTTTTGCTTAAAATAATCAGTAGTATCTATTTACAACCATCAATAAGCATCGTATGTAATGAGGAAAGATTGCAACCATTCCCATTAAGATCAGGGGTGAAACAAGGTTGTCCACTATCATCATTACTAATCAATATTGTATTAGAAATGCTAGCTTTGGCAATAAGAGTGGAGAAAGAGATTAAAGGAATTAGAGTAGGTAATGAGGAAACCAAAATATTACTCTTTGTGGATGATATGATGGTATATATAGAGAATCCCAAAGATTCAACTAAAAAGCTATTAGAAACAATCCACACCTTTAGCAAAGTTGCAAGATACAAAATAAATCCATATAAATCATCAGCATTCTTATATGTCACTAGCAAAGTCCAACAGTTAGAGCCACAGAGAGAAATCCCATTTAAAGTAACTACTGATAGTATAAAATATTTAGGAATCTATCTGCCAAGGGAAAATCAGAAACTATATGAGCAAAACTACAAAACACTTTCCACACAAATTAAGTCTGATCTAACCAATTGGGAAAATATTAAATGCTCTTGAATAGTGTGAGCAAATATAATAAAGATGACAATACTACCGAAACTAATCTATTTATTTAGTGCTATACCAATCAGACTCCCCAAAACACTATTTTAATGACTTAGAAAAAATAACAACAAAGTTCATATGGAAAAACAAAAGGTCAAGAATTTCAAGGGTATTAAAAATCAGATGAAGGTGGCCTAGCTGTACCAGATCTAAAAATATATTATAAAGCAGCATTACCAAAACCATTTGGTATTGGGTAAGAAATAGACTAGTCGATCAGTGTCTAAAGGACAAAATAATCAATAACTCTAACAACCTAGTGTTTGACAAACCCAAGGACCCCAGCCATTAAAATAAGAACTCAATGTCTGAAAAAAATTGCTGGGAAAATTGGAAATTAATATGGCACAAACTAGGCATTGATCCACACTTATCACCATACATCAAGTTCAGGTCAAAATGGGTTAATGACCTAGGAATAAAGAATGAGATTATAGATAAATTAGAGAAACTTAGGATAGTTTAACCTCTCAGACCTGTGGAAGAGGAATGAATTCATGTCCAAGGTGGAACTAGAGATCATTATTGATCATGCATTGATTACATGAAATTGAAAAGTTTTTGTACAAACAAAATCAATGCAGATAAAATTAGAAGGGAAACAATAAACTGGCAAAAAATGTTTACAGTCAAAAGTTTAGATAAAGGCATCATTTCCAAAATATATAGAGAACTGACTCTAATATATAAGAAATCCAGCCAATCTCCAATTGATAAATGGTCAAAGGATATGAACAGACAATTCTTGGATAAAGAAATTGAAACTATTTGCAGTCATATGAAAAGATGCTCCAAATCATTAATCAGTGAAATGCAAATTAAGACAACTCTGAGATACCACTACACACCTTTCATATTGGCTAGAATGACAGGGAAAGGTAATGCAGAATGTTGGAGGGGATGTGCAAAAACAGGGACACTGATACATTGTTGCTGGAACTGTGAATACATCCAGCCATTCTGGAGAGCAATTTGGAACTATGCTCAAAAATTTTTCAGACTGTGCATACCCTTTGACCCAGAAGTGTTGCTACTGGGTTTGTATCCCAAAGAGATCTTAAAGAAGGGAAAGGGACCTGTATGTGCAAGAATGTTTGTGGCAGCCCTCTTTGTTGTGGCCAGAAACTGGAAACTATGTGGATGCCCATCAATTGGAGATTGGCTGAATACATTGTGGTGTATGAATAGTATGGAGTATTATTGTTTTGTAAGAAATGACCAACAGGATGATTTCAGTAAGGCCTGGAGAGACTTACATGAACTGATGCTGAGTGAAATGAGCAGGACCAGGACATCATTATATACTTCAAAAACAATACTGTATGATGATCAATTCTGATTGACGTGGCCCTCTCCAGCAATGAGATGAACCAAATCAATTCCAATAGAGCAGTAATGAACGGAACCAGCTACACCCAGCAAAATAACTCTGGGAGATGACTATGTACCACTACATAGAATTTCCAATCCCTCTAATTTTGTCTGCCTGCATTTTGGATTTCCTTCACAGGCTAAATGTACACTATTACAAAATCTGATTCTTTTTATTCAGCAAAACAACTGTTTGGTCATGTATACATATATGGTATTTAATTTGTACTCTAACATATTTAACATGTATTGGTTGACATGCCATCTGGGAGGGAGGGAGAGGAGAAATTGGAACAAAAAGTTTGGCAACTGTCAATGTTGTAAAATTACCCATGCAAATAGCTGGTAAATAAAAACTATTAATAAAAAATGTTTCAAACTATATCAAGGAATTTCCAGCTACATCTATTTTCTTGGCCTTAGTCTAAAATAATAACATCCTTCTTCTAATCAAAATAAGATGTTATCATAAATATGATATCATAGAATGACAAAACTAAATCATCTTCTAGTACAGTTCAATAACTACATTTTATATAACTAAAAATATGCCAAGAAAGATGTGATTTCACTAAACTCACAATGAAATGGTGATATAGACACCAATATTAAAACACCAAATTGACTCACATGCATGAACACATGAGTGAGAGGGGATGAGGAAAAATATCCAGCAGGAAAAAGATAATTTATTTATACATATACTATTCATTTATTTTCTTTTTCCATCTTTTATTTTCTATAAGTAAATCAAAAATATCCATCTCCTATAAAATGAATGCCCTGAACACTGACCATGACAATACTTATTTGATCCTTATTTATTTTCCAAGAATAAAGTAATGATTCTGATAGTTAAGTGACTCAAATTCATAAATCCTTGCCTTTCCTTCTGAAATTTAGACTCCTTATTGCTTAAGTAGTAGGCCAAGAATTAAAATCTAGAGAATAAACTTAATAGAAATATTAAGAGAATAAAATAGTACTTAACTCTATTCATAAACATGTCTGACAAGGTGAGAGCATAGAACTTCAGGTTCAAATTTTTAAGCAACAATGTGCTTTTGGGGAGCAGAAAATCTATTCACTGATGAAGGAAAAGTATTTAGGTCACCTGTGTAAATGCAGAAATCCACTGAGATACTGCTGAGACTTTCCACTCTTTCTTATCTCTACTTTTAAACTGTATGACAAAGTTCACTGAAATAAATTATAGCCTATGCCTTGAATGTAAGAGTTCTAACATCCTATAAAAACTCTTCACTCTGAAAGCTCAACTCTTTCTTATAGAGTCTCAACATTATGATATAACTATGTATGATGGAGTGAGGACCAGAGTTGGAATAGAAATCCTCTGTTTTTGTTTTGTTTTCTTTTTTTTTCCTCTTTATTCAGCGATCTGTGATATATGATGAGCAACTTTTATTTGGATTGAGTGTTGTGTGGTGACAATTGTTTTTGCTTTACAGAGAGTGTTACCAAAATACAAAGATGAAAGACTGCCTCATTGTATAAAGAGTAGATTTGGAAATGAAAAAAAAATCCTCCAAATATATTATGACTACTGCACATTGTAGCTCTATAATGTACAATAGTTCCTGTGTAATCTCTCCTCAAATCTGCATTTACAACTTCAATGAAAACATAAGAATGAACCAATTCAAAGCATCATAAATAATTATATATATGATGGCGGGAAGTAAAATATTTTTTAGCAAGTGAACAGTGACAAGAAAATAAAGATACTGGTGTCTATTAGTGGTTTACCATATCAGCCTCATTTATGACACACTCATCTTTTTCCTAGAGAATAACAAAAAAAAAATGTAAACAACAAAACTAGCTCATATGCTTAAAGATAAAATTAACCTTTGAGCTGCTTAAAGATAAGCTGCTTATAGCTTTGAGCTCTCATCTTGTTCAGTCTCCTCAGTTTACAAATGGGGAAACTGAGTCACAAGGCATTTAATTTACTTGATTTCACTTAAGCAGATCATATTATCTCCCAATGTAGTACATTCTAATACTGTATAACTAAATGCTAGAGAGTTGATCTCCTAATCTATTAACCATCTTTTAAATATGTTTGATGTGTTTGATGCATTGTTGTATATAATTTTTTTAATTAATAGGTCATAAGTCCACTGGTGTCTTTATTTTTAGTATTAAGGTCAAAGAAAGTATAAACTGAATACATTTTGATATCTAGAAGATGTGTTCTTGTCCTAATACTTTTCTAAAATGATTTGGGAAGTGTTTTTAAATTATGGAAATGCTTATTTCTTTATATGTCTAGGTGAAACTCAAAAGGAGGTTTAAATATGCTTACAAATATATTTTCATACTAATTTCATATTATTATCCTTCTAAAGTATAGGAAATTGGCTTATTAATTTTTTCTATCCTCCAACAGGGAACTAATATGGATTTTCTGAAGTATTATTAACTTCTCTCTAGAAATTGATTTGCATTGACTTTTTATACATTCTGTATGTAATTTTCTATGTATCCATTATTTCTCCTAAATATAACATAGACTCTTTTGTGTCCAAGTTTTTCCATTTTTGTCTATAAGACTATCATCTATCATGTTGCCTTGCACATAGAATAGCTTGAAAATTACTTGTTGATTGAATGAATTTATTCCTGAGGGGCTTCAATTACAGACTTTGTTCTTATTACATCTAGTCATTCAACCAGTTCCAAATGCATATAACCTTGCTGTCATCTCACTAACTTCTCATCTTTTAAGGAAAACATGTTAAATTTCTGTCAAAAAACTCTGAAATCAAACAAAAGTATACATACACTATTTCCCTGATCTACAAGTATAGAAATATTGTCAACAAAGGGAATAATGTAGAAAAATATGGCATGAGTTGTTCTTGAATCTTAACATCATTTTTATTCTCATTGCTGCTATTCCCTTTCTAAATGTTCACAATTAATTCTATTAATGATATATTTTAAACATTTTTAGATTCCCCTCTCCCTTGGAAATTACTATAATCTTCTTATGATCAAGAATGATGGGTAACCTTTGTTTCTATTGGCAATTTGGAGGGGGATCTATGAATTGTTGGTTAAATATATGATTGGAGTCTTAATACTCAATAGTAATGAAAGGATGGAGAATTTACTATAAATTTGAAATTATTTGAACTAGATCCCTCAACTAGGTATAATTAAATGGTTTGTTTCAAGATTAGATCTACCATCTATGTTTACTTAACCCTAACCACAACACTCTCATGTGCCACAAGAAATAGGATATTACTGGTAAACCTACATAATAACACCACTATTAACAGCAACAACAATAAATAATAGCAATAATAATAATAATAATTAACATTTATATAATGCTTACTATGCTTCAATAATTGTGCCAGGTATGACAATTATTATCTCATTGGAGCCTTACCAAAAAAAAAATAAATAAATAAATAAAAATCCTGTGCGAATATTGTTATCCCCATTTTAAAAATGAAACTGAGGCAAAAAGAAATTAAGTGACTTGCCTAATGTAACACAACTAATATCTGAATCCAGATTTGAATTTAAGTTATGCTAACTCCAAGCCCAGAACTCTATTCATTGTGTTGCCTGGGATTTTTATAATTTTGTAAAAAAAAAAATAACATCTAACAAGATTTATTTAACAAGGCAATAACTCCCTTCCTCTCATACTTCATTTTTTATTTTTGTTTTCAATTCATACCCTTGATTTTACCAATATGATTTCAGTGAATTGACATTTCCAGTCCTTCTGGTATATATCTTGCCACTGGCAGAAAGAGGTGACTTTTCTATGTACTGTCCTCTTTCACATCAATCCAATTTAATTGTAAGTCATAACATCGTCTTGATGTCATAGTCCTTTTCAAGAATAAAGAACATGCTGTGAATATTATAATTGCCCCATTAGAAACCCACTTCCAGTTGCACAACACAGCCTTTTTCTTCCTTCCCTTCTCTCCCTCTTTTTTCTCCTATCTTTCTGTCCATATGGAGAATCATAACCTGGCCTGTGGGTGCTCTGCTCAAAGAACAGAAATTTATTTATTGAAATGCAGAAAAATATTTTAGGATTTAGATGATATATTTCTTTTTTGTGGACTATGATTTAAATCAAAATATCACCTCTCCTTAATTGGCCAGCAATAGATTCCAACCCAAGCATTATTTTTTCATTGTTTGAATTCTTATGCCTTGCAGTATAAATAGCAGTCATTTCTGTCTTGGACAAAATTAGAAGTGGGAAAGAAGTTAACTCAAAAAGGGCAATGCCTCCCACAACATCCATGGCAATTTCCAGTCATCCTGATTTATATCTTGCTACTGGACCCAGATGGCTCTGGAGGCATGAATGAGGTTGGTGATTTTCTACAGCCCTCTCTCTTAAATCTCATTTACTTGCAAGTCATAATGTCGCCTTGCTTATATAATGGTTTTATTCCAGAAAAAAAATGATAAATAATAATTTATGAGTTAATTTCTATTAATTGTTATGCAATATGTAGTCTGATAGCTTTCTATAACAGAGAGCTTAAATACCTTACCCAGCCGAGTGAATATAGTAAAGATGACAATACTCCCCAAACTAATCTATTAATTTAGTGCTATACCAATCAGACTCCCAAGAAACTATTTTAATGACTGGAAAAAATAACAACACAATTCATATGGAAAAATAAAAGGTTGAGAATATCAAGGGAATTAATGAAAAAAAAAGTCATATGAAGGTGGTCTAGCTGTACCTGATCTAAAGCTATATTATAAAGCAGCAGTCACCAAAAACATTTCGTATTGGCTAAGAAATAGACTAGTCGATCAATGGAACAGATTAGGTACACACAGCAAAACAGGGTACAACTATAAAATTTAGTGTTTGACAACCCAAAGATACCAACTTTTAGGATGAGAATCCGTTATTTGAAAAAAAAAAACTATTGGGAAAACTGGAAATTAGTATGGCAGAAATTAGATATGGACCCACACTTAACACCATATACCAAGATAAGATCAAAATGGACCCATGATTTAGGAATAAAGAATGAGATCATAAATAGATTAGAGGAACAGAGGACAGTCTACCTCTCAGAATTGTGGAGGAGGAAAGAGAACTAGAGATCATTATTGATCACAAAATAGAAGATTTTGATTACATCAAATTAAAAAGCTTTTGTACAAACAAAACTAATTCAAACAAGATTAGAAGGGAAGTAACAGATTGGGAAAATATTTTTTCAGTTAAAAGTTCTGATAAAGGCCTCATTTTCAAAATATATAGAGAACTAACCCTAATTTATAAGAAATCAAACCATTCTGCAATTGATAAATGGTCAAAGGATATGAACTGACAATTTTCAGATGATGAAATTGAAACTCTATCCACTCATATGAAAGAGTGTTCCAACTCACTACTGATCAGAGAAATGCAAATTAAGACAACTCTGAGATACCACTACACACCTGTCAGATTGGTTAAGATGACAGGAAAAGATAATAATGAATGTTGGAGGGAATGTGGGAAAACTGGGACACTGGTGGAGTTGTGAAAGAATTCAGCCATTCTGGAGAGCAATTTGGAATGATGCTCAAAAAGTATCAAATTGTGCATACCGTTTGATCCAGCAGCGCTACTACTGGGCTTATATCCAAAAGAAATACTAAAGATGGGAAAGGGACCTGTATATGCTAAAATATTTGTGGCAGCTCTTTTTGTAGTGGCTAGAAACTGGAATGAGTAGATGCCCATCAATTGGAGAATGGTTGAGTAAATTATGGTATATGAATGTTATGGAATATTATTGCTCTGTAAGAAATGACCAGCAGGATGAATACAGAGAGGTTTGGAGAGACTTGCATGAACTGATGCTGAGTGAAATGAGCAGAACCAGGAGATCACTATTCACTTCAACAATGATACTGCATGAAGATATATTCTGATTGAATTGGATATATTCTACATAAAGAAGATCTAATCAACTTCCAGTTGATCAATGATGGACAGAAACAGCTATAACCAGAGAAGGAACACTGGGAAGTGAATGTAAACTTTTTGCACTACTGTCTTTCTACCCAGGTTACTTATACCTTTGGAATCCAATTCTTACTGTACAAGAAAATTGGTTTTACACACATATATTGTATCTAGATTATACTGTAATACATTTAATATGTATGGGATTGTCTGTCATCTAGGGGAGGGAATAGGGGGAGGGAGGGGAAAATTTGGAAAAATGAATACAAGGGATAATGTTGTACAAAAATTATTCATATGTACTGTCAAAAAATTATAATTGTAAAATTAATTAAAAAAAAAAAACAAATAAAAGGAAAAATGGCTTCCAAAAAAAAAATACTTTACCCAGCAGAGGTGAATCTTTAACCTTGAGAAAAGCACTAGAATTGGAGATAGAGAACCTAAATATGAAATCTAGAATTATTGGTCTTTACTCATGTTACTCTGGACTAGTCACATCTCTCTAAACCTTAATATCTTCATATATAAATTTTGTATTTGATTATATCTAATTTCTTGTCTAGCTTTGTATTCTATAATCCTATGATCTCTAGTATAATAAATTGTAACATTCTAGTATCAAGTTTTGTCTTATCAAAATAGCTTATCATATTGATGGTAGAAAACACTTTAATTGCACAAAATATTATTGTTAATTTATCTGGCTAATTTATCAAATCTATTAAACATTCTCCAATATTATAGTCATTATTATGCAGCCCATATTTTAAATCTTAAATGGGAGAATCTGAAATAATTTTCTGTGGTTTTTATAATTTGTGTTCAGGATTACAAATTGTTAATTCTATTGAAAAAAATGGAATGTTTATAAATTGTAATGGGAAATAGAGATGGGTAGTTACAAATATAATCATGTTGATTTTTTATTTAAAAAAATGCATCAAACTTAATTGTCTCTCCTTTTTATATACCCCTTCCGAAGTTTTAGTTCATTGTTTTTTAATTGAAAATGAAAGTTGTTCCAAGTACCATTTAATAAAAATGGATTTAGATATAATAGAAAGGATTAGAGAACAGAAAATAAATTATTTTCCTTTTTAATATTACAATGTTGCATAATGCATACCCACTAATTGCTTTGGAAATTAGCTCTCAAACAATATTACTTAAATATGAGATTAAAGTTTAGATACTGCAGTATAATTATTAAAAATCTTGTGTAAATTTTCAAATTATTGGTAGAATTGTTTGAATTCCCTCATTGGCCTAATTAAGCTATGCATTGTTAATGAGTTATATATCATAATGGAGAGAGAAAAAGAAAGTAATTCCAGTGCAAATAAATTTGGATAGTGAAAATCTCTAGTATTTACTTGTGAATTGGGGTTTATTAATTAATTTCAATTTAAAATTTTAGGAGATACCTATTAAGTTCTAGAATATGAGAATATTTTATAAAATGAAATAATACTAAAGTTCAAAAAACATATACATTCTACTAGAGTTGGGAGAAAATGATATATACAAAATATTAAGTAATATTAAGTAACCATTATTCACATTATATCACACAAACATTTTATATTCCAGAATATCCTCCTTTCCTGAACTTCTGAACTCAGAAATCTAAGAATTACTTTTTCAGTTTTTCAAACTATCTCCATAGTTGGAAAGCGCTCTCTCCATAATTTTAACATTTATGATCACTAAATTCCTTCTAGACTCCACTCACATATCACCTCCTATGGGATTTCTATTCTGATTTCCTAGTTTTGAGTTCTTTAGCCAGAAGTTTGCTAGAGTCAGTTTTAAGAAAGTGATGGAGAAAATGTTAATAATACAGATTAAACTTAAAAAAAAAAAAAAAAAAAAACTTTTTTACATTGCCAGCTCTTGAATATTTATTAATACATCAATAAATTTCTCCTTCCTTGAATTGTCATATCATTGGTTTCATTGACATAAAACTTTCAAGTAAACTCAAATTACTAGAGAGTCTGGCTGACATCTTTGGGAAGAATAAAAACATCACTATAAAACTTCAGCAGTATAGTCAGGAGAGATAAGACAGTTTTATTCCTTAAGACATAAAGTTTGGCAAGAATTTCTATAGTCATCATAGCATGTAGATAGAGAAATACTCCATATAACTTACTTTAAAAAGTAAATATAGAAGCATAGGATACATTTATATTAGATATAAACCCATTTGATATTCATAGTGACATTGTGAGGTAATCAGAAAAGTTACAATCATCTTCATTTTACTAGGATGACAATGTTCATGGGATATTCTCATTTGACTTGCTTTTAAAACCTCCTTTAAACCTTATTATCACCTATTAATTTATAAGCTTCTTACAGTAATCAAACTTTCTTTTCTAGTTTTATCCTTAGCATAAAATAAAGTGTTTCACATATAGGAAGCTTTTACATGTTAATTCATTCATTCACATCTTTAAATAGGGGCTTAAGCATAAATATAAACTTTTTAAAAATGTACCTATGATAAGAATTAGGATTACAAAGAAAGACAAAATCCATGCCTCCTGCTCTCAAAGAGCTTACTTTCTAATAGAGAAGATAGCACATAACAATTAAACACATACAACATATATACAGAGTAAATGGAAGAAAATTGAGAAAGAAAGGAATTAATAGCTGATGGTTACGAGATGGAGGCAGAAATCAGAAAAAAAAAATCCTTCAGAAGTATTTATGATTTTAACTGAATTGTGAAAGAAATTTGGGTGGGAGCCAACATGGCAGAGAGGAGACATGACATTATGTGAAGTCTCCAAGATGTCCCTCATATTAATAGAAAATCAAGACTCTGTATTGATTTTGGAGTGGCAGAAGCAATATATATGAGCTCCATGAGCTGAAGAATCTATCCAGAGGAATCTAGAGCAGTGTTGGCTACTCTGTCCTGGTTAGAAGCTAATAGATCAGCAGATTAGCTGTAAGACATCCAACATAACTACAAAAGACAAATTGTGATCTCTTAAACCATAGAATATTGGAGTACGTGGCCATGCCCAACCAGCACTGGAAGTTTGTCAGGATCAACCCACCACAATCACTGTAGCCAGTAGGGGAAGCTGAGACCATCTTTACTTGGTCCTAACAGCAGACCTCAATATATTTAATAAATGAGCAAAAAAGCAAAAAGAAATCTTACCATAGATAGTTTCTATGGAGAAAGAGAATAGATTTTAAACCCTGTGGGCACTGAAAGCAGAACTTCTCCAGGCCCAAAGGGTGACATGAATTGATATCCATCTTACAAGTCTCCTTTGGAAGAATTCAAAAAGTATCTTAAAAGAGACCTAGAATAGAAGATGGCGGAGAAGATACACGTGACTGTGTAAGCTCCTTTCTTCCCTCACAACCAACTAGATTTAATCAGCCTCAGAAATAGCGCTGGACTGATAGAATCCACAAGGACTGGAAGCACGACTTACCAGCTGAAGAGAATCTGGAGTTTCAACAGGAAAGGTCAGCTCCCAGGGGAGGAAGAAGAGAGGCCAGCACAGACGATGGGGTATTGGCACACTGCGCCAGTTGCGCTGGGGAGGGCTCTGGGATCAGAGAAGCCACTGAGATAAAAGAATCTGGCACAGGCTGTTAGCTCTTCTCTGCTTATAATACAGAAGTTCAGAAGAGAAATCTAAGCAACTTTAAAATTTAAAACCAGATTGGAACTTCCCGGATCCCGGGGGTGACTCAGCAGATCTTGGCACTGGGGGTGTGGCCAACATAGGCAATCCAGGCTTTCACCTGGGGGTAGTTAAGAGATTTAAAAGTGGGCGGGGTGGTAACTCATAGTGCCTGGCTCAGCTGGAGGCTGTGGAATGGAAGTCCCAGAAAAGCGGAACCTTTGAACTAGGGACCGCGGTTTCTGGCAGACACTTCCAGTTTGAGAGCAGGGGCTTTTCATGTCACCTGTTGCAGACATCCACGCCCCACCAGGACGCATAGGCTAGGCTTTGAGTCGCCTTTACTGTTCAATCTCAAACCTCAGGGAAGCCGCTAAAACACAGCGCCCTCAAAGCACAGCAGTGCTGATCACCTCTGAGGCACTCCCAGGGAAGGGGTGGGGAACTCTCTTCCAGAGCTCTCTCTTAGCTCAGGCACAGGGGCCGCTGTCTCCATCCGGTCTGGGAGGAAGCTGGTAAAGAAATAAATAAATAATTTCCTACCCCAGGGACAGACCCCAAAAGATATTTTAAGTATGAGCAAGAAGCCCCCCAAAAAACATAGATTCCTTCTACACAGAGAAAGAGTGGGTATCCAACCCCGAGGAAGTTAACAACAGAGAGTCAGCAGATAACAACCTAAAGGGGAATGATTCCTGCCCCCCATCACATAACTCTCTCAAGACTATTAAAAAGTTAAGAGAGTTTGAAGAAAAATGGGGAAAGGAAAGAGAAGCTATGAAATTGGAATTGCAAAAAATAAAAAAATTCACAGGAGATGCAGGGAAACAAAATTTGTGAATTAGAAAAGGTAAAAAAAATCACAGGAAAGTAGAATTTCTGAATTGGAGAAGATAAAAAAGTCTCAAGAAAATAGGATTTCTGAATTGGAGAAGATAAAAAGTCCCAAGAAAATAGGATTTCTGAATTGGAAAAAGAAAATAATTCTCAAAAAAAATAGGGAAATGGAAAAAAAATTCAATAGAGCAAAATAACTCATTTAAAAACGAAATTGGGCATTTACAAAAAGAACTAAAAACAGTGAATGAAGAAAATAACTCCTTAAAATTCAGGATGGAACAAATAGAAATGAATGATTCATTGAGAACCCAAGAATCAGTCAAACAAAACAAAAAAAAAATGAAAAGCTGGAGAATAATGTCAAGTACTTACTGGGAAAATCTATAGACCTGGAAAATAGATCTAGGAGAGATAATATGCGGATCATTGGACTTCCCGAAAACTATGACCAAAAAAAAAAGCCTAGATACTATTTTACAGGAAATTATCAAAGAGAACTGTCCAGAGATAATAGAAACAGAGGGGAAAGTAGATGTTGAAAGAATTCATCGAACTCCTTCTGAAATAGACCCTAAAAAAGAACATCACGGAACATTGTGGCTAAGCTGCAGAATTACCACACAAAGGAGAAAATCCTGCAAGCAGCTAGAAAAAAACAATTTAAATACCAAGGTGCCACAATAAGGGTCACTCAAGATCTGGCTGCCTCCACATTAAAAGATAGAAGGGCCTGGAACCTGATATTCCAAAAGGCAAAAGATCAAGGATTGCAACCAAGAATAAACTACCCAGCTAAGTTTAGCATATTTTTCCATGGAAGAAGATGGTCATAAAATGAAATAGAGGAATTCCATATGTTTCTAAGAAAAAAAACAGACTTAAACAAAAAATTTGATCTACATCCACAAGACTGAAGAGAAACAGAAAAAGGTACACAGAACCTTGAGAACTATATCTCTGTTGTGGGTATATAGAAAGTACGCATGGATAATTTGATTATACTGATATAAAAGAAAAAAAAGGATGGGGTGTAGTAAAGGGAAGGGGGTAGTATCAGAAAAAGGGGAGGGTGTGATAAAAAGAGGGAAACTACATCCCAGGAAGAGGCATAGAAAATACACCATATCTGAGGGAATTTAGAGAGGGGGAGAATCATTGTGTAAATCTCACTCTCATCAGAAGAGGCTCAAAGAGTAAATAATTGTCATATTTGTTTTTCAGAGAATTCTCTCTCACCTCATTAAAAGGGGGGAGAGGAAAAGGGAAAAGGAAAAGGAGAATAAGGGAAGGGACATGGAGGGAGGGGGGAGAGATACTAAAAAAAAAAAGGGAGGTCACAAGGGGGGTCTATAAATTAAATATTGGGGAAGGGGTTCAGGGGGGTCAAGGGAAAAAGTATAATCTGGGGATAATATGATGGCAGGAAATACAGAATTAGTAATTTTAACTGTAAATGTGAATGGGATGAACGCTCCCATCAAACGGAGACGGATAGCAGACTGGATCAAAAATCAGAACCCTACAATATGTTGTTTACAGGAAACACACTTAAAGCAGGGAGATACATACAGAGTAAAGGTAAAAGGTTGGAGCAGAATCTATTATGCTTCAGGTAAAGCCAAAAAAGCAGGGGTAGCTATCCTTATCTCAGATCAAACAAAAGCAGAAGTTGATCTAATTAAAAGAGATAAGGAAGGAAACTATATCGTGCTGAAAGGTAGCATAAATAATGAAGCCATATCGATACTAAACATATATGCACCAAGTGGTATAGCATCTAACTTTCTAAAGGAAAAGTTAAGAGAGTTGCAAGAAGAAATAGACAGTAAAACTATAATAGTGGGAGATCTAAACCTTGCACTCTCAGATTTAGACAAATCAAACCACAAAACAAACAAGAAAGAAATTTAAAAAGTAAATAGAACATTAGAAAAACTAGGTATGATAGGCCTTTGGAGAAAATTGAATGACATTAGAAAGGAATATACTTTCTTCTCAGCAGTTCATGGATCCTATACAAAAATGGACCATATATTAGGACATAAAGATCTCAAAATTAAATGTAGGAAGGCAGAAATATTAAATGCCTTCTTCTCAGATCACAATGCAATAAAAGCTACATTCAGTAAAAAGTTAGGGATAAATAGACCAAAAAGTAATTGGAAACTGAATAATCTCATCTTAAAGAATGACCGGGTGAAAGAGCAAATTATAGAAACAATTAATAATTTCACCCAAGATAATGATAATGATGAGACATCATACCAAAATCTGTGGGATGCAGCTAAAGCAGTAATAAGGGGAAATTTTATATCTTTAGAGGCTTATTTGAAGAAAAAAAGAGAAAGAGAAGATTAATGAATTGGGCTTGCAATTTAAAATGCTAGAAAAAGACCAAATTAAAAACCCCCAACCAAAAATTAAATTTGAAATACAAAAATTAAAAGGAGAAATCAATAATATTGAAAGTAAAAAAAAAAAAACAAAAAACTATTGAATTAGTAAATAAAACCAAGAGTTGGTTTTATGAAAAAGCCAATAAAATTGATAACCTTTGGTAAATCTGATCAGAAAAAAGAAAGAGGAAAGTCAAATTGTTAGTCTTAAAATTGAAAAGGGGGATCTTTCCACCAATGAAGAGGAAATTAGAGAACTAATAAGGAGTTACTTTGCCCAACTTTATGCCAATAAATTTGATAACTTAAGTGAAATGGATGACTTCCTCCAAAAATATAGGCTTCCTAGATTAACAGAGGAGGAAATAAATTGCTTAAATAGTCCCATTTCAATAAAAGAAAAGAACAAGCTATTAATCAATTCCCCAGGAAAAAATCCCTAGGACCAGATGGATTTACATGTGAATTCTACCAAACATTTAAAGAACAATTAGCCCCAATGCTATAAAAACTATTTGAAAAAATAGGGAATGAAGGAATCCTACCAAACTCCTTTTATGACACAGACATGGTACTGATACCTAAACCAGGTCGATCGAAAACTGAGAAAGAAAATTATAGACCAATTACCTTAATGAATATTGATGCTAAAATCTTAAATAAGATATTAGCAAAAAGACTTCAGAAAATCATCCCTAGGATAATACCCTATGATCAAGTAGGATTCATACCAGGAATGCAGGGCTGGTTTAATATTAGGAAAACTATTGGTATAATTGACCATATTAATAATCAAATTAATAAAAAACATATGATCATCTCAATAGATGCAGAAAAAACATTTGACAAAATCCAACATCCATTCCTACTAAAAACTCTTGAGAGTATAGGAATAAATGGATTATTCCTTAGAATAATCAGGAGCATATATTTAAGACCGTCAGTAAGCATAATATGCAATAGAAATAAACTGCAACCTTTCCCAGTAAGATCAGGAGTGAAACAAGGTTGCCCACTATCACCATTACTATTCAATATAATACTAGAAACGCTAGCCTCAGCAATCAGAGCCGAGAACGAGATTCAAGGAATTAGAGTAGGAAATGAGGAAATCAATACAGAGAGGCTTGGAGAGACTTAAATCAACTGTTGCTGAGTGAAATGAGCAGAACCAGAAGATCACTATACACTTCAACAACAATACTGTATGAGGATGTATTCTGATGGAAGTGGATATCTTCGACATAAAGAAGATCCAACTCACTTCCAGTTGATCAATGATGAACAGAAATAACTACACTCAGAGAAGGAACACTGGGAAGTGAATGTAAATTGTTAGCACTACTGTCTATCTACCCAGGTTACTTATACCTTCGGAAGCTAATAATTAATGTGCAACAAGAAAATGGTATTTACACACATATATTGTATCTAGCTTATATTGTAACACATGTAAAATGTATGGGATTACCTGTCATCGGGGGGAGGGAGTGGAGGGAGGGTGAGGATTATTTGGAAAAATGAATTAAAAAAAATAAAAAAAAGAGAGTTAGAATAAAAATGGGGAAAGGAAATGAAAATGTAAGAGGGTTTGGAAAAGGAAACACAGAAATTTTTTTTTGTATTTTTTATTATAGCTTTTAATTTACAAGATATATGCATGGATGATTTTTCAGCATTGACAAATGCAAAATCTTTTGTTCTGATTTTTCCCCTCCTTCCCCCCCCCCCAGATGGCAGGTTGACCAATACATGTTAAATATGTTTAAGCATGTCTTAAATACAATATACGTATACATGTTCATACAGTTATTTTGTTGTAAAAAAAGAATTGGACTTTGAAATAGTGCACAATTAACCTGTGAAGGAAATCAAAAATGTAGGCAGACAAAAATAGTGGGATTGGAAATTCTATGTGGTTCATACTAATTTCCCAGAGTTCTTTCAATGGGTGTAGCTAGTTCAATTCATTACTGCTCTATTGGAACTGATTTGGTTTATTTATTTGTTGAAGAGGACCACATCTATCAGAATTGATCATTGTATAGTATTGTTGTTGAAGTATATAATGATCTTCTGGTCCTGCTCATTTCACATAGCATCAGTTCATGTAAGTCTATCCACGCCTTTCTGAAATCATCCTGTTGGTCATTTCTTGCAGAACAATAATATTCCATAACATTCATATACTACCATTTATTCAGTCATTCTCCAATTGATAGGCATCCACTCAGTTTCCAGTTTCCAGCCACTACAAAGAGTATGTACAGTTTGATAACTTTTTGGACATAATTCCAAATCACTCTCCAGAATAGCTGGATGTATTTACAATTCCACCAACAATGTATCAGTGTCCCAGTTTTCCCACATCCCTTCCAACATTATGTTTTCCTGTCATTCTAGACAATCTGACAGGTGTTTATCTCAGAGTTGTCTTAATTTGAATTTCTTTGATTAATAATGACTTGGAGCATCTTTTCATATGGCTAGAAGCACAGAAATTATCTTAAGAAAACTCCTTATAAAACAGATTTCATGAAATGAAAAAAATAAACATATAATTCCTTATAAAATAAATTCAACAAAATAGAAAAAAAATCAATTTCTTGTAAAAAATAATTTATGAAATGGAAAAAAATCCATTAAACAAAACAACTCATTTAAAAATTCAATTTTGATTACATCAAACTAAAAAGTTTCTGTACAAACAATACTAATGCAAACAAGATTAGAAGGGAAGTAACAAATTGGGAAAATCTTTTTAAAAACAAAGGTTCTGACAAAGGTCTCATTTCCAAAATATATAGAGAACTGACCCTAATTTATAAGAAACTGAACCATTCTCCAATTGATAAATGGTCAAAGGATATGAACAGACAATTCTCAGAGGAAGAAATTGAAACTATATCCACTCACATGAAAGAGTGTTCCAAATCACTATTGATCAGAGAAATGCAAATTAAGACAACTCTGAGATACCACTACACACCTGTCAGATTGGCTAAGATGACAGGAACAAATAATGACAAATGTTGGAGGGGCTGTGGGAAAACTGGGACACTGATGCACTGTTGGTGGAGTTGTGAGAGAATCCAGCCATTTTGGAGAGCAATCTGGAATTATGCCCAAAAAGTTATCAAACTGTGCATACCCTTTGACCCAGCAGCTCTACTACTGGGATTATATCCCAAAGAAATACTAAAGAGCAGAAAGAGACATATATGTGCCAAAATGTTTGTGGCAGCTCTTTTTGTTGTAGCTAGAAACTGGAAGATGAATGGATGTCCATCAGTTGGAGAATGGTTGGGTAAATTATGGTATATGAAGGTTATGGAATATTATTGCTCTGTAAGAAATGACCAGCAGGAGGAATACAGAGAGGCCTGGAGAGACTTAAATCAACTGATGCTGAGTGAAATGAGCAGAACCAGAAGATCACTGTACACTTCAACAATAATATTGTATGAGGATGTATTCTGATGGAAGTGGAAATCTTCAACATAAAGAAAAACCAACTCACTTCCAGTTGATCAATGATGGACAGAGGTAGCTACACCCAGAGAAGAAACACTGGGAAGTGAATGTAAATTGTTAGCACTAATATCTGTCTGCCCAGGTTGCATGTACCTTCGGAATCTAATGTTTATTGTGCAACAAGAAAATGATATTCACACACATGTATTGTATCTAGACTATATGGTAACACATGTAAAATGTATGGGATTGCTTGTCATAGCGGGGAGGGAGTAGAGGGAGGGGGGGATAATTTGGAAAAATGAATACAAGGGATAATATTATAAAAAAAAATATATATATATATAATAAAAATTATTAAGTAAAAAAAAACTGATGAAGATTGGAAATCAAAATATACTATTTTTTACTTAAAAAAAAAAATTCAATTGGCCAGCTGCAAAGGGAGCTATTTAAAAAAGGTAATTAAAGTAAATAATTCATTAAAAATTAGAATTGTGCAATTGTAAAGGAATCTCTCAATGAGACTTTAAGAATAAGTTAAATAAAACTAATGAAAAGAAATGGAACAAAATGTAAAATACCTCATTGGAAAAATAACTATTCTGGAAAATAGATCTAGGAGAGATGATCTAAGGATTATTGAACTTCCCCAAAACCATGATAAATAAAAGAGCCTGGACATCATCTTTCAGGAAAATATTAAGAAAAATTGTCCTGATGTTCTAGAAACAGAGGGTAAATAGCCATTGAAAGAATTCACCGATTCACTCCTGAAAGAGATCCCAAAATGAAAATACAAGGAATATCGTAGTTAAAGTTCAGGATTAAGGAATTAAGAAAATATATTGTAAGCAGCCAGAAATTAAAAACAAACAAACAAACAAACAAATATTGAATCCCTATGATTAGGATTTCCCAAGATCTCACAGCTTCCACCTTAAAGGATCAAAGGGCCTGGAATCTGATATTCCAAAGGGAAAAGAACTTGGAATGCAGGAAAGAATCAACTGTCATGCTAAAGTGGGCATTTTCTTTCAGGGAAGAAAATGGACATTTAATGACACGAATTTCATTTATTTCTGATGAAAAGACTAGAGTTCAACAAGTATTTGTCCTCCAAATACAGAATTGAAGAGAAGCATAAAAAGGTAAATAAGAAAGAACTCTTGAGAACTATATCTCTGTTACTGGTATATATAGAGAATGAAGGTATAATTTCATTTTACCGTGATAATATAAAAAATATAGTAGAGGTGGAAAGGGGATTAAAGGGATTGTAATGGAAAAAGAAAAAGCTATCAAATTAATTTTTAAAAGTATGTTTTTACTTGTATTCAGTCAATTAGTTCTTTCTCTGAGTAGGGATAGCATTTTTCATCATAATTTCTTCAAATGCTTTTGGGATCATTGTATTGCTAAGAACAGCCAAGTCATCAAGTCACAGCTGAACATCTTAAAACATTACTATTAATTGTATACTTAGAGCATTTCAATTTGAATGCATTCTGAACATTATTTCTTATAAAACGATATTATTCCACCGTAATCACATAATACAATTTGTTCAGCTATTCTGAATTTTTTTTTTTTTTTTGCTATGACAATTGAGCTGATGTAAATATTTTTGTATTGATAGGTCCTTTTCCTTTCTTCCTTTCTTTTCCTTCTTTTGGGGTATAACCTAGAAGCAGTATGGCTAGATCAAAGGATTTGCATGGTTTTATAGCCCTTTGAATATAGTTCCAAATTGCTTTATAGAAGGGTGGTGAAATGTCTGGCCTGTGTGTCATACGAGGCCTGTGAAATCATTTGGTCTGGTCATGCAACTTCCTACTGCTTGAGTTTCACTTGATAATTTTGTATGGCCCATGGATCATGTTATAAATGCAAATGTTTTTTGGCAGGAAAAAAAAATGTTCCAAAAATCTGCTTCAGAGAAATGTTGAATAAGTTCACAATTTCACCAACACTGCATTAATATCTCATTTTCCCTGAGATTTCCTTGAACATTTGTCATATTTATTTTCTGACCTATTAGCCAATCTAATAGGTATAAGTTAGTACCTCAGAATCCATATGAGAATAGAATAAACATGTACAAAGGCACCACAGCAAAGAATGATATATAGTGTCCAAGACAGTTTAAGGAGACTGAAATTTAAACAGATTTAGATCTCTTAAATGCTTGGTCCATAGAGACAGAGAAAATGCATGTTTGATTAAGTTGTTTCTGACTCCAGGTCCTGCAGTCTATTCACTAAAATATTTGAACTCAGCATTGTATATTGAATGACACTTTTCTTTACAAAGAGACTTTTTGAAATCATGCATCCTGGGTATAGAATAATCAACACTAGATTGAATGCATATAAAGATGTCCTTTTGATTTTCTTCTTTTTCCACATGAAATGTTTCCATTCTTCAAATTCCTTTAACTGTTCAGTTTTTTGTTTTTTTGTTTTTTTGTTGTTTTTTTTGGCCATTGCAGATTCTTTAGTTTTTCCATGTTGAAAATTTACTGCTTCGACGTCCGGCCAAGATGGTAGCGTGAAGGCAGACGTGTGTTTGAGCTCCACGTTTTCTCTCAGGACTTACATCATGACAAGCCTCAGAATTAATGCTCAACTGGAAAAGATACCCACAAAAAATCACCAACAGAAGACATCCTAAAAATTTGCCAGAGAAGGTTTATGTTTCCTTGGGGAAGGGAAAAACAGACTGGGAGCAGACTGAGGGCAGGCAGCAAGAGCAAGGAAGGCAATTGACACAGCTCAGACCTGAGGGGGGAGAGGTGTGCTCTCTTTCATTTCTGCACAAAAGACTTTTACCCTAGTATGGACGTTCCATCTTGGCAGCAAGCTAGGAGCAGCAGAAAAAGTGTAAATGCCGGAGGTAAAGAATAAAACCCCAGAAAGCTAGCATATCTCAGGACCTGGACACCCTGACCCCCACCCAGAGTGACTCAGTGACTCAGCACATTCTTAGAGCCTCAGAGTGCAGAAGCAGCTCAGCCATCACTGTCTTGTTAGTGCCTCGCTGCTGTCTCCTGAAGTCTGTAGAGAAACCCCGGTGACACCATCCAGCTCCCCGCCCCCCCCCCAAAAAAAAACAAACAAACAAAAAAAAAAATCAGACAAATTGTTTCTTTTGTCAATTTGTTTTCTTCAATTCCCACTCTGACAAAATGAATAAAAAATTTAAAAGGGCTCTAACCATTGACAGCTTCTGTATGGAGAGAGACAAACTTGAAACACTGAGGAGACTAAAAGCAGATTGTCTCCAGAAGAATCCCCTAAGGGGGATATGATCTGCTCCTCAATACATAAGATTCTCATAGAGGAAATCAAAACATCTCTCACAAGAGAGCTAGAAGAGAAATGGGGAAAGGAAAGAGAAGCTTGGCAAGAGAGTCTGGAGAAGTCATCCAAAGGGGATAAAGACATCAAATCATTGAGAAATAAAATTAGTGAGATGGAAAAAGAAAACAGCTCTCTAAAAAATAAAATGGATGAAATGAAAAAAAAAACTTCCATAGATGAAAAAAATTCACTTAAAAACTAAATTGGACAATTACAAAAAAGATATAAAAAAGTGAGTGAAGAAAATACATCACTGAGAATTAGACTCGAAAAGGAAGAAGTGAAGGATTCAAGGAGAAAATAAAAAGTTGTCAAGCAAAACCAGAAAAACAAAACAATGAAAAAGATTGTAAAGTACCTTATTGGAAAGACAACAGACCTGGAAAACAGATCCAAGAGAGACAATTTGAGAATAATCAGATTCTCTGAAAAATGTGAGGAAAAAAAAAACCCTGGATATTATTTTCCAAGAAATTATCAAAGACGTTTTGGAAACAGAGGGTAAAATAGACATTTAAAATATTCATCAATCACCTACTGAAAGGGACCATAAAATAAAAATGCCAAGAAATATAGTGGCCAAGTTCAAGAACCATCACATGAAGGAAAAAATATTGGAAGCTGCTAGAAAAAAGCAATTCATATATGGAGGGGCCACAATAAGGATAATCCAGGATCTAGCAAAGTCCACATTAAAAGAATGAAGGGCCTGGAATATGATATTCTGAAAGACTAAGGAACTTGGTATGCAGCCAAGAATAACTTACCCAGCAAAAATGAGCATCGTTTTCCAGGTGAGATGATGGCCATTTAATGAAATAAATGAATTCCATCCATTCTTGAAAAAAACAGATCTATACAAAATGTTTGATCTTCAAATACAGAACTCAAGTGATTTCCGAAAAGGTAAAAAGAAATCTTGAGAAGTATACTTCTACCATAAAGATATGTAAAGAACATATATATAATTTGTCCTAGAAACTAGAGGTGAAAAGGAAATTATATTATAAAAAAGGGTAAAATGGTGGTACTACATCTCATGAAGAGGCAAAGGTAACGTATTATATCTGAGAGAAAGAAAGGAGGGTAATGAACATAGTGTGTTTCAATAGACATATTCAATTTATGGTGAAACTTCTTCCACTTCATTGAAAAGTGGGAGGGAAAGAGTAAGCTAAGGGGAAGGGATACAGAAATTGTGAGAAAAAAGGGTAAAATAGGAAGAGGAACTTTAAGGTGGGGGAGGGATACTAAAAAGGGAGGGCTGTGAAAAGCAAGTGGTGTTCACAAGTTTAATACAGGGTGGTGGAGTAAGAGGGAAGGAAAGGAGAAAAGCATAAGCAGGGGTTAATAGGATGGCAAGCAATATAGAATTAGTCCTTCTAACCATAAATGTGAATGGGGCCAACTGCCTCATAAAGAGGAAGCAATTAGCAGACTGGATTAAAAGTCAGAATCCTACTATATGTTGTTTACAGGAAACACACCTGAAACAGGGTGATACATACAAACTAAAAGTAAAAGGGTGGAGCAGAATCTACTATGCTTTAAACAAAGGCAAAAAAGCAGGGGTAGCCATCCTCATCTCAAATCAAGCAAAAACAAAAGTTGATCTAATTAAAAGAGATAAGGAAGGGCATTATATCCTGCTAAAGGGTAGCATAGATAAAGAAGCAATATCAATATTAAACATATACTCACCAAGTGGAGCAGCATCTAAATTCTTAAAAGAGAAATTAAGAGAGCTGCAAGAAGAAATAGACAGCAAAATTATAATAGTGGAAGATCTCAACCTTGCACTCTCCGAATTAGATAAATCAAACCACAAAATAAATAAGAAAGAAGTCAAAGAGGTAAATAGAATACTAGAAAAGTTTGATATGTTAGATTTTTGGTGAAAGCTAAATGGAGACAGAAAGGAGTACACATTCTTCTCAGCAGTTCATGGAACCTATACAAAAAGTGATCATATACTAGGACATAAAAACCTCAAAATCAAATGCAGTAAATCAGAAATAGCAAATGCATCCTTTTCAGACTACAATGCAATGAAAATTACATTTAATAAAATGCCAGGGGAAAACAGACCAAAAAATAATTGGAAAATAAATAATCTTATACAAAAGAATGATTGGGTAAAACAGCAAATCATAGACATAATTAGTAACTTCACCCAAGAAAATGACAACAATGAGACATCATATCAAAATGTGTGGGATACAGCCAAAGAAGTAATAAGGGGAAGTTTTATATCTCTAGAGGCCTACTTGCATAAAATAGAGAGAGAGTCAATGAATTGGGTTTACAAATAAAATTATTAGAAAAGGAACCACTTAAACCCCCCCAGACAAACACAAAACTTGAAATTCAAAATATAAACGGTGAGGTTAATAAAATTGAAAGTAAAAAAAAAACAAAAAAAAAAAAAAAAAAAAAAAAACTATTGAATTAATTAATAAAACTAAGAGTTGGGTCTATGAAAAAACCAACAAAATAGACAAACCCTTAGTAAATCTCATTTAAAAAAGGAAAGAGGAAAAGCAAATTGTTAGTCTTAAAAATGAAAAGGGAGAACTCACCACTAATGAAGAAGAAATTAAAACAATAGTTAGGTGCTAATTTGCTCCACTTAATCCCAATAAATTCGATAACTTAAATGAAATGGAATACCTTCAAAAATATAGCTTCCCCAGTTTAACAGAGGAAGAAGTAAATAGTCCAAATAGTCCCATTTCAGAAAAAGAAATAGAACAAGCTATTAACCAACTCCCTAAGAAAAAATCCCCAGGACCAGATGGATTTACATGTGAATTCTACCAAACATTTAAAGAACAACTAACTCCATTGCTATATAAACTATTTGAAAAAATAGGAATTGAAGGAGTCCTACCAAATTCATTTTGTGATACAGACATGATACTGATATCTAAACCAGGTAGATTGAAATATGAGAAAGAAAACTGTAGTCCAATTTCATTAATGAATATTGATGCTAAAATCTTAAATAAGATATTAGCAAAAAGACTTCATAAAATCATCCCCAGGATAAATACACTATGACCAAGTGGGATTTATACCAGGAATGCAGGGCTGGTTTAATATTAGGAAAAATATTAGTATAATTAACCATATTAATAATCAAATTAATAAAAAACATATGATCATCTCAATAGATGCAGAAAAGGCATTTGATAAAATCCAACATCCATTTCTACCCCTGCTTTTTTGGCTTCACCTGAAGCATAGTAGATTCTGCTCCACCCTTTTACCTTTATTCTGAATGTATCACCCTGTTTCAGGTGTGTTTCATGTAAATAACATATTGTTGGATTCAGGCTTTTAATCCAGTCTGATACCTGCTTCCTCTTTATGGGGGAATTTACCCCATTCACAGTTATGGTTAAAATGACTAATACTATATTGCTTGCCATCCTATTAATCCCTCCTTATGCTTTTCTCCTTTCCTTCCCTCTTATCCCCCTATCCAGCATTAAACTTGTGAGCACCACTTACTTTTAACAGCCCTTCCTTTTTAGTATCCCTCCCCCACCTTAAAGTTCCTCTTCCTATTTTACCCCTTTTCCTCACAATTTCTGTATTCCCTTCCCCTCAGCTTACTCCTTCCTTCCCACTTTTCAATGATGTGGAAGGAGTTTCACCATAAATCGAATATATCTATTGATACACACAATGTTCATCTCCCTCCTTTCTTTCTCTCAGATATAATGGTTTACCTTTGCCTCTTCATGAGATGTAGTACCACCACTTTAACCTTTTTTATGATATAATTTCCTTTCCACCTCTAGTTTCTAGGACAAATTATACATGTATTCTTTATATATCTTTATCAAGATTTCGTTTTACCTTTTTAGAAATCTCTTGAGTTCTGTATTTGAAGATCAAATCTTTTGTGTAATTCTGTTTTTTTCAAGAATGGATGGAATTCATTTATTTCATTAAATGTCCAACTTCTTCCCTGGAAAACGATGCTCATTTTTGCTGGGTAAGTTATTCTTGGCTTCATACCAAGTTCCTTAGCCTTTTGGAATATCATATTTCAGGCCCTTCCCTCCTTTAATGTGGATGCTGCTAGATCCTGGGTTATTCTTATTGTGGCTCCTCCATATGTAAATTACTTTTTTCTAGCAGCTTCCAATATTTTTTCCTTCGTTGGATGGTGCTTGAACTTGGCCACTATATTTCTTGGCATTTTTATTTTAGGGTCCCTTTCAGTAGGTGATCGATTAATTTTTTCATTGTCTATTTTACCCTCTGTTTCCAAAACGTTTGGGCAGTTCTCTTTGATAATTTCCTGGAAAATAGTGTCCAGGATCTTTTTTTTCTGATATTTTTCTGGGAGTCTGATTATTCTCAAATTGTCTTTCCTGGATCTGTTTTCCAGGTCTGTTGTCTTCCCAATAAGGTACTTGACATTCTTTTCCATTGCTTTGGTTTTCTGGTTTTGCTTGACAACTTCTTGTTTTCTCCTTGAGTCATTCAACTCTACTTGTTCTATTCTGATTCTCAATGATGTATTTTCTTCGCTCACTTTTTTATATCTTTTTGTAATTGTCCAATTGAGTTTTTAAGTGAGTTTTTTTTCTTTTATTGAATTTTTTTCATTTCATTCATTTTATTTTTAGAGAGCTGTTTTCTTTTTCCAACTCACTAATTTTATTTCTCAATTTGATTTCTTTATCCACTGTCTTTATAAATGTGTGGGATGACTTCTCTAGAATCTCTTGCCAAGCTTCCCTTTTCTTCTCCCATTTCTCTTCTAGTTCTCTTGTGAGAGCCTTTTTGATTTCCTCCATGAGAGTCTTGTTTATTGAGTAGCAGATTATATCCCCCTTAGGGATTCCTCTGGAGACAGTCTGCTTTTAGTCTCCTCAGGGTTTGAAGTCTGCTCTGTATCCATACAGGAGCTGTCAATGGTTAGAGCCCTTTTAAATTTTTTTGTTCATTATGTCAGAGCAGAATTGAAGAAAACAAATTGACAAGAGAAACAATTTGTTTCTGGTAGGGGTGGGAGGTGGGGCTGGATGATGTTACTGAGCTTCCTCTTCAGTCTGTGGGAGACATCAGTGAAGCACTAATAGGACAGCAATGGCTGTGCTTTGTCTGCTCTCTAATGCTCTGAGGCTCTAAGAACACCCTAATTCACTCCAAGTGGGTATGGGGGGTAGCCAGATCCTGAGACATGCTAGCTTTCCAGGGTTTTATTCTTTACCTCCAGTATTTACACCCTTTCTGCTGATCCTGACTTGCTGCCAAGATGGAATATCCACACTGGGGTAAAGGTCGTTCCACATAAAAGGCAGAGATTGCACCTCTCCCCCCTCCGTTCTGAGCAGTGTGAGATGCCTGTCTTGCTTTGCATGCTTGCCCTCATCCTGCGCCCCGTCTGTTCGTCTCCTCCCCCGAGCTAACACAGAACTTTTCTGGCAAATTTCAAGCATGTCTTCTGTTGTTAATTATTTGTGGGTTTTTTCCCACTCAAGCACTAATTCCAAGGCTTGTCATGAAGTAAATTCTGAGAGATAATGTGGAGCTCATGCAACCTCCTCTCTGCCATCTTGGCTGGAAGTCTGGTTACATCTTTAGATTAGAAAAATATATGTGTAATTCTTGAGAACTGTATCTGTCACAAAGGGATCGAAGCTTGATCTCCTCAATTTTGAATATAAGAGGGAGTAATGCAATAATTCAATTTAGTATAGAAATATATTTAACCCTATAAAGAAGTAGGAAGAGAAAGAGGAAAGAAAAAATAGAGGTAGGACAGAAGAGAGATCATAAACAACAGAAGGTGGAAGGGATAATAAAAGATAAGATAGTAGGTGCAGAGGGTTAAACAACATGCTACTAAGAGAAGGTAGTGACAGGAGATAAGTGGGTGGGTAAAAAACACTAAGGACAGGTTATCATATAACACATAATTTTGCTGAACAATTGTTTTTTGGTTACAATCCAAGTTCTTTTGCCTTCTGGAATATCATGTTCCAGGCTCTTTGATCCTTTGAAATGGAAGCTTCTAGATCTTGGGTAATCCTGATTGTGCCTCAGGATACTAGGGTATTTGAATTTATTTTTTTTCTGATTGTTTGCAGTATTTTTCCTTGGGATTAAAGTTCTGGAATTTTTCATCAATGTGCTTTGGAGTTTTCCTTGTTGGATAACTATACAGAGCTGATCAATGGATTCTTTCCATGATATTCCCCACTCTGGTTTTAGTATGTAAGGGCTTGATGATCTCTTGAAGAATGCTAACCATGCTAATTTTTTGGTCATATCCTTCAGGTAGACCCATAATTTAGAGCAATTTAGATCTATTTTCTAGGTCAGCTGCTTTTATAATGGGTTTCATTCCTTTTACTTTGTTTACCTGATTTTTTTTATGTCTCATAGAGACATTAGTTTCCTTTGCCCCTTCTAATTTTCAGTGTGTGATTTTCTTCAGTTAGCTTTTGTATCTTTTTTCCATTTGATTAATTCTACTTTTTAAGGTGTTGTTTTTCTTAGTGATTTTTTTTGTATTTGACCAATTATTTTTAAGAGACTTTTTACTTCAATCAGTTTTTTTTTTCTTCCATAAGTTGTGGACTCTGTCTTGTATAACTCATTTTTTTTCTCTTTGTTATCTCTCTTATTTGCCTTTTCTCCTTCAAGATTTATTTTTATTGTATTAAAGTTTTTTTTATTTTTCAAAACATATGCAAGGATAATTTTTAAACATTCATCCTTGAAAAACTTTGCGTTCAAATTTTTCTCCCCTTTCCCCTAACAAGAGGGAATACAATATATGATAACTATTGTAAAATATATGTTCAATCCAATGTAGATATACATGTTTATATAAATATCTTTCTGCAAAAGAAAAATCAATTCAAACTAGAAAAAATGAGAAAGAAAATAAGATGCAAGCAAACAATAACAACAACAACAAAAAAAAAGAGTGAAAATGCTATGTTGTAAACCACGTTGGTTCCTACAGTCCTCTCTATGGGTGTAGATGGCTTCCTTCATCACAACATCATTGGGACTACTCTGAATCATCTCATTGTTGAAGAGAGAATTGATTATAATATAGTATTATTGTTGAAGTGTATAATGATCTTTTGGTTCTGCTCATTTCACTTAGCATCAATTCATCTATGTCTTTCCATGCCTCTCTGAAATCATTCTGTTGATTATTTCTTACAAAAAATTTATTTTCAACAACATTCTTATACCATAATTTTTTCTCCAACTGATGGACATCCATTGACTTTTCAGTTTCTTGCCACTACAAAAAAGGGCTGCTACAAACATGCACATGTGGGTTTTATTTGCCTTTTAAAGTTTTGTATGCAAACTTGTCTGTCTGGACTTGAGACCAATTCATATCACTCTTTGAGAGTCCCACCTGCTTTCTCCAAAGAAACAACTTGGTTTCCTAGGCTGGCAATTTGCCTTATACTCTGGGACTACAGGTTGCCCCATTGATCTGACTCATTACTGAGACAGGATTTAGGATCTCAGTTGCTTATCTACTATGATTAAAAACCTCTCAGTGGCTTTCCCAGACCCAGCCTGAACTGAACTGAGCACTCTGCCCAGTAAAATTGATCTTTACTGAAGTCTTTCCAATCTAACTTGAGTTGGAAAATAGTTTCATTTTGTCAAATTATTCAGAAATTTGGTTTCCTGTGGTTTTTGAGGAAAACACACTGAGACTAGGGACACCTATAAATCTTTTTTTCTTATCTTTTCTGTTATCCTCTAACCACTTGTGGACTAAAAGACCTGGAAACTGTCACTGCTACCACTGATTTTATCACCCTGAATTCAGCCCTTCATCTCTTGGGGCTTAGTCTTGCTGGCATGGCCTGTACTACTCCTTCATAGTGGTACCACAGACCTGTCCTGCTGACCTAAGTTACTATGGGTTGGAAAATTGTTTCACTCTCTTTGTGTGTTCTGTCAGTCTAGAACTCGTTTATTATTACTTAAAGGTATTTGGAGGAGTTTGGGGGAGAGTTCAGGGAAGCCCTGTCTTTACTCTATCATCTTGACTTCATCTCTTTGCTAAAATTTTCATTTAGATTAATTTTGATTTGATTCTGGAGTTGTGTATAAATGCAACATAGAATATGCAAAAATAAGTTCATCTTTGTCTTTAAATGCATTGAGATTACATTGTATAACTTAAATAGAAATGTCAGAAAGCTGTGCTGTATCTTCCATTAGTATGCTGCTTCATCCCACCACTCCTTGTCCCTGGAAGAGGATATGAGTATTGAATATAATTTAAAGCCAGATGATTAGGCATGGAGTAAAATGATTGCAAGGGAGAAGAGAGAATAAAGTTAAACTGTTTTAAAGCAGTCAAAGTTTCTTAGGGTGGAAAGCAAGAGTGGGGAAATATTGAAATTACAAATCGATGGATCAAATTAATGTTGCAGAAAAGATGGAAAGAACTGTTCTAGGAGGGATGATACACAAATAGAGATGGAGCAATAAAATGTTATCATCAGAAATAAAAAAAATCTCATGGTTCAACAACAAGAAATTTGATCAAATATAGTATATTTGCCCTTGTGAGATGGAAATAGAGTACAAGTCAACCCTTTAGAGTTGAGTTTGATGAACTGGAAAGCCAATCTTCATATCAGAGTTAAAAGAACTTCAAGAAGACAATCAAAATTCCAACGTATAAGGGAAGGGTTTGGGTTGAAGTGGAAAATTGAACAATATAAACAACTTCCTTGAGAAGGAGAAAAAATGATGTGGCAATCTGGTAGATAATTATGACCAATGTTTTGATGTGATGATAGATCTCAAAGGATCTAGAAGAAAATTTAGAAAAACCTAAATCTAGTACTAGAACAAAAAGTGATGAGAAAGGTAGGACTGAAAAGATCAATAACAGATACAAGAGCTTCCCCTTTTGTATTTCTCTGTCATGGGACATGATAAAGTGAACATGAAGCAGCACTGCTAAGCATAGCCAAGGGTACATTATTCAGAGAGCATTCAGATCAAAATGATAACAAGGATATAGAAGGAAGAGGAGAGGAAATTGATTAAAAAAATACAAACAAGAGGTTCCAGAGGGTATGCCCGAAGTTGGAAATAGAAGAGAATGGTAATAGAGGTGCATTTGCAGTTGGGGGATCAACAGAGTTGTGGTGGTTATTGGGGGACCATGAAGGAAATTAAGTTTTCATTTGAATAACCTTTTTGAACTCCAAAGCCCCTGAAATGGAAAGAGAGAGGGGGTTTATTAACCATTCACAACAGACTATAACATTTTTCTCAGCAAGCCATAATTTAGGCCTAGGCTTCAGGTGGGATAATTCTTTGACTATTTGGGCAGGCATAGTCAGGGAGGGGCAGCTTCCAAGGCCCCAGATTGTTGTATTCAGAAAATCTCTTGATATTAACTTTATAGGTTAATAGATTTTTTATCTCTATGTATCCAATAAAAAGAACGTCCTCTCTTGGACTATCAACCCTGATATTTAACAATATAGAGGTCAAGGAAATTCAAAAATAGAACACTTTTCCCAAAAATCTTTGTGCCTAAGATTATATAGGGGACAGTAGAAGAGAATTGTGTTCTGGAAATAAGTGGAGGATAATAAGTAATATTTTCCTCCATGTGAACATGTAGATAAACCTTCCCTCAGACATTTAAACAACATACATTCTGTAAAATACCTAAATAATGAAAAATACATCCAGAATGCCTGGTCGGGGAAGAAAGAATTTGAGTTATGATTATCTATTGCTCAGACTTACAGCCTATATTAAGTTGAATATTAAATACAGCATGCTCCAGTGCTTAGATTTTGAAAAGGTGAAAACTGCTTTTACTGCTGTGGCCCCACATTCCTAGGGAGCACATATGCCAAGACTCAAAAAACCCAGAAACTGCGTAAGGTTCTTATTGGCTTCTTGACTGGCACAGTTAAATCTCATACTTTTCTTCCTCTCCTAATTATTAAAAAGCTGTCTAGAATATACCTTAATTTCTTTGGTCCCAATCATACTGTAGTCTTCAACTAAGAATGACGGAATAATCTCTTATTGTTGGCAACCAATATTTGTCTAAACCAATACATATATTTGAATCCCAAAGGCTTCTGGGCCTTTCACCAAATGGAGTAAGAAATGTATCAGGAAGTAGTTTCATGTAAGAAGTCATCCTTCTATGTGTGTTTGTTTCTCTACTTCAGATAATGGTGGATTTCATATAAAAGTATATATACATATTAAAAAAAAATATATATATATATACATATATATATATACACACATATATATACATATACAAAGTATTCCTTTTGATACTTGATATCTCATAAATATTAACAAAAGTTTTGTTAGCTATTATCCATTTATGTCTCTACTGCTCTTCACCTAAGTTCTCTTGCATTAAATGGCTCCCAGTCTGTGCCCTACAGTTCCCTGATGGGCCATAGAAGTATTATGAGGGCTTCTACCTCATTGAATTTACTCAGTACAATAAATGAGAAAATATATCTGTATATACTGAATAAATCAAAACAGCTAACATTCCTATAGCACTTTAAGATTTGCAAAATTGCTTTAGATTTTCACCTGCTATTTACCTTCTCAGCTATTATTTTCCATATACATTACATTTGAAAAAAAACAATAAAAAGAGCTCTGAGAAGTAACTAAGACAAGAATTGAATTCAAGATTCTTTAAAATTACAATTCAACTATATAAATAGTTCACTGTGGCTGCCAAAAAAATTCTCAAATATTATATAATGTGTTTCTGGATGTATGTGAAGACATATCCATTCATGCACAAGTGGGTAGATATAAATACATTTATATATATATATATATATATATATATATATATATATATATATATATATATATATATATATATATATATATATATATACACACACACAGATATAGAGATATTTTGCTTTAACAAAATATAAATTCATTTAACAATTACTGAATTCATATTAACTTAAAAATAAAAACCAAACCAAAACAAAAAATTCCCCCAGCTTCAGAGTAAAGATACTGTACAAAATTGGGAGATTTTAATTGGTCATGTGAGTGGAAGATTTTATTTTATCTTGTTTATATTATTAAAATTTATTTAGATAGCAGATCATAGCAAGGAAGAAGACTGAATGTTCCTGAACAATGAAGCCTCATAACCTAATTTTTTTTTTTATTATATTTTTTATTATATATATATATATATATATATATATATATATATATATTATAATATTATCCCTTGTATTCATTTTTCCAATTTACCCCCCCTCCCTCTATTCCCTCCCCCCGACGACAGGCAATACCATACATTTTACATGTGTTACAATATAGTCTAGGTACAATACATGTGTGCGAATATCACTTTCTTGTTGCACAATAAACATTAGAATCCGAAGGTACATGCAACCTGGGCAGACAGATATTAGTGCTAACAATTTTCATTCCCCTCCCAGTGTTTCTTCTCTGGGTGCAGCTACCTCTGTCCATCATTGATCAACTGGAAGTGAGTTGGATCTTCTTTATGTTGAAGATTTCCACTTCCATCAGAATACATCCTCATACAGCATTGTTGTTGAAGTGTACAGTGATCTTCTGGTTCTGCTCATTTCACTCAGCATCAGTTGATTTAAGTCTCTCCAACCCTCTCTGTATTCCTCCTGCTGGTCATTTCTTACAGAGCAATAATATTCCATAACCTTCATATACCACAATTTACCCAACCATTCTCCAACTGATGGACATCCATTCATCCTCCAGTTTCTAGCTACAACAAAAAGAGCTGCCACAAACATTTTGGCACATATATGTCTCTTTCCGCTCTTTAGTATTTCTTTGGGATATAATCCCAGTAGTAGCGCTGCTGGGTCAAAGGGTATGCACAATTTGATAACTTTTTGGGCATAATTCCAGATTGCTCTCCAGAATGGCTGGATTCTTTCACAACTCCACCAGCAATGTATTAGTGTCCCAGTTTCCCCACATCCCCTCCAACATTTGTCATTATTTGTTCCTGTCATCTTAGCCAATCTGACAGGTGTGTAGTGGTATCTCAGAGTGGTCTTAATTTGCATTTCTCTGATCAGTAGTGATTTGGAACACTCTTTCATGTGAGTGGATATAGTTTCAATTTCTTCCTCTGAGAATTGTCTGTTCATATCCTTTGACCATTTATCAATTGGAGAATGGTTCGGTTTCTTGTAAATTAGGGTCAGTTCTCTATATATTTTGGAAATGAGACCTTTGTCAGAACCTTTGTTTTTAAAAATATTTTCCCAATTTGTTATTTCCCTTCTAATCTTGTTTGCATTAGTATTATTTGTACAGAAACTTTTTAGTTTGATGTAATCAAAATCTTCTATTTTGTGATCAATAATGATCTCTAGTTCTCCTCTGGTCATAAATTCCTTCCTCCTCCACAAGTCTGAGAGGTAGATTATCCTCTGTTCCTCCAATCTATTTATTATCTCCCTCTTTATGCCTAAATCATGGACCCATTTTGATCTTATCTTGGTATATGGTGTTAAGTGTGGATCCATATCTAATTTCTGCCATACTAATTTCCAGTTTTCCCAACAGTTTTTTCCGAATAATGAATTTTTATCCCTAATGTTGGAATCTTTGGGTTTGTCAAAGATTAGATTGCTATAGATGTACCCTTTTTTGTCCTTTGTATCTAATCTGTTCCACTGATCTACCGGTCTATTTTGTAGCCAATACCAAATGGTTTTGGTGACTGCTGCTATATAATATAGCTTTAGATCAGGTACACTTAGACCACCTTCCTCTGAGTTTTTTTTCATTAGTTCCCTTGCAATTCTTGACCTTTTATTCTTCCATATGAATTTTGTTGTTATTTTTTCTAGGTCATTAAAATAGTTTCTTGGGAGTCTGATTGGTATAGCACTAAATAAATAGATTAGTTTGGGGAGTATTGTCATCTTTATTATATTCGCTCGGCCTATCCAAGAGCACTGAATGTCTTTCCAATTATTTAAATCTGATTTTATTTTTGTGGCAAGTGTTTTGTAATTTTTCTCATATAATTCCTGACTTTTCTTTGGTAGATGGATTCCCAAATATTTTATACTCTCAACATTTGTTTGGAATGGAATTTCTCTTTGTATCTCTTGCTGTTGCATTTTGTTAGTGATATATAAAAATGCCGAGGATTTATGTGGATTTATTTTGTATCCTGCCACTTTGCTGAAATTTTGAATTATTTCTAGTAGCTTTTTAGCAGAGTCTTTGGGGTTCTCTAAGTATACCATCATGTCATCTGCAAAAAGTGATAGTTTGATTTCCTCATTTCCTACTCTAATTCCTTGAATCTCTTTCTCGGCTCTTATTGCCGAGGCTAGCGTTTCTAGTACTATATTGAATAGTAATGGTGATAGTGGGCAACCTTGTTTCACTCCTGATCTTACAGGGAAAGGTTGCAGTTTATTTCTATTGCATATTATGCTTACTGACGGTCTTAAATATATACTCCTGATTATTCTAAGGAATAATCCATTTATTCCTATACTCTCAAGAGTTTTTAGTAGGAATGGATGTTGGATTTTGTCAAATGCTTTTTCTGCATCTATTGAGATGATCATATGGTTCTTATTAATTTGATTATTAATATGGTCAATTATATTAATAGTTTTCCTAATATTAAACCAGCCCTGCATTCCTGGAATAAATCCTACTTGATCATAGTGTATTATCTTGGAGATGATTTTCTGAAGTCTTTTTGCTAATATCTTATTTAAGATTTTAGCATCAATATTCATTAAGGAGATTGGTCTATAATTTTCTTTCTCAGTTTTCGATCTACCAGGTTTAGGTATCAGTACCATGTCTGTGTCATAAAAGGAGTTTGGTAGGACTCCTTCATCCCCTATTTTTTCAAATAATTTATATAACATTGGGGCTAATTGTTCTTTAAATGTTTGGTAGAATTCACATGTGAATCCATCTGGCCCTGGGGATTTTTTCCTGGGGAGTTGATTAATAGCTTGTTCTATTTCTTTTTCTGAAATGGGACTATTTAAGCAATTTATCTCCTCCTCTGTTAATCTAGGGAGCCTATATTTTTGGAGAAAGTCATCCATTTCACTTAAGTTATCAAATTTATTGGCATAAAGTTGGGCAAAGTAACTCCTTATTATTTCTCTAATTTCCTCTTCATTGGTGGAAAGATCCCCCTTTTCATTTGTAAGACTATCAATTTGATTTTCCTCTTTCTTTTTTTTGATCAAATTTACCAAAGGTTTATCTATTTTATTGGCTTTTTCATAAAACCAACTTTTGGTTTTATTTATTAATTCAATAGTTTTTTTACTTTCAATTTTATTGATTTCTCCTTTTAATTTTTGTATTTCGAGTTTAATTTTTGGTTGGGGGTTTATAATTTGGTCTTTTTCTAGCCTTTTAAGTTGTAAGCCCAATTCGTTAATCTTCTCTTTCTCAATTTTCTTCAAATAAGCCTCTAAAGATATAAAATTTCCCCTTATTACTGCTTTAGCTGCATCCCAAAGATTTTGATATGATGTCTCATCATTATCATTATCTTGGGTGAAATTGTTAATTGTTTCTATAATTTGCTCTTTCACCCAGTCATTCTTTAAGATGAGATTATTCAGTTTCCAATTACTTTTTGGTCTATTTACCCCTAACTTTTTACTGAATGTAGCTTTTATTGCATTGTGATCTGAGAAGAAGGCATTTATTATTTCTGCCTTCCTACATTTAATTTTGAGATCTTTATGTCCTAATATATGGTCAATTTTTGTATAGGATCCATGAACTGCTGAGAAGAAAGTATATTCCTTCCTATTGCCATTCAGTTTTCTCCAAAGGTCTATCATACCTAGTTTTTCTAATGTTCTATTTACTTTTTAAATTTCTTTCTTGTTTGTTTTGTGGTTTGATTTGTCTAAATCTGAGAGTGCAAGGTTGAGATCTCCCACTATTATAGTTTTACTGTCTATTTCTTCTTGCAGTTCTCTTAACTTTTCCTTTAGAAAGTTAGATGCTATACCACTTGGTGCATATATGTTTAGTATTGATATGGCTTCATTATTTATGCTACCTTTCAGCAGGATATAGTTTCCTTCCTTATCTTTTTTAACGAGATCTACTTCTGCTTTTGCTTGATCTGAGATAAGGATAGCTACCCCTGCTTTTTTGGCTTTACCTGAAGCATAATAAGCTCTGTTCCAACCTTTTACCTTTACTCTGTATGTATCTCCCTGCTTTAAGTGTGTTTCCTGTAGACAACATATTGTAGGGTTCTGCTTTTTGATCCAATCTGCTATCCGTCTCCGTTTGATGGGATCGTTCATCCCATTTACATTTACAGTTAAAATTACTAATTCTGTATTTCCTGCCATCGTATTATCCCCAGATTATACTTTTTTCCCTTGACCCCCCTGATCCCCCTCCCCGATATTTAATTTACAGACCCCCCTTGTGACGCGCAACCCTCCCTCTTTTTTTTTTTTTTTTTTTTTTTTTTTTTTTTTTTAGGATCCCTCCCCCCTCCCTCCAAGTCCCTTCACTTATTCTCCTTTTCCTTTCCCCTTTTCCTCTCCCCCCTTTTAATGAGGTGAGAGAAAATTCTCTGAAAAACAAATATGTTAATTATTTACTCTTTGAGCCTCTTCTGATGAGAGTAAGATTCACACAATGATTCTCCCCCTCACTAAGTTCCCTCAGATATGGTGTATTTTCTATGTCTCTTCCTGGGATGTAGTTTCCCTCTTTTTATCACTCCTTCCCCTTTTTCTGAACCGACCTCCTTCCCTTTACCACACCCCCCTTTTTTTCTTTTATATCAGTAAAATCAAATTATCCTTGAGTATTTTTTATATACCCACAACAGAGTTACAGTTCTCAAGGGTTCTGTGTACCTTTTTCTGTTTCTCTTCAGTCTTGTGGATGTAGATCAAATTTTTTGTTTAAGTCTGGTTTTTTTCTTAGAAACATATAGAATTCCTCTGTTTCATTGAATGACCATCTTCTTCCATGGAAAAAGATGCTAAACTTAGCTGGGTAGTTCATTCTTGGTTGCAGTCCTTGATCTTTTGCCTTTCGGAATATCAGGTTCCAGGCCCTTCTATCTTTTAATGTGGAGGCAGCCAGATCTTGGGTGACCCTTATTGTGGCACCTTGGTATTTAAATTGTTTTTTTCTAGCTGCTTGCAGGATTTTCTCCTTTGTGTGGTAATTCTGTAGCTTAGCCACAATATTCCGTGGTGTTCTTTTTTTAGGGTCTATTTCAGAAGGAGTTCGATGAATTCTTTCCACATCTACTTTCCCTTCTGTTTCTATTATCTCTGGACAGTTCTCTTTGATAATTTCCTGTAAAATAGAATCTAGGCTCTTTTTTTGGTCATAGTTTTCTGGAAGTCCAATAATCCGCAGATTATCTCTCCTAGATCTATTTTCCAGGTCTATAGATTTTCCCAGTAAGTATTTGACGTTGTTCTCCAGCTTCTCATTTTTTTTGTTTTGTTTGACTGATTCTTGGGTTCTCTGTGAATCATTCATTTCTATTTGTTCCATCCTGACTTTTAAGGAGTTATTTTCTTCTTTCACAGTTTTTAGTTCTTTTTGTAAATGCCCAATTTCGTTTTTAAATGAATTATTTTGCTCTATTGAGTTTTTTTCCATTTCCCTAATTTTTTTTTTTGAGAATTATTTTCTTTTTCCAATTCAGAAATTCTATTTTCTTGAGACTTTTTTATCTTTTCCAATTCAGAAATCCTACTTTCCTGTGTTTTTTTAACCTTTTCTAATTCACTAATTTTGTTTCCCTGCATCTCCTGTGAATTCTTTATTTTTTCCAACTCCAATTTCAGGACATTATTATTCTCTATCATAACTTCCCTTTCTTTTCCCCATTTTTCTTCGATCTCCCTCAATTTCTTAAGAGCTTCTTCTAGGAGAGAGTTATGTGATGGGGGGCAGGAATCGTTCCCCTTTAGGTTGTTATCTGATTCTCTGCTGTCAACTTCCTCGGGGTTGGACACCCGCTCTTTCTCTGTATAGAAGGAATCTATGGTTTTTCTAGCTTTTTTGTTCATACTTAAAAAAAATCTTTTGGGGTCTGTCTCTGGGGTAGGAAATTATTTACTTCTTTACCAGCTTCCTCCCAGACGGGATGGATGCAGCGGCCCCTGCGCCCGCGCTAAGAGAGAGCTCTGGGAGAGAGTTCCCCACCCTCTCCCTGGGAGTGCCTCAGAGGTGATTAGCACTGCTGTGCTTTGAGGGTGTAGAATAGTGAAGACTGCAGGAAGCTCAGCCTATGTGTCCGGGTGGGGAGTGGGTGTCTGCAGCAGGTGACGTAAGAAGCCCCTGCGCTCAAACTGGAAGTGTCTGCCAGAAACCGTGGTCCCTAGTTCAAAGGTTCCGCTTCTCTGGGACTTCCTGGAGCTGAGTTCCACTCCCTCCAGCTAAGCTAGGCAGTGTGTGTTGCCTTGGGCCGTATCCACCCACTTGTCAGTCTCTTAACTATTCTCAGGAGGTAGCTGAGGCCACACCCCCTGGTGCCGAGTCACCCCCAGGGTCCGGGGAAAATTTAATCTGAGTTTTAAAATATTTTGGCTTTCTCTTCTGAACTGCTAAATAATTAGCAGAGAAGAGCTAACAGCCTGTTCCAGATTCCTTTACCTCAGTGGCTTCTCTGATCCCAGAGCCCTTCCCAGCGCAATGGGCGCAGTGTGCCCCTACCCCACCGTCTGTGCTGGTCTTTCTTATTCCTCCCCTGAGAACTGACCTTTCCTGTTGAAACTCCAGATTCTCTTCAGCTGGTAAGTCGTGCTTCCAGTCCTTGTGGTATCTATCAGTCCTGAGCTAATTTTGAGACTTAATTTATCTAATTGGTTGTGAGGGAGTGAGGACGTTCACTGAGTCGTGTGTTTCCTCTCCGCCATCTTGGCTCCGCCCACCCTCATAACCTAATTTGATTTCCCATTTCCATGTTTATCACATTCCCTTAGATGAACAAGAGAGAAGTTGTCATCAGAAAACATGGAGTTAGAGATTGTAAATATATCTGCTCCTTGAGAACTTTGGAGAGGAGTGAAGCCTTTTCTTAAGAGTTCCCTCTGGAGAATACTGCAACATACAAGCATGCACTGTGAGCATGTGATGGCTCTGGATCTGGTTATAGTCATTATAATTGTCACTTGGTGATTAATCTAATAATATAATTATTTTAAAGTTGCAATCCTTGAACTTCTTTGATGCTATAAAGGTTTTCATTCTTTAAAAAAGTTATAGTTCATGCTTGAACTCAAGAATATCATAGATTTAACAGTGACCATGTCTGAGATGGAATCCTATTTCTGCTATCTACTGTTAGTTATTGTTTGAATCTTTTCTTTCCATTTGACTTAGAGTAAGTTTCCTTCTTTGTAAATGAAAGATGTTAGTCATATGATCCCTTAAAGATCCTTATTTCTTTAAATCAAAAATTTACCATCATATTCTTATACCAAAGCATTCTATAATTATTCTCAATAAACCAGAAGTTATTATATGCCTAAAAAAGTACCAAGACAATGAGCATCATATACTCAACTTATAGCATCTATAAAAATGACTGGCTCTTCAATGGGGAGAGATATAGGCATCCACAAATTCTAAATGCATTCCTTTAAAATGTTCCCTGAATCTCTCTACTTTCTGCTCATAAAGGAATTAGACTACTGTTAATGGTCAACTAAATGTTTAGTTACAACAACCTTTTTGTGAGATGTACTGGAGACCTAATCTTTATTTGTTAAGTTGTTCTTAGAGGGAAACAAGCTTAAAAAACATGAACTATTGTCACAGAAACACTATATCAGTTAGGCATTTCTTGTATCAAAATGCCTGATATTTTCTCAAAATAAGCTTGCAATCTTATTTTACTTTGTTTTCCTAGAATAATAATTAAGATAGCTACATTTTCTTTTGGAAATTCAAATCCATAACTAATGAAACATACACATATATTGTTTCAATTCACTTTTACTTTTTGTCAGCCTCCCTATGAATAACACTTTTGTAGAAATGTATTTGTCCATATATCACCAGGCAGTAAAAATATCACTGGAAAACTAAAGATTGCAATTTAGTCTAGCCTTATTACTAATTCAAGAGAGATACAGTTTAACCAATTTAAATTAATAGTGCAAGTGTTACAACATAAAAACAGTAAAGGTTTTGTTCCAAGTCAAATAAATACAATTTGTAATGGAATATGATTTTTTAGCATTAATAAAAAATAACTTTAAATATTGCTTTCCACCAAATGGGGGAATACATTCTGATTACATAAAAAGTTATTATGTTTTTCATTTGAGATCCATATTTCTAGTTTTGCTATTTTTTTTTTTGCAAATATTATTTCAAATATCCTTCAATACTTTGAAAAACCAAAGAGGTAGATTATACCTCCAATGTTATGTATTACATATATTCTTTTCAATCTAGTAAATGAAATAAAATACAGTATATAAAGCACTTCAAAAAAGCTATACAGGACATACGGCCAACATGGTGGAGAGGACACACACATCTATATAAGCTCCATCTTGCTCTCAGAATAGTTTATTTCATGACAAGGCCTTGGGATTAGAGTTTGACTGAAAAAACACACACAGAATTACCAACAGAAGAAATCCTCAAAATTCTCCAGAAAACGTCTGTTTTTCTCACAGGTGAGAATGGTTTGATTGGGGGTAGATTGCAGAAAGGCAGTGAAAGTACAGAAGGTAGCTCACACTGAGCAGACCTGAGGGGAGTGGGGTGTGAACTCAGCAGTTCAGCGGGGAAAACTTTACCACAGTGTGGCTATTTTGCCTTGGCAGCAAGCCAGTAGATCAGCAGAGAAGCTATAAATATAGGGTGTAAAATCTAGCAGCTATAAATATAGGGGGTAAAAACTATAACCCAGAAAAACTAGGGTTTCTTGGGACCTGGCCACACCCACTGGGAGTGTCTCAGAGTCTCTGAGTGCAGACACAGCACAGCCATTGCTGTCCTGTTAGTGCCTCACTGCTGTCCTGGCAGATTGTAGAGGAAGCTTGTTAATACCATCCAGCACCTCCCACCCACACCCCCAAAAAAATAAAAAAAATAAAAAGAGCTGCAGACTGCATTTGTTTTTGTTTGTTGGTTTGTTTTTTTTGTTTGCTTGTTTATTTTTTGTTAGTCTGTTTTCTTTGATTCTTCTTTGACAAAATGAGAAAAAAAAATTAAAATGGGCTCTAACTATTGATAGCTTCTATATGGACAGAGAGCAGAGTTTAAACCCTGAGGAGACTAAACACAGACTGTCTCCAGATGAATCCCCAAAAAAGGACATGATCTGGACCTCAGCGTACACTCTCATAGAAGAAATTAAAAAGGCTGTCACAAGAGAGTTAGGAAAAAAATGGGAAAAGGAAAGGGAAGCTTGGGAAGATGTCATCCCACTCATTTAAAGATAGAGTGGATAAAGAAATCAAATCCTTGGAAAACAGAATTAGTGAATTGGAAAAAGTAAACAATTCCAAGGGAAACAGAATTTGTAAATTGCAAAAAGAAAATAGCTCTCTAAAAATAAAATTTGTGAAATGAAAAAAAAATTCCATTAAACAAAACAACTCATTTATTTATTTATTTATTTTAATAGTTTTTATTTACTAGATATTTGCATGGGTAATTTTACAACATTGACAATTGCCAAACCATTTGTTCCAATTTTTCCTCTCCTTGCCCCCCCCCCCCCAGATTGCAGATCGACCAATACATGTTAAATATGTTAGAGTATAAATTAGAGACAATATGTGTATACATGACCAAACAGTTGTTTTGCTGAATAAAAAAAAAAAAAATCAGACTTTGAAATTGTGTACATTTAGCTTGTGAAGGAAATCCAAAATGCAGGCGGACAAAATTAGAGGGATTGGAAATTCTATGTAGTGGTTCATAGACATTTCCCAGAGTTCTTTCGCCAAGTGTAGCTGGTTCAGTTCATTACCGCTCTATTGGAACTGATTTGGTTCATCTCATTGTTGGAGAGGGCCACATCCATCAGAAATGATCATCACACAGTATTGTTTTTGAAGTATATAATGATGTCCTGGTCCTTCTCATTTCACTCAGCATCAGTTCATGTAAGTCTCTCCAGGCCTTTCTGAAATCATCCTGTTGGTCATTTCTTATAGAACAATAATATTCCATAATATTCATATACCACAATTTATTCAGCCAATCTCCAATTGGTGGGCATCCACATAGTTTCCAGTTTCTGGCCACCACAAAGAAGGCTGCCACAAACATTCTTGTACATACAAGTCCCTTTCCTTTCTTTAAGCTCTCTTTGGGATATAAGCCTAGTAGTAACATTGCTGGGTCAAAGGGTATCACAGTTTGAGAATTTTTTGAGCATAGTTCCAAATTACTCTCCAGAATGGCTGGATGTATTCACAGTTCCACCAACAATGTATCAGTGTCCCTGTTTTTGCACATCCCCTCCAACATTCTGCATTACCTTTCCCTGTCATTCTAGCCAATCAGACAGATGTGTAGTGGCATCTCAAAGTTGTCTTAATTTGCATTTCTCTGATTATTAATGATTTGGAGCATCTTTTCATATGACTAGAAATAGTTTCAATTTCTTTATCCAAGAATTGTCTGTTCATATCCTTTGACCATTTGTCAATTGGAGATTGACTTGATTTCTTATATATGAGTCAATTTTATATATATTTTGGAAATGAGGTCTTTATCTGAACCTTTGACTGTAAAGCTTCTAATCTTATCTGCATTTGTTTTGTTTGTACAAAAACTTTTCAATTTGATATAATCAAAACTTTCTGTTTTGTGATCAATAATGGTCTCTAGTTCTTTTTGGGTCATGAATTCATTCCTCTTCCACAGGTCTGAGAAGTAAACTATGCTATGTTCCTCTAATTTATTTATAATCTCATTCTTTATTCCTAGGTCATGAACCCATTTTGAACTGACCTTGGTGTAAGCTGTTAAGTGTGGCTCAATGCCTAGTTTCTGCCATATTAATTTCCAATTTTCCCAGCAATTTTTGTCAAACAATGATTTCTTATCCCAAAGACTGGGGTCCTTGGGTTTGTCAAACACTAGGTTGTTAGTCATTAATTATTTTGTCCTATTTTTTAGCCAATATCAAATGTTTTTGGTAACCATTGCTTTATAATATAATTTTAGATCTGGTACAGCTAGGCCACCTTCATTTGATTTTTTTTTTCATTAATTCCCTTGAGGGGGCGGAGCCAAGAGGTGGAGAAGATACACACAATTTTGTAAGCTCCCTTCTTCCCTCAATACCAATTAGTTAAATCAGCCTCAAAAATAACGCTGGACTGATAGAAACCACAAGGACTGGAAGCACGATTTACCAGCTGAAGAGAATCTGGAGTTTCAACAGAAAACGTCAGTTCCCAGGGGAGGAAAATAAAAGGCCAGCACAGACAGGGTTAGGTACTAGCACACTGCGCCAATCGAGCTGGGGATAACTCTGGGATCAGAGAAGCCACTGAGATAGAAGAATCTGGCACAGGCTGTTAGCTCTTTTCTGCTTATAAAACAGCAGTCCAGAAGAGAAATTAACCTTGTTTCACCCCTGATCTTAATGGGAATGGTTGCAATCTTTCTCCATTATATATGATGCTTATTGATGGTTTTAAATAGATGCTACTGATTAACTTAAGGAAAAGTCCATTTATTCCTATACTCTCAAGCAGCCCTCCCACTTTAATATCCCTCCCTCCTCCCTTTAAATCCCTTACCCTTTCTTATTCCCTTTTCCTTATTGCTCTTTTCTTTTTCCCTTTTCCTCTTTTTAATGAGGTGAGAAAGAATTTTCTGTAAAAATAATATGGTAATTATTTTCTCTTTGAGCCAATTCTGATGGGAATAAAGTTCCCACAATGTTTCTCCCCTTCTCTAACTTTCTTCAGATATGATACGTTTTCTTTGCCTCTTTGTGGGATGTGATTTCCCTCTTTTTATCTCCCCTTTCCCCTTTTTCTTACACTTCCCCCTTTCCATTTCTACTTCCATTTTTTTTGTTATATCCTTAAAATCAAATTATAAATGTAGTCTTAATGTATATCCACAGCAGAAATACAGTTCTCGAGAGTCCCTTTTATCTTTTTCTGCTTCTCTTGAGTCCTACAATTTGATCTACAATTCTTTAGATCTGGTGTTTTACTTAGAAACTTATGGAATTCATCTTTTTCATTAAATGTCCATCTCTTTCCATGGAAGGAAGTGCTCAATTTAGCTGGGTAGTTTATTCTTGCCTGCATTCCAAGTTCTTTTGCCTTTCAGAATATCAGATTCCAGGCCCTTCGATCCTTTAATATAGAGGCAGCTATATCTTGAGTGACCCTTATTGTGGCACCTTGGTATTTGAGTTGTTTTTTTTTTTCCCTGTTGCTTTTGCTTGTAATATTTTTCCTTAGTCTGATAGTTCTGAAATTTGGCCACAATATTCTGTGTAGTTTTTTTTTTTTTAGGGTCTTTTTCAGAAGGTGTTCAATGACTTCTTTCAATGTCTATTTTACCTGCTGGTTCCATTATCTCTGGGAAGTTCTCTTTGATGATTTCCTGTAAAATAGTATCTAGGCTCTTTTTTCATCATAATTTTCTGGAAGTCCAATAATCCTCAGATTGCCTCTCCTACATGTATTTTTCAGGTCTGTCATTTTGTCAAGTAGATAACTGACATTTTTTCTGCAGATTTTCATTTTTTTTTGGCTTTGCTTGACTGATTTTTGGTGTCTCCATCAATCATTCATTTCTATTTGTTCTGCTCTGATTTTTAATGAGTTATTTTCTTCATTAGCTTTTTTAACTTCTTTTTGTATGTGTCCAATTGAGTTTTTAAATAAGTTGTTTTGCTCCATGGAATTTTTTTCCATTTCACTAAATTTGTTTTTTAGTAAGTTATTTTCTTTTTCCAATTCTCAGATCCTACTTTCCTGTGATTTCTTTACCTTTTCCATCTCCTTAATTCTGTTTCCCTGCACCTCCTGTTAATTCTTTACCTTTTCCAATCCACATTTCAGGAAGTTATTATTTTCTAGTATAGCTTCTCTTTCCTTTCCCCATTTTTCTTCTAGTTCTCTCTTCAGATTTTTAATAGTTTCTTCTAGGAGAGCGTTATTTGGGGAATTGTCTGGAGGTTTCCTGCTATTAGCCTCCTCAGGTTTGGAAACAAGCTCTTTTTCTGCATAGAAGCTGTCAATGGTTTTCTTCAATTTTTTGCTCAATTTTTTTTTAAACCTTCAGGGTCTGCCCTCAGGCAAGGAGATTACCAACTTCCTCTGCAGAGTGAGAGTGGGTATATGTGCAGTATTTGCTTTCTCAATGGGCTTCAAGGAACGAATGAGCTGAAGGAGGGCTCTGGGAAGAGCTCCGCAAGGAAGTAACTAGACCTGGGTATCATGGGCTGGGCTGTGTAACTGCCCTGCTAGGAGCATGGCTGTGAGGATTAATGACAGCCTTGGGGTGAGTGGTGAGTGGTTAAGGAGCAAAGGTATCACTACCCTGCCACAAACGCCTGCTTTCAGTGTTTGCTATCCTCCTGTTCCTCACTGTACCAGAAGTGTCCCTGCCTGGGGGAGTGCAGAAGGGCTGGGGAAATTCCACTATCCCCGGCAAGCCCCTCACTATACAGATGAGAGGCTGCCCTTGGTTGTGCCCCTGCTGTGTATGACTGCCTTCCGGTCCTGGGTGGGCACAGCCAGAGCCTCTCAGGCTTTGGCTTCCCTCAGCATACCCACTACTCCGGGCTCCAACTTCTCTGCTGTTCATCTACTCCACCACCTAAGCAAAGCAGTCAGGCTGCAGCAAAGAGCTCTATGTGAACCTTCCAACCACAGATGCTGCCCGGCTCCTGTTTCTCTCCCTGTTCTGCTCTGGTCTTCTCCCACTCCCGCAGGTCAAACCTTTTCTGGCGATATTCCAGATTCTCTTCCACTGGTAAGTTTTTGTATTTCCAATCTTCATGGGTTTTACCAGTCAAGCGCTGTTTTTGAAGCTGGATTAAATACTTGGTAGAAAGGGAATTAGAGAGCTTAGAAAGTTCTGTCCAGCTTCTCCACCATCTTCCAAAACAACTCATTTAAAAACTCAATTGGACAATTAGAAAAATATATGAAATAAATCATTAAAAATCAGAATTGAACAAATGGAATTGACTGACTCGAGGAGACACCAAAAATCCAAAAACCAGTCAAGCAAAACAAAACAAAACAAAACAAAACAAAAAAAAAAAAAAAAAAAAAAAAAAGTGAAACTATGGAAGAAATTGTCAAATACCTTCTTGGGAAAACAATACAGATGGAAAACAGATCTAGGAGGGACAATCTGAGAATTATTTGAACTTTCTGAAAAATATGATGAAAAAAAGAGACTGGACACTATTTTCCAGTAAATTATCAAAGAGAACTGCCAAGATGTTATACAAACAGATAGTAAAATAGTCATTGAAAGAATTCATCGATCACCTACTGAAAGGACCCTAAAATCAAAACTCTAAGAAATATTGTGGCTGAATTCCAGAACTATCAGACCAAGGAAAAATACTACAAGCTGCTAGAAAAATCAATCAAATATAGAGGAGCCATAATAAGGATTACTCAGGATTTAGCAGGATCCACATTAAAGGATTTAAGGGTCTGAAATCTGATATTCCAAAAGGCTAAGGAACTTGGTATACAACCAAGAATAACTTACCCAGCCAAAATGAGCATTTTTCCATGGAAGAAGATAGACACTCAATGAAATAAGTGAATTTCATCTAATTCTGATAAAAAAAAAAAAAAAAAAAAAAAAGGAACTAGAACTAAACAAAAAAGTTTGATCTCCAGATCTCCAAATACAGGACTAAAGAAAAAACTAAAACAGTAAAAATAAATCTTAGGAACTATATTTTTGTTATAAAGACATATATATATATATATATATATATGTTTGTGTGTGTGTGTATGTGTATAGATAGATAGATAGATAGATAGATAGATAGATAGATATAGATATATAGAGATAGATAGATAGATAGATAGATAGATAGATAGATACTACATGTATAATTTGTTCTAGAAACTAGAAGTGGAAAGAAAATTGTACCAGAAAAAGCTAAAGTAGGGCTATTACATCTCATGAAGAAGCAAAGGAAACCTATTATATATGAGAGAAAGAATGGAGAGGGATGAGCACAGTGTGTATCTTACTCTCATCAGAATATCCTTAAAGAGAAAAATCTTAGACATATTCAATTTACAGAGAAACTTCTCCCACCTCATTGAAATGTGGGAGGGGAAAAGTGAAAAGTGAAGAAGTAAGTTAAGTGGAAATTTCCTTACAGAAATTGTAAGGAAAAGGCCTAAGAATGGGGGAGGAACTCTAAGGTGGAGGAAGGAATACTAAAAAGGGAGGGCTGTGAGAAGCAAGTGATGTTCACAAGTTTAATACTGAGAAGGGGAGTAAGAGGGAAGGAAAGAAGAAAAGCATAAGCAGGGCTTAACAAGATAGCAAGTAATACAGAACTAGTAATTTTAACCATAAATGTGAATGGGGTAAACTCCCCCATGAAGAGGAAGTGATTAGCAGACTGGATTAAAAACCAGAATCCTACAATATGTTGTTTAAAGTAAACACAGTTGAAGTATGGCGATACATACAATGTAAAGGTAAAAGGTTGGAGCAGAATCTACCATGCTTCAGGTGAAGTCAAAAAAGCAGGACTAACCATCCTCATCTCAGATCAAGCAAAAGCAAAATTTGATCTAGTTAAAATAAATAAGTAAGGACACTATATCTTGCTAAAGAGTAGCATAGATAATGAAGCAATATCAATATTAAACATATATGCACCTAGTGGTGTAGCACCTAAATTCTTAAAAGAGAAATTAAAAGAGCTGCAAGAAGAAATAGACAGCAAAATTATAATAGTGGGAGATCTCAACCTTGCACTCTCAGAAGTAAATAAATCAAACTACAAAATAAATAAGAAAGACGTCAAAGAGGTAAAAGAATACTGACAAAACTTTGGAGAAAACTAAATGGAGACAGAAAGGAGTACACTTTCTTTTCAGCAGTTCATGGAAGGTATAAAAAAACTGACCATATATTAGGACATAAAAACCTCAAATTCAAATTCAGTAAGGCAGAACTAGTTAATGCATCCATTTCAGATCACAACGCAATACAATTATATTCAATAAAAAGCAAGGGGAAAATAGACCAAAAACCAATTGGAAAAGAAATAATCTCATTTTAAAGAATGATTGGGTGAAAGTACAAATCATAGACATGATTAATAACTTCACCCAAGAAAAAGACAATAAAGAGATGTCATACAAAATGTGTGGGATGAAGCCAATGTAGTAATAAGGGGAAATTTTATATCTCTAAAGGCCTATTTGCATAAAATAGAGAAAGAGAAGGTTAATGAATTGGGCTTGCAACTAAAAATGCTAGAAAAGAAACCCCCCCCTTGTCAAACACTAAATGTGAAATTATAAAAATAAAAGGAGAGATTAATAACTAAATTGAAAGTAAAGAAAAAACTATTGAATTAATAAAACTAAGAGTTAATGAGATAAAAAAACAACAAAATAGATAAACTTTTAGAAAATCTGATTAAAAAAAAGGAAAGAGGAATATCAAATTGTTATTCTTCAAAATGAAAAGGGAAAACTTTCCACTAATGAAGAAATTAGAGCAATAATTAGGAGTCACTTTCCCCAACTTTATGCCAATAAATTAAATAATTTAAATGAAATGGAAGAATATATTCAAAAATATAGCTTGCCCAGATTAACAGAGGAAGAAGTAAATTGGTTAAACAGTCCCATCTTAGAAATACAACAAGCTATTAATCAACTCACTAAGAAAAAATCTCTAGGACCAGATGAATTTACACGTGAATTATACCAAATATTTAAAGAACAATTAACTCCAATGCTATATAAACTATTTGAAAAAGTAGGGATTGAAGGAATCCTATCAAATTCCTTTTATGACACAGACATGATACTGATACCTAAACCAAGTAGGTTGAAAACAGAGAAAGAAAATTATAGACTAATCTCCCTAATGAATATTGATGCTAAAATCTTAAATAAAATATTAGCAAAAAGATTACAGAAAATCATACGCAGGATAATACACTATGATCAAGTGGGATTTATACCGGGAATGTAGGGCTAGTTCAATATTAGAAAAACTATAAGCATAATGACTATTTCAATAACCAAATTAACAAAAACCATATGATCATCTCAATAGATGCAGAAAAAGCATTTGATAAAATCCAGCATCCATTCTTTCTAAAAACACTAGAGAGGATAGGAATAAATGTACTATTCCTTAAAATAATCAGTAGCATCTATTTAAAGTCATCAGTAGGCATCATTGTATAATGGGGAGAAACTGGAACCATTCCCAGCAAGATCAGGAATGAAACAAGGTTGCCCAATATCAACATTATTATTCAATATTGTATCAGAAATACTAGCCTTGGCAATAAGATTTGAGAAAGAGATTAAAGGAATTAGAGTAGGTAATGAGGAAACCAAATTATCACTCTTTGCAGATGATATGATGGTATACTTAGAGAACCCCAAAGTTTCAACTAAAAACTATTAGAAATAATTCACAACTTTAGCAAGTTGTAGGATACAAAATAAAACCTTAGCATTTTTATACATCACCAACAAAATCCAACAGCAAGAGATACAAAGAGAAATTACATTAAAAATAACTGTTGATAGCATAAAATATTTGGGAATCTATCTACCAAAGGAAAGTCAGGAATTATATGAGCAAAAGTACAAAATACTTTGACACAAATAAAGCGAGATTTAAATAATTGGAAAAAATATTAAGTGCTCTTGGATAGATCCAGTGAATATAATAAAGATGACAATACTCCATAAACTAATTTATTTATTTAGTGCTACACAAATCAAGCCCCCAAGAAACTATTTGAGTGACCTAGAAAAAATAACAACACTATTCCCATGGAAGAACAAAACGTCAAAAATTTCAAGGTAATTAATTAAAAAAAATTAAATGAAGGTGGCCTAGCTGTACCTGATCTAAAATATATTATAAAGCAGCAGACACCAAAACCATTAGGTTCTGGATAAGAAATAGATTAGTTGATCAGTGGTATAGGTTAGGTTCACAGGACAAAATAGTCAATAACTATAGCAATTTAGTCTTTCACAAACCCAGAGATCCCAAATTTTGGCATAAGAATTCCCCATTTGATAAAAACTTCTGCGAAAACTGGAAATTAATATGGCTGAAATCAGGCATGGACCCACACAACACCACACCAAGATAAGATCAAAATGGGCCTATGATTTAGGCATAAAGAATGAGATTATAAAAAATTAGAGGATCATAGGATAGTTTACCTCTCAGACTTGTGGAGGAAGATGGTATTTGTGACCAAAGAAGAACTAAAGATCATTATTGATCACAAAATAGAAAAATTTGGTTATATCAAATTAAAATGGCTTTTTACAAACAATACTAATAAAAACAAGATTAGAAGGGAAGCAACAAACTGGGAAAACATTTTTACAGTTAAAGGTTCTGATAAAGGCCTCAAAATGTATAGGCAATTGTCTCAAATTTATAAGAAATCTAGCCATTCTCCAATTGATAAAAGGTCAAAGGATATGAAGAGACAATTTTCAGATGATGAATTGAAATTATTTCTACTCATATGAAAGGGTATTCTAAATCACTATTGATCAGAGAAATGGAAATTAAGGCAATGCTGTGATATCACTACACATCTGTCAGATTGGCTAAGATGACAGGAAAAGATAATGATGAATGTTGGAGGGGATGTGGGAAAACTGGGATACTGATGCATTGTTGGTGGAGTTGTTAACAGAACCAGCCATTCTGGAGAGCAATTTGGAAATATGCTTTAAAAGTTATCAAACTAAGCATACCCTTTGACCTAGCAGTATAATTACTGGACTTATATCCTAAAGAGATCTTAAAGAAGGAAAAGGGACCTGTGTGTGCAAGAATGTTTGTGGCAGCCTTTTTTTAGTGGCTAGAAACTGGAAATGGAATGGATGTCTATCAATTGGAGAATGGTTGGGTAAATTGTGGTATATGAGTGTTATGGAATATTATTGTTCTGTAAGAAATGATCAGCAGGATGAATATAAAGAGGCTTGGAAAACTTACATCAACTGATGCTGAGTGAAATGAGCAGAACCAGGAGATCATTATACATTTCAATAACAAAATTGTATGAGGATGTATTCTGATGGAAGATTATATCTTTGACAAAGAGAAGATGTAATTCAGTTCCAATTGCTCAATGATGGATAGAATCAGCTACACCCAGAAAAGGAACACTGGGAAATGAATGTGAACTGTTTTGCATTTTTGTTTTTCTGCCCAGTTTATTTTTACCTTCTGAATCCAATTCTTCTTGTGCAACAAGAGAACTGTATAATTCTGCACACATATATTTTATTTAGGATATACTATAACATATTTATCATATATAAGACTGCCTGCCATCTATGGTAGGGGTGGAGGGAGGGAAGGGAAAAGTCAGAACAGAAAAGAGTGCAAGGGATAATCTTGTAAAAAATTACCCATGCTTAAGTACTGTCAATAAAAAAGTTATAATAAAAACACACACTAAAAGAGTTATACAAATGTTATCTATCATAACTATCACTGTTATTATTAAATAATATTCAAATGCTATGTCAAAAAGGGCATTATGTTGTGGTCAACCAGTTGATAAATTTCATTGGCTTCAATTATCTCAGTTATTGGAATTTAGGCATACCTATGCTTCTAGATGAGATTTCTACAACTCACTGGCATGTTCCATAGATAGTTATTTTCTAGAATAACATGTAAGAACCCAGGGTCACATCTATGATGAAAATTTAAAACATGATTTAGAACAGGTCTTTCTAGTCATCAATAGTTTGAAATGTTGACATTCACCTTCCTATGCAGTTATTAAGGGGACTTTTAATGGGAAAGGAGGGGAGAAACAAATGTTCGGCTTTTACTGAAAATATTAGTTTTTGCTTGGTTACTTTCAAATCTTTAACATTGAAAGCTAATTTGTATTTATTGGAGGGAAGACATTTTTCAGAAAAATTATATATATATATATATACATATATATATATGTATATATATATATATATTTCAATTCAGTTAGGAATAATCCAATATACATCAATTTGATTCAGTATAAATAGTTCAATAAAGTTAATGATACATCAAACAGCATTTATTAAGCATTTTTATGTCTGGTATTGTGCTACAAATACAGTGAGGGAAAAAAAAAAAAAAAACAACCAAAAACAACAACAGCAGCAGCAGCAGCAACTTAGTCCTTGCATTCAAGGGGTTGCATATCAGGGAAGACAAAATTTATACAGATAAGTAAATGCAAATATAAGTAGTGCTTGTGCATATATTAAGCTAATATATCTGTATATTTTATATTCACATGTAATTATGTAAGAGCTCATACATATGTGTGGAAGAACTAATTTTAATTATTTGAAGAGTTGTCCTCTACAAGAAAAAGCTTATATTTGTATTGTTTTTTCCCTAAAGGACTAAATGAAAAGCAATGAAAGAATGTTGCAAGGGCATTTCTTTCTTTTTTTTTTTTTAAGTTTCTTATTTTTTTATTAAATCATTTTCTTTCTTTTTAATTGTAGCTTTTTATTTTCAAAATATATACATAAATAATTTTCTATATTCATTCTTATAAAACTCTGTGTTCTAATTTTGTTCCCTCCCTTTCCTCCACCCCTTCCTTCATCAGCAAGTGATCGAATTTATGTTAAATAAGTACAATTCCTCTATAAATATTTCCTCAAATATCATTCTGCACAAGGAAAATCACATCAAAAAGGAAAAAAAATGAGAAAGAAAACAAAATGAAAGCGAACAGCAAAAGAGTGGAAATCTCTGAAACACCTTATAATCTTGTTTTGTTATATATGTAACTCAAACTTAGGAGCATTTTTTCCCATGGGAAATGCCATCCTACCTCCAAAACTCATGACTCCAAATATTATCTTTTTATTCTTCCAATGACAATGAAATCAGGTAGTACTTTTTAACATATATACACACACACACACACACACATACACACACATATATATATATATATATATATATATATATATATATATAGAACAAAAATATGAAAGTGTAAGCTTTATGAGGATTACTATGCTTGACAAAAACACGCAAAACAGTTTCTAGTTTTTCATCCATAGTGGACTATAATATTTATAATATGTATATATTATATGTGTATATCATATGTATGTATTATATGTATAGTATATGTAATATATATATATATATACATATATATTACATATATTGTTATTATTGCAGTTGTAAAATCTTTAAAATCCTTTGGGACAAGTGCTATTATTGTTTCCATTTTACAGTTGAGAAAATTGAAGCAAACAAATTAAATGACTTGTCCAGATTCACATGGTTAGTATCACAAATAGATTTTAACTCAGGTCTTGACTCCAGACCCAGCATCCTTATCTAATGTTACACAGTGAAATCAGTGTAAGAATTCAAATTTAAGTGTCTGTTTACATTTAGTCCAGACATCTTTCACTGCATTATATTATTGTTATAAGATATCTGAAATTAAGTCTCAAATAAATGTTGTCTATAAAGTATAGAATAGACACATTCCTGTACTTTGCCTTAGGAAACCTCTTCTATCTTTAGAAGTATATAATTTAGACCTGGAAGAAATCTTTCAAATAACTTAGATTAATGATTTAATTTTAATGACTCAAATACAATTTAAGAGACGAGATCATTTATCTAAGCCTCAGTTTTCTTAAGTCTAAAATGAGAAGGATGACCAAACAGGTCTATGAAGTCTCATCTAATTCTAAAGCAAATAGTTTTCTTCTATGACCTAAAGTCATTTTTGGTTCTAAGGAAATTGTAAATTCCTTAAAAAATATTCCTTATTTGTTTTCATCTTCTCATTGGATAGCAGTCTATGGCACATAATATTTGTGATAATTATTCGTTGATTTATTTTAACTCCATGTCCAATATTTAAATCATCACTTGTTTCTTGACCCATTAACTTCTTTGTGAAACAAGTAAATAACAGAAAACATGCTATGTGAAATTCTTTTAGGTTTGACTAAAATTGGGTAACTTTGTAATTGAGGGAGGGAAATTTCAAGAAGAACTTATGTTATGAAATTTCAAGAGTAATGTTCAGACCACAGGATTAATTAAACCATTACATGTTCAAAAGTTTAACTGGAACTTTTGAAAATTAATTCATCATTGGTTTCAAGTGTCTTCCTTTGCCCTTGACACTGAGCAGAGTTAAAGAATTTCAGTTAATCCCTACCTGAAGAGACTTTCTGGCCCAAAACAAATTTTTGGTTGTATTCACAAAAGAAAAATAGAATCCCAAATAACCCTAGCTAAAATAAATCCTTAGAGACACCCATAAAGTTTGATTAAAATTATATTATATTCTTAAAGGAATTCTTAAAATTTGGATGCTTTCCCAAGCATTCCTCTCTCAAAGTTACTGCAAGGATTAAATTAAATGTAATTTCTCCACCATTGTAGTATTGTGTGTAGGGGTCAGGAGCAGCTGAGTTTAAGTCTTACCTATGATACAAATTGGATTTGGACCTTGATCAATACATTACTTTCTTGGTGACCCCAAGATTATACTCTAAGATTATAAACTAGAAATTAATTAATGCTTCCATTTGGTAGAGAGAGTTTCCTCCATGGCTCATACCTATACCAATAAAATCACAAGAAAATGAGTAAGGAGGAGGAGGAAGTGGGAGAAGAAGGAAGAAAGGGAGAGGTGAAAGGAGGAATGGAGGGATAAAATGAAAAAGACAAGAGATCTTTGACTCCTTAAAGTACTGCCCTTCTAGTCCATTAGGGATAATTTTAAAACTTTTGGATTATTCAGACAAGGGGAAAACTATTGTGAAGCATGGAGGAGAAGGGAAAGACTATTTGAAAGTTTGAACACACAGTTTCTTTTGAACTCATGTCACTGTATACTTTCCAAAATTTAATATACAAGTTTAATTTTTACCACTTTCTAGTTACTTGAATATTTACTAATTTCCATATGCACAGATAGTTAATAGATAGTAGTAAAGAAGTAATCTTCTCATATTTAAAATTTGGAAACAAAATGTCAAATGTTTCTTTTCTAAAGTATCCCATTAAATCTTGATTTTATTCAATGTCCTAGGCAGTATTCTTTGTAACATGAAAATAAACTTGTTCCACTTTCTTTAAACAGGTGTATTTCTTTTTACAGAAATGCTCAGTTTACCAAGGAAGCAACTTTCAATTTTCTGTCTATAATGATATATTTGTAGATTCATAGAGCTTAGAAGATGATTAAAGTTCATCTAATTATGATTTTACAGAGGAGACAAATGAAACTCTGAAAAGTAGATGATTTGCTCCAGGTCACACAGCTAGTTAGCAGAAATGTTTTGCTGGACTCAAAGTTTCCTGCCTCTAATTTTGTTTAACACTCTTCTGATTCAGTAGCACTGCAGATACATACATGTATTCACATACAATTATGTCTACATATTTGCATAAACATATGTATATATATATATATATGTATATGTATATATATATATATGCATATATATATATATATATGTATATATATATATATATATATTAGGGATGTATCTATATATGTCTATTTATAAGCACAGAGAGATAGGTGTCAAAATGGATAGAGCACTGAAACGAGAGTTAGGTAGTGAGTATAAATCCAAGCTCAAATAATAGTTGCAACCCTTGCCAAGTCTTCTGCTTGCCCCAGTTTCCTTAATGTAAAATGAGGGCAATAATTGCATTTACATATCAAGGTTGTTGTGAAGTTAAAAAAATTTTTTTTTTTGTAAAGTGCTTAGGATAATACTTGGAACATAGTAGATGTTATATAAATGCTAGCTATTATTAATATTATCATTACTTGTTATTGTTGATTGTGCGAATATATATATATATATATATATATATATGTGTGTGTGTGTGTGTGTGTGTGTGTGTGTGTGTGTGTGTGTGTGTATGTTCATCTATCTTATATATACATCATGTATATATCAATGTATTTAGAACCTGAAGCTAGGAGAGACTGTGTGATTTGTCATTCAGAGAGTTAGTAAATGTTTGATGTCAGATTTTAACTCAGAACTTTCTGACTCTAATACTAGTCCATTTTACCATATACCATTTTTGTGTACTTCACCAAGAGAAAAGTTGCAAATTAGAACTTTGACTTCCATTCTCATTTACTATCTTTTATTTTCCGTTGAGTTCCCCACATCTAAGTTATGATGACAATAGCATTTGTGCCTATGTAATCTTTATTTTCTTATCCAGAATATCATATTTGAATTTTCCAAAGTTCTTATTTTCTTCATTTATTCTGACAAAAATTGTATACACATGCCTACATATTACACATCTAATGTTTGAGGCTGGATTTGTATTCAGGTATTTCCGATTCAAGGAACAATACTGTATCCACTATGGAAACTGACTGCTCCTGGACATACATAGATAGATAGATAGATAGATAGATATTTAGACTAACAGATATTTAGATAGGACTTAGGTAGACATTTGGATAGCTAGCTAGAGTTAGATATACATTTAGCTAGAGTAATACATACATAAATATTTAGATAGACATTTAGATAGATACAGACACAAGTAAAATATATGTCTATACATGTGAAAATGTGCATAAATAGATGTGTCTGCATATACACACATGTATATGCATTCAGTGTTGTAGAATGAGAGAGCTCTAAACTTAGAGACAAGAAGCCTTGGCTCTACATAAGGCTTTTCTACTAATTAGCTACATCATCTTGAACAAATAACTTCCTTTCTCTGAGCATCATTTGCTTCCTCCATTAAATAATGAATAGATGAACTTTAATGACCATTACATTTCTATGACTCTACAACTATATATACACGTATGTGCATGTGTATTACACCTAAAAAACCCCAACAACTATATTACATTTTTGGGAAAATTATAAGGTCAAATAATGCATGTCTCCTATTCTCACTGAGGTTAAATTGTACTTGCATATGAAAGCAACTTTATCCCAGCTTTCAACCTACAGTAATATATTTGTGAACTCATAGAGTTTAGAAGCATAGAACTTAGAACAAGTTTATCTAATTACCATTTTACAGATGACACAAATGAAAATCTAAAAAAGTGGGTATCACACATGTGCATGTGGGCACACATACAAACACACAACCTATAGCATTAGAAAATTAGTATCAATGAAGATGTCATTTCTGTGGAATAATGATACAAGGCTTCATGTAAAATATGATATTTACCTTAGTTAAAATATTTAAATATGAAATAAGTCTATGGTAATGATAATAACTATTTTTATGATAACTATAGCAGGTAGCGTTTGTTTATTGCTTTAGGAAATAGTGTCTTATGAATATCATTTTTTTTCCTTTTTCCTCAACAGGGGAGGTAGATGCTATTATTATGTCCTATTGTATAAATGAAGAAACTGAGACAAATAGAGGCTAAGTGAAATGCCTTGCACTTAATCACTTCAAAACTCATATATACTCAAATATATTGAGGTAGAAATAATGTAAATAGTTCAAGGAAAGTGATGTATTCTAGATTGCCATAAGGGTAGAGTAATTGGTGGCGAATGAGGGGGAAAACATGATAAGGGAGAAAATTAAAATGATTGACTAATAGAAATATAAATTTGGAAAGTCATGCCTTTTTTTTAGGATGTACCACAAGAATGTATCATGTAATAGTGATATATGTCCAAATTGCAAGTTTGTCTCTATTCTAGTGGAAAAGAATAAAGGAATGGAGAAACAGAAGAGATCTTTACCTCTCAGAAACAAGTATTCTTTGAAGGAAATTCCACTTCAAGGAAGAAATAAAAAAGGACAGCTACAGGAAGACAGGGAAGAAATTCAACTTGTATTAAAAGAATAAAGATGGAAAAATATCAAGGCAAAAGGAAGAAAAATGCTGTGAACCTGCAAAGCAAAGGAAAGTCTGCATCTCTTCCCATAGAAGAACAACTAAATTCAAAATAAACAATTTCCTAATATATTCAGAAACATTATTTGTATATATTGTTATGATTAGATGAAATATCATCTAGCAATGTTATAAGGGCAAATACATAATGATTAATTATTCAGTTTCTGCTTGGGAACACCAAGATGACAATTTGCCATCTTGACATGATTAATATAATACAGAGATCTTTTGCCCTTTCAAACTATGTAACTAGGATATGTGCATGAATCTGTCAAGATTAGGTGACTAAAACATTTTGAAACATTTATAAGAACAAATTAAACTATAAGAAGTGTTCTTAAAAGTTAAAGTATGATATTCTGGGTAAGAAAATGAAGATTATGCAAGAATATTGTAATTACTACTACTAATTAGATTTTGATGACCTCAGAAGAGAAGAGGAGAGAGGAAAATGGGAGTGAAGATTTAATCTTAGGTCGGGGTGAAGTGCACCAAAAAGGGATGGGGCATAATGAACTGGACCTGCAGATAGGAGGTCCTGAGTTCAAATATGACATTAAACATTTGAGAACTTTATTATTAGACAAATCACATAATCTCTCTTACCCTACATTTCTTTTTCACATGGATTAGAACATGGATTTAAGCATACATACATACATACACATTATATATATATATACATATATATGCATGTATATTTATATATACATACATATTCATACTTGCAATAATAATATATGTGTCTGTGTACATGTGTATGTGTATCAATATCTATCCATATGCAGAAGTTGATGTCAGTCAATTAATGTGCATTTATTTAGGATTTTTTAATGTGTCAAGCACTATGATAAATACTAGAGAAATAATGTCAAAAAAAATTCCCATACTTAAGTTCAAGTGTTAGAATTGGGGGAGGGAGATTATATAACTAAAGATCTTAATGGAAACTACATAAAATATATGAAGAGCGTTGTAAGAGAATGCCTGAGTAGCTCAGAGAGTGAGGCAAAAAAGACTTCCAACACTATGTGGCATTTAAGATGCATCTTAAAGAAGGACAGGATAATGACTACAAAAGTGAGGGAGCAGAGATTTCAGTCATACACATAACCAATGTAATTATATGCATGTTTGAGACTAAATGTCTTTTTGAGGAAATGAAATGATGTTAATGTTTCTAGAATGTTATATGCTTAGATGGAAGTATAAAAAAAATAAACTTTCAAGTTTTTAAAACAGATTTTGGGACCGAAAGGCTTCTGTTCTAGCTTTGCTTATACATTTGTAAACAAGTGGTAACCGTACATAAATTTGCTTTCTGTTTGTAAAATGAAATTCCTTGAGCATGATAGTGAATTGAATCAAGTCGAGTTATATCAGATGTCTTAAGCCATAGCACCAGAAAGGAATTTAGAGACTATGTTAACCCCATTTTACAAAAGAGGAAAACCAAGAGAAGCATCTAAAAACAGGACTATAGAAAGTTAACTCTTTTTTCCTCACAGAATGTCTTCTAAGAAAAATACAACGATATGTTAATTTAGAATGAGAAATTATCTTAACCAAAGTGAGATGAAAGCCACAGAGTCACAATTGGGTACAGTTATCTTCAGAATATGACTGGAAATAGTTATATTTTGATTCTTTGAAAATATTCCTTAAATAAAAATGTTTTTCTATTTTCTCCCCAACATTATAGTTCTCAATTCATTTTTTGGCAATCTACTGCAGCTGTGTTTTTGTGCTGGGTTATTGAATTGAATTCTATTGAATGACAGATATAGATCAGAAATTGGTAGTATTGTCAGACCTGTCAAACTTTCCCCTATAAAGGAAGAACTTTTACCTTGGAATTTCAATAGAGAACAGTAATAGACTAACGGAATTCTCTTTTTGTTATTCTTGAGGATAGCTCCCATCATTTCATCTTTTCTTTCACAGTGGAATTTATCACACAATTTCTGACTCTCTTAATATTGGAATGTAGCAGTAGTCAAAGAGCAGAGTGGCCTGCAATCTTTGATGAATGACTTGAGGATGGAAAGATTTTTGATCTAGGGGTTTTCTTTTCCTAGCCAATGATAAAAAATCATCTTTAAGTGTGGAATGAAATATCAAAGCCAGCAAAAGCTGGATTTTAATTATCTGTCATCAAAGATATACTATGATAGACATAATGCTTCTTATGCTATCTCTCTTTAATGGACCCCTTTATCTTCTCTTTTATAGGATATGTACTACATAGGGTAGCAAATTGATTGCTTTATTTATTTAGTTTTGCTTAACATTGAGATTCAGGAAAGAAAAAAGCCTGTATCGCCCCTTTTCTATATCTATGTCATGCAGCCATATGGATTGGCATCTATTTTCCAGCGTGGAAGGGCATGCTTGAAGCAAAAATATAAAATTTATTTGTTGGCTCTATCATTAGAATATAAGCTTCTTAAGAGTAGGATATTTTTAGTTTTATTTACATCACTTTTTTGTATCCCCAGTGTTTAACACAATGCCACCATATAGAAAGTGCTTAATAAATATTTATTAAGTGATGAAATAACTGTTATATTTTTAGAAATCCCTGTTACTTTCTTGGTAATTTCTTAGGAAGCCCAGACATTGTTCAATAGCTCCTCATTTTCTAGGTACTCAAAATTATACTATCACCTCATTCTTTGCACTGTCTTATTTTTAGATGAATCTTTAAACTCACATTGTGTATGCCTTTTACAGGTACAAATGGCAACTCCATCTGTGATTTTTCAAACCTATGGTTTTTGATGGAATTATTGGATTGGAGATCTTCCTGTGGTTCTTTGGAACATAACATGATAATAACAGTAATGCTTGTAAGCACTTGTTAAGCACTTAGCAATTTAAAAGTAAGCTCATGATTTCATTTGAACATCCTAAACAAGCTTCAAATTAAGAAGAACAGGCATGTTTCTTTCTCTTTGAAGTGAAGGCTTGAACAAGATGATGATTAAGGTACTTTTCAACACTCAAGTTATATTCTTTTCATTTTTATAGAGATAAATTAGGTTGAAAGATGGTGTTCCTTTTCCCAAGACAATATGACTAATAAGTGGCATGTCTTTTGATTCCAAATCCAGTATCTTTACTGATTTTTTCAACTGAATACATATTTCCTTTGGAATATCAAGGATTTTGAAATCTAATGCCAGAATACTCAAAAAAGGTAGCTGGAAAGATGTGTGTGTGTGTGTGAGGGCTGTTATGCTTAGTGGAATGCAAATCAAATAGAACTGATACCCAAGAGACATTGCTTTGTCATAGTTATATAATAGCTTTAAACTATATTTTCTTATTAATATATAACTTTAAAGCAAATAAAGCACAGTAATTTTATTAAGTAGGAATTGTGAATCTTATAATTCTCATTATTTATATAAGAAAACTGAGGCTGAGAAGTAAGTTTCTCATCCAATGTGATAATCAGAAGTAAGGGAAGAAATTCAAACTCTTGGCCTATTACTTTAAATCTTGGTTTATTTCTACAACCCAAACCCATTTTGCATTTCTAGTTCTTTTAAGCCAAAGTTTCTATGACAATCGATTCAAAGGCTTGATATGAAGGTGATAATTTTAGGCAGACAATGGAGAAGATATTTTGGTTAAATCTTGATAGTCTCAGAGACTCATTATACATGAATTAAGGGCCAACCCTGCTATGGATCTCTTACTGAAATATAGAATCCCTAGGTACCTGTGATTTTGATTAGTCATTTATAGGGAATCTAAGAGGAATGCAGAACACCATAAAATGTAGGAAATGGAGAACTTGTCCCTCATTGCTACCCATATTTCATTTCCTTGAGGTCAGAGAGCATCCACCAACACAAACTCAATTATTTTCTTACTTGAATTTCAACCTGTGCTGCATTGTTAAGTAACTACATTTACATCTCAACTCCACTTTAAGTGAAAAATCCAATGCATCTGTTTTTGTTTTAATAATTGGAAAGATTTAATCCCAAGATTATGGCATATACTTTCAAACTCTCACATGTCATTAATTCACTTAAAGTACATGGCTCCTTCTGCTGTGTTTTCCCCTCTAAGTAACTTAGGAATTCCAGTTATGAGTTTTGAGTGATGTTCCTGCACTTAGCTTCCTATTATCTCCAGGATTAATATAAAATCCTCTTTTTGGCATTCATACTTACATAACCTGCCCTATCACACCTTTCCAGAATTTTTACAACTCCTCTATATTTGAAAAGGCTTCTTTAACAAACCGTTCTCACTATGTATAAGAAGAAGCTTAAGTCTTTGGTAAGACACTATTTCTAGGATCTGAAGTTTCCCCAGGTCTTGCATGGAGTTCTAAATTACAGTTTAGAAAAAGAAAGCTGTTTTCTCGTGTGCATAATTTGTTCTCCATTTTTAATGAGACCCCAGTTTCACCCTGCTTAGTATTTTATATGAAACTCAGCTTATCTTTACACAGCTCAGTTTCTGAACCACTGGCTTTATAAACAAATATGTATTGATTTCACTTGACTTTTGAATCTTGTTTTATTGTTGTTTTTGTTTGTTTTTTTAGTTAGAAAATTTCACATAGAAAGAACTAGTTCTCAAGATAAAAAGAAAATTCTAGGACATTATACATAACACATTTATTAGAAGAATAATTCAGAAGAATATGTGCTCAGGTTTCATTATGGTGACTGAACAGGAGATACACAATAGGCTTAAAAGGACAAGCAAATTCTTTTCTCATTCTTGATTCGTTTCTTTCAAGTATATTACTTGGGATTCTTATAATTCTCCTTATTTCCAGTAAAAGAAGATGAGGAAGAAAGATGGCTTTCCCTGCCAACACTCCTCAACAACAATTATGATTTCTGCACAAAAAAAGTGAGTATATGTTCTTGCCTCAAACTGGCTTTAGTACCTAGCTAACTCTTCCCCAACCTCTCCTCCCATCCTCTCTCTCTCTCTCCCCATCCTCTCTCTCTTCCTTTGTTTCTTTGTGCTTAGATTACTGAAGAGGGATTCAGAAATGGCTATTTCCTGTCTTGCTATATCATTTTTGTGACTAAGAGGTCAAAATCACTGAAGCTTCTCAAGGACTTGAAGAAAGACATGCTCCCTACAACTATGCCCCCGTTTAATACTGTTTTCTCCTCATTTCTAAACTATATAAAGAATTGACTCAAATTTATAAGAATACAATCCATTTTTCCAATTGAAAAATGACCAAAGGATTTGAACAGTCAATTTTTAGGTGAAGAAATTAAAACCATTTTTACTCATATGAAAAAATGCTCTAAATATTGATCAGATAAATGCAAATTAAGACAACTCTTAGATATCACTTCACACCTCTCAGATTGACTTAGATGACAGGGATGTGGGAAAACTGGGACACTAATACATTATTGGTGGAATTGTGGATAGATCTAGCCATTCTGGAGAGCAGTTTGGAACTGTGCTCAAAAAATTATCAAACTGCACAAACTTTGATCCAGCTATGTTTTCATTGGGCTTATATCCCAAAGAGATCTTAAAGGAGGGAAAGGGACTCACATGTGCAAAAATGTTTGTGGCAACCCTTTTTGTAGTGGCAAGAAACTGAAAACTGAATGGATGCCCATTAGTTAGAGAATGGCTGAATAAATTATGGTTTATGAATGTTATAGAATATAACAACATTATATATTGTTATAATCAATGAGAAATGATCAGCAAGATTATTTCAGAAAGATCATGAGAGACTTACATGGAGAGATGCTGAGTGAATTGAGGAGAACAAAGACAATATTGTACACAGAAACAAGATTATATGATGAGCAATTATAATGGAAGTGACTCTTTTCACCATTGTTGAAGTGATTCAAGATAATTCCATTGGACTCCATCCAATAGATGGAAAGAACCATCTGCATCCAGAAAGAGGATTGTGCAGACACAACATAGTATTTTAACTTTTGTTGTTATTTGTTTGCTTATTTTTTTTCCTTTTTCATTTGATTTTTCTTGTGCAGCATGATAAATATGGAAATATGTATAAAATAATTGTACATGTTTAACACATATTGGATAACTTGATATTTAGGGGAGGGTGGGAGGAAGGGAGGGAGTTAAATGTGGAACACAAGGTTTTGCAAGGTGAATTTTGATGCCAAAATGTAATGTTCTGTTGATCTCAATTATAATCCTTCTCTGGGAGGAAGTTTCTTTTCTGTAAATCCTTTTCTTTGGGAGCAGGTTTCTTGGGAAGCTTCTGGAGGCAGCCTTGGCTTTAGTTCCTCTCAGAACGTCTCCAGCTAGCTTCAGTCTCTAGCTACCTCTGAATCCAAAAGCCTCCAGCCAGCATGAAGTCATCCATGCATATATTTTGAAAATAAAAACCTATAGTAAGAAACAGGAACAACAAAACTATTATTGTTTTTTTTTTCTGGGTATACATGTACATTTATTTTAAAAATACACATTTCCTTATGAGTCATGTTGGGAGAGAAAAATCAGTGTATAAGGTAAAAACTATGAGAAAAAAAGACAAAAAAAATGAACAATGCATGTGTTGATTTATATACAATCTGGATAACTCTCTCTCTCTCTCTCTTTCTCTCTCTCTCTCTTTCTCTCTCTTTCTCTCTCTTTCTCTCTCTTTCTCTCTGACTACAGAGAATATTTTCCATCCAAAGTTTATTGGGATTCCCTTGGATCAATGAACCGTTGAGAAGAACCAAATCTTTTATTGTTTATCATAGCAAATTCTTGCTGTTATTGTGTAAAATTTATTTCTGGTTCTGTTCATTTAGATCCACATCAGCTCATGTAAACCTTTCCAGGCATTTCTAAAATCAGCTTGTTCATAATTTTTATGGAGCAATAATATTCCATTACTTTCATATACCATAGCTTATATAGCCATTTCCTAAATGATGGGCATTTACTCATTTTCAAATTCTTTGCCAACATAAAAAGAGTTGCTACAAACATTTTTGCATACATGGATCCTTTTCCTTCCTTTATGATACAGACTCAGTGGTGACACCACAGAATCAGAGTATATAGAGTTTTGTAGTCCTTTGGGCATCCACTATGCCTCTTCTTAAAGGAGATCATCACTAAAATAAAAATGAGCCATGCATTTCTTTTTGGCCAAGACAAAAGGACCTTTAAGGGGTTTGTTTGGACAAGTCAAATCATTATTTATGGAATGTCTGTTTAGCAAACAAAATCTTCTGGAGGGTTTGCAACCTGAGAAAATATATAACAAATTATATATTACCGTTTCATTTTCCAAAACATTATTTGTCAGTGAATGCTTTTCTCTTCCTCTCCCCAGCATTCTTTTTATAGTAAAGGAAATGAATTATTATTGTATATCATATATCTACTTCTTTGTGGACTAACTTCCCTAGAAGAGGAAACCTGTAGATCTTTTTAACCATTCAGTCAATCAGTCAATAAATGTGATATAAAAGTTTTCTTTAAGCTACTTTAATAGCTGGAGGTTTTCCTCCAGGTTAGAGAATTTGTAACCAGAGGTTAGGAAAAAATTGCAGAGCAATCAAAAACCCTGGTCATGTTTCTTTTGGACAAGTCTCTTGTAATATTAAAATCATGTTACTTGAGTCCCAAAATAGGGCTCCTTGTTCCCATTCCAACTCTTAGACAATATATTAATTAATACCATCATACTTTGTTAAGTGTAAGAATTATGTGAAATGTATTTTGTGTCTCCTTTGTACAAAATGGCTACTTTTGCGCTCTATCTTGTGCTATTCAGACACAAGAATATTACATATTTTTATATTTAAACAAGAAAAAATATTTCTGTTATAAACACTCATCCACTTGTTTAGTTTTGTGGAAAGGATGTTTTTAGATGATTATGTAATATATGCATGAGCTATAAATATATATATATATATGTATGTATTTATACATATGGATATATATGCATACCCACATTTACATGCATGTATATTCAAAAATAAATTAGAGGACTTCTGGCCAAGATGGCAGCATGGAGGCAGACAGCTGCTTGAGCTCTGTGTTTTCTCTCAGGATTTACTTCATGACAAGCCTCAGAGTTAATGCTTGACCAGAAAAGAAATCCACAAATTATCACCAAGAGAAAACATCCTTGAAATTTGCCAGAGAAGGTCTGTGTTTGCTGGGGGAGGATCAAACAGATTGGGCTCAGACTGAGGGCAGGCAAGCCAGAGTGAGACAGGCAGCTCACACAGCTCAGACCTGTGGGGGAGGGGAATGATCTCTGCCCTTACTGCAAAAAGACTTTTGCCCCAGTGTGGATATACATCTTGGCAGCAAGCCAGGAGCTGCAGAGAGGATGTAAACACCAGAGGTGAAGATTAAAACCCCAGAAAGGTAGTGTCTCTCGGAACTCGGAACTCAGCCACCCCCAAATCCACTTGGAGTGACTCAGCACGTTCTTAGGGCCTCAGAGAGCAGACGTAGCCCAGCCATCACTGTTCTGTTAGTGGCTCTCTGCTGCCCTACCCCCAGTCTGTGGAGGAAACCCATTAACACTATCCAGCCCAATCCCCCCAAAAAACAGACCAATTGTTTCTCTTGTCAATTTGTTTTCTTCCATTCCACTCTTGACAAAATGAACAAAAAATTCAAAAGGGCTCTAACCATTGACAGCTTCTATATGGTGAGAGAGCAGACTTCAAATACTGAGGAGACTAAAAACAGACTGTCCCCAGAGGAATCCCCTAAGGGGCATATGATCTGCTCCTCAATACAAAAGAATATCATAGAGGAAATCAAAAAGGCTCTCACAAGAGAGCTAGAAGAGAAATGGGAAAAGGAAAGGGAAGCTTGGAAAGAGAGCCTGGAGAAGTCATCCAAAGTGGATAAAGAGATCAAATCATTGAGAAATAAAATTAGTGAATTAGAAAAGGCAAACAACTCCAAGGAAAACAAGATTAGTGAGCTGGAAAAGGTAAACAACTCCAAGGCAAACAGGATTAGTGAGCTAGAAAAGGAAATCAGCTCTCTAAAAAATAAAATAGATAAAATGGAAAACAATTAAATAGAAGATAAAAACACATTGGACAATTACAAAAAGATATTAAAAATGTGACTGAAGAAAATACATCATTGAAAATTAGACTCGAACAAGTAGAAATGAATGACTCAAGGAGAAACCAAGAGGTAGTCAAGCAAAACCAGAGAAATGATACAATTCAAAACAATGTCAAGTACCTTATTAGAAAGACAACAGACCTGGAAAACAGATCCAGGAGAGATAATTTGAGAATAATCAGACTCCCTGAAAAATGTGAGGAAAAAAAGAGTTTGGACACTGTTTTAAAGGAAATTATCAAAGAGAACTGGCCAGATGTTTTGGAAACAGAGGGTAAAATATACATTGAAAAAATACAGAACTCAAGAGATTTCTAAAAAGGTAAAAAGAAATCTTGAGAACTAAACTTCTGCCATAAAGATATGTAAAGAACATATGTATAATTTGTCCTAGAAACTTGAGGTGGAAAGGAAATTATACCATAAAAAAGGGTAAAGTGGTGGTAGTACATCTCATGAAGAGGCAAAGGTAACCTATTATATCTGAGAGAAAGAAAGGAGGGAGATGAACATAATGTATATCAATAGACATTCGATTTATGGTGAACCTTCTTCCACTTCATTGAAAAGTGAGAGGAAAGGAGTAAGCTAAGGGGAAGGGAATACAGAAATTGTGAGGAAAAGGGGTAAAATAAGGGGAGGAACTTTAAGCAGGGGAGGGATACTAAAAAAGGAGGGTTGTGAAAAGCAAGTGGTGTTCACAAGTTTAATACTGGGTAGGGGGGTAAGAGGGAAGGAAAGGGGAAAAGCATAAGCAGGGGTTAATAGGATGGGAAGCAATATAGAAATAGTCATTCTAACCCTAAATGTGAATGGGGCAAACTGCCTCATAAAGAGGAAGCAGTTAAATTAAAAGTCAGAATCCTACTATATGTTGTTTACAGGAAACACACCTGAAACAGGGTGGTACATTCAAACTAAAAGTAAAAGGGTGGAGCAGAATCTACTATGTTTAGGCAAAGGCAAAAAAGCAGGGGTAGCCATCCTCATCTCAAATCAAGCAAAAACAAAAGTTGATCTAATTAAAAGAGATAAGGAAGGGCATTATATCCTGCTAAAGGGTAGCATCAATAATGAAGCAGTATCAATATGAAACATATACACACCAAGTGGTGCAGCATCTAAATTCTTAAAAGAGAAATTAAGAGAGCTGGGAAAAGAAATAGACAGCAAAACTATAATAGTGGGAGAACTCAACCTTGTACTCTCAGAATTAGATAAATCAAACCACAAAATAAATAAGAAAAAAGTCAAAGAGGTAAATAGAATAATAGAAAAGTTTGATGTGATAGATCTTTGGTGAAAGCTAAATGCAGACAGAAAGGAGTATATTTTCTTCTAAGCAGTTCGTGGAACCTATACAAAAATTGATCATATACTAGGACGTAAAAACCTCAAAATCAAATGCAGTAAGGCAGAAATAGGAAATGCATCCTTTTCAGACAACAATGCAATCAAAATTACATTTAATAAAAAGCCAGGGGAAAATAGAACAAAAAATAATTGGAAACTAAATAATCTTATACTAAAGAATGATTGGGTAAAACAGCAAATCATAGACATAATTAGTAACTTCACCCAAGAAAATGACAATAATGAGACATCATATCAAAATGTGTAGGATACAGCCAAAGCAGTAATAAGTGGATGTTTTATATCTCTACAGGCCTACTTGCATAAAATAGAGAAAGAGAAGGCCAACCATTTGGGCTTACAACTAAAATTGCTAGAAAAGGAACAACTTAAAACCCCCCAGACCAACACGACACTTGACATTCAAAAAATAAAAGGTGAGGTTAATAAAATTGAAAGTAAAAAAACTATTGAATTAATTAATAAAAGTAAGAGTTGGTTCTATGAAAAAAACCAACAAAATAGACAAATCATTAGTAAACCTGATTAAAAAAAGGAAAGCAACAAAGCAAATCGTTAGGCTTGAAAATGAAAAGGGAGAACTCACAAGTAATGAATAGGAAATTAGAACAATAGTTAAGAGCTACTTTGCTCAACTTTATGCCAATAAATTCGATAACTTAAATGAAATGGAAGAATACCTTCAAAAATATAGCTTGCCCAGATTAAGAGAGGAAGAAATAAGTAGTCTAAATAGTCCCATCTCAGAAAAAGAAATAGAACAAGCTATTAACCGACTTCCTAAGAAAAAATCCCCAGGGCCAGCTGGATTTACATGTGAATTCTACCAAACATTTAAAGAACAACTAACTCAAATGCTATATAAACTATTTAAAAAATAGGGATTGAAGGAGTCCTACCAAATTCCTTTTATGACACAGACATTGTACTAATACCTAAACCAGGTAGATTGAAAAGTGAGAAAGAAAACTATAGACCAATTTCCTTAATGAACATTGATGCTAAAATCTTAAATAAGATATTAGCAAAAAGACTTCAGAAAATCATCCCCAGGATAAATACACTATGACCAAGTGGGATTTATACCAGGAATGCAGTGCTGATTCAATATTAGGGAAACTATTAGTATAATTGACCCTATTAATAATCAAATTAATAAAAACCATAGGATCATTTCAATAGATGCAGAAAAAACATTTGATAAAATCCAACATCCATTCCTACTAAAAACGCTTGAGAGTATAGGAATAAATGGACTATTCCTTAAAATAATAAGAAACATATATTTAAAACCTTCAGTGAACATCATATGTAATGGCGATAAACTAGAACCTTTCCCTGTAAGATCAGGAGTGAAACAAGGTTGCCCACTATCACCATTACTATTCAATATAGTACTAGAAACGCTAGCCTCGGCAATAAGAGATGAGAAAGAGATTCAAGGAATTAGAGTAGGAAATGAGGAAATCAAATTATCACTTTTCGCAGATGACATGATGGTATACTTAGAGAACCCTAAAGACTGCTAAAAAGCTATTAGAAATAATTCAATATTTTAACAAAGTGGCAGGATACAAAGTAAATCCACATAAATCCTCAGCATTTTTATATATTACCAACACAATCCAACAGCAAGAGATACAAAGAGAAATTCCATTCAAAATAACTGTCGGTAGTATAAAATATTTGGGAATATATCTACCAAAGGAGAGTCAGGAACTATATGAGCAAAATTACAAAACACTTGCCACAAAAATAAAGTCAGATTTAAATAATTGGAAAGGCATTCAGTGCTCTTGGATAGGCCGAGCGAATATAATTAAGATGACAATACTCCCTAAACTAATCTATTTATTTAGTGCTATACCAATCAGACTCCCAAGAAACTATTTTAATGACCTAGAAAAAATAACAACAGAATTCATATGGAACAACAAAAGGTCTAGAACTTCAAGGGAAGTAATGAGAAAAAAAATTAAATGAAGGCTGTACCTGATCTAGAACTGTATTATAAAGCAACAGTCACCAAAACCATTTGGTATTGGCTAAGAAATAGACTAGTTGATCAGTGGCATAGGTTAGGTTCACAGGGCAAGATAGTGAATAAAAATAGCAATCTAGTGTTTCATAAACCCAAAGATCCCAAATTTTGGGATAAGAATTCATTAATTGACAAAAACTGCTGGGAAAACTGGAAATTAGTATGGCAGAAACTAGGCATGGACCCATATTTAATACCACATACTAAGATAAGATCAAAATAGGTCCAATATTTAAGCATAAAGAACGAAATCATAAATAAATTGGAGGAACATGGGATGGTTTACCTCTCGGACTTGTGGAGGAGGAAGGGGTTTTATCCAAGGGAGAACTAAAAACCATTATTGATCGCAAAATAGAAAATTTTGATTACACCAAATTAAAAAGTTTCTGCACAAACAAAACTAATGCAAACAAGAACAGAAGGGAAGTAACAAATTGGGAAAACTTTTTTACAGTTAAAGGTTCTGATAAAGGCCTCATCTCCAAAATATACAGAGAATTGACTTTAATTTATAAGAAATCAAGCCATTCTCCAATTCATAAATCGTCAAAGGATATGAACAGAAAATTTTCAGATGATGAAATTAAAACTATTTCCACTCATATGAAAGAGTGTTCCAAATCACTATTAATCAGAGAAATGCAAATTAAGACAAGTCTGAGATATCATTACACACCTGTCAGATTGGCTAAGATGACAGGAACAAATAACGATGAATTTTGGAGGGGCTGAGGGAAAACTGGGGCACTAATGCATTGTTTGTGGTGTTGTGCAAGAATCCAACCATTCTGGAGAGCAATTTGGAACTATGTCCAAAAATTATCAAAATGTGCATACCCTTTGACCCAGCAGTGCTACTACTGGGCTTATATCCCAAGGAAATACTAAAGAATGGAAAGTGACCTGTGTATGCCAAAATGTTTGTGGCAGCCCTTTTCATAGTGGCTAGAAACTGGAACATGAATGGATGTCCATCAATTGGAGAATGGTTGGGTAAATTATGGTATATGAATGTTATGGAATATTATTGTTCTGTAAGAAATGACTAACAGGAGAAATACAGAGAGGCTTGGAGAGACTTATATCAACTGATGCTGAGTGAAACGAGTAGAACTAGGGGATCATTATACACTTCAACAATGATACTGTATGAGGATGTATTCTGATGGAAGTGGATATCTTCAACACAGAGAAGAGCTAATCCAATTCCAATTGATCAATGATGGACAGAATCAGCTACACCCAGAAAAGGAACACTGGGAAATGAGTGTAAACTGAGAGCATTGTTTTTTTTTTTGTTGTTGTTTGTTTGTTTGTTTTGTTTTGTTTTGTTTTGTTACTCTTCCCAGATTATTTTTACCTTGTGAATACAATCCTTCCTTTGCAACAACAACAACAACAACAAAATGCTGTACTGCACATATATATTGTACCTAGGATATACTATAAGATATTTAATATGTGTGGGAATGCCTGCCCTCTAGGGGAGGGGGTGGAGGGAAGGAGGGGAAAATTTGGAACAGAAGGGAGTGCTAGGTATAATGTAAAAAAAATTACCTATGCATATGTACTGTCAAAGAAAATGTTATAATTATAAAAATTAATAAAAAAACTTTAAAAAAATTAGAATAGGCAACATTTAGGGAAAGAATATTGAATACCAGTGATATCACCAATCAATAAATATTTATTAAGCACCTGTAGTATGCTAGACATTGTGCTAAGCTCCCCAAATACAAAAAAAAAGGCAACCAATAGTCCTTGCATTCTAAAAGTTCACAATCCAAAGGAGAAGAAAATATGCAAATACATACACATATATACACATAAGCAAGACATATACAAGAAAAATAGGAAATAATTACTACAGGGAAGTCAGTAGAATTAAGAGGAATTGAAATAGCATTTTCTATATAACACATGAATTAAAATTGGGCCTTAAAAAGATCCTGGAAAGTAAGTAGGCAAAGCTGGATAGAATATCATACCCAGAGTCATAAAGCTTGTAAGTGTCTGAGGCCAGATTTGTACTTAGGTTTTTGTGAATCTACGTGCTATACTCAATGTCCCATCTAGCTGCCAGTGTGGTAAATATGTAATCCTTTAATAAATGTTTATTAACTAACTGACAGGTCAAAAACATCAAGATAATTAGTAAGGGTTTATGGGAGCTACATGCTTTAATTCTTCATATTGTCTTTATTTTTTCATAGAACCTTCCAGAACTATTATCCACTGTTGTGACTCTATGAATACAGGAATACTTCCATATCACTCATTGGAGAAACATGTTAATAGAAAATACATTAGTTTTCTTTAAGAAAATAACTTTCATTTGGCAAAAGCCATTGGAAATTCTTTTACTTATGCAATGTAGTTTCAAATACATGGTTTTATTTTTAGGAAAGATAATTGAATTAATCATGGAGAGATAATCTGGTTTATCAATAAAAGAAGAAAATTCTATAATATTTGTTTCATTGCATTTTGTATTTTATTTGTAAGCAGTGTGGAGCAAAATGCCTGGATTCAAATTTTGTCTGTTCCATTTCTATACATAGCTAGCTATGTAAACACAAATTACTATTTTCTCTAAGTCTTAATTTCTTTATATATGAAAAAGTATAAAACGTACACTGCTTACTCCCTTGGGTAGAATAGTTGTGATGATTAAATGAGATAATACATGTGAAAAACTTTTAAGTTATAAATGTTACATACCTATAAAGGATTATTTCACCCAAAAATATAGACATGAAAATGTGCCAAAATTTATGAGTACCTAAGCTCCATGAGAAAGACTATGTCTATCTCAATTGTCTTTAATATTCTAACATATTTTTGCATGTTTTCATTAGAAATGTATTTTATATGCAGTTTCTTATCAAAGCCTGGGATTCCAAGAGGAATAATATTTGCTTAATTGAAACTAGACATAAAATCTTGAAGATATTTCTTTTCTTCAACTGCACAAATTGAAGAATAAAACCTGTCCCATACCTATATCCTAAGGACGTCTTGAGAATGAAATGAGTTTATTCTTACTGAAAACACAGCTCTTTGTCTAGGTATTTCACATTGAAGCTGTTATTTCCATATGTGATACATAAAAATTAATCTACAAAGATAATCAACCAGTCAATAAACATTTATTGGATATCTACTATGGACCAAACACTGTTCTAGATAGATGATTTTTTTTGCTTGAATATTTATCTTTCTATCTATATCTTCATTTTATTTATATCTATCTGTTTACATATATAGAGCACATATTTATATATGTATTTAGATTTAATATTTGGATGTATATATAAGGTATTTGTGTATGTATGTGTATCTATATGTGTGTGTGTGTGCGCACGTGTGTGTTTATTTTTGTTTTAAGGTGGCTGTTTTATATTTCTTTGCTCTACTACCCTTGAAATGAGGTGGGGAAGTGAGATATATATATATATATATATATATATATATATATATATATATATATATATATATATATATATATATATATATATATATATATATATATATATATATATGTATATATACATATATATGAGATATAGATGAAATATAATTTTAATAAAATAATTTTAATATGTATCTTAATAATCATTTATTTAGCATTTACAATGTGTCAGAGACAGAGATCTTAAAAATGATTTATTAAGCATTTACAATGTGTCAGAGACTAAGTTTTAAAAAGTGATTGGATCTAAATGTCTTTACATTTCAGGTTGTTGCTTGCTACTCAGATGCATTTATTGCTGTTCTGTTGCATTTCAGTCACATTCAACTGATTGTGATCCCATTATGAGGTTTTCTTGGCAAAGATACTGATATGATTTGATATTTTTTTTTCTCTGGCTGATTTTACAGATGAAAAAACCAGAAATACAGGATTAAATGACTTGCTCAGGGTAATAAAGCTAATAAGTACCTGAGGCCAGAAAATAAGTCTTCCTGATTCCAGGTGCAATACTCTATCCACACTGCCACCTGCTGCCTTATACAAAGTCATGCCTGCCATGAATTATTTAACAAATGCATTTGTTTCAAATTCTTACTACATGGGAGGATGTGAGGGGCAGTGAGCAGCAAGGGTTGTAAAGGGCAGTGAGTCCCTGATGAGGTCAGTGGAGAGTTGTGAGGGGCAGTGAGCCATGAAGTTAGTAGGAGACAGAAAAGTTGGCTTGAGAGGCAAGGAAGGTCTGTGAGCAGAAAATGGTCTCTGGGTTTTCTTGGCTTTGCCTGGGAACAGAGGGTTAAATAATGATAGACAGTTTAGACAGACCCTAGAGATACCTCTCACATATTCCTTTAAGATGAGCCAGAGCAGGACTACATAGACCTCAGGAAGGGATAGCTGATTTTTGTGACAAAGATTCTAAAACCTTTCTTTGGGTTTTTAAATCCTTCAGTCTCCTCAGTCACTCCCAAAAATATAGGACTGACTCTTAGCCTCCCAAGGGATCCTATTCACTGGATGTAATTGTTCCTTGAATCAGAATTTAGTCTGTGTCACAGGGAAGCTTCTATGTGGTCTACAATCCTGACATCATGATTTGAGAGGGGGGGGATGGAGCTGATCCCGGGAAATTCTACCCATTCATACAGAAATAGAAAAAATAAATTATTGTAATTTTTACTGCATATTACAGATAATGAGGGGATATTTCATAGTTTCAATTTTTTTCTTGTTTTTTTTTATTTTTATTTATTTATTTTTTTTTGCTGTGACTAGATCAAAATGAACTTAACGTTTTCATTAAGCTATCAAGATATGGAACCTAAGTGCTCAATTTTTTTTTTTGAGAAAGAGAGCACTCTAAAGTAGTTTTTAAACATGAAATAAAATTATTTCCCCCTCATTTCTCAAAAAATATTTCAAAAGCTTTTCACAGAAGGCTTGAAAGTTTTTAAGTGTGACTAAATAACTAATTCAAAATCCCATTGCCAAACTCAGAAGAAATAAACATAAACTGGGCTACCCATAAATCAAGCTGCTTCACTAAATTGATGGCATTTATGTGGAACTGTAATTTTACCTGTGAACAAATGGGGACTTTTCATTTTGGGAAAAAGATATGCCTTTTGCAACTTTCCAATGTTTTTGATAATTATATGATCATGTAAGCCAACCCAGGAAGCAATAGGAGAGAAAATATAAATTTAATACACTGTTCCATATATGCTATTTCCTCATTTCACGTTCATATGTCACTGTTTTTTTTTTTTTTTAATTAAAAGTTGCTTTCAGACACAAGAATTTACACTTTGTTATGAATGTAAATCAATGTATTCTTTCTCTCGGAAGTATCTGCATTTATAGAAACCGATTCCCATAATTGTATGCATTGATGATTTCATATATGTGGTTGCTTCCTATATTAATGCAAATTATAACCTATGCATGAGTATACTTAAATCTTGTCTGTGGCCTCCCATAAATCTTCCTTAATGAATCTGCTCAATGGGCTGGAGATTCTCCACTGTTAATATTTCATCAAAGCTAGCAAAGCTATAACAAGGTGGAGAAAACAGGATTTTGCATTAAGTTGTCAAAATTTAGAGTTGATAAATCTACTTGTACTTAAGGACCACAGAAATGTATGAATTTTATACCAAGTTAGCAAAAAACAATTAGTTATAATAAAAACTATAAGATGTCAGTTTCCTCCCTTGTACCAGTGGAGTCATGCCTCAAAGGTGATTTTTTTTTCCTTTCTCAACTCCAAACAGTCTTGCTTTTGTGATAGGTGAAATCTGAAATAATAGGGGAAACAAAGATTTCAATTTCTTAGTGTATTGAGTTATTAAGCAATGCACACCAATTGTTAATAAATCAGGACCAGACTTCATCAGTATGGCCTTCAACTCTGAACACAAAGGAGAGAGATTTTTTTTTCTACACATTAAACTATACATACATATCAAAATCTGTAGAGGGACTAATTTGTAAAGGACTAATTTGAGATTTACATATAACCACAGTAACCAAGAAAAACTCAGCAAACATAAATATGATTAAATAAACAGCCAAATCAATGCAATGATGACCATTAATATCAAATAATATCTACTATCTTTGTATACTAGTAACCCATTAGTAACCATATAACTTTGAAATATCCCATATAGTTGTCTAGTTCTTAGAGATGTTTTCTGTTTGATATTCTAGAATCTTCTTTACAACCACAAAACCAAAATTTCAATTTTCTAGCTCTATTAGTCATTTGTGCTTCAAAATTTAGGATCTAGAGTTAAAATTGCCTCATTTAACCCTTTCAATTGTTTTGCAAAGCAGATTATTCATTATTTATTTATGTTAAGTCTTTAATATATTTATATATTTATTATCTATTATTTTATTTTAAAATTATTTTTATTATAGCTTTTTATACATGGGTATATTTTACAAGATATATGCATGCTTCCCTCCACTCCCTCCCCCAAATGGCAGGTTGACCAATACATGTTAAATATGTTAAAATATGAATTAAATACAATATAGGTATACATGTCCATACAGTTATTTTGCTTTACAAAAAAGAATCGGACTTTGAAATATTGTACAATTAGCCTAGAAGGAAATCAAAAATACAGGTGGACAAAAATAGAGGGATTCGAAATTCTATGTAGTGTTTCATAGTCATTTCACAGAATTCTTTTGCTGGGTGTAGTTGGTTCAATTAATTACTGCCCTATTGGAGCTGATTTGGTTCATCTCATTATTGAAGAGAGTCACATCCATCAAAACCGACAATCATATAGTATTGTTGTTGAAGTATACCATGGGGGCAGCTAGATGGAACAGTGGATAGAGCACCAGCCCTGAATTCAGGAGGACCCACGTTCAAATCTGGTCTCAGACACTTAACATTTCCTAGTTGTGTGACCCTGGGCAAGTCACTTAACCCCAACCTCAGAAAAAAAAAAAAAAAGAAAGAAAAAAAAAAAGGAAGTATATCATGATCTCCTGACCCTGCTCATTTCACTGAGTAAGTCTCTCCAGACCTTTCTGAAATGATCCTGCTGGTCATTTCTTACAAAACATTAATATTCCATAATATTTATATACAATAATTTATTCAGACATTCTCCAGTTGATGGGCATCCACTCAGTTTCCAATTTCTGGCCACTATAGAAAGACATTTTTGTACATACAGGTCCCTTTCCCTTCTTTAAAATCTCTTTGGGATATAAGCCCATAGTATCACTGCTGGATCTTTGGGTTTGTCAAACACTAGATTATTAAAGTTATTGACTGTTTTATCCTTTGAACCTAACCTATTCTACTGATCAACTTAGCTAATACCAAGTGGTTTTAGTAACCACTGATTTATAATATAATTTTAGATCTGGTACAGCTAAGCCACCTTCATTTGATTTTTTTTTTCATTAATTTCCTTGAAATTCTTGATTTTTTCTTTTTCCATATGAACTTTGTTGTTATTTTTTCTAGGTCATTAAAATAGTTTTTGGTAGTCTGATCGGTGTAGTACTAAATAAATAGGTTAGCTTAAGTAATATAGTCATCTTTATTATATTTGTATGCCCTATCCAAGAGCATTTAATATTTTTCCAATTGGTTAGATCTGACTTTATTTGTATGGAAAGTGTTTTGTATTTTCGCTCATATAGTTTATGATTTTCCCTTGGCAGATAGATTCCTAAATATTTTATACTATTAGTAGTTACTTTAAATGGAATTTCTTTTTGTAACTCTAACTGTTGAATTTTGTTAGTGATATATATAGGAATGCTTATGTATCCTGCAACTTTGCTAAAGCTAATTTTAGTAGAATCTCTGGGGTTCTCTAAGTATACCATCATATCATCAGCAAAGAGTGATAATTTGGTTTCCTCATTACCTACTCTAAATCTTTTAATGTCTTTCTCAACTCTTATTGCCAAAGCTAGCATTTCTAATACAATATTGAATAGTAATGGTGATAGGGGGAAACCTTGTTTCACTCCTGATCATATTGATAATGGTTCCAGTTTATTCTCATTACATATGATGCTTCCTGATGATTTTAAATAGATACTACTGATTATTTTAAGGAGAAGTCCATTTATTCCTATGCTCTCAAGTATTTTTAATAGGAATTAATGTTGGATTTTATCAAATGATTTTTCTGAATCTATTGAGATGATCATATGTTTTTGTTAATTTGGTTATTAATTTATTTATATCTATTTTATTTATATACTATATGTTAATATATTTTATATTATTTATTTGTATTTACTTATTTATTTATATTGCATTTATATTATATTTATTTATATATTAATTCTTTAATGTATTTATAAATTTATTATCTATTTATTTTCAATACACATTGCTTTGTCAATCATATTGGGAGAGAAAAATCAGAACAAAAGGGAAAAATCATGAGTAAGAAAAAAAAAAAAAAACAGTGAACATAGCACATATTGATTTATATCCAATCTTCATAATTCCTTTTCAGGATGCAGATGACAGTTTCTGCCCAAATTCTATTTGGATTGCCTTGAATCATTAGAACACTGACAAAAACTAAGTCTTTTATTGTGGGTCATCACACATTCTTGTTATTATTGTGTACAATGTATTTCTGTTTCCAGACCTTTTCCAAAATCAGCTTGTTCATCATTTTTATACAATACCACATATATGCCACTCCCTTGTAGTATATACCAGTTCATATACCACAACTTTTACAACCACTCCCCAACTGATAGGCATCTATTCATATTCTAATTCTTTGCTATCACAAAAAAGAGATGCTACAAACTTGCTTGCATATGTGGATTCTTTTCCCTCTTTTGTGATTTCCTTGCAAAATAGACCCAGTAAAAGCACTGTTAGGTCACAAGGTATGGACATTTTGATAGCCCTTTAGTCACAATTCCAAATTATTCTCCATCATTTTACAGTTCTATCAACAATGCATTAGTGTTCCAGTTTTCCCACATCTCTATCAACATTTATCATTATCTTTACCTGTTATCTTTGCCAATCTTTTAGGTGTAAGGTAGTAAATTAGAGTTGTCTTAATTCACATTTCTCAAATCAATAGTGATTTAGAACAGTTTTTCATGTGATTGTAGATGGCTTTAATTTTGTTGTCTAAAAATTGGGAAATGACTTGTATTACTGTTCTTTATACATTTTAAAAATCATACCTTTTGGGGGCAGAGCAAATATGGCAGGGAGGAGACATTTCTTAACTGAGTTCTCTTTGATGTCCTTCAGATCAACACCAAATAAGCCTCTGAACTGGGTTTTGGAGTGACAAAACCCTCAAATATTTGGAGACAGATATTCAATGATATAAGTGAATTTAATTTATTTCTTATAAAAAGAGCACAGCTGAAAAGAAAATTTCATTTCCAAACACAGAACTCATGAGAAGCTTTAAAAGGTAAAAAGGAAAGAAGTCTTGAGAACTATATCTATGTTATGGGTATACTTAGAGGGTGAACATATAATTTGATATCATTGTGATAATATAAAAAAGAAACTAGAGTAGAAAGGGATTGTACTGGAAGAAGAGGAAAATGGATAGAAAAATGAGGTAAATTAAATCTCTTGAAGAGACAAAAAAGACCTATTATAATTGAGGGAAAGAAAGGAAGGGGATGAACATTGTGTGAAATTTGCTCTTATCAGATTTGGCTCAAAGTGAGAATATCTCCCCCCCTGCCCAGGCAATTATAGTTAAATGACTTATCCAAGGTCACACACCTAGGAAGTGTTAAGTGTTTGAGACCAGATTTGAACTCAGATCCTCCTGACTTCAGGGTTGGTGCTCTATCCACAGTACCACCTAGCTGTCTCTCAAAGTGAGAATATCAGACATATTTAGTTTCAGAGAGAAACTTCTCTCACCTCAGAGAGAAGTGGAAGAGAAAAGAGGAAAAGAAAATGAGAAGCTAATAAAAGTTAAAACAGAAATAGTAGGGGAAAAGTGTAAGAAAGGGAAAATAGATATAAAGGAGGAGGGCTGTTAGATGGAGGTGGTGGTCAGAAGCAAAATATTGGGGAGGAGGGAAAGGGAGAATGGAAAGGGAAAATTATAATTTAGGATAAATAAAAAATAAAAAGTTATTATTTTAGCTGTGAAAGTGAATAGGATGAATACTCTCATAAAACAGAAGGGGAAAGCAGACTGGATAAAAAGTTGGAATCTTAAAATGTGTTGTAAACAAGAAACACATTTATGCAGAGTGATACATATAGAGCAAAGGTAAAAGGCTGGAACAGAACTTATTATAATTCAGGTGAAGTGAAAAAAAAAATAAAATAAAACAAAACTGGGGTAGCAATCCTGATTTCAGATCAAGAAAAAGCAAAAATAGATTTACTTAGGGATAAAGCCAAAGTGGCAGAGACAGCACCTGTTACTCTCTGACCGTCACAATAATTATGAAATCCAGCTTCTAAATTAGCTCTGAATCAGCAGAACCCACAAATATTGAGAGTGCAACAAATTACCAGCAGAAAATAATTTCAAAGATCACCGAAAAAGGTCTGTTTCAAATGGAAAGAAGAGGGAAGCAGCCAGGGCAACCAGCACAAACCCCAACACAGACAGCACAGAGTTCCAGGGCAAAGGATTTGCAGGAGGAAACATACCAGAAAAGATGTTTCAATCAGAAATGGGAGAGAGGCAATGAAGCACAAACAGCTGACTATAACACCAGCACAGATAGAGCAGAACCCCAGGTAAAGGCAGTCTCAGTGTGGCTGTGCAACTTCTCAGGGGCAGAGAGTTTGTGGGAGGAAGCAGACCAGAAATAGTCTGTTTCATTTGGAAGCGGGAGAGAGACAGCGAGGCCCAAGTAGCTGGCCACAAACACTAGTGCAGACAGCTCAGAGTCCCAGAGTAGTGCAGTCTCAGGGAGTCTGAGCAGACTCTGACCACAAACACCAGGGCAGACAGCACAGAGCCCTGGGGCATTGCTGACAACTCCACATGGCAAAGCCAGAACCAGGAGTGAGTCAGCACTGACCCAGTGCAGCTTTGTAGCTTGGGAAACCTCTCCCACCATAAAAGCAGACCTTAACTTAAAAAAAAAAAAAAAGTGAGTAAAAAAATTAAAGAGATCTCTAACAATTGACAGCTTTTATGGTGAAAGACTCTGAGGAGACTAAAGGCAGATTGTCTCCAGATGAAGCTGCAAAAGGAGAAATAACTTGGTCCGCATCCCACAAGGCTCTTCTAGAAGAACTTTAAAATCCTTAAAAGAGAGCTAGAAGAAAAATAGGGAAAGAAAATGAAAGTCTTCCAAGAGTTTGGAAAAGGCAATACAACATAGTGAAATGGAAAAAGCATATAACTCATTAAAAGATAGATCCAATAAACTGAAAAAAAGAAAGCAACTCCCAGAAAAACAGAATTTGTGAAACAGAAAAAGAAAATAAGTTCTTAAAAAGCAAAATTTGTGAAATGGAAAAAGAAAAAGAATACCTAAAAAATAGAATGCATGAAATGGAAAAAATATTCCATAGACCAAAACAAGTCATTCAAAAATTCAATTGTACAAATTCAAAAAGAAGTTAAAAAAAATAAAAAATAAAAAGTAAATGAAAAAAGTAACACACTAAAATTCAGATTTGAACAATTGGAAATGAATGACTAAATAAAGCAACAAGAATCAGTCAAGGAAAATCAAAAAAAAAATTAAAAAAATAAGAAAAAAAACAAAAAAACAAAACTAATTGAGAAAACAACCAACTTGGAAAATAGATCTAGAAAAAAAAATCATAAAATTATTGCACTCCCTGAAATGCATGATGAAAAAGAGCCTAGACATTATTTTTCAGGAAATCATCAAAGAGAACTACCCAGATGTCATAGAATCAAAAGGTAAATAGACATTTAAAGAATTAATCAATCACCTACAGAAATAAATCCAAAAATTAAAACTTCAAGAAATATTATGTCCAAATTCCAAAACTATTAAACTAAGGAAAAAAATACTGTAAGCAGGCAGGAAAAAATTCAAATACAGAGGAGCCACAATAAGGATCATTCAGGATCTAGCAGCATTTACACTAAACGGTCAAACAGCCTGAAATCTGATATTCTTAAAGGAAAAGGAACTTGGTATGCAGCTAAGAGTAACATACCCAGCCAAACTGAGCATTTTTTTCCCAGGGAAAAAGATGGACATTCAAGGAAATAGGTGAATTTCATTTATTTAAAATTTTGACCTCCAAATATAGTACTCAAGAAAAACATAAAGAGGTAAAAAGAACTCTTGAGAACTGTATTTCTGTTATGGGTATACATAAAGAGTACATGTATAATTTAGTTTACTGTTATAACATAAAAAAAAGATCTAGAGGTGGAAAGGAAATTGTACGAGAAAAAGGAAAAAAGTGAAGGTACTACATCTCACAAAGAGGCAAAGGAAACCTATTATATCTGAGGGAAAGAATGGAGGGGGATGATCATAGTATGAATCTTATTCTCATCAGAATTGGCTCAAAGAGAAAATATTAGACCTATTTGGTTTACAGAGAAACTTCTTCCACCTCACTGAAAAGTGGGAGGGAAAAAGGAAAAAGGGGAGGGGTATGATAAATAGAAGGGAATACAGAAATCAAAAGGGAAAGTGCTTTTTTTTTTCTTTTTTTATTAATTTTATAATTATAACATTTTTGACAGTACATATGCATAGGTATTTTTTTTTTTACAACATTAGCCCTTGTACTCCCTTCTGTTCCAATTTTTTCTCCTTGTTCCCTCCACCCCCTCTCCTAGATGGCAGGCATTTCCATACATATTAAATGTCTTATAGTATATCCTAGGTACAATGTATATGTGCAGAACTGAATTTTGTTGTTGTTGTTGTTGTTGCAAAGAATAGTATTTGGAAGGTAAAAATAAACTGGAAAGAAAAACAAAACAAAAAAAATGCTCACAGTTTACCCTCATTTCCCAGTGTTTCTTTTCTGAGTGTAGCTGACTCTGTCCATCATTGATCAATTGGAATTGGATTAGCTCTTCTCTATGTTGAAGATATCCACTTCCATCAGAATACATCCTCATACAGTATCATTGTTGATCAACTGATGCAAGTCTCTCCAAGCCTCTCTGTATTCCTCCTGTTGGTCATTTCTTACAGTATAATAATATTCCATAATATTTATATACCATAATTTACCCAACCATTCTCCAATAGATGGGCATCCATTCATGTTCCAGTTTCTAGCCCCCATGAAAAGGGCTGCCACAAACATTTTGGTACATACAGGTCCCTTTCCCTTCTTTAGTATTTCTTTGGGATATAAGCCCAGTAGTAGCACTACTGGGTCAAAGGGTATGCACATTTTGATAATTTTTGGGCATAGTTCCAAAATGCTCTCCATAATGGTTGGATTCTTTCACAACTCCACCAACAATGCATCAGTGAACCAGTTTTCCCACAGCACCTGCAACATTCATAAATATTTGTTCCGGTCATGTTAGCCAATCTGACAGGTTTGTAGTGGTATCACAAAGTTGTCTTAATTTGCATTTCTCTGATCAATAAGTGATTTGGAACACTCTTTCATATGAGTGGAAATAGTTTCAATTTCATCATCTGAGAATTTTCTCTTCATATCCTTTGATGATTTATCAATTGAAGAACGGCTTAATTTCTTCTAAATTAAATTCTCTGTAGATTTTGGAGATGAGGCCTTTATCAGAACCTTTAACTGTAAAAAATGTTTTCCCAATTTGTTACTTCCCTTCCAATCTTGTTTGCATTAGTTTTGTTTGTGCAAAACCTTTTTAATTTGATGTAAATAAAAATTTCTATTTTGTAATCAAAATGATCTCCAGTTCTCCTTTGGACACAAATTCCTTCCTTCTCCACAAGTTTGAGAGGTAAACTATCCTATGTTTCTCTAATTTATTTCTGATCTCGTTCTTTTTGCCTAAATCTTGGACCCATTTTGATCTTATCTTGGTATGTGGTGTTAAATGTGGGTCCATTCCTAGGTTCTGCCATACTAATTTCCAGTTTTCCCAGCAGTTTTTGTCAAATAATGAATTCTTATCTTAGAAGTTGGGATCAAGCACTAGATTGCTATTTTTATTCACTGTATTGCCCTGTGAACACAATCTATTCCACTAAATAACTAGTCTATTTCTTAGCCAATACCAAATGGTTTTGGTGACTGTTGCTTTATAATATAGTTCTAGATCAGGCACAGCTATACCACTTTCATTTATTTTTTTTTTTCATTACTTCTCTTGAAATTCTAGACCTTTTGTTATTCCATATGAATTCTCTTGTTATTTTTTCTAGGTCATTAAAATAGTTTCTTGGGACTCTGATTGGTATAGCACTAAATAAATAGATTAGTTTAGGGAGGGTTGTCATCTTTATTATATTCGCTCGACCTATCCAAGAGCAATTAATATCTTTCTAATTATTTAAATCTAACTTTATTTTTGTGGCAAATGTTACATAATTTTGCTCATATAATTCCTAACTTTCCTTTGGTAGATATATTCCCAAACACTTTATACTATCGACAGTTATTTTGAATGGAATTTCTCTTTGTATCTCTTGCTGTTGGATTGTGTTGGTAATGTATAAAAATGCTGAGGATTTATGTGAATTTATTTTGTATCCTGTAACTTTGCTAAAGTTCTGAATTATTTCTAATAGCTTTTTAGCAGAGTCTTTGGGGTTCTCTAAGTATACCATCATGCCATGTGCAATGAGTGATAGTTTGATTTCCTCATTTCCTACTCTAATTCCTTGAATCTCTTTCTCGGCTCTTATTGCCGAGGCTAGTGTTTCTAGTACTGTATTGAATAGTAATGGGGATAGTGGGAAACCTTGTTATACTCCTGAACTTACAGAGAAAGGTTCCAGTTTATCACCATTACATATGATGTTTACTGAAGGTTTTAAATATATGCTCCTTATTATTTTAAGGAATAGTCCATTTATTCCTATACTCTCAAGTGTTTTTAATAGGAATGGATGTTGGATTTTATCAAATGCTTTTTCTGCATCTAGTGAGATGATAAGGTGTTTTTTATTAATTTGATTATTAATACGGTCAATTATACTAATAGTTTTCCTAATATTAAACCAGCCCTGCATTCCTGGTATAAATCCTACTTGATGATAGTATATTATCCTAGGAATGATTTTCTGAAGTCTTTTTGCTAATATCTTATTTAAGATTTTAACATCAATATTCACTAAGGAGATTGTTCTATAGTATTCTTTCTCATATTTGAATCTACCTGGTTTAGGTATCAGTACCATGACTGTGACATAAAAGGAATTTGGTAGGACGCATTCAATCCCTATTTTTTCAAATAGTTTATATAGCATTGGAGTTAGTTGTTCTTTAAATGTTTGGTAGAATTCACATGTAAATCCATCTGGTCCCTAAGAAAAAATCTTAGGGAGTTGGTTAATAGCTTGTTCTATTTCTTTTTCTGAAATTGGTCTATTTAGACTACTTACTTCTTCCTCTGTTAATCTGAGCAAGCTATATTTTTGAAGGTATTCTTCCATTTCATTTAAGTTATCTAATTTATTGGCATAAAGGTGAGCAAAGTAGCTCTTAACTATTGTTCTAATTTCCTCTTCATTAGTGGTAAGTTGTCTTTTTTCATTTTCAAGCCTAACAATTTGCTTTTTCTCCTTCCTTTTTTTAATCAGATTTACTAAGGGTTTGTCTATTTTGTTGGTTTTTTCATAGAACCAACTCTTAGTTTTATTAATTAATTCAATAGTTTTTTTTTTTACTTTCAATTTTATTAACCTCACCTTTTATTTTTTGAATTTCAAGTGTTGTGTTGGTCTGGGGGGTTTTAAGTTGTTCCTTTTCTAGCAATTTTAGTTATAAGCTCAATTTGTTGACTCTCTCTCTATTTTATGCAAGTAGGCCTCTAGAAATATAAAACTTTCCCTTATTATTGCTTTGGCTGTATCCCACACATTTTGGTATGATGTCTCATTATTGTCATTTTCTTGGGTGAAGTTATTAATTTTGTCTATGATTTGCTGTTTTACCCAATCTTTGTTTAGTATAAGATTATAGAGTTTCCAATTAATTTTTGGTCTACTTTCCCCTGGCTTTTTATTAAATGTAATTTTAATTGCATTGTGGTCTGAAAAGGATGCAATTACTATTTCTGCCTTACTGCATTTGATTTTGAGGTTTTTACGTCCTAGTATATGATCAATTTTTGTATAGGTTACATGAACTGCTGAGAAGAAAGTAAACTCCTTTCTGTCTCCATTTAGCTTTCGCCAAAGATCTATCATATCATACTTTTCTAGTATTCTATTTACCTCTTTGACTTCTTTCTTATTTATTTTGTGATTTGATTTATCTAATTTGGAGATTGCAAGGTTGAGATCTGCCACTATTATAGTTTTGCTGTCTATTTCTTTTCCCAGCTCTCTTAATTTCTCTTTTAAGAATTTAGATGCTGCACCACTTGGTGTGTATATGTTTCATATTGATACTGCTTCATTATCTATGGTACCCTTTAGCAGGATAGAATGCCCTTCCTTATCTCTTTTAATTAGATCAGTTTTTGTTTTTGCTTGATCTGAGATGAGGATGGCTACCCCTGCTCTTTTTGGCTTCACCTGAAGCATAGTAGATTCTGCTCCACCCTTTTACTTTTAGTTTGAATGTATCACCCTGTGTCAGGTGTGTTTCCTGTAAACAGCATATTGTAGGATTCTGACTTTTTATCCAGTCTGCTAATTGCTTCCTCTTTATGAAGGAGTTTACCCCATTCACATTTATGGTTAGAATGACTACTGACTATATTGCTTGCCATCCTGTTAACCCCTGTTAACCCCTGCTTATGATTTTTTCCTTTCCCTCCCTCTTACCCCCCTACCCAGTATTTAACTTGTGAACACCACTTGCTTTTCACAGCCCTCCCTTTTTAGTATCCCTCACCCCCCTTAAAGTTCCTCTTCCTATTTTACCCCCTTTTCTCACAATTTCTGTATTGTCTTCCCCTTAACTTACTCCTTCCCTTTCACTTTTCAATGAAGTAGAAGTTTCACCAAAAATCGAATATATCTATTGATACACACTGTTTATCTCCCTCCTTTCTTTCTCTCAGATATAATAGGTTACCTTTGTCTCTTCATGAGATGAAGTACCACCACTTTACCCTTTTTTATGATATAATTTCCTTTCCACATCTAGTTTCTAGGACAAATTGTACATGTGTTCTTTACATATCTTTTTGGCAGAAATATAGTTCTCAAGGTTTCTTTTTACCTTTTTAGAAATCTCTTGAGTTCTGTATTTGAAGATCAAACATTTTGTGTAGGTCTGGTTTTTTTCATCAAGAATAGATGGAATTCATTTATTTCGTTAAATGTCCATCATCTTCCCTGGAAAATGATGCTCATTTTTGCTGGGTAAGTTATTCTTGGCTGCATACCAAGTTCCTTAGCTTTTCAGAATATCATGTTCCAGGTCCTTCGTTCTTTTAATGTGGACACCGCTAGATCCTGGGTTATCCTTATTGTGGCTTCTCCATATCTGAATTGCTTTTTTCTAGCAGCTTCCAGTATTTTTTTCCTTCATCTGATGGTTCTTGAACTTGGCCACTATATTTCTTGGCATATTGATTTTAGGGTCCCTTTCAGTAGGTGATCGATGAATTTTTTCAATGCCTATTTTACCCTCTGTTTCCAAATCGTCTGGGCAGTTCTCTGATAATTTCCTGGAATATAGTGTCTAGGCTTTTTTTTTCCTCACATTTTTCAGGGAGTCCTATTATTCTCAAATTGTCTCTCCTGGATCTGTTTTCCAGCTCTCTTGTCTTTCCAATAAGGTACTTGACATTCTTTTCAATTGTTTCATTTTTCTGGTTTTGCTTGACTACTTCTTGCTTTCTCCTCAAGTCATTCATTTCTATTTGTTCGAGTCTAATTTTCAATGATGTATTTTCTTCATTCACTTTTTTATATCTTTTTTGTAATTGTCCAACTGATTTTTTAAGTGAGTTTTTTTTTCTTCTATTGAATTTTTTCCATTTCATCCATTTTATTTTTTAGAGAGCTGTTTTCTTTTTCTAGTTCACCAGTCCTGGTTTCCTTGAAGTTGTTTACCTTTTCTAAATCACAAATTTTATTTTCTCAATGATTTGTTTTCTATATCCACTCTGTCTTTAAATGCATGGAATTACTTCTCCAGGCTCTCTTGCCAAGCTTCCCTTTTCTTTTCCCACTTCTCTTCTATCTCTCTTGTGAGAGCCTTTTCGATTTTCTCTATGAGATTCTTTTGTATTGAGGAGTAGCTCATACATCCCTTAGGGGATTTCTCTGGATAAAATCTGCTTTTAGTCTCCTCAGGATTTGAGGTCTGTTCTTTCCATACAGAACCTGTCAATGGTTAGAGCCCTTTTAAATTTTTTGTTCATTTAGTCAGAGCAGGAATCAAAGAAAACAAATTGACAAGAGAAACAATTGTTCTGTTTCTGGGGGGTGGTTTTACTGGGCTTCTTCTACAGACTGAGGGAGACAGCAGTGAGGCACTTACAGGATAGTTATCCTGTGCTGTTTCTGAGCTCTGAGGCTCTGAGAATGCACTGAGTCACTCTGGGTGTGAGTGGGAGTGGGGGTGGCTGGGTCCTGAGAGACTCTAGTTTTCTGGAGTTTTATTCACCTCAGGTAATTACACCTACTCTGCTGCTCCTGGCTTGCTGCCAAGAGGGAGTATCCACACTGTGGTAAAAGTCTTTTCATAGAAACAGAAGAGATCACACCCCTCCCCCCCTCTGGTCTCAGCTGTGTGAACTGCCTTTCTTGCTCTGGCTGCCTGCCCACAGTTTGTGCCCAGTGTCTTCAACCTTCCCCCGAGCAAACACAGCCCTTTTCTGGTGAATTTCAAGGATGTCTTCTGTTGGTGATAAATTTGTAGGTTTCTTTTCTGCTCAAGCATTAACTCTGAGGCTTGTCATGAAGTAAGTCCTGAAAGAAAACGAGGAGCTCAAGCAGCTGTCTACCTCCATGCTGCCATCTTGGCTGGAAGTCTGAAAGGGAAAGGTTTAAGAAAAGAGGAGTGACTCTAAGGGGGAGGTAGGTATCCTAAAGATTTAGGGCTGTATGAGGCAAATGGTGCTCATAAGTTTAATACTGAAGAGGGGGGGTAGAGGGAAAAGGAAAGAGACAAGCATAATCTTGTATTAACAAGATGGCAGGGAATACAGCATTAGTAATTTTAACCATAAATGTGAATGGAGTAAACTCCCCCATGAAACAAAGATGGATAGTAGACTGGATTAAAAGCCAGAATCCTACAATATGCTCTTTACAGAAAACACCCTTGAAACAAGGTGATACATACAGAGTAAAGGTAAAAAGCTGGAGCAGAATCAACTATGATTCAGGTGAAGTAAACAAAAAACAGGGATAGACACCCTGATCTCAGATCAAGCAAAAGCAAAAATTTATGTAATTAAAAGAAATAAGGGAGGGCATTATATCTTGCTAAAGGGCAGCATAGGTAATGAAGCAATATCAACACTAAACATATATGCACCAAGTAGTAAAGCATCTAAATTCCTAAAGGACAAGTTAAGAGAGCTGCAAGAAGAAATAGACAGTAAAACAATAATAGTGGGAGATCTCAACCTTGCACTCTCAGAACTAGTTAAAGAAAGCCACAAAATAAATAAGAAAGACATTAAAGAAATACATAGAACACTAGCAAAGTTAGGTATGATAGATCTTTGGAGAAAAGTAAATGGAGACAGAAAGGTTTCTTCTCAGCAGTTCATGGAAACTATACAAAAACTGACCATATATGAGGACATAAAGACCTCAAATTCAAATGCAGACAGGCAGAAATAGTAAATGAATCTTTTTCAGATCACAATGCAATAAGATTTTCATTCAATAAAAAGCTAGGGAAAAGAGTAATTGGAAAATAAATAATCTCATCCTAAAGAATGAATGGGTGAATTAGCAAATCATAGATACAATTAATAATTTCACCCAAGAGAATAACAATAATTAGACATCATATCAAAATGTATGGAATGCAGCCAAAGTGATGATGAGAGGAAATTTTATATCTTTAGAGGCCAACTTACATAAAATAGAGGAGAAAATCAATGAATAAGTCTTACAACTATAGCTAGAAAAAGTGCAAATTATAAAACCTCAATCAAACACTAAACTTGATGTTTTAACAATAAAAGGAGAGATCAATAAAGTTGGAAGTAAAAAAAAAAAACAACAACAACTATTGAATTAAATAAAAATAAGAGTTGGGTCTATGAAAAAAAATATTGATAAACCCTTGATACATTTGATTAGAAAAAGGAAAGAGGACAATCAAATTGTTAGTCTTAAAAATGAAAAAGGAGAACTTTGCATTAATGAAGAGAAAATTAGCGCAATAAATAGGACTTACTTTGCTCAACTTTATGTCAATAAATTTGATAACTTAAATGAAATGGATGAATGCTTTCAAAATATAGGTTGCCCAGATTAAGAGGAAGAGGTAAACTGGTTAAATAGTCCCATTTCAGAAAAAAGAAATAGAACAAGCTATTAATCAAATCCATAAGAAAAATTCCCAGGAACAGATGGATTTACATGTGAATTCTACCAAACATTTAATGAACAATTGACTCCAATGTTCTATAAACAATTTGAAAAAAATGGGGAATGAGTCCTTCATTCCCTATTTTTTATGACACAGACATGGTACTGATACCTAAACCAGGTAGGTTAAAAACTGAAAAAGAAATTTATATGCCAATCTAACTAATGACTATTGATGCAAAATCTTAAATAAAATATTAGCAAAAAGATTACAGAAAATCATCCGCAGTATAATACACCATGACGAAGTAGGATTTATAATAGGAATACTGGGCTGGTTCAATATTAGGGAAACTATTAACATAGTTGACTATATCAATAATCAAATTAACAAAATCATATGACCATTTCAATAGATGCGGAAAAATGCATTTGATAAATATCCAACACCCATTCCTTTCAAAATACTAGAGAGTCCAGTTTATCCCCATTACATATGATGCTTGCTGATGGTTTTAAATATATGCTCCTGACTATTTTAAGGAAAGATCCATTTATTCCTATATTGTCAAGTGTTTATTAGGAATGGATGTTGGATTTTGTCAAATGCTAAGAAATAGACTAGTTGATCAGTGGAAGAGGTTAGGTTCAAAGGACAAAATAGTCAATAACTTTAATGATTTAGTGTTTGACAAACCCAAAGATCCCAACTTTTGGGATAAGAATTCACTATTTGACAAAAACTTTTGGGAAAATTGGAAATTAGTATGGCAGAAATTGGATGTGGACCCACACTGAATTGAAAATTTCGATTACATAAAATTTAAAAAGCCTTTGTACAAACAAAACTAATGCAAAAAAGATTAGAAGGGAAGCAAGAAACTGGGAAAACATTTTTACAATTAAAGTTTCTGATAAAGGCCTAATTTCCAAAATATATAGAGAACTGACTCTAATTTATAAGAAATCAAACCATTCTCCAATTGATAAATTGTCAAAGGATATGAACAGTCAATTTTCAGATGATGAAATTGAAACTATTTTCACTCATATGAAAGAGTGTTCCAAATCACTATTGATCAGAGAAATGCAAATTAAGATAACTCTGAGATGCCACTACACACCTGTCAGATTGCCTACCCATGCATATGTTTTGTCAATAAAAAGGTATAAAAAATTAAGAAACTTTGAATTAAAAATAGATTTAATTAAAAGAGATAAGGAAGGAAATTATATCATGCTAATGGATACCATAGATAATGAAGTAATATCAATATTAAATACATATGTAGCAAGTGGTTTGAGCATCCAAATTCTGAGAGGAGAAAAGAGAAATGCAAGAAAAAATAGACAGCAAAACTATGTTAGTGGGAGGATCTCAACCTTGCTCTCTCAGGGCTAGATAAATAAGAACAAAAAATTAATTTTAAAAAGAGAAGATAAGGAGGTAATAGAATTTTAAAAACGGTATGTATGGCAGATTTTTGGAGAAAACTGAATGAAGACTGAAAGGAGTATACTTTTTTCTCAGTGATTCATAAAAACCTATTTGAAAACTCACCATGTAGTTGGGCAAAAAAGGTTCAAAATCAAATGCAGAAAGGCTAAAGTAGTAAATGCACATTTTAAAAATTGTGGTGCAATATATAATTACATTCAATAAAAGGCCAGGAGAAAATAGACCAAAAATTAATTGGAAACTAAATAAAGTAATTCTAAAGAAAGATTGGTGAAACAGCAAATCAGAGAAACAATTGATAATTACTTTTATTTGCTTCTATACCAATCAAACTCCGAAGAAATTATTTTACAGAGCTAGAAAAAAAATCATAACAAAGTTCATTTAGAAGAACAACATGTCAAGAATTTCAAGGGATTTAATGAAAAAAATTCAAGTGAAGTTGGCCTACCTGCGCCAGACCTAAAACTATATTATGTAGAAGTGGTCATCAAAAACATTTGGTACTGGCCAAGAAATAGAGTAGTTGATCAATGGATTAGGTTAGGCTCCCCAGACAAAATAATCAATGACCATAATAATTAACCTAACCCTAAGATCCCAGCTTTTGGAACTTATTATTTGACAAAAATTGCTGAGAAAATTAGAAAGTAGTATGACAGAGACTAGGCACTGACTCACTTCTAACACTTTCTACAAAGATAAGGTCAAAATGGGTCCATGACTTAAAGATAAAGTGATATTATAAACCAATTGGAAGAGCATAGGATAGTTTATGCCTCAGATCTGTGGAAAAGGAAGGAAGTTGTGGTCAAAGAAGAACTGGAAATTATTACTGAACAAAAATAGATAATTTTGATTATATTAAGTTACAAAAATTGCACAAAATTACACAAAATTAGAAGGGAAGCAATAAACTAGGAAAAACTGTCATGGACCAGAAGTTGAAAGAAGGTACTAAGTGGAATTGAGGAGAATCTGGTTAAATCTAGTTTAGCACTGATTTAATCCTACAACAAATAATGGTTTACTCATGATATAACTATTGGTGTACACTCAGTGTAGAGCATATAAGCTAGGAACCTTAACCAGGATGGACATTTGGAGAGAAGGCAAAGGACTGGAGGTGGGAGCTTAAGCTCTCAGAACCAAGGGGAGAAATTCAATTCGATCTTTGATCTTCCTGGTGGCTGGCCTGGACTCCTGCACTTCCCCCACTAAGACCAATGCTAGACTGAAAGGCTCTCCAGAAAGCTCCTCAGCCCCAGGAAGGAGATAATAAAGGATCTGGGCTATAAGAAAGCTAACCAGGCACCAGGAAAGGAGACAAGATTTTGAAAGAGATAATAAAGGATTTGGACTTTAACACCTGGCTGTACTTGTGGTGATTACTCTGAACTGAAAGGAATGCTGCTCCTAGAGACCCCAAGAAAACCGAACAAGAGAATATTACAAAAAAACATTTTATATCCAAGATTTCTCATAAAGGCCTCATTTCTAAAATATTTAGGAAACTGGCTCAAATTTATAACAATTCATGCCATTCTTCAAATGATAAATGGTCTAAGGATATGAATGACAATTTTCAGATGAAAAAATTGAAATTATTCCTAATTATATGAAAAGGTACTCTAAATGACTATTGATCAGAGAAATGCAAATCAAGACAACTGTGAGATACCTCTACACATCTTTCAGATTGGCTAAAATGACAGGAAAAAGTAATGATGAAAGTTGGAGTGGATGTGGGAAAACTGTGATACTAATACATTGTTGGTGAAGTTATCAATAGAGTCAAATAGTCTGGAGACCCATTTCTAGCTATGATCAAAAAGTTATCAAATTGTGGCATGTTATCTATTTTTCTCATTCCCTTGGATGAAATTATTGATTGTGCTTATGGTTTTTGGTTCACCAAGTCATTCTTTAGAATTAGATTATTTTGTTTCCAGAAGTGGATAGCAGACTGGATTTAAAGCCCCAATCCTGCAGTATGCTGCACATTTAACACATTTAAAGCAGAGTGATAAATATGCATAATAAAGGCAAAAGTCTGAAGCTAAATCTATTATGCTTCTGGTGAACTAAAAAAGCAAGGATATCGATCCTGATCTCAAATCAAGCACAAGCAAAAATAGATTTAATTAAAAGATATAAGGAAACTATATTTTACTAAAGGGTACCATAGATAATGAAGCAATATCAATACTAAATATATATGCATCGAGTGGTATAACATCTGAAGTTAAGAGAGCTGTAAGAAGAAACAGACAGCAAAACTATACTAGTAGGTATCTCCACCTTGCTTTCTTAAAACTATAAATTGAACCACAAAATAAATAAGGAATTAAGGTAAATAGAATCCTAGAAAAGTTAGGAATATAAATATTTTGAGAAAATTGGATAGAGACAGAAAGGAGTAAAACTTTTTTTCAGTAATTCATGGAACCTATACAAAAATTAACCACATATTAGGGCATAAAGACCTAAAAATCAAATGCAGAAATAGTAAATGCATTTTTTTCACATCATGATCCAATAAAACATACATTCAATAAAAGGCCATGGGAAAAGAGACTAAAAAGAAAGTGGAAACTAAATAATCTCATACTAAAGAATTAATGGATGAAACAGCAAATTATGGACAATTAAATCCAATATCATAAAAAAAAAAACTATTTGAAAAATTAGGGAAAGAAGGACTCCAACCAAATTCCTTTTGACATAGACATGGTACTGATACCTAAACCAGGTAGGATGAAAAAAGAGAAAGAAAATTATAGACCAATTACCCTAATGAATGTTGATGCAAAAATATAAATACAATATTAGCGAGGAGTTTACAGAAAGTTATCCCAGGGTGATCCCATTCACTGTGACCAAGTAGGATTTATAACAGCAATGCATGGCTGGCTCAAAATCAGGAAAACTACTAGAATAATTGACTACATCAATAACTAATCTAACAAAAAGCATATGATTATCTCAATAGATGCAGAAAAAGCATTTGATAAAATCAAACACTCATTCCTATTAAAAACACTAACCAGTATAAGAATACATACATAAAGAAAAGTAAATTACAACACTATATTAACCAATTGGAATAATAGGTGAAAAGGGAGTTTAACCAAATCCATTTTAAGACACAAATATGATGCTGATACCAAACTCAGAGCCAAAACAGAAAAAAGAAAGTATGGAAGAATTTCCCTAGTGAACACTGATGCAAACTTTATTTATATTTTTCTTTTCAAAATATATGCATAGATAGTTTTCAGCATTCACCTTTGCAAAACCTTGTGTCCAAAACTTTTTTTGCTCTTCTTCTCCCCCTTCCTTACACACAGCAAGTAATCAGATATTTGTTAAACATGTTCAATTTTTCTACAAATATTTCCTCATTATATTGCACAAGAAAAATCAGTTCAAAATATAAAGAAAATTAGAAAGAAAATCAAAAGCAAGCAAACCACAAAAAAGATGAAAATCCCATGTTATGATCCATATTTAGTCTTCACAGTCCTTTTTCGGGATGAAAATGACTGCCTCCATCACAAGTCTATTGGAATTGGCTTGAATTACCTCATTGTTGTAAAGAATCACATGCATCAAAATCAATCATCACTTAATCTTGTTATTGCTGTGCACAATATCCTCTTGGTTTTACTCACTTCATTTAGCATCAACTCATTAAGTCTCTTCATGCTTTTTATGAAATCATCCTGCTAATTGTTTCTTATAATCATATTTCATAACATTCATATATTATAACTTATTCAACCATTCTCCAACTGATGGGCATCCACTCAGTTTCCAGTTTCTTGTCTCTACAAAAAGTACTGCTACAAACATTTTTCAATATGTGGATCCTTTTCCCTTTTTTACAATCTCTTTGGAATACAGGACCAATAAAGACACTGATGGATCAAAGAGTATGCATAGTTTGATAGACCTTTGGGCATAGTTCAATACTGATGCAAACTTCAAAAAATAAAATGCTAGCAGAAAAATTACAAGAACATATCATAAGGATCAAATAATATTACCAGGTGTAATTCATGAAAGGAATGCATTTCATTTGGATTTTTACATATTATAGTTTAATTTTAGTTCTTTATATTTTAAGTATTTCTATATGGGGAATTTCAAGTCAGTGAGAATTTTGTTAAAAGTGGTTTCACTTTAGCAGGACACAATTCTCTACTCTTATGTGAAAATAATATTTTTTTACCAAGGAGTATTCTTTGGTATTTCATTATTACTGGAATCCATTTTCCTTTAAATGGTGTATTCTTTTTGGTTTTATTCTATTACTGGAGTCCTTCATTCTTTTAAAATGAATATCATCAAACCCACTGTTTCCCTAAAGACAGTATTTCTTCACCAGCACTTCTGAACCATCTCCAGTAATGTAGGGTTGAACCTTATTTTAATCCATAAGAAACTGAAGGTATCAGGAGAGTCCTAACTCCACTTTAATATTTACCAAAGTATAACATGGCAATGTGGGAGTAATAGTCTTTTCTTTATATGACTGATTTTACCAAAAATTACTATGAGTAAATCTGAGGGGAAAAAAGTTTGAACTTCTGAACATATTGATTTATTGAGTAATGCATGTCACTTGCATAACAAATCTGTATCAGATATCTTCAGCTTGGCACTCAGCCCTATATACAAGGGATACATATTTGTATCCATTAAAAGAAAATGATTAACAGATTATAAAAGATAAGATAAGATGGAAGAAAAGTTAGAGGCTTTTAAAGTTGAGAATAAAAGAGTGAACAGGTATATTGAAATCAAAAAAGAGGTATACTACTTTTTCCCTTGTTTATATTGAATCAGAGGAACAGAGAAACAGTAACTCATTGACCATTAGAGACCAGTTTTCAGGTAAGTTATATAGAATGCTTTAGATTTGTCATTGTAAGAAAATTTCTTGCATTAATCTTTCCATTTGATTAGGTTTCTTGTCAGTCTAACTTAGGTCTTTAGTTAGGCATCTCTAAGCAACAGGAAGGGATAAACGGAACGCTGCTGACAGTATCTGGGTCAGCTCTTCATCCTCCACCAAGGGTTCCCGGCCTTCCTGAGAAGTCAGGGGTAGGTGACAAGCTATGTTATAATTAAAGCAGACTGATACCAAGTGGCAAAGAGACATCTACCCACAATAGCAAGTTGTTTATATGGTCCTTCATGCAATATATATTTAGGGCATGTGCAGTGTACTTAATTTCTTAAGGTACAAATTGGGTTTTTGCGACTTTTAAAATGCAATTAGAGTATCTGTGACCTTTAAGGCAAAGCATTTCACAGGAAAGAGTGTGGTATAAAAAGATGGGAATTAGTCATGGAGAAAAATGTCATTTTTAGAATATAATTTCACAGGACTTGTTTTTTTTTTTCTTTTTCTTTTTTTTAATCACAATAAGAAAACATTCCCTATTCAAAGGCAGCATACAAGAGAAAATGGCCAGATATTTTTTACAATTAGAAAATAGTAAAAATAATAATCCAAAAGCTCACCTTTTGGTGAATTATTCCACTGATGTAATTCAAGATTTTTGTAGAGATAAACTGAGAATGAATTGAATGGAGATGGCACAGTTGGGAAATGAACTGGTAGTGCCATGGAGACCAGAAAAAGCTAATTTATGCCTAACTTGATTCCAGGGCAGAGTCCAAGTCCAGGGCAAGAGCCCAGAGATGTTTTAGGGATGAAGTACAATGTTCCTATGTGGAAAATATGAAGATGATGGTGACAGTGAAGAAGCATGGATTAGAGACAAACTGAATTATGATCCAGGATGACATCTCCCTTAGTTGTGCTTTATTAACTTGGTCCATGCAACACAGATATTGACAGTCTTTCAAAAAAAAATTTCCTCTTTCAGCCATTTTGGGATTTACTAAGAATCTGAGGTGTTATATTTCTAAACCAATACATTTTAAACATTTCAAGTTACAGTATGCAAACTCAGTGACAAAAATGCTTGCAAAAAGTACTGTACATCAGTTAAATATGTCTCAGCGTGAGGTTTCTCATTAAATACTATCTGTGTTAGTGGAGTTCTATTTCAGGAAGTAAAGGAAGAAAGGACATTTCTTTTCAGTCTGTGGTAAAGTTATAGCCACATAGTGAGATACAAATTGATTTCCTGCCTTCGGTGTGAAGGCTTTCATCTGTTCTTCAGAAATATGGGCAGCCATTCACTGACATTCTCAAAAGACATGAAAGAGAAATGTTTAATCAAAGAAACTGCTATAAATACTACTATCAACTAGCATTTAAGAATACAGCATTCTAAGAGCTAAATGATTTGCAAACTCATTTTTTTTAACTGCAAGAAATATTTTTTTCAGTGCTCTATTCCACACATTCAGGTTTTCTTCTCCAGTACAAGCCATTTCAATGTGAAATTGCTGTATTTCTAATGAGGCTTAATGACCCTGACATAATTTTAAAACAATGAGGAAACCCATTACATTACAAAATGAACGTTGTATATTTTATATTAACTCAATCACATATTCTTCATTTCCCCAAATCCTGAGAATTACAGGATGGCAACAATCTTCAGAGGCCACAAAGTTCAACACTTGATTGAATAAAAATCCCTGCTTCATTATATTCAACAGATGTTTTTTCCAACTTTTGCATCCATTGTTCTCTATCTTTTTCTCCTTTGCCTTCTCCAGCTTTTCACTCCACAGTATTAGCTTCCTCATCAAATGTCTGTACCTTGAACATAAAAAGATTTTGTCTCTATTATCTTTTCAAAATAGCTATCATTTCAAGTCAGTGTAAAATTAAAACCGCAACTTAAAGGCTGGAGTTTATCTGCTACTTATTTCTCCACTGGCAAGTAGATACATCGTTTCACTTTCAATATGTCACTGCATCTCTCATGCTTATAGTTCATTGGGCTATTTTTCCTTGAAACAATTTCTTCTCTGGAAAGTGTGAGTGCACTAGATTCAACAATCAGAAAAGTGAAAGATAAAGTATGTCCTAGATAACTTTTTTTCTTGTCTTAATACTTTAAAGCCTATTTTACAACAAGATTATGTGATGGTCAATTGTTATGGACTTGGCTCTTTTCAACAATTACATGATTCAGAGCAATCATCTCCTAAAGACATATAATGAGAGACATCTGTATCCATAGAGAGGGCTATGGAGCCTGAATGTGAATCTCAACCTAGTATTTTCACCTTTTTTGTTATTTGTGTTATTTTTTACTTGTTTTTTCCTCACTTTTTTGTCCTTTCTGATTTGATTTTTCTTATGAAGAATTGTAACATGCACTCCTGGCAGTTACAATTACCAGTCTGTCCTAGGCCCAACAGAGTACCTTTGACCATTGACCTTTGCAGTGTCAACTCTACCCGGCTCGCCTCCTCTGAGGTCTTCAAAGGTCTCTGGCCACAATTTCTTGAATAGTAGTTTAATAACCGGTAGCACACTCAAGAACAGCCACATGTAATCTTAAAAGCCTTTATTATACCTACTCACATAATACCCTGACTTGATGCCCTGACTTGTTAGTTCCCTAGTGAATACCTGGTTCTTACCTCTCTTGGCTATCCATCAGCTTGGCTTGGCTTGGCTACCCCAGGCTAGGGAGCCAGGTTAAAGAGCACCAGGTTAAAAAGAATGACTGCTGTCTGCAGTGGGCTTATAAAGGGCCTGTGAGGTCACACACACAGCCAACCAGTGAGAGAGCCGTTACCCATTATGAAGCTATCACAATATGGCCAGGATCCCACCCACAGGGCAGTCCTATATCCACAGAGATTACTTCTGGGCCACTCAAATCTCCTGTTGCTCTGTGGCACTGTCCATTTAAAGGACCCTTACAATTCCCTTCTCTTGTTTTACAGGAACCGCATCCTTACAAAGCATGATAAATAAATATGTTTAGAATAACTGCACATGTCAAGTAAATATTGAATTGCTTGCTGATTAAGGGAGGGAGAAAAAATTGGAACACAGAACTGAACACTGAAAACTATCTGCATGTATTTGGAAAACTAAAAAAGTTATCATAATTATTTTAAAAGGTTTGTTTTGGTCCTTCATCTAGCACCACCAACTGTTCCCCTCTTATGCATGTTAAAAAAAATGATCATAGGAAAATATGTCCAGACATCTGAGTTATGACAAGGAATCATATTTGACAATGACTTGTGATTAGAGATATTCAATTTTAAACTGTATATATGCCTTTCTTATGAAAATGCTATAGAAGTAGTCTTGTTTAGATATGGTTAGAATTATGGCCTTCCAACTGGAGAATCTGAAATTCTATAGTTCTGTAATTCTCAGTGGCTCCATGAATAAGTAGAACTTTGAATTTAAAATAGCACTATAATATGTACAAACACATGTATGAGTGTATGCAAATAATACAAATATCCATATGGATATGTATCCATTTACTAATAAATTAATAATTAATTCAGATTAATTGAGTGAATTATCTGGCTGAATGAATAGATGCTAATGAAAAAAAAAAACAAAATTGCATTATTTTCAATGACATACTTGGAAGAGATCTTTGCATATAATAGTTGCTAAATTTGCTGATTCATCATACTTATTAACCTCCTATTGTACTTTCAGAACTGTATTAAGAATAAGGAATACAAAGACAAAGGTGTAAAAGTCCTGGATCTTAAAAACTTTTTTTTTTTCATTTTAGTTAAGGTTGATTTCTTCCTAGTTTCCTGTTTGTTTTTTGTTTCTTTTTGATTGATTGTGATTCTCCTTTTCTTTGCTTTTCTGCATAACCAATTCTCCATGTTTAAGGAAGTAAGGTTTAAAATATGTACCCTATTATATCATGAATTCCCTGAATCTTCCGCAAACATCACAGGATCTGCTTGGGAAACAAATCTATTTCCAATGAAAGGGATGAGTTTCCTCTCTACTGTATCATCCTCTTGTCACAAGTGCCCTCAACTCCCAGGAACCTATGAGCACAATTAATTTGCACATCAATTCTCCTCAGACCAATTATTCTGACCCTTTTTCCTTCCATAGAAATAAAGCCAGCAGCAGCATTACTCTGCTATTCTGGAGTCAGAATGTGTCAGACCTATCAATCAGAACTAAAATATAAAAATTGAAATCTGGGCCTTCCTATCATGAAGCCACACAGTATGTCAGCTGGAGAGCCAGTGGGAATCTTTTATCTACCCTGTGGCTTGTTCTCCCTAATGCTTCTAAAAAATCTTCTGTAGAGCCCACATTCTCCATATACTTAACAAAGGATGCCAGGAGGTAATGAACAGGAAGTCAAGAAGCTTTTAACCTGAACCAGTGTATTATGACATCTACTAACGCTCTTATTCCTTCTGTCCAAAGAAAGATCATAAAAGCCTGTCAAGCTTTGCCTAGAATTTTGCAAAGAATATCTTTCTGGTGTGATGAAAACATCAGATTTTTGAAATTCTATGGAAGTAAAAAGGTTTCATTAGAGACGCAGTGGGATTTATTTATTTGTTTATTTATTTATTTATTTTATAATTTAAAAATTTTTTGACAATATATATGCATGAGTAATTTTTTATAACATTATCCCTTGTATTCATTTTTCCAAATTTTCCCCTCCCTCCCTCTACTCCCTCCCCTAGATGATAGGCAATCCCATACATTTCAAATGTGTTACAATATAACCTAGATACAATATATATGTGTAAATCCAATTTTCTTGTTGCATGTTAAGTATTAGATTCCGAAGGTATAAGTAATCTGGGTTGATAGACAGTAACAATTTACATTCACTTCCCAGTGTTCCTTCTTTGGGTATAGTTGTTTCTGTCCATCATTGATCAACTGGAAGTGAGTTGGATCTTCTTTATGTTGAAGATATCCACTTCCATCACAATACATATTCATACAGCATTGTTGTTGAAGTGTACAGCAATCTTCTACTTCTATTCATTTCACTCAGCATCAGTTCATGTAAGTCTCTCCAAACCTCTCTGTATTCGTCCTGCTGGTGATTTCTTACAGAGCAATAATATTCCATAACCTTCATATACCATAATTTACCCAACCATTCTCCAATTGATGGGCATCCAATCATTTTCCAGTTTCTAGCTACAAAAAAAAGAGCTGCCACAAACATTTTGGCACATACAGGTCCCTTTCCCCTCTTTACTATTTCCTTAGGACATAAGCCCAATAGTAGCAATGCTGAATCAAAGGGTATGCACAGTTTGATAACTCTTTGGGCATAGTTCCAAATTGCTCTCCAGAATGGTTGGATTCTTTCACAACTCCACCAATAATGTATTAGTGTCCCAGTTTTCCCACATCCCCTCCAACATTCATCATTATTTGTTCTTGTCATCTTAGCCAATCTGACAGGTGTGTAGTGGTATCTCAGAGTTGTCGTAATTTGCCTTTCTCTGATCAGTAATGATTTGGAACACTTTCATATGAGTGGATATAGTTTCAATTTTACCATCTGACAAGTGTCTGTTCATATCCTTTGACCATTTATCAATTGGAAAATGGTTTGGTTTCTTATAAATTAGGGTCAGTTCTCTATATATTTTGGAAATGAGACCTTTATTGGAACCTTTAACTGTAAAAATATTTTCCCAATTTGTTACTTCCTTTCTAATCTTGTTTGCATTAGTATTGTTTGTACATAAACTTTTTAGTTTGATGTAATCAAAATATTCTATTTCGTGATCAATAATGATCTCTAGTTCTCCTCTGGTCATAAATTCCTTCCTCCTCCACAGATCTGAGAGGTAGAATATTCTCTGTTCCTCTAATTTATTTATGATCTCATTCTTTATGCCTAAACCATGGACCCATTTTGATCTTATCTTGGTATATGGTGTTAAGTGTGGGTCCATATCTAATTTTTGCCATACTAATTTCCAGTTTTCCCAACAGTTTTTTTTCAAATAATGAATTTTTATCCCTAATATTGGTATCTTTGGGTTTGTCAAACACTAGATTGCTATAGATGTACCCTTTTTTGTCCTTTGTACCTAATCTGTTCCACTATTTGCCTGGTGTATTTCTTAGCCAATACCAAATGGTTTTGGTGACTGCTGCTATATAATATAGCTTTAGATCAGGTACACTTAGACCACCTTCCTCTGACTTTTTTTTTTTCATTAGTTCACTTGCAATTCTCAACCTTTTATTCTTCCATATGAATTTTGTTGTTATTTTTTCTAGGTCATTAAAATAGTTCCTTGGAAGTCTGATTGGTATAGCACTAAATAAAAGATTAGTTTGGGGAGTATTGTCATCTTTATTATATTCACTCGGCCTATCCAAGAACACTGAATGTCTTTCCAATTATTTAAATCAGACTTTATTTTTGTGGCAAGTGTTTTGTAATTTTTCTCATATAATTCCTGACTTTTCCTTTGTAGATGGATTCCCAAATATTTTATATTCTCAACATTTGTTTGGAATGGAATTTCTCTTTGTATCTCTTGCTGTTGCATTTTGTTTGTGATATATAAAAATGCTGAGGATTTATGTGAATTTATTTTGTATCCTGCCACTTTGCTAAAATTCTGAATTATCTCTAATAGCTTTTTAGCAGAGTCTTTGGGCTTCTCTAAGTATACCATCATGTCATCTGCAAAGAGTGATAGTTTCATTTCTTCATTTCCTACTCTAATTCCTTGAATCTCTTTCTCGGCTCTTATTGCCGAGGCTAGCATTTCTAGTACTATATTGAATAGTAATGGTGATAGTGGGCAACCTTGCTTCACTCCTGATATTACTGGGAAAGGTTGCAGTTTATTTCAATTGCATATTATGCTTACTGACGGTCTTAAATATATGCTCTTGATTATTCTAAGGAATAGTCCATTTATTCCTATACTCTCAAGAGTTTTTAGTAGGAATGGATGTTGGATTTTGTCAAATGATTTTTCTGCATCTATTGAGATGATCATATGGTTTTTATTAATTTGATTATTAAGATGGTCAATTATATTAACAGTATTCCTAATATTAAACCAGCCCTGCATTACTGGTATAAATCCTACTTGATGATGGTGTATTATCCTGGAGATGATTTTCTGAAGTCTTTTTGCTAATATCTTATTTAAGATTTTAGCATCAATATTCATTATATTCATTAAGGAAATTGGTTTTCTTTCTCAGTTTTCGATTGACCTGGTTTAGGTATCAGTACCATGTCTGTGTCATAAAAGGAGTTTGGTAGTACTCCTTCATCCCCTATATTTTCAAATAGTTTATATAGCATTGGGGCTAATTGTTCTTTAAATGTTTGGTAGAATTCACATGTAAATCCATCTTGTCCTGGGGATTTTTTCCTGGGGAGTTAATTAATAGCTTGTTCTATTTCATTTTCTGAAATGGGACTATTTAAGCAATTTATCTCCTCCTCTGTTAATCTAGGAAGCCTATATTTTTGGATGAAGTCATCCACTTCACTTAAGTTATCAAATTTATTGGCATAAAGTTGGGCAAAGTAACTCCTTATTATTTCTCTAATGTCCTCTTCATTGGTGGAAAGATCCCCCTTTTCATTTGTAAGACTAATAATTTGATTTTCCTCTTTCTTTTTTCTGATCAGATTTACCAAAGGTTTATCAATTTTATTGGCTTATCCACAAACCAACTCTTGGATTTATTTATTAATTCAATAGTTTTTTTTACTTTCAATATTATTGATTTCTCCTTTTAGTTTTTGTATTTCAAGTTTAATTTTTGGTTGGGGGTTTTTAATTTGGTCTTTTTCTAGCTTTTTAAGTTGCAAGCCCAATTCGTTAATCTTCTCTTTCTCTATTTTCTTCAAATAAGCCTCTAAAGATATAAAATTTCCCCTTATTACTGCTTTAGCTGCATCCCACAGATTTTGGTATGATGTTTCATCATTGTCATTATCTTGGGTGAAATTATTAATTGTGTCTATAATTTGCTGTTTCACCCATTCATTCTTTAAGATGAGATTATTCAATTTCCAATGACTTTTTGGTCTATTTACCCCTAACTTCTTACTGAATGTAGCTTTTATTGCATTGTGATCTGAGAAGAAGGCTTTTATTATTTCTGCCTTCCTACATTTAATTTTGAGATCTTTATGTCCTAATATATGGTCAATTTTTGTATAGGTTCCATGAACTGCTGAGAACAAAGTATATTCCTTTCTATTGCCATTTAGTTTTCTCCAAACATCTATCATACATAGTTTTTCTAATGTTCTATTTACTTTTTAAGTTTCTTTTTTATTTGTTTTGTGGTTTGATTTGTCTAAATCTGAGAGTGCAAGGTTGAGATCTCCTACTATTATAGTTTTACTGTCTATTTCTTCTTGCAATTCTCTTAACTTTTCCTTTAGAAAGTTAGATGATATGCCACTTGGTGCATATATGTTTAGTATTGATATGGCGTCATTATTTATGCTACCTTTCAGCAGGTTATAGTTTCCTTCCTTATCTCTTTTAACTAGATCAACTTCTGCTTTTGCTTGATCTGAGATAAGGATAGTTACCCCTGTTTTTTTTTTCCTTTACCTGAAGCATAATAGGCTCTGCTCCAACCTTTTATCTTTACTCTGTATGTATCTCCCTGCTTTAAGTGTGTTTCCTGTAAACAACATATTGTAGGATTCTGATTTTTTGATCCAGTCTGCTATCCGTCTCCATTTGATGGGAGCGTTCATCCCATTCACATTTACAGTTAAAATTACTAATTCTGTATTTCCTGCCATCATATTATCCCCAGATTATGCTTTTTCCCTTTACCCCCCTTATTCCCTTCCCCAATATTTAATTTATAGACCCCCCTTGTGATGCGCAGCCCTCCCTTTTTTTTTTTAGTATCCCTCCCCCCTCCTCTAAGTCCCTTCCCTTATTCTCCTTTTCCCTTTCCCTTTTCCTCTCCCCCCTTTTAATGAGGTGAGAGAGAATTCTCTGAAAAACAAATATGACCATTATTTACTCTTTGAGCCTCTTCTGATGAGAGTAAGATTCACACAATGTTTTTCCCCCTCTCTAAATTCCCTCAAATGTGGTGTATTTTCTATGCCTCTTCCTGGGATGTAGTTTCCCTCTTTTTATCACTCCCTCCCATTTTTCTGATACTACCCCCTTCCCTTTACTACACCCCCACATTTTTGTTTTATATCAGTAAAATCAAGTTATCCATGAGTACTTTCTATATACCCACAACAGAGATACAGTTCTCAACGTTTCTGTGTACCTTTTTTCTGTTTTTCTTCAGTCTTGTGCATGTCGATCACATTTTTTGTTTAAGTCTGGTTTTTTTTCTTAGAAACATATGGAATTCCTCTATTTCATTGAATGACCATCTTCTTCCATGGAAAAAAAGATCCTAAACTTAGCTGGGTAGTTTATTCTTGGTTGTAATCCTTGATCTTTTGCCTTTTGGAAAATCAGGTTCCAGGCCCTTCTATCTTTTAATGTGGAGGCAGCCAGATCTTGTGTGACCCTTATTGTGGCACCTTGGTATTTAAATTGTTTTTTTCTAGCTGCTTGCAAGATTTTCTCCTTTGTGTGGTCATTCTGCAGCTTAACCACAATATTGCTTGGTGATCTTTTTTTAGGGTCTATTTCAGAAGGAGTTTGATGAATTCTTTCGACATCTACTTTCCTTTCTGTTTCTATTATCTCTGGACAGTTCTCTTTGATAATTTCCTGTAAAATAGTATCTAGGCTTTTTTTTTTGGTCATAGTTTTCGGGAAGTCCAATGATCCGCATATTATCTCTCCTAGATCTATTTTCCAGGTCTATAGATTTTCCCAGTAAGTATTTGACGTTATTCTCCAGCTTTTCATTTTTTTTTTTTTTTTTGTCTTGTTTGACTGATTCTTGGGTTCTCAATGAATCATTCATTTCTATTTGTTCCATCCTGAATTTTAAGGAGTTATTCTCTTCATTCACAGTTTTTAGTTCTTTTTGTAAATGCCCAATTTCGTTTTTAAATGAATTATTTTGCTCTATTGAATTTTTTTCCATTTCCCTAATTTTTTTTAGAGAATTATTTTCTTTTTCCAATTCAGAAATCCTATTTTCTTGAGACTTTTTTGTCTTTTGCAATTCAGAAATCGTATTTTCCTGTGATTTTTTAACCTTTTCTAATTCACAAATTTTGTTTCCCTGAATCTCCTATGAATTCTTTATTTTTTCCAACTCCAATTTCATAGCTTCTCTTTCCTTTCCTCATTTTTCTTCAAACTCTCTTAACTTTTTAATAGTCTCTTCTAAGAAAGAGTTATGTGATGGGGGGCAGGAATCATTCCCCTTTAGGCTGTTATCTGCTGACTCTCTGCTGTTAATTTTCTTGGGGTTGGATACTCGCTCTTTCTCTGTGTAGAAGGAATCAATGGTTCTTTTTTTGCTTTTTACTCATATTTGAAAAATCTTTTGGGGTCTGTCCCTGGGGTAGGAAATTATTTATTTATTCCTTTACCAGCTTCCTCCCAGACCAGATGGATGCAGTGGCTCCTGCACCTGAGCTACGGGAGAGCTCTGAGGGAGATTTCCCCACCCCCTCCCTGGAAGTGCCTCAGAGGTGATTAGCACTGCAATTCTTTGAGGGTGCTGTGTGTCCTAGTGATTTTCCTGAGGTTTAAGACTGAACAGTAAAGGCGACACAAAGCCCAGCCTATGTGTCCCGGTGGGGCATGGATGATGGGCACGTCAGCAGCAGATGACCTGAAAAAGCCCCTAGACTCAAACTGGAAGTGTCTGCCCTGAAACCACGGTCCCTATTTCAAAAGTTCCACTTTTCTGGGACTTCTGGGGTTGAGTTCCACAGCCTCCAGCCAAGCAAGGCACTATATGTTACCTTGGGCCCTGTCTGCCCGCTTTTTAATCTCTTAACTACCCCCAGGTGAAAGCCTGGACAGCCTCAGTTGGCCACACCCACAGTGCCAAAATCTCCTGAGTTACCCTCAGGATTGGGGAAGATCCAGTGTCTGACTTTAAATTTTAAATTGGCTTGATTTCTCTTCTGAACTGCTGTTTTATAAGCAGAGAAGAGCTAACAGCCTGTGCCAGATTCTTCTATCTCAGTGGCTTCTCTGATCCCAGAGCCCTCCCCAGTGCGATTGGACCAGTGTGCTAGCACCCAGCCATCTCTGCTGGCCTTTCTTATTCTTCCCCTGGGAACTGACCTTTCCTGTTGAAACTCCAGATTCTCTTCAGCTGGTAAGTTGTGCTTCCAGTCCTTGTGGTTTCTATCAGTCCAGCGCTATTTCTGAGGCTGATTTAACTTATTGGTAATGAGGGAAGAAGGGCGCTCACAGAATTGCGTGTATCTTCCCCGCCATCTTGGCTCTGCCCCCTCTTGCTCTCTCTTGCGTGCTCTCACATGCTCTCTCAATTGCTCTCATGAGCTTTCTTGCTTGATCTCGCAAGCTATCTTGCTCTCTCTCACTCATTCTCTGGCTCTCCCTAGCTCTTGCTCTCTTGCTCTCTCTCTGCTGCTCCCTCTTGCTCGCTCTCACATGCTGTCTCACTCGCTCATGCACACTTCCTCACTTGCTCCTGTGTACTTCCTCACTCACTCTCACACTTTCTTGCTCTCTTGCTCTCTTTCTCACATGCTCTTACTCTGTCTCTCATTCTCTTCTTCTCTCTTTTGCTTTCTCATTCTCTCTCTTGCTTGCTCTGTAGCTCTCTCACTCACTCTCACACTCTCTTGATTTCTCTTGCTCTTGCTCTCACGTGCTCTTGCTCTCTCTCTGCTGCTCTCTCTCTGCCTCTCTCTGCTCTCTTGCTCCCTCTCATGTGCTCTCTTGCTCGCTCTTCCACGCTTCCTCGCTCGCTCCCACAAGTTTCTTTGCTCACCCCCATGCGCTTTCTCGCTTGCTCCCTTGTGCTTCCTCACTCCCTCTCACTCACTTTTCTCACTCTCTCACACTCTCTTGCTCTCTCTCTCACTTGCTCTTGCTCTCTCTCTCATTCTCTTGATGTCTCTCTCTGCTGTTCTCTCTTGCTCTCTCTGCTCTCTTGCTTGCTCTCACATGCTCTCTTGCTCGCTACCGTGCACTTCTTCGCTCGCTGTCATTCATTTTCTCACTCGCTCTCACACTCTCTTGCTTTCTTTAGCTCTCTCTCATGTGCTCTTACTCTGTCTCTCATTCTCTTGCTTTCTCTTTTGCTTTCTTGTTCTCTCTCACTTGCTCTCTAACTCTCTTTCTCATTCTCTCACACTATCTTGCTTCCTCTCACTTAGTTTCTTGCTTGCTCTCTCACACTCTCTCTTGCTCTGTCTCTCACTCTCTTGCTCTTTCTCTCACTTCCTCTTTCTCTCTCACTTTCTCTTGCTCGCTCTCTAGCTCTCTTGCTTGCTCTTGTGTACTTTCTCTCTCACACTCGCACGCTTTCTCGCTTTCTCTCTCAAGTCTCTTGCTCTCTCTTGCTCTCCTTCACTCTCCCGCTCTCTTGCTCGCTCTCACATTCTCTTTTGCTCACTCCTGTGTGCTTCCTCACTTGCTCCTGCACATTTCCTCGCTTGCTCCCACTCACTTTCTCACTTGCTCTTGTACACTATCTTGCTCCCTCTCACTTGCTTTCTTGCTCTCTCTCTCACACTCTTTTGCTCTCTCTCACTGTCTCTCTTTTGCATGCTCTTGCTCTGTCTCTCACTCTTTTGCTCGCTCTCTCTCACTTTCTCTCTCTCTTGCTTTCTCTCACTTGCTTTCTACCTCTCTTGCTCATTCTTGCACACTCTTTTGCTCACTCTTGCATGTTCTCTCAGTTGCTCTCTCATGCTTTCTCGCTTGCTCTTGCACTCTTGCTCACTTGCTATTGTGTGCTTTCTCACGCTCTCTCTCTTACTCTGTCTCTCTTGCTTTCTTGCTCTCACTTTCTCTTGGTCGCTCTCTAGCTTTCTTGCATGCTCTCTAGCTCTCTCACTCACTCTTGTGCACTCACACTTGTGCTCACTCTTGCACACTCTCTCGCTCATTCTTGTGTGCTTTCTTGCTTGCTTTCACACAGTCTCGCTTGCTCTCTCTCTCCCTTGCTCTCTCTCACTCTCACCTCAAAGTCAACATCCTCCAAAAACTTCCCCTCTTATGAACTTCCCTAATAGTGTCACAATTATCCAGATTTGCAATCTATTTCACCCTCAATTTCTCAGTGTTACATAAGATAATGTGTATGAAACTCTTGCAAACCTTAGCGCTAAATAAATATCCATTTATGGTTTAATTAAGAGCATGCAGATGAGATTTCTTTGTATTAGTAATCATTAGTATCCATATGCATGGATAATTTTTCAACATTAATCTTTGCAAAACCTTTCCTTCCCCCACTCCCTTCCCTAAATAGCAAGTGGTCCAATCTATGTTAAACATGGTAGAAATGTCAAATTCAATATCTGTATACATATTTATACAATTCACTTGCTGTACAAAAAAATCAGATCAAAAAGGAAAGAGAATAAGAAAACAAAATGCAAGCAAACAACCACAAAAAGAGTGATAATGTTATGTTGTGATCCACACTCAGTTCCCACAGTCCCCTCTCTGGGACTCAAAACCATTGGAACTGGTCTGAATCATCTCATTATTGGAGAAAGCCATAGTCATCTGAATTAATCATGGTAAAGAAGGGATCCTGAAACTCTAAAAATCCTTAAAGGAGAAAATCTCCTTCAACTCTGCCTCAGTAAGGGACCTTGCCCTGAGGGACAAACAGTTTCATCCTTGTTATCTAGGTGTGGTTGGCTCAGTCCTGAAACTAATTGAGTTTCAGGGTGCCCTCTTTAGTATAATCTTGTTTCTCTGTACAATGAGGATCTTAGTTTTAAAACATTTTCCTACTTGATTCTTCATTCTTTTGGCTAACTTCAACTTTGGAAACTTAGATGAATTATTTAAATAATAATAATACACTTCAGTACCCTTTCAAGTATTTTAAAGAAACATAAAATAATAAAATCAAATGTTAATAATTTTTGTAAGCATTTTTTTGACATGAAGTGGTTAGATTATATAGTATTACTTGCTACTTCTCTTCACAAAGAGAATTATTCTACAGAAGTACTGATCCTATGTTTTAAAGATGCATAAATGATTAGGGAACTCAAATTATTACACAAAGAAAATATTTTCCATCCTGCAGTTTGCTAATCTAAATCCTTTAAATAACATTCCTTTTTAGAAAGGAAATTTGTTTTTTGTTGAGATGTGCAAATTCCTTAAGCTACTTCCCCCTGCTCCACCTCTTCTTCCTCTTTCTGGTCCTTTTTATTCTCTATTTGCTTCTTCTCTTTCTCCTCCACCTTCTTCTCTTCCCAAATATCATTGTTCTTTGCTTAAAGTACGTGACAATTTAGAAACCTAGATTTTTCAAACAGTGTAATTCAATGTTTTTTATTACCTCATATTTTGATGTCTCAACTGCTGTTATCAAACACATATATAAGCTGGCTTGAAGGTGAAACAAGAATAATAGTCCCAATATCCTATGAATATTTGGAAGAGTACTCTACAAAGAACTAGAAATGACCAAAGTTATTTTTTATTTCTTCCTTACAAAGCTTCTTTTTGCTCTTCTTATGTAAATATCCAAATTCTTGGTCCCCAAATTCCCACTTATTTAAATTAAAGTGAATGTTTTCTCTAGTTTCCATTATCATATGTGTTCACTATAATAGAACAGATCTTTTACCCTTCTTTGTATTTCAACCATTTCTTTTCTCTTCCAAAATAAACATAAATATTGGCAGCAGAAATAGTCTGAGAAAAACTTGCAAGGCAGGCAGAGTTTGCATTGGTACTCCTATTCTCTGTGTCTTCCTTGACACCCCTCCTCTTATAAGAAGATCCTACCTGAAAAGACTAATTTTGTATGTACCCATTATCTTTAAGTTCTGTAGGCAACTATCTAGCTGACTAAGCCAGAATTTTGAATGCCTGCCATTTTGAAATACTAGTGCTAGACATCAGGAGAACTAATTCAAAGAGATTGTCCTGTCATTAGAACCAAGAATATGGAAATAGATTTGATTTGATATTTGTAGAGATTTTAAGAGTATTGGATATGTATTAGCTACTTAACTATGGCCTAGATTCTATCACACAGAAAAAAGATTTTAGATGACACTGGAGAGGATATTGGGATTTATTTGATGTTAAGTACAGGCTAGCTTCCTCTGAAGGGCTCAGAATAAATTCTTGCCCCACGTTGGGGGACAAAATGTAAATTTTCTGTCGTCTCTCAATTGTAATCCTTCTCTGGGAGGAGGTTTCTTTTCTGTAAATCCTCTTCTCTGGGAGCAGGTATCTTGGGAGGCTTCTGGAGCCTCCAGCCAGAGTGAAGGTAGAATCTCAAATCCTCTTCTTCCTTAATCCTGGCTCTGAATCTCCTCCAGCTCTTATCCTTATCCCAATTCAGACTGCTCCTCAGACTCAACGTTCCTCTTTTTATCCTCTCAGAGAATGGGCTTGTGGGTACTCCCAGGGGGTTGTGGGAACTCCTTACTGACCAATGAACTTGCTCCTTTTTAAAGGTGTGTAAACTCCTTTTCATAACTCCTTTTAAAGGTGTGGACTAAATCCTGAGTTAGAGAATTGTTAAGTACTGATTTAGCAACCAGTAAGAACCTAATAATTTGAAGACATTGCAACCAGACACACAAAGGTTTTCTATCCTAATTTCTGAAGTCACCTGATATACAACAGTGGGATAATGGCATGAGCTTTGGCCCCAGAGTAAGGACACCAGAGTTGTGTGATCTTGAGTACATCATCCCACAGCTCTTGCTCAGCTCATTTTTATTTTTTATAATAACTTTTTTAAAAAAATAGCTTTTTATTTTCAAAATATATGCAAAGATAGTTTTTAACATTCACTCTTGCAAAATCTTGTGTTCTAAATTTTCTCTCCCTCCTTTTTCCTCCTCCTGCCCCTAAACAGCAATCCAATATGTTAAACATGTGCAATTCTTATATATACATCTCCATAATTATCATGCTGCAATATAAAAATCAGATCAAAAAGGGGAAAAGGTGACAAAAAAAACAAATATAGTTTTTTTATTTTTTAAAAAATATATGCAAAGATAGTTCTCAGCATTCACTCTTGCAAAATCTTTTATTCCATAGTTTTCTTCCTTTCTTACCTCCCCCTAGACAGCAAGTAATACTATATAGGGGAAATATGTGCAACTCATCTAAACATATTCCACATTTATCATGCTGCACACAAAAAAAAAATCAAATTAAAAGCGGGGAAATGAAAGAGAATAAAGTAAATGATGAAAATACCATGTTTTGATTCACACTCTGACCCCATAGTCCTTTCTCTATACGTGATGCCTCTTTGCATCACAAGTCTACTGGGAGTGCCCTGAGTTACTTCATTATTGAAAAGAGCCACATCCTTCACAATTAAGCATTACATTTTTTTTTTTTTTGCTGTGTATAATATTCTGTTGGTTCTACTCACTTCATTTAACATCAGTTCATGCAAGTCTTTCCAGGTCTTTCTGAAATTATCCTGCTGATCATTTCTTAAAGAACGATGATACTCTACAACATTCATATACCATAACTTATTCAGCCTTTCTCCAACTGATAGGCATCCACTGGGATTCCAGTTCCTTGCCACTACATAAAGGGCTGCTACAAACATTTTTGCACATGTGGGTCCTTACAGACAACACTGGATCAAAGCTATGCACAGTTTTATAGCCCTTTGGGCATAGTTCCATATTGCTCTCCTGAAATAGTTGGATCAGTTTGCAACTCCACCAACATGCATCCCCTTCAACATTTATCATCTTTTCCTGTCATCTTAGAGGTATGAAGTAGTATCTCAGAGTTGTCTTAATTTTCACCTCATCTTTAAAATGAACCAATTGGACTAGATGATCATTAAAATACTTTGCAACTCTTAAATTCTCTGCTTACACATAGCAAAAAAATATAACATTTCATTTTGTCTACATAATAAACTTAAATGAAGCTACAAAAGTCTGTGTTTGATGCCTCCTTGTGGCTTAGGGGTGACCCTGGGTTCCTGAAGGCTGTCAGCCAAGTTAGTTCCCCCCAAACTAAAAGGACATCACAATGAGAGTTGTTGTTTGCCCTTCATTTTCTAAAGAGATTGATGACATTATGGGATGATCTCTTGAGTTGCATGTAAATCAGATTTATGTGAAGAAGAGTCACACAAATTAGCCTTATTCTCTAACCTCGGCATTTTTGATGTCTGACCAAGTTCTCAACTACTTCCACAATTGGTATAAATTGTTCTCATACCCCCATGGAGGTCTCCTGATGCTTAGAGTAGACATCCCCTTAACTTACCAATGGATTTGAGGACCGTTGGTCACTCTCAATCTAGTTTAGCCACCAAAAGAGTTTACTGAGAGGTGGCTGCTGTGTGTGCTACAGCTTCTTGGGAGACCCAGGTGACACCAAAAATAGATGAGCAACCCTAAAAAAGATTCAGCAAGCTCTTACACCAGAGGTAGTAGTCTTCTTGAACACCTCACACACACCCAGCAGAGTAGGGGACAACCTGTATCTTGCTTGTCCCAGAAGTAGCCTAGCCAGGTTCTGAGAGAGTCGTCCTCAAACTGGTGACAAGGTTAGGAATTTTAGTGAAAGCTAAGTCATAGGAAATCAGTGGGAGGATGCTTACATCAACAAAATTATAGACTGTTGAAGTATTGAAAAAATGAAGAAAATAAATTATATAAATGATTTAGAAGTTATGTTCCAGGAAGACTGGTCATTTAAAAGTTATTATAAGTGATATTCAAATAGATACTTTCCTAACATATATTTGTTCTAATGAATTTTCTTACAGAATTCTCTCTCTGTTAAATATCACCAATAACAATATTAATGAAATAAAAGACTTAGAAACATTGGAGAACCTCACTAAGCTTATAGTAGTTGACAACCAACTTCTTCATGTGAAGGTATTAAGGGGAATTTTGGTATAAATTTTCTTACTTTTAATTATAGAGTTTTCTATTTAAAAAACCTATAAGGTAACTCAAGCTTACTATAAAATGAGTGTGAAGGGTTATTAGCATTTTTCCTCAAAATTGTTCCCTCCTCCTCAGAATCTTTTTTTTTTTTTAACAAGAAAAAAAGTAATCATTCTCATGTTTCATTGTTACCATGTTAATAGGCTGTTTTATTTAGCGTCATTGTAACAAGAGCTGTTTAGAAATTTTAATCAAAATATCTAGGCAATTGTAACCCTATTGTCAAATATGAAGAGTTTTAAGAATTATTTGTGATATTTAGTTGTTTCAGTCAAAATTATGTGATGGTTTTTTTTTTCTTTCAGATCTGTTTTATTTTTTAAAAAATAAAAAAAAAAGATGATAATGTAGTCGATATCAATTGTCTGGTTAATGTTGCTGTAGAATTACTTTTGTGGATTTGTGGATTTTAGGTATGTTTTTGTTGTGTAGGTGATAAAAAATGAGTGTTTTACCTAATGTCCCCCAACTGGTTTTCTAGGCAATTTATCACTTAGAAATGACAACCTGGAGAGTCACATTCTGTTCCAATTAGGTAGCACATATGACTACACTGCATATATACTTCATAGGTTATGAAGTTTTTAAGCATATTATCTCTATGTAATGTGGCTAGTCTTCCCTTTATAGTTATATATAAATATAGTCAAATCTTGTCTACATGATGGTAAGTGGATTTGTGTGAAAAGGAATCAATAAATGTACTTATATCTTCATGACTTTGGCATAATTAGTCCTGCCAAGTTATATAAGATTCTAATTCAAGGATAATAAGGATCCACAAAGTAGCAAAACAAATCATCTTGGATGCCTGTTCATATAGAGCTTTGTCAGTAGGTCACTGCAAATCAAACTTAAACATGTTCATTCACAGAGTCAGCAGAGGCATTGTAGAGATGAGTCTGTCTAAATATGAAAACAAATAGCACTAGCTAACATATAAGACTTTAAGGTTCTCAACATATTTTCCATATGTTATCTCATCATTACAACTCTGAGAGATAAGTGATATTATTACCTCATTTTACAGATGAGGAAACTGAGGCAACTAGAAGTCAGTAACTTACTCAAGCTTATGCAACCATTAAGTATTGGAGGCATAATTTGAACTCACATGTTTCTAAAATTACTTCTGTCCTCTAAAATGCTGATTTGAAAACAGTATATTTGTCATTTCTTAAAGGCAAAAAGGTTTTTAAACTAAGAAAACCTTTACCAATGGTTCATATCTAGTTGTGTTTCCATTCTTGACTTAACTAATCTTTTAGAATTAATGAGTGGAGAAAGTAATGGTTTTAACTTTAGCAATAGGATGTTCTTGGAAATAATTGCCTCCTCTATGACCTAGAATATCCCATAAAACTGGAAGAGACTTTGGGATTTTCCTAATTCAGTGAACACTTCATTCTGACAAATGAATCCAAAATAGTTAAATGATCCACCTAAGGTAACTGTGCACATTAATGACAAAATATAATTTTGGTTGAAGCAATTAACTTTTGAGTTTTATGTTTAATTTTACTAAACTTTTATTTGTGTATAAAACAAATATTTTTTATACAAAAAAAGGTGAGAATTTGGGTATTTTTCAAATAATTTGATCAGTGTAACTCAGGCCCAAAAAAAAAAAATCTACATTAAGACTAGAATTATATTTGCCTAATTATCTTAATCAATTAATCAATCTAGGCAGTTGTAGTAAAAAAAAAAAAAAAAAAAAAAAAAAAAAAAAACTTACAATGGGGAAAATATTAATCTTTTATGCCCACAAAGTTTAATAACTCAATATAATTTAAATAAATTATGAGTTTATTCCACATAAGGATTTTAGTTGTTTTATTGATTTTATAGTCATTATACTAATGTGTGACATATTATCTTTAGAATAAATGGTAGAAATAAGAAAATTAGCATGCTTGTCCACCAAACTAAATATTTGATTTATAGAATACAAACAAATAGACTGCTTTATGCCTGTTATGTTTTTACAATTTAGTCAGGAACTAGGTGAAAATTATAGATTTTCTCAGAAATATTATGAAAGGCAGTCACAATAGTGACAAACTGCTGTGTGTTGATACAGTTAGGGCAGTGGAGCTAGACATTTCCAATAAAGGTGAGACAAACTGGTCAAATACAGGTTATAAAGGGCCATCCTTAATTGTTCAGAATTCAGTTGCTGGGAGTGGTTTGTGCTTGCTGTAGTCATCACCTGTTTCTTTGGATCTCTGTCCACCTTGACTTTTGTGAATACTGACTGCCCCTGCCCCTGAGCCTTTCCTGGGCAGACCCTAGAGTTAACCCAGGTCAGACTGTCACAATCTGAGTTCCCAAGTTCCCAAGTGGGAATGATCCCTTTGAGAGAAGCCATTGTTTTTGTTTTTGCTTTTTTTTTGTTTTTTTTTTTTGTTTGTTTTTTGTTTTTTGTTTTTTAATGTGGGATTTGGGAGAAGAGGGTTTTTTTTTTGTTATTGTTTTTTTTTTTTTTTTTTTTTTACTTTTTTAAAACTAATTTTATAATTAAAACTTTTTTGACAGTACATATGCATTGGTAATTTTTTACATTATCCCTTGCACTCACTTCTATTCCGAATTTTCCCCTCCTTCCCTCTATGCCCTCCCCTAGATGGCAGGCAGTCCTGTTAATGTTAAAGGTGTTATAGTATATCCTAGATACAATATATGTGTGCAGAACTGAATTTCTTGTTGCACAGGAAGAATTGGATTCACAAGGTAAAAATAACCTGGGAAGAAAAAACAAAAATACAAACAGTTTATACTAATTTCCAAGTGTTCCTTCTCTGGTTGTAGCTATTTCTGTCCATCATTGATCAATTGAAACTGAATTAGATTTTCTCTTTGTTGAAGGTATCCACTTCCATCAGAATACATCCTCATACAGTATCGTTGTTGAAATGTATAGTGATCTCCTAGTTCTGCTCATTTCACTCAGCATCATTCATGTAAGTTTCTCCAATCCTCTCTGCATTCATCCTGCTGATCATTTCTTAAAGAACAATAATATTCCATAACTTTTACATACCATAATTTACCCAACCATTCTCCAATTGATGCACTTGATTCATTTTCCAGTTTCTAGCCACTACAAAAAGGGCTGTTACAAACATTATGGCACATACAGGTTCCTTTCCCTTCTTTAGTATTTCTTTGGGATATAAGCCCAGTAGTAGCACTGCTGGATCAAAGGGTATGCACAGTTTGATAACTTTTGGGGCATAATTCCAGATTGCTCTCCAGAATGGTTGGATTCTTTCACAACTCCACTAGCAATGTACCAGTGTCCCAGTTTTCCCACATCCCCTCCAACATTCATCATTATTTTTTCCTGTCTTCTTAGCCAATCTGACAGGTGTGTAGTGGTATATCAGACTTGTCTTAATTTGCGTTTCTCTGATCAATAGTGATCTGAAACATTCTTTCATATGAGTGGGAATAGTTTCAATTTCCCTATCTGAAAATTATCTGTTCATATCCTTTGACCATTTATCAATTGGAGAATGGCTTGATTTCTTGTAAATTAGAGTCAGTTCTCTATATATTTTGGAAATGAGGCCTTTATCAGAACTTTTAACTGTAAAATATTTTCCCAGTTTGTTACTTCTCTTCTAATCTTGTTTGCATTAGTTTTGTGTGTCAAAAGCTTTTTAGTTTGATGTAATCAAAATTTTCTATTTTGTGATCAATAACAATCTCTAGTTTTCCTTTGGTCACAAATTCTTTCCTCCTCCACAAGTCTGAGAGGTAAACTATCCTATGTTTCTCTAATTTATTTATGATCTTGTTTTTTTGCCTAAATTATGGACCCATTTTGATCTTATCTTGATATGTGGTGTTAAGTGTGGGTCCATGCCTAATTTTTGCCATACTAATTTGCAGGTTTCCCAGCCATTTTTGTCAAATAATGAATTCTTATCCCAAAAGTTGGGATCTTTGGGTTTGTCAAACACTAGATTGCTAGAGTTGTTTACTAATTTGTCCTGTGAACCTAACCTATTCCACTGATTAACTAGTCTATTTCTTAGCCAATACCAAATGGTTTGGTGACTGCTGCTTTATATATAGTTTTAGTTCAGGTACAGCTAAGCCACCTTCATTTGATTTTTTTTTTTTCATTATTTCCCTTGAAATTCTCATGTTGTACTTTAGTCTTGGCTCACTCTTTATGACCCATTTGGGGTTTTCTCGGCAGAGATACTGGCCATTTCCTTCTCCAGCCCATTTTACAGATGAGGAAACTGATGAAGGTTAAGGGATTATATGAGCAAAATTGCAAAACACTTGCCACAAAAATAAAGTCAGATTTAAATAATTGGAAAGACATTAAGTGCTCTTGGATAGGCAGAGCAAATATAATAAAGATGACAATACTCCCTAAACTAATCTATTTATTTAGTGCTATACCAATCAGACTCCCAAGAAACTATTTTAATGACCTAGAAAAAATAACACCAAAATTCATATGGAAGAACAAAAGGTTGAGAATTTCCCTTTGTTCTTCTTTGCTTGAGGAATTAACTTTAATACTTTTTTTTTAATATCACTTTTCTGCTTAGACATCTATAGTGCTTCTTTCTTACCTATTATATTGATTCTAATATGATTCTATTTTGTCAAATCAGTCTAGGGTTTGACTTATGTTTGAATCCCCACTTTGCCACAAATTACCAATGGGAGCCTGTACAAAGCCTTTCCCCTCTAAGACTCAGTTTTCCCATCTGTAAAATGAGGGGAGCCCTCCTAGCTCTAAATCTAAGTCTCATCTTTCATTCCTTCCCTGCATAAACTTTCTTGCATCCATCAAGGAGGCATTATTGCTGTCTTGTCCATGGGGCTTTGTGGCCTAAGAAATACTTAAGTCTAGGTTCCAGTTACAAACAGAAGTGATTTATGGTTGATAGATGACGAGGAAGGGAAAGTTCAGTAACTCATGCTCACACACACTCACTCATGCATATTAGGACATACTCAAATCCCATAGGGATTGTAGGTGTGTCTTTCATTCTAGAATTAATTTGGGAGGGAAAGGCCCTCAGAGCTGCCTGAGACTGGAACAACTGCTGTTTTATACTCACTCTGAATCATCAACCAAAACAATGAACAAGATTGTGCTGGGGACCTATTCTGGGTTAATCCATGAGAGCCATAGTGATTTGGGTTGAAAGTAGCTTCCATATGGAAAAGTTGGAGGAGATATGGCCAGCAACCTGGTTGAGAGAGGGGATCCTGATGGTTGGCATCCCCCCCCCAAATCTCAGTCAGAAGGAGCCTCAAGAATGGCCCAAATTCCTCATTTTACAGAGTAGAAATTACTCAGAATGGGAAAGTGGATGGCCCAAGGCCTCTGGAACTGAACAGGAATCCTTTCTACTCAGAGATTACAAATAGTCAAGAAAAGACTCTTAAGTGTCTCTTCCCTTTTATGACTAACAATGGTCCACTTCAGACTGGGTTTCTGCTCTGAGACAGCTTTATGCAGAGGGCACTGCTGGTTCTCAGCAGAGACTGTTCCTCAATCTCTCAAAGGAAGGTCTTTTGATCTTCCTCAATCCCTTTAGCTCTTAAGGATTAGGGCAGCAGCCAAAACACAAACAGTCTCCTACAGTCTAGTTTTTATCTTACTTTTATCTTAGTTTTAATCCTCTTGATGTGGACAGGAATCCTTCTGATCAAACAGTCCTTTCTGTTTGCTTTCCAAGCAACTCTGGTCATTCTATGGCATGTATACTAACTCACACAAATTTTAACTCAAATCCTGTAATGACTGACACATCTTCATGACCTTGAAAGTTGTCTTTCTCTACTCAGAAAATGTCCCTTCCTGCTCCTATCCTTGATTACCTCCCCATACTTTCCTCAAATTCTGGCTCAGAATTCACCATTGTCTGGGAATGATACCCCTCAATTGACTATTCCTTTCTCCTGTATTGCCTTAGTGTTTAAGACCTTCACTTGCATGTCAATGTGTACATTTATTCACCAATGTTTATTGTTAAAATAAAATTAATTTGTCCTCAACAAGACTGCAACTCTTTGAAGGAACTGTCCAAGTCTTGTATTTGTTTTATATGCTCAACAGTATCATTTCCAATTCTTTGTATACAGTAAGCTAGTTTGCTTATAGTAGAGAATGCTAAGACACAATTTCAAGGGCCTTCGGGGGAGATTTTCTAGAAATCTGAAAGGGGGATAGATTTTTTTAAAGGAAAAGGTTACAGATGATGCTTATACCAAAAACCAAAGAGCTACAAAAAACAAACAAACAAACAAACAAACAAACAAACAAACAAAACAACAACAACAGAAACTACTAATTCCTGTTTTTTCATTTCTAAAAGGCAAGCATCCAGCGTATTCTTGGTGAAAACCCAGGAAAGAAATCTGCAGGTTTTGGAAAACCAGCCTTTGGTACTGTTTGCATTTTAATAGTCCACATTTCATTATCACACATAATGAAGAGGGTGAGAGAATGAAAGATTTCCCTGTTCTTGAGACTTGTAGATTTTGAATTTGATGTGGGAAAGCAAAAAAGACTAGTTGAAGGCTTTCCTTATGTCTCATACATATGTTAAAATTATTGAAGACTCTATAAATCACTTTGTTCATTCTATTGGGTACTGGAATCAAACAATGTGAAGCTAAGGAGATCCAAGAAGGAAGGAAGGAAGGAAGGAAGGAAGGAAGGAAGGAAGGAAGGAAGGAAGGAAGGAAGGAAGGAAGGAAGGAAGGAAGGAAGGAAGGAAAGAAAGGAGGGTAAGAGGAAGGGAGAAAGAGAGAGAGAAAGGAAAAAAGAAAGAAAAATTAGTCTAACCATATATAATGAAAAAAGGAAGAGGATAAAATAAATCAATTCTCCAGACAACTTGTAACTACAGAGGCAATGAACAGAAGAGGAGCAAACCTTCCTCTGAGCACATGCCTTGTGCCTTCCATCTCTAACAGAAATGTGTCACCTCAAAGAAGGCAACAGGATATTTCCCATCTGTCCCAAAGCAATGATTTCCATCTATGTCAGAACAAGGTAACTTCCACCTCCTCCTGCAAGCCTGATTTCCTAACAACTGAGGTATGGAGAACTTCTGCAGCATCCTTTCCTTTGACTTCGGGCTTCCCATCTCCTGCTGTACCTCTTTTCTGACTAATCTTCATCCTTTGATGGGATGGGAAATCCCAGATTTCATGGATTATCACCTATATTTCTCACATATTTATGATAAATATGTATTTTATTTATAAATTACAAGTAAGGTAGCTTATATGCATGCTATGTTATAATTTACAAAATGTTTTCCTGATACTAGTCCTTGAAGTAGGTTATACAGATATTTTTGCCATTTTACAGATGAGCAAGCAAATACCTCAACAAGGTCATTTATGGATCTAGATCTCAAATCCATATTACAAGATCATAGTTTGAGAAGGTAAAGTGATCTTGAAGATTATTTAGTCTAGCCCATTTATTTTGTAAGTGAGAAAATATAGGCCCAGAAATATCAAAGGATTTGTCCAGAGTCATGGAAGCAAGCCCTCTGAATCCATATTCATCAGACTTTTTTCTCAACTCTACTACTTCTTCTGCTTCTAATACAGTATTCTTTTACCACAACATAGTATAATCCTTAGTTTTTCCTACAAAAAGTTATTTCTCTCTTATGCATAGAACTATTTCTTCATGCTTTAAATAAATAAATCTAGGAAATTATTTTCAGTATGATCAATGAAATTATAACTTCATAGATTTAGAGCTAGGAGAAATGTCAGACATCCTCCAATTCAAGCCCTTCAATTTGCAAATGAGATAACCGAGGCATATGTAGAGAGATTAAGTGTTTTATCCAAAGTTGGACAGATGGCAAATACAAGAGGTAGGCCATGATCCTCTGACTTCAAATCCAGGTCACTTTCCATTCTACAAAATCCCTCTTCTGACATGAAATCTAGTATATTTTCCACTTTATAAAATACTAATTTCTTCCTATAAAAGTAATCTCTTACTTATCCATAGAAATAATATCTTAGTTTGAAAGAAATAAAAATAGGCTCATGAGATTTACCTATTTATCCTTATTTATTTAAACAGATTCTACATCACTTTTTTTGAAATTACATGGAAGAGTTTTAATATTTTTTTTTTTATCATTTGAAGTTCTTCAACTTCATTTTGGTTATTTATAAAGCAAACTCCTTTGAATTTAATTATAATTGTTTTATGGGTTAATTATCATATTGATGATATAAATATTTAATTCACCATTACTGCTGTTTGTAGCTGGTACCTTGAAAATTAGTTACTATATATCAATAAGTCAATGTTATTAATTTATATCCATAAATGTGCTTTAACTTTCACTTGCAACAACTAGTAGAAGATCTATATACATATTAGGAGATATGTTAGCACTGGGAGATGGGGAAAAGGATTATTTGTTTATAAAAAAAACAACAAAAACAATAAGTTCTTTGTGTCTGGAAAATGCCACATAACTACCTGTGAATCTTTATATTAGATATTTTGGCACTTATACAACTATCTAAAAATGTTTTCGGATTCATATATTGCTGGTTATTACTTTTATATCTGACATTTTAACAATGGTGGCAGTCTTTATGTTTTTCATATTGAGTTCTCACTATGATTAATCACCACCAAATAACATACTTTTAGTGTTTATTTTCAGTGATATTTTAAAGAGTGTTTAATCATAAAAACTCAGAAGCTGGTAGGTATCAGGCTGTGGAGATATAAAGGCAAAGATGAAATAGTCTTTGCCCCAAAAGGAAATTATATACTATTAGGAATATGAAATCTACATAAAATTAGGTATATAATTACATAAAATACACATAATACATAATATTTTAATAAGTATAGTGAAATTAGGAAGGTCAAAAGATTAAACCACTTCATTTTGCTTGGTCTCAGTTATATGTAAAATGAAAATAAAATTTTGTGAACTACTTCAAGGGTTTATTGGGAAAATCAAATTATATGATGTATGCAAAGAGCCTTGGATTACTTAAATGTGTGGAATTAGCTGGATACACTTGGCATAAACTGGGAAAAGGGCAAAATTTGGAGTCATGAAGTAATAGTTTTGGAGCCAGTAGGAAGATGAAGTTATCTATTACAAATCCTCATTTAGTCATAAGGGAACTGAGACTCAGAGTGATAAAATGATTTTCTTGAGATCATGGTTAAACCTATTTATAACTCTTTTTAGTACAAACCAAGCATTCTTTATCCTACATCAAAGATCTGGGTCTTTGAAATCAGACTGTTTTACAAATTACATAAATGATTCAATTTATTGAAGGCATAGTTTCTAGATCTATAAAAATGAGATAATGAAACTAGCTTATGCCTGAGGTATTTTAATCTATATTCTTAAACTTCTCCTTGTAATTCAAATAATAAAAAACAAAGGAAATGTACATCTCTTCTCAGAGAGGCCTTTATAAGCACATGGTCACCTCCAAACTTCAATGTTTCAAAGATCAATGACCTCATCAGTGTGAATACATTATAAACCCAGGCATTTCAAAGTTTTCTTAAAGTTATAGATCACATTTTTGTAATACTTTAAAGTTTGTAGATCATTTTATGGACATTTTCTCATTAGTTTCTGATGACAGCCTTATAATTTGTCTAGTACAATTATTATTACTATTCACCATTAGCTTTCCCTGCTCACCATCTCCTTCACTCATTACCATTTGATCCCATCCATCACTATTTTCCCCGTTACTATACTCTCTAATCAAGATGTGTCCATTATGAAATCAGGGTCAATGCCAACTGATCATATACTTTCCCATTCTATCCAGCAGAATATTTCCAAGATTCTTTCTTTCCCTATCCTTCATTCTCTCCCTTGTAATTTCCCCCTTGTTACTAAAAACTTACTTATCGACTTCAACTAAAAAACTGCCAACTAGATGCTACTATTATTATTAACTGTCAAACTATATCTTATTTATTTTATCAGCCATTTAAAAATTGGGTCTGCAATTTAATTTGAGTAGGGAGTATTTTAAGAGGAAATATCTCTGTCATTGTAAAATATTACTTTCTTTCTTTGTAACTTAAAATCCTAGAGATTTGCCTGGGACATACAAAAATCTTTCTTATAATCATATACACAGTATAAGGTAAAGGAAGGGCTTGAGTCCAAGTTTTTATTCATAAGCCAACTCTCTATCTGGACTACCATAGAGCTTCACCACTGATGATTTTCATGAGAATATATTCTCCTGGTTAACCTGTTCCTTATTGGACTGCTTGTTTTTAAATTTTCTTTGTCAGATTATCATCATAACATAGCTAGTATGACATATTCCAGTGGATTTTTCCTGAATCATCATGTATTCTCTCTATATATTCTCACATTGGTGACCGCCTCAGTTCCTATAGGTTTAATTTAGCCAATTATGCTAATAGTTTTCCGAATATTGAACCAGCCTGCATTCCTGATATAAATCCTACTTGGTCATGGTGTATTAACATGGGGATGATTTTCTGTAATCTTTTTGCTAGTATTTTACTTAAGATTTTTACATCAACATTCATTAGAGAGATTGGTCTACAATTTCTTTCTATGTTTTCATCCTACTTGGTTTAAGTATCAGTACCATGTCAGTGTCATAAAAGGTATTTGGTAGGATTCCTTCAATCCCTAATTTTTCAAATAGTTTCTATAGCATTGGACTTAATTGTTTTTTTTAAATGTTTGATAGAATTCACATGTAAATCCATCTGGTCCTGGGGATTTTTTCTTAGGGAATTGGTTAATAACTTATTCTATTATTTTTTCTAAAATGGGAATATTTAAGCAATTTACTTCTTCTTCGTTTAATTTGGGCAACCTATTCATCCATTTTTTTAAGTTATCAAATTTATTGGCATAAAGTTGGGCAAAGTAACTCCTAATTATTGCTCTAATTTCCTTTTCATTAGTGGAAAGTTCTCCCTTTTCATTTTTAAGACTAACAATTTGATTTTCCTCTTCCCTTTTTCTAATCAAATTTACCAAAGGTTTATCTATGTTGTTGTTTTATTCATAGAGACAACTCTTAGTTTTATTTATTAAATCAATAGTTTTTTTTCTTTCAATTTTATTAATCTCTCCTTTAATTTTTAGAATTTCAAGTTTAGTATTTGATTGATGGTTTTAATTTGGTCTTTTTCTAGCTTTTTTTAATTGCAAGCCTAATTCATTGATTTTTTTCTTTCTCTATTTTATGCAAGTAGGCCTCTAGAGATATAAAATTTCCCTTCTTACTGCTTTGGCTGCATCACACACATTTTGGCATGATGTCTCATTGTTATCATTCTTTTGGGTGAAATTATTATTATGATTTGCTATTTCACCCAATCATTTTTAGAATGAGATTATTTAGTTTCAAATTACTTTTTATTCTATTTTCCCCTAACTTTTTTATTGAATGTAATTTTTATTGCATTGTAATCTGAAAAGGATGCATTTACTAGTTCTGTCTTTCTGCATTTGAATTTGAGGTCTTTGTGTCCTAATATATGATTGTATAGGTTCCATGAACTGCTGAAAAGAAAGTGTACTCCTTTTTTGTCTCCATTTAGTTTTCTCCATAGACCCATCATGCCTAACTTTCTAGTGTTCTATATACTCTTTACGTATAGTCATAACAGAAATACAGTTCTTAAGAGTTCTTTTCACACTTTTATGCTTCCCTTGAGTCCTATATTTGGAGGTCAAACTTTTTGTCTAGCTCTGGTTTTAGTCAGAAATAAGTGGAATTCACCTAGTTCACTGAATGTCCATCTTGTTCCCTGGAAGGAAATGCTCAGTTTGGCTGGGAAAGTTATTCTTGGCTCCATACCAAGTTCTGGAATTTAGCCACAATATTTCTTGGAGTTTTGGTGTTGGGATTTCTTTGCTTTGGGGATTGATGAATTCTTTCAATGTCTATTTTACCTTCTGTTTCTATAACATCTGGGCAGTTCTCTTTGATAATTTCCTGAAAAATAACATCTAGGCTCTTTTGTTCATTATGATTTTCAGGAAATCCACTAATGCATAGATTATCTCTCCTATATATATTTTCCAGATCTTTTGTTTTCCCAGGTAGGTATTTACCATTTTTTTCTCTTTTTTCATTATTTTGGTTTTGCTTGACTGATTCTTGTTGTCTCCTTGAGTCATCTATTTCCATGTGTTCAATTCTAATTTTAATGAATTATTTTCTTCATTTACTTTTTAAAATTTCTTTTTGTAATTGTCCAATTGAGTTTTGAAATGAATTATTTTGTTCTGTGGATTTTTTTTCCATTTCACCAATTTTATTTTTTAGGGAACTTTTTTTCTTTTTCCAATTCACTAATTCTGTTTTTTAGGGAGTTGATTTCTTTATCCACTCTATCTTGTAATGAGTAACATGACTTATCCAGACCCTTTTGGAAAGCTTCCCTTTCCTTCCCCCATTTTCCTTCTCACTCTTTTGTAAAGAGCCTTTTTAATTTCTTCTATGAGAGCCTTGTGTTAAGGGGACCAGATTACATCATCATTTGGGGCTGCACCTGGAGATAATCTGCTTTTAGTCTCCTCAGAGTTTGAAGTCTGCTCTCTTGTATTATAGAAGGTATCTATATTTGGAGCCTCCTTTGCCTTTTTACTCATTTTGAAAAAAACAAACCAACAAAAAACCGCAGTCTGTTTTTGGAGCAGTGTGGCATTACCAAGCTTCCTCAATAGACAACAGGAAGTAGTAGTGAAGCAATAGTAGGACAGTAATGGCTGTGCTGGGATCAGAGTATGCACTGGGATTAGTGGCTACACGAAGGTCAGTGCCTGTTCTGGGATCAGCAGTTGTGCACTGAGATTGTGCTCTGAGTCCCTCCTGGTGCTGGGTGGGTGTGGCCAGGTCTAGAGAGACTCTAGCATTTTGGGGTTATAGTTTTAGCCCCTGTGTTTATATCTTCTCTACTCATCTATTGGTTTGCTGCCAGAGCAGAGAAGCCAACACTGAGGTAGAGTTCTCCCCACAAGTTTTCCTTTGGTTAAGTCCACCTCCCCTTCCTCCGACCCCAGCCGCAAGTCTTCTCAGCATGAGCTGTTTTCTATGCTCTCAATACCTACTTGCCTGATTCTGCACCTGGCCTGGTCATCCCCACCCACGAGAAAAAATAGATCTTTTCTGGCAAATTTCAAGATTATTTTCTGTTGGTAATGTGTTGTACTCTCAATATTCATGGGTTTTGACAAGCACTAATTCTGAGGCTGTTTCATAAATAGTAGTCTGAGGGGAAAGGAGAGCTTAGATAGATTCACATGCCCTCTCTGCCATCTTGGCTCCTCCCCTATACAATTTTTAAAAGAAATGTTTTTTTTTTTTTTTTATTTTTGTTTTTCTAGATTATAGGTTGTGTTGGCACAGGTTTTGAGAGATCACCTTCCTTCTAAAGCTTGAAGAGAGTATAAACTAATACTGTATTGGTGGCCAAATTGAAATATTTTGCAAAGTTACTAAGTTTATTAGGAGAAAATATTCACTTTCCTCAAAGGGTACTTTATTTACTTTAACAATTGTACTAGAATAGTATTTGACTAATAAGTATGGAAGTGCATGTGTTTGGCAAATCACTTATCTCTTTCTCCATTTTTTTAACTGAAGAGACTGAACTAGATTATTTTCTGAAAATTTTACACCTGGAACATAAGCAACTTGATATAACCACATTTATCTCTACAAAATCAATCAATTAGTAAGTCAATGAAATCCTTCACATCAAATAATTTGTTCTTACCCATTCTGTGAAACTCTTATTGATGCTTTAGCTTAATTGTTCTGCAGAGGATTCATTAACCAGTTGTGAATCTTCCTTAATTTTTCCTAATATATAGCTAATAATAATGGAGTGCTCTGCCTATCTTCTTATCCTCCTTTGCCATAATCATACAGCCAACTTGTTTTCCTCTCCAGATGACAAATTCCTTTATATATATATATATATATATATATATATATATATAATATATATATATATATTATATATATACATACATACATATATATATATATACATATATATGTATATATATGACTTTTTATTTACCAGATATACATGGATAATGTTACAGCATTGACAATTGCCAAATCTTTTGTTCCAATTTTTCCCCTCCTTCCTCCCACCCCCTCCCTCAGAAGGCAGGTTGAACAATACATGTTAAATATGTTAAAGTATAAATTAAATACAATACATGTATAAAAACTATCAGACTTTGAAATAGATAGTAGCAAAAAGGCTACAGAAAATCATCCCCAGGATAATATATCATGATCAAGAAGGATTTCTACCAGGAAAGCAGGGCTGATTCAATATTAGGAAAACTATCAGTATAATTGGACATATTAATAACCAAATTAACAAAAACCATATGATCATCTCAATAGATGCAGAAAAAGCATTTGATAAAATCCAACATGCATTCCTATTAAAAACACTTGAGAGTATAGGAATAAATGGACTTTTCCTTAAAATAATCAGTAGCATCTATTTAAAACCATAAGTAAGCATCATATGTAATGGGGATAAACTGCAACCAGTCCCAATAAGATCAGGAGTGAAACAAGGTTGCCCACTATCACCATTACTATTCAATATTGTATTAGAAATGCTAGCTTTGGCAATAAGAGTCGAGAAAGAGATTAAAGGAATTAGAGTAGGTAATGAGGAAACCAAATTATCACTCTTTGCTGATGATATGATGGTATAATTAGAGAACCCAAAGATTCTACTAAAAAGCTATTAGAAATAATCCACATCTTTAGCAAAGTTGCAGGATGCAAAATAAACCCATATAAATCATCAGCATTCTTATATGTCACTAACAAAATCCAATAGTTAGAGTTACAAAGAGAAATTCAATTTACAGTAACTACCGATAGTATAAAATATTTAGGAATCTATCTGCCAAGGGAAAATCAGAAACTAAATGAGCAAAACTGCAAAACACTTTCCACACAAATTAAGAATGATCTAATCAATTGGAAAAATATTAAACACCCTTGGATAGGGCATACAAATATAATAAAGATGATAATACTCCCTAAACTAATCTATTTATTTAGTGCTATACCAATCAGACTCCCAAGAAACTATTTAATGACCTAGAAAAAATAACAACAAAGTTCATATGGAAAAAAAAAAAAAAAAAGCAAAAGGTCAAGAATTTCAAGGGAATTAATGAAAAAAAAAAAAATCAAATGAAGGTGGTCTAGCTGTACCAGATCTAAAATTATATTATAAAGCAGCAGTTACCCAAAGCATTTGGTATTGGCTAAGAAATAGACTAGTTGATCAGTGGAATAGGTTAGGTCCAAAGGAAAAAATCATCAGTAATTTTAATAATCTAATGTTTGACAAACCCATTGACCCTAGCTTTTGGGATAACAAGTCAACGTTTGACAAAAACTGCTGGGAAAATTGAAATTACTACGGCAGAAACTAGGCATTGATCCACACTTAACACCGTACACCAAAATTATGTCAAAATGGCTTCATGACCTAGGCATGAAGAATAAGATTATAAATAAAAATTAGAGGAACGTAGGATAGTTTACCTCTCAGATCTGTGGAATAGGAATGAATTTATGTCCAAAGAAGAATTAGACATCATTATTGATCACAAAATAGAAAACTTTGATTATATCAAATTGAAAAGTTTTTGTACAAACAAAACCAATGCAGCTAAGATTATAAGGGAAACAAAAAACTGGGAAAATATTTTTACAACCAAAGGTTCAAATAAAGGCCTAATTTCCAAAATATATAGAGAATTGACTCTAATTTATAAGAGATCAAGCCACTCCAATTGATAAATGGTCAAAGGATATGAACAAAAAATTCTCAGATGAAGAAATTGAAACTATTTCTAGCCATAGGAAAAGATGCTTCAAGTCATTATTAATCAGAGAAATGCAAATTAAGACAACTCTGAGATACCACTACACACCTGTCAGATTGGCTAGACAATGATAATGTGCAATGTTTGAGGAGATGTGGGAAAACAGGGACACTGATGCATTGTTGGTAGAATTGTGAATACATCCAGCCATTCTGGAGAGCAATTTGGAACTATGCTCAAAAAGTTATCAAACTGTGCATACCCTTTCACCCAGCAGTGTTGCTACTGGGCTTATATCCCAAAGAGATCTTCAAGAAGGTAAAGGGACCTGTATGTGCAAGAATGTGTGTGCCTCTTTGTAATGGCCAGAAACTGGAAACTAAGTGGATGCCCATCAATTGGAGAATGACTAAATAAATCGTGATATATGAATATTATGGAATACTATTGTTCTGTAAGAAATGATCAACAGGATGATTTCAGAAAGGCCTGGACAGATTTACATGAACTGATGCTGAGTGAAATGAGCAGGTCCAGGAGATCATTATATACTTCAACAACAATACTACATGATGATCAATTTTGATGGATGTGGCCCTCTTCAGCAATGAGATGAACCAAATCAATTCCAATAGAGCAGTAATGAACTGAACCAGCTACGCCCAGAGAAATAACTCTGGGCGATGACTATGAACCACTACATAGAATTCCCAATCCCTCTATTTTTGTCTGCCTGCATTTTTTATTTCCTTCATAGGCTAATTGTACACTATTTCAAAGTCTGATTCTTTTTGTACAGCAAAACAACTGTTTGGACATGTATACATATATTGTATTTAATTTATACTTTAACATATTTAGCATGTATTGGTCAACCTGCCATCTGGTTGGAGGTGGGGAAGGAGGGGGAAAATTAGAACAAAAGGTTTGGCAATTGTCAATGCTGTAAAATTATCCATGCATATATCTGATAAATTAAAGCTATAAAAAAAGAAAAAAAAGAAAAATGATTCTAGATGAAATATTTTTATTGACAAAACTTTGAGATAGTTGTCATAATTCATTTTTCTCTATAATACTTCATGGACATTATGTTTTAATTTTAATTTCAAAATTGGAAATATATTTCTTTAAGAGAGACATAAGAAATTTAGAGACATTGTTACATGAAAGAAAAGGAAAAAAATCATTTTAAAACACTGAAAACATAGCATACAGATATTTAGGAAATATAAGATTAGGTAAGCAAGAAAGAGCCACTATTTCATAAGCCATGTAATAATGCAGGCAATTTAAAGACCATTATTATTAAGTGAAAACTTCTAAAATTCATTAACCAAATATGACTTCATGCCCATTGTTTCAATAAATAAGATTAGTATTTGGAAGTTTCAGTTGGCCCAGAAATTTTTTTTTTCTTTATTCTTCATGTCAAGTAGGTATAGTATTCTAAGATTTATAGGTAGAAGAGAACCCGGAGAGCTCATACTCCAAACTGCTTATTTTATGGAAGGGGAAACAGAGGCCCAGTGAGGTGAAATGTTTTGTCTATGGCCATATAATTAGCAATAAACAGGAATGAAATGCATGTGCTTTGAATTTAAACCATAGAGTTATACTTTTTGTAAAGGCCATCTGTTTGTTGTGCTTGCGATTAATCACATTAATCATCATCATTATTATGAATATTCCTGTTATTCCATTTTCCATAATATTCTTAATTGTACAAATAACTTCTCTCAAATTGATAATGATAGAATAATTTCTTCACATTTACAACTAAGGAAAAACAAAAAGAACACTATATGATCATTACATAGTATACTTATACCTATCATTGAAACTAGAAACCAACTCACATCTCATGAATTAGAGACAGAGGCTCTCCTCAAAATACTACCTCTCCCTTTTCCAAACAAGTTTTTGTTGACTGAAACATTATTTGAATATTTAAGATAGGGCTTTCATTAGTGCAGATGTATTCCTCATGAAGATTTTTTTTCCTCAAGAGATTAAAATCAAAATTGGAGACTGTAGAGCAAAAATCACTTAGTATCAGAAAAAATCTCTAGATTAAAATTTGAATTCTATCATTTACTAGACTAATAGAAAAATATTTCGGATGTCCTTTATATGATGTGCAAACTGAGAAATTTGGAATAGTTGTCATCCCTACTGATCCTAAGCATCATGCTTCGGAGTCTAAAAATGGTATATGATATAGAACAAAGATATATAGTAGAAAAAATAGTAGTCCTAGATCCAATAAGAACCATAATTTGGAACTTGTGTGTTCAGGGAACGTATCAGAACAATTCATACCAAGCTAGGAGATAATGTAATATATTCTATTGCCAATAGGCTGAAACATTAAGACACTAGGAGATACAAGTTGCAAAGCTACTTGAATAGAGGCTTTCACATAGTAGGCTTTGCTATGGGTATCAAAAAATAAGGCAAGAGAGGAACTCATGCCAGTCCAGAATCTGGTAGCTTCTTATTTTAACTAATTATTCTTATTGACATGGTGCTAAGCTGTCTTGGGTTTTTTTTTTTGTTTGTTTTGTTTTGTTTTTTTCCCAATTATGCTAAAGGGTTTTAAATGTAATAAGTACCAGTCCTTTAAAATTTATACACTGAGTTGGAAGACAGAATTCAGAAATGTGACCAAAAGATGTCTTTAAGGCTATTTTTGCTGGAGAAAAATAGACTTAAAGGGAATGCTAGTTGTCTCTAAAGAAAAGGGCAGCATAGCATAGTGAATAGAGTGTTGAACATGGGGTTTAGTCAAGGTCAAATACAGCTTCCAGCTTGCTTCATAGCCACAGTTAAATAAGTTAATCTACTTGAGTCTCAGTTTTCCCATCATTAAAATGAGGTTAGTACTCTCTGTCATATCATTAATCTGATAAGATTGTTATGCAATTCAAATACTGTAGCATGTGAAAAGCCCTCAGAAAACTTACTTAAGATTCCATTTAAATATCAACTATTAAAATTTATTTTTAAAGGACCACCAAAATAAAATAGTTTAGATGAATTCCTCTTGGCTTCACAGGGCAGAACTAGAAATAATCATTAGAAGGAGAAGAGAGAATAATGTAAATAAAGACTTCTTTGAGAGAGTATATTTTCCCCCCTGGAAATCTCCAAAACAGATACATGATAACTGCTATAATTCAAATATATTTAAGATATATTGCAATTTATTTTTAGACTTATTGTATGATTTAGAAACATGAAGTCCTAATATTAATTCAAATCTGGTACTTTAGAACAGAGGGCAGCTAGGTAGGTAGAGTGCTGGGCCTGGAATCAGGAAGACTAATATTCCTAATTTCAAATCTGGTCGCAGATTCTTCCTGTCTATTTTACTTAGGACAAGTCTTTTAAGCCTTATTTGCCTCAATTTCTCACCTGTAAAATAAACTGCAAAATAAGTGCAAATCACTCTAGTATATCTGCCAACAGAACCCAAGATCCCACATAGTGGGAACATGACTGAAAGGACAGGATAAAAACAAACTTTAGAACAAACAAGTGTCCATCCTATTTACATAGAAAAGACATCTTTCATATATTCAAGTACTTTTAGGGCTGATTGGTAAGATACATTCAAGCTCTTAGTTTATTCAATTTTGAGATTCCTCTTCTCTGATAAATATTCATTCTAGCTAAGTTGGATTAATGAAGCTATGATTATAACTGTCATCACCCAAAGGTATAAAGGACTCATGGTTATTTAAAGTGTTAACTATTCCATGGATTTCTGCAAATTAACCAGGATAAAACAGAGAAAATATTTAGCTTTAATTTTCAACATTGTCATTTTTATTGTTCATATGTTAAATATAAAAATTTTCCTTACAATTACTTTTGTAGATAGACCACTGCAAGGTGAAATGTAGATAAGAATATATTCAAGGGAAAAAGAGAGAAAAAAAAGGAGAGAAGGAGAAAGAGGGGACAAAAAGGAGAGAGAAAAAATTGAGAGAAGGGCAAAGAGGAAAGAAGAAAAGAAGGAAGGAAGCAAGGAAGGAAGGAAGCAATGAAGGAAGGAAGCAAGGAAGGAAGGAAGCAAGGAAGGAAGGAAGCAATGAAGGAAGGAAGGAAGGAAGGTGTTAGGATTACTAAGTGAGAACTGAGGTTGTCTGGATAGTTACAAGGTGAGAACTCAGGTTGACTTGATAAGAGGGGGCAAGCTCATTGGCTGAGGTGGTTCTTCCCAGAAGCCCTTGCATTATCCCACGCCCATTCTCTGGGAGAATAAAAGAGAGGACAGCACTGGGCGCAGGGCAGATCGGCCTGGAGAAGGATAGGAGCTGGAGGAGATTCAGAGCCAGGATTCAAGAAGAAGACTCTCTGCATTACATCAGGCCTGACGGGGCTCTCTGCAGGAAGGGAAGTCACTTCTAAGGACAAGAGTTAACAGCAACTGCCTGGAGACAACGGTTCGTTACAGGAAGAAGAATCTGTCGGAGAGATTTGAGTAGACACAGCAGATCTCTTCCCAGAGAGCGATCCAGCAGCTTCTGGAGACGACAGCTCGTTACAATTGGCGTCCACACGTGGGGCAAGGACTTTTGCTTATCCTGACAAGAGGAGCTAGACCAGACCTTTGCAATTTGGCGCCCGAACAGGGACAGACACAGTCCTGATTCCAGTAGAAAAGCCTCCCATCCAGATCTCAGTCTCTCTGACCCAGAACCGTGAGTAAAGAGGAAACTTTGTTAAAGATTAAGTGAGCGTGCTAATAGATAAACAAGGAACTTAACTTGTTAAGGGCTAAACGAGGAATCTCTTATAGTGAAATGGGGCAAACACCTTCTGTTCAAGGAAAATGTTTAGAGAGCATCATCAAGGTTATGAAAAGCCAAGGATTGATTATAATTTTAGAGGAGATTACTGAACTTTTAAGAACTGTGAAGGTTATATGTCCTTCTTTTTCTCTGGAAGAAGAATTGGATCCAGATGAATGGGAATTAGTAGGAAAGCAATTAGGTGAACACTACAATTCCAGGCCAAACTCAATTTCCAAAGATACAATTCATATATACAATGTAATCCAATTGGCTTTAAACAATGTTATTCTAAAGGAAGAGATGAAGGAGCAAAATGGGGAAGTGTCAACTAAACTAGGTGAAAAGGATGAATCAGATAACAATGAAGTTAAGTACAATTCTGAGCAACAGGAGCACCTCCCATCTCCTCCCTCAATTAACCCTTCATGGGTGGAGCAAGAAGGAGGAGAGGAAGAGGCAGAAACACAAACAGAATTGCCTGTGAAGCAGCCTAAGCCTATGACAAGATTAGAAAAAGCATTGGTTAAAGCCAAGAGAGAAGGACAGGATATAAGTGATTTTATACATGCATATCCTGTGATTGAAAATATTGATTCTGTAGGTCATAAAATGAGAAGATATGCACCTTTAGATTTGAATAAAATTAAGGATTTGAAAAAAGGTTGTACCCTTTATGGGACTACATCAGCTTATGTCAAAATGTTACTAGATGGTTTGTCTTATGAAGTCCTAACCCCGAATGATTGGAAATCCATAGCAAGGATATGCCTGGAACCTGGAGAAAATTTATTATGGCTTTCGGAATTTCATGAATTATGTAAAATTCAAGTCAGATGCAATTTGGAAATAGGAGTTAACACACAATTCACTTTTGAGCACTTGGCTGGTGAAGGTCGGTATGGAGAGAATTCGGAACAGATTAATTATACCATGACAATATATGAACAAATTGCTAAGGCTGCAATAAAAGCTTGGGGTGTCCTTCCTGGACAGAAAGATCGTGGAGAGGCTTTCACTAAAATACAGCAAGGTCCCAATGAACCTTTTGCAGATTTTGTGGGACGTTTGCAAACTGCTGTCAAAAGAACTATTGGAGAAAATTCAGCTACAGAAATAATGACCAGACATCTGGCTAAGGAAAATGCCAATGAGATTTGCAAAAGAATTATATGGGGATTAGACAAAGATGCTCCTTTAGAGGAGATCATAAGACGCTGTGCTACAGTGGGAACAAATGCTTTTTACACCCGGACAATGATGAATGTGGAAAGACAGGGTCCCTCCTGGCAAGGGCCTTCTAGAGAAACTCGGCGATGTTTTCAATGTGGAAAAATTGGACATCTAAGAGCTCAGTGTAGGTATGGAGATACAGTGAGAAGACAGGGTGAGAGAAGACCTAAAACCCCATGTCCAAAATGCAACAGAGGACTCCATTGGGCATCAGAGTGTAAACTAATTCAGGGAAATAGGATGAGGGGCCCAGATCCAGGGCCCCAGGCAAAAAAGGCTTGGAGCATGAGGGCAGCTGATGTTACACCTAAAGAACCTTTAGAAGGTCAGGACTCTGATTTGATCAACCAGCAGAAAAGTAATCACATGGTAGAAAGGGATTACCTGATAAGTGAGCCAAAAGGCAATCAGATTGCAAAAATGGATTACACTTGGGGAGAATACAGGCCTTTTAAACCAACAGGGCTGTGTCCAGTGCAAACAATTCCAATGTAATTGCCAGATGATGAGAAGAGATTTAGAAAGTGGTAAATAAAAGGAAATTAGATAGGTTAACTGCCTGGGGGAGAGGGTTTGCTTGTATTTCTTCAGCAGGAGAAGGAATCAGATGGGTGCCAACGAGTCATATTCGCCTTGTCCACCAGAGAGAGACAGAAAAAGAGAAAGACCTCAAAATAAAGGAGAAGATCTAAGAAACATCTTACACCGAAAGAGCATGGATAATAAAAAGACTGTTAAAGAACTTTAAAATCAGCAGGAATCATTGGACTTCCTCACACAAGATGAGACTAATGGACAATGGACTTATGGACATTTATAAATTTTCAATTTATGATTATTTGATTATGATTATGTTATATACTTCTAGCATGTGTTATGTTACTATGTTACTATGTGCTTATGTAATTTATGTAATTATCTGTAATACTTCCCATATTGATGGATTTATGTTTCAAGGTCATGACTGTCCTATGTTCTAAATCAAAAGAAAGGGGGAGATGTTAGGATTACTAAGTGAGAACTGAGGTTGTCTGGATAGTTACAAGGTGAGAACTCAGGTTGACTTGATAAGAGGGGGCAAGCTCATTGGCTGAGGTGGTTCTTCCCAGAAGCCCTTGCATTATCCCACGCCCATTCTCTGGGAGAATAAAAGAGAGGACAGCACTGGGCGCAGGGCAGATCGGCCTGGAGAAGGATAGGAGCTGGAGGAGATTCAGAGCCAGGATTCAAGAAGAAGACTCTCTGCATTACATCAGGCCTGACGGGGCTCTCTGCAGGAAGGGAAGTCACTTCTAAGGACAAGAGTTAACAGCAACTGCCTGGAGACAACGGTTCGTTACAGGAAGAAGAATCTGTCGGAGAGATTTGAGTAGACACAGCAGATCTCTTCCCAGAGAGCGATCCAGCAGCTTCTGGAGACGACAGCTCGTTACAGGAAGGAAGGAAGGAAGGAAGCAATGAAGGAAGGAAAGAACAAAAGGGAGGAAGGGAGGAAGGGAGGAAGGGAGGAAGGAAGGAGAAGATGTAGGGAGGAGAGTTAAAGGGAGTGGAACAGTAGTGTAAAGGACAGTTTGATTGTAAATATTATAATGTCAGTAAAAGGTATTATCTTCTCTACCTTCACTTTGGACTGCATCTCTAATGTTATAGGATAATTGAATTGTAATTACTGGAACCCTTGATGGCAATCCTTTCATGCCACTTTCTCCCCAAATTTTCAGGGAGAGTTACATCATTTCTCATGCTAGAATGCTGGTTATTAGGTTGAGACTATAACATGCCAAGTTGGAAATTGTAAGGTAGTAAAAGTGCCTTACAGAAAGTGCTCTGGAGGGCATTCCAGACAAGGAAATATGCACCTCTCCCAGATATCAGCCTAGAAAAACAAAGTATCATTCATCCTAAGCTAGTTATGCCTAAGAGTGACAATATCAATCCTGTTTTACAGATGAAAAAATATATGTTCAGATAGATGAGATTTACCCAAGGTTATATCTATCTAAAAGATTCTCTATTGCTCTTTAACTTACACTAACAGTTCAAAATCTCTCCTTTTGTCCCTATGCTTTGCATTGATAACTTCAACTAATGTTTAATAATGTAAATAAAAGCCACTTGGTAAGATCTTCCTTTTCTCCTCTTCTCATTTCACAAACCCTTGACTCCATCCACAACCATCTAGTGCCTGATGAAGAGATGGATTTTCTGCTTGCCAAGATAAAACATTTTACATGGGTGTTTGATCCCATCAACTCAATTTTCTCTAGTAAAGTATTTTCATCTTTCTTTCTCTGTCTCTTTCACTTTATCTCTAGACTGTCTATCAGCCTGTCTCTCCCTCCCTCCCATTTTTCTCTTTTTGTTTGCTTCTACCAATCTCTCTCTCTCATTCTCTCTCTCTCTCTCTCTCTCTCTCTCTCTCTCTCTCTCTCTCTCTCTCTCTCTCTCTCTCTCTCTCTCTCTCTCTCTCTCTCCCTCCCTCCCTCCCTCCCTCCCTCCTTCCCTCTAGGGTTTTTAATAGGAATGGATACTGTATTTTCTTCCCTTATTTTATTATAAAGAGTTTTATTTATAAAACATATGCATGGTAATTTTCCAGCATTGACCCTTGCTAAGCCTTCTGTTTCAAATCATTCCCTCCTTCCTGCCACTCCTCCACTAAATTGCAGGTAGTCCAATACATGTTAAATATGTTAAATATAGATGTTAAATCCAATACACACACACACACACACACACACACACACACACACATATATATACATATATATATATGTATATATATATATATATATATACACATAATTATACAGTTATCCTGATGCACAAGAAAAATCAGATCAAGAAGGAAGGAAAAAACTGGGAAAGAAAACAAAATGCAAGTAAACAACAACAGACTAAGAATGATATGTTGCTGTCCACACTCAGTTCCCATTCAGTTCTCTGGGTGTAGATGGATCTCTTCATCTTTGAACAATGGGAACTGGTATGAATCACCTCATTGTTGAAAAGAGCCATGTCCATTAGAATTCATCATCATATAGTCTTGTTGTTGTCATGGTCTCTTGATTCTACTCATTTCACTTAGCATCAGTTCATTTAAGTCTCTCCAGGACTCTGAAATCATCTTGCTGCTCATTTCTTACAGAAAAATAATATTCCATAACATTCATGTACCTACCATAATTTATTCAGCCATTCTCCAATTGATGGGCATCCATTTAATTTCCAGTTTTCTGTCACTACAAAATGGGCTGCCACAAACATTTTGCATATGTTGGTCCCTTTCCCTCCTTTAAGATCTCTTTGGGATACAAGGCCAGTAGAACCACTGATGGGTCAAAAGGTATGCACAGTTTGATAATGTTTGGGCATAGTTCCAAATTGCTCTCCAGAATGTTTGGATCCATTCACAATTCCACCAACAATGTATCAGTATCCCAGTTTTCCCACATCCCCTCCAACATTTGTCATTATCTTATCCTATCATTTCAGCCAATCTCACAAGAACTACTAAATCTGTATTTCCTGCCATCTTATTAACCCCAAATTATATTTTTATGTTTCCTTTTCCCCTTTCCCTCCTTCCCAGGATTTTACTTATGAAAAATACTTGCCTCAAGCAGTCCTCCCCCTTTAGAGACCCTGCCTCTTTCTTATACCTTTACCCTACTATTTCTCTTTTCCCTTCTATTTAGCCTACCCCTTTCCTTTTCCCCTTTCTGCTCCCACTTTTTTGTAAGATAAGAGATGTTTCTTGGTGAAACCAAATATACCTAATGTTCTGTCTTTGGGCCAAATCTGATGAGATTTAGATTCACATAATATTCATCACCCTCCTTTCCCTCAATTCTAATATATTTTCTTTGCCTCTTCCTGAGATTTAATTTTACCTCCACTTCCCCTTTTTTCCCCTCTGTTACAATCCCCTTTAAACTTCTATTTTCTTTTTTTATATTATAAGAGTAAAATCAGATTATACATGTATTCTCAATTTATAATGTATATCTATAACAGAAATATAGTTCTAAAGAATTTTTTTTCTTTTTACCCTTTTATGCTTTTCTTAAATTCTATATTTCAAGGTTAAATATTTTAATCTTTTCATCAAAAATAAATGGAATTCACCAGTTTCAATTCAATGTCCATTTTCTTCCCTGAAAGAAAATGCTCAGTTTATTTGCTGTATTCCAAGTTCTTTCACCTTTTGGAATATCAGATGCTAGGCCCTTTGATCCTTTAAAATGGAAGCTGCTAGGTCCTGAGTAATCTTTATTGTGACTCCTCAGTATTTGAATTGCTTTTTCTGGCTGCTTGTAATATTTCTTCTTTGCTCTGATAGTTCTAAAATTTACCCACAATATTCCTTGGTGATATAACTTTGGGAGTCTCTTTCAGGAGGCATTCAGTGAATTCTTTCAATCAATGGTCATTTTACCTTCTGATTCTATGATATCTAGGTAGGTCTCTTTGATGACTTCCTGAAAGATAGTGTCTAGGCTCTTTTTTATCATGTATTTCAGATTGTCCAATAATTCTTAGATTGTCTCTACTAGATCTATTTTCCAGGTTGGTTGTTTTTCCATTTAGGTTTTTTCTATTTTTTTTCCATTTTTTTTATTTTTTTGGTTTTGCTTGACTGATTCTTGTAGTTTCATTGAGTCATTCACTACCATTTATTCAATTCTGAATTTAAGTGAATCATTTTCTTCATTTACTTTTTGCATTTGTCCAATTGAACCTTTAAATGAGTTGTTTTGTTCTCTGGATTTTTTTTTCCATTTCACAAATTCTGTTTTTAAGGAGTTATTTTCTTTTTCTGATTCACAAATTCTTTTTATTTTTCTGGGAGTTGCTTTCTTTTTCCATTTTATGAAATATTTTAATGATTTATATGCTTTTTTCCATTTCATAAGTCTATTTGTGGTGAATTTTCTTCAGATAGATACTGTGTTGCCTTTTCCAAACCCTCTTGCAAAGTTTTCATTTTCTTTCCCCCTTTTTTATTCTAGCTCTCCTTTAAAATTCTTTTCAAATTTCTTTTAGGAGAGCCTTGTGTGATGGGGACCAAATTATATTGCCTTTTGAGGCCTTATCTGGAGACAATCTGCCTTTAGTCTCTACAGGGTTTGAAATCTGTTCTATTCTTTTGCCATAAAAGCTGTCTATTGTCAGAGTCCTCTTTTCTATTTTACTCAATTTTTTTTTTTTTAAGTATAAGTCTGCATTCAGGGTGAGGGAGGTTTTCCAAGCAGCCACAGCTTAATTCCGTCAGTGCTGATTCACTACTAGTGCTGGGTGGGTGTGGCCAGGTCCCATGAGATTCTGGCATTTCAGGGCTTACTATTGATCTTTTGTGTTTGTATTGGATGTTTTATAACTTCTCTGCTGAGAACTGGCTGCAACAAGGGCAGAGTGGCCAACACTGTATAGATTCCTGTAGATTCCTCCCACTAGATTCTCTGCCACATGGAGTCCACACCACCTGTAGAGACTGCACCACCTCTTGGAATCTGCACCATCCTATGACTCTGTGTTGTCTGTGCTGACCTTTGTATTTAGCTGCTTCTGCTGGCTACCTCCCTCCCATTTCCACTTGAAACAGACCTTTTTCTGCTGATCTTTAAAATTATCTTCTTCTGATAATTTGTTGCACTCCCAATATTTGTGGGTTCTGTCAATCCAGACCTAATTCGAAGGCTGGATTTTGTAATTAGTGTGAAGGTTGTAGAGAAGGTCAGAGAGAAACTTGTGTCTTCTTCACCATTTTGGCTCCACTCCCCCTCACCTATTATCATTTAGACTGTTATCATCCTTTAAAATATCTACATTCATAACCTTATTATTACTATTTCTATTGAATCCTCATTCTAACTAACCCCACATATATAACCAGTTGAAAAATATTGTTAATTTCATCACAATGACTCTGAAATCCAATCCATTTTATCCATTCAAAAACCATGACCTTAATTCAATTCTTAATTATGTTTTACCTAGACCCTTTCAATAGCCTCCCATTTTGATTCTATGTATCATCACTCTCCCCATATTTACTTGTCTTCCACATAGCTAACAAGGTGATTTTCAAAGAAAGGAAGGAATTTCCCTCCTACTCAATAAACTCCAGTGATTCTCAACAGCTAATATAAACTGCTTGCTTGGCATTTTAATCTTGTCATAATCTACTTCATTCCTATCTTTAAGCCTGCTTTTCAACTATTCTTCTTCATATTCTTTGCAGTCAAGATATACTGGCTAATCTACTTTTCTTCACACAAGATATTCCATCATTTCAGTATCTTTTTACATAGCTTCCCACCTTTGCCTACTTGAAATACTAGCTTCCTTCAATACTCAAATTACATTCACAACAAAGTGAGGGTAGAGAGGCTTCTCTGTCCCCATTTCCCCCAAACAGCTAGTTTTTTTTCTCCTTTCAAGGAAACTCTGTATTCATTTTATTTATTTCCTCATAGTTCTTTTAGTCGGTGCTGAATGATATATGTTCTTATTTCCCTTGATTAAAAATAAATTCCTTGAGAGGAGGTAATGTTTCCTTTTTATTTTGAATCTTCAGGATATGGTCAATGAATCACTCAATCAATAAAAATGAATTATCCATTACAATACACCACAATCTCTGGAGTCAGGAAGATATGTCTTCTTGAGTTCAAATCTTAACTCAGACTCTTACCAGCTGTATGACCTTTAGCAAGAGACTGCACCCTGTTTGCTACAGTTTCATCATCTGTAAATCAACTAGACAAGGAAATTGCAAATCTCTCCAGATCTTTGCTATGAAAAACCCAACTAAGGTCACCAAGAGTCATACATGACTAAAATGACTGAATCATCAATAACAAACTGCACTGGGAATTAAAAAGAAAAATATAATTCTGGCTTTCAAGAAGCTCAGGATATTAAGGGAAATAAAATGAGAATAACCATATACAAACAAGATAGATGCAGAATAAACTGAAAATAGCAAAAAGAAGGAAGAAAATTTCATTAAATGGGATCCAGAAGATTTTCTCCTAGAAGATAGGATTTTAACTAAGGATTAAAAGAAATGAAGCAAACCAGAAGAATCAGGAATTTCCTGATTATTTTATCTGAATATGACTTGCCTTTAGTCACAGTTATTAAGTAGAAATACCATTAAGGAATGCTCAGGAGACAATACAGTCTATAGAGCTTCATATAACACTTTCTGTTAATTTTTTCTTTTCCAGAATTTTTAATTTTTATGAGATAACTCTAATTATAATATTTTAATATCCTTCTCCATTTTGTTCAGTTGTTCAGTCCTATCTGACTTTTTGTGACACCATTGACCAAAATGTCCATGAAAATTTCATGACAGAGAAAACCTAGAGTGATTTACCGTATCCTCTTCCATACTGTTTCTTAAAAAGGATGTTATTTTTTCTGATTACAAGCAAAAATGGTTTATAATACTCAGTTTGGTAAGATTTTGAGTTACAATTGCTTTTCTGACTCCTTCCTTTGCTTCCTCTCTCCTGATGACAGCAAGCAAGCTATTTAGATTAAACATGCACAATCAATTTTTTTTTCCTTTTTTTAATTACATAGCTTTTAATTTACAAGATATATGCATGGGTAATTTTTCAGCATTGACAATTGCAAAACCTTTTGTTTCAACTTTTCCCCTTCTTCCCCCTACCCCCTTCCCCAGATGGTAGGCTGACCAATACATGTGAACTATGTTAACGTATAAGTCAAATACAATATATGTATACATGTCCATACAGTTATTTTTGATGTACAAAAAGAATCAGACTTTGAAATAGTGTATCATTAGCCTGTGAAGGAAATCTAAAATGAAGGCACACAAAAATAGAGGGAATTGTATATAATGGTTTTTTTACTGGGTATAACTGGTTCAATTCATTACTGCTCTATTGGAACTGATTTGGTTCATCTCATTATTGAAGAGGGCCTCATCCATCAGAATTGATCATCATAAGATGAATCTTCTTGATTCCAACACACAATGCCACCTAGCTATCTTAATTAAATCTATTAGATAATTATTAATGGAAAACACTAGTGTTATTTCAGGAATTACAGTTTTAGAAATTTCACAGGATTAACACAAGAACCTGAGAATAATCAGTTGTCTTCTTGTAGATCTAACCTGAAAACCAAAATATAAAAGTCAGAGGAATAGCTTAGAGGGGGTGATACACATTGCCTTACCCATGGAAATATTTCTTAACTGCAAATGCATATAAAATATAATTGTCACATTAATGTATCTGTGATATGACATTTATTATATATGCCATTTAATAGCAATTGATCATATGCTATCTTTTCACAAATCTTCTATTATTAAACTTTTCATATACCTATATGATGTTTCCTGAATCATAATATAAAGTTTTTTTCAAGGGATAGATGATAACTTCTAATTTTTTTGTATATCGTGAGTCTGAAACTTCCAGCATTTACTAGCTTTATAGTTCTAGTCAATTTATAAACCTTTCTAAACTCAATTTCCTACTTTAATAAAATGGAAGTGAGATTAGCACTATCTACCTCATAGAGATATTGTGAAGAAAGTGTCTTTTAAGCTTTGTAGTATTATAGAAATTAAGATATATTCTCCAAAGCAAAAAAAAAAAAAAAAAAATTGATCATCATATAGTATTGTTGTTGAAGTATATAATGATCTCCTGGTCTTGCCCATTTCACTCAGCAACAGTTCATGTAAGTATCTCCAGGCCTTTCTGAAATCATCTTGTTGGTCATTTCTTACAAAGCAATAATATTCCATAATATTCATATACCACAATTTATCCAGCCATTCTCCCATTGATGGACATGCACTCAGTTTCCAGTTTCTGGCCACTACAAAGAGGACTGCCATAAACACTCTTGCACATATAGGTCCCTTTCCCTTCTTTAAAATCTCTTTGGGATATAAGCCCAGTAGTAACAGTGCTGGATCAAAGGGTATGCACACTTCGATAACTTTTTGAGCATAGTTCCAAATCGCTTTCCAGAATGGTTGGATATATTCACAATTCCACCAACAATGTATCAGTGTCCCAGTTTTCCCACATCCCCTCCAACATTCCACATTATCTTTCCCTGTCATTCTAATTAATCTGACAGGTATGTAGTGGTATCTCAGAGTTGTCTTAATTTCTCTGGCACAATCAATTTTTAACATATTATGATATAAATCATGTTGGAAAAAGGAAAACCATAAGAAAACAACAATCAAAAAAAAAACTGATGAAAATAGTAGATTTTAATCCATGTTTAGTCTCCATGATTCTTTCTTTGAATGTACATGACATTTTCCATCCATATTCTGTTGAAATTCTGGGGGGTCACTGTATTGCTGAGCAGAGCTAAGTTTATTTAGATCATCATCATACAATCCTTGCTATTACTGTGTATAATGTTTTCCAGGTTCTATTTCCTTCACTTACCATCAGTTTATGTGAGTCTTTTCAGGTCTTTATGACCATTGTTTTTTAAAGAACAATAGTATTGCATGACATCCATATACTATAACTTATTAAACCATTCCCCAATTGATGGGGATTCTCAATTTCCAATTCCTTGAGACCACAAAAAGAGCTGTTACAAATATTTTGTACATGTGGTTCTTTTTCACATTTTATGATCTCTCTGAGATGTAGAACCAGGAGTGGCAATATTTGATCTAAGAGCATGCACAACTTGATAATCCTTTGGAAATACTTCCAAATTGCTCTCCAGAATGGATAATCATTTCAGAGCTCCACCAACAATGCCTTTGAATTCCAGTTCTCCTACATCTCTTTCAACATTTATCATTATCTTTCCTCTCTTAGTCAATCTGATGAATGTGAAGTGGTACAGAGTTGTTTTAATTTGTATTTCTTTAATCAATAACAATTTAGAACATTTTTCAGAACTCTACAGATGGTTTTAATTTTTTATCTGAAAAAAGCCTGTTTGTAACCTTTGACCATTTAACATTTAGGGAATGACTTTTATTCTTATAAATTTCACTCATTATATGTAAGAAATGAAGTTTTTATCAGAAACAGTTGCACTAAAAATTGTGACCCAGATTTGCTTTCCTTCTAATCTTGGATATATTGGTTTGTTGCTGCAAAAACATTTTAATTAATGTAATCAAAATTATCCATTTTGCTTTTCATAATGTTTTGTATTTCTTGTTTGGTAATTGTTAGGTTCTTACTAAGTGCTAATGAGATAATGAGATGATAGGTTCTTTCTAAGTGCTAAGTCGGTACTTAACAATTCTCTAATTCGGGTCTTTAGGGGAGTTTTACCCCTTCGAATTTCTGGGGAGGAGCTTACATGTTTAAGAGGAGCAAGTTCATTGTTTGAAGTATTTTTTCCCAGAAGCCCCTGAGTTATTCCACGCCCATTCTCTGGGAGGATAAAAGAAGCAACATTGAGCAAGGGAGAAGAGAATCTACTCTAGGTCAGAGTCTGGCCGGGAGATTGAGTTGAGACAGCAGATCTCCTCCCAGAGAGAGATTGGATCTCCTCCCAGAGAGAGACTGGCAGTTTCTGGAGACAACAGGACTTTACAAATTGGCGCCCACAATGTGGGGCAAGGATTTTTGCTTATCCTGACAAGGTCTTATTCTGACCCCTTCAGAGGAGCTAGCCTGGACCTTCACAGGTAATAAATTCCTTCCTTTTCCAAATGTTTAACAGAGACACTATCGCTTATTCTCATAATTTGCTTATAGTTTCACTCTTATGGGTAAATCATGAATCCATTATGATCTTATTGAACTATAAGATGTGTGAGGTTGGTATATGCCTAGTTTCTGCCAAACTATCTTCTACTTTTCCCAGTAGTTTTTGTCAAACATTGAATTGTTATCCCAAAAGTTGAAGTTCTTTGGTTTATCAAAAAGCAGATTACTAGAGTCATTGACTATTTTGTCCTATGTACCTAACCCGTTCCAATGACCAGCCAGTCTATTTTTTTTTGTTTTTTTGTTTTTGTTTTTGTTTTTGTTTTTTTGCTAATTTCAAATGATTCTGATGATTGCTTTCTTATAATACATTTTTAGGTCTGGTATGATTTGACCACCTTCCTGTACACATTTTCCCCATTATTTTCCTAGAATTTTTCCTCTTTTGTTTTTCCAAATTAATTTTATTACTATTTTTATTTATAAAATATTGATTGGAATATCTCTGAATAATTAGATTAATTTAAACAGAATTGTAATTTTCATTATATAAACATAGTCTACCCATGAGCAGTTTCCCCTGATTTGTTTTCATCTGACTTTATTTGTATGAAAAAATTTCATATAATTCCTGGATTTGTCTCAGTAGGTAAACTCTCAAATATTTTATATTGCCTATAGTTACTTTGAATGGGATTTTTATTTCTATATTTTGTAATTGCTGGGCTTTGTTGGTAATATATTTATGTGAGTTTATTTTGTATCCTACAACTTTGCTAAAATTTTTATTGAGAATTCTCTTACTGAGAAAGGTAACATATCTAATACAATATTGAAAAATAGTGATGATAATGGGCATTCTTCTTTCACACTTCATCTTACTGAGAATGCTTCTAGCTTATCCATTTTATACATAATGCTTGCTGATGATTTTATATAGATACTGATAATAAATTTAATGAAAATTGATTTTATTCCTATGCTTTCTAGTATTCTTAATAGCAATGGGTGCTGTATTTTCTTAAAAATTTTTACATCTATTGCAATAATATAATTTTTGTTATTTTTAAATTAATGTGGCCTATTATGTTAATAGTTTTCCTGATACTGAACTAAGTCTATATTCTTGGTATGGACCCTATTTGGTGACATTGTATTATTCTAATGGTAAATTTCTGTAGTCACCTTAATGATACTTTATTTAAAATTTTGCAAAGCAATGTTTGTAGCAGCCCTTTTTATAGTGACAAAAAAAAAAAAAACTAGAAAGTGAGTGGATGCCAATCAGTTTGAGAGTGGCTCAATAAATTATAGTATATGAATGTTATGGATTATTATTGTTCTGTAAGAAATAATCAGCAGAATGATTTCAGAGAGGACTGGAAAGACTTACATGACCTTATACTAAGTGAAGTAAGTAGAACCAGAGCATTCTACACAGAGCAGCAAGATTATATCTTGATTAATTTTGATGGACATTTTTTTTTAAACAATGAGGTGATCCGTGCCAGTTCCAATGATCTTGTGATGAAGAGAGCCATCTGTACCCAGAGCAAGAACTGTGGGTATGTGTGGATCACAGAAAAGTATTTTCACTTTTTTTATTATTTACTTGCATTTTGTTTTCTTTTTTGTTTTTTTTTTCCTTTTTGATCTGATCTTTCTTGTACAGCATGACAGCTGTGGAAATATGTATAGAAGAATTGATCATATTGGATTACTTGCTTTCTAGTAAAAAAGAGTGAAGGGAAGGGAGGGAAAAATTTGAAACACAAGGTTTTGCAAGGGAAAATGTTGACAATCACCTCTGCATATGTTTGGAAAATAAAAAGCATCAATAAAACAGATGCTATGCAAAAATAATCCCTAGTTTAAAAAAGAAAAAAATTAGCACCAATATTCATTAAGCAGATTGGTCTATAAATTTCTTTGTCTGTTTTGCTCATTCCTGGGTTAAATATCAACATCATATTTGTGTCACAAAAATAATTTTGCAGGGATTCTTCTTTATAGTTTTCCCAAATGATTTATATAGTATTAGATTTAATTATTCTTTAAAATGCTGCTAGATTTTGCTTGTAAATCTATCTGACACTCGAGATTTTTTTCTTAGGGAGTTCACTGATGGCTTGTTCAATTTCTTTTTCTAAAGTGGATTCATTAAAGATTTTATTTCCTCTTTTGTTAATTTGGGCAATTTATAGTTTTTGTAAATATTTATCCATTTCAATTACATTATCAGATTTGTTGCCATACAGTTACAAAATAGCTCCTAATTATTGTTTTAATTTCTTCTTCATTGATATGTTCATTGTTTGATTTTTATAATATTAGTTTGATATTCATCTTTTCTTTTTCTAATAAAATAAACCAAAGTTCTATCTCTTTTATTTGTTTTTCACAAAACCAATCCTTAATTTTATTTGTTAATTCAAGTATTTTTTTACTTTCAATTTTATTATTCTATCATTTGATTATGAGGAATTTCTAACTTGTCATTTAATTGGGGGTTTTAACTTGTGCTTTTTCTAGCTTTTTTATTTGCACTCTCAATTCATTGATCTTCTCTTTCTATAATTTACCAATATAAGTAATGAATGCTTTGTTTTGTTTTGTTTTTCCTGAGAGCATGCAGCTCATCAATTTCCAGAGGATAATAATATTGCATCACAAACACATACCACAGTTTATTGATGCATTTCTTAATTGATGGACATCCCTTCAATTTCCATTATTTTTTGTCTGAGAAGAGAGCTCTTATAAATATTTTTGTACATATAGGTCATTTTCTTCTTTTTGTTGCTGTTATTATTGTTGTTTTATAAATTGCTTTTGGTATTCATGCCTAGGAGTGGTATTGTTAAGTCAAAAGATATACATGAGTGTAGGGCCCTTGGAGCACAGATTATATATTTTGATCATTTATAGTTTGTGGCATGGCTCTTACATTTTATAAATTTGATTCAGTTCCCTCTACATATGAGAAATGATGCTTTATCAGAGAAACTTGCTTCCATTTTTTTTTAATAATTACTGTTGCTAATTTTATTCCCCCCCACCACCAATTATTCGCTCTGTCCTTTCACCTTGTTCCTCCTCAAAAGTGTTTTGGTATTGACCATTCACTTCCCCAATATGTCCTCTCTTTTATCATTCTCCACCCTTCCCATATCCTATTCCCCTCCTATTTTCCTACAGGATAAGGTAGATTAATATACCCCTATTGAGTTTGTATATTATTTCCTATTTGAGCCAATTCTGATGAGAGTCAAGTTCATTCACTCACCTTCTGCTCCCTCTCTTCCCCTGTACTATCTTTTGTTCAGTTTTTTCTTTCCTTTTTACCTTCTTTTTTTTGCTTCCTTGAGTCTTGAGTCTTGTATTTGAAGGTTAAATTTTCAGTTTTGTCCTGGTTTATCAATCATTCCATCAGTAATGATTGAGCATTCTCTATTTCTTTGACATTTTATCTCTATCCCTGAAAGATTATACTCAGTCTTGCTGGGCACTTGATTCTTGGTTCTAATCTCATGTTGGTCCTTGGATCTTTATGTAGAAGCTATTAAATCCTTGGTAATGCTGCTATACCCCAATAGTTGATTTTTTTTTTCTTTCTGTCCATGTATAGTATTTTCTCTTTGACCTTAAAATTATGGAGTTTAGCTACAATGTTTCTTGGAATATTTTTCATGGATTCTCTTTCAGGGAGTGATTGATGGATTCTTTCAATGATGATTTTGGCTCTGTTTCAGGTATATGGGAACCGGTTTTCTTTGATGATTTCTTGGAAAATGCAGTCTAGGTTCTTTCTGAATATGGCTGTCACTTAGTCTAAAGATTCTTAAATTGTCTCTCTCTCTCATCTATTTTCCAGGATGGTTCTTTCTCCTATGATATATTTACATTTTCTCTTATTTTTTCATTCTTTTTAAAAATTTTTGATTGATTATTGATATCTCATAGAGTCTTACCTTCCATATGATCAATGCTAGTTTTTAATGTATGCTTTTTTTCAGTTAGATTTTGTACTTCCTTTTCCTTTTGGCTAATTCTATTTTTTAAAGTGTTATCTTTAGTCAATGTTTGTCTTTCATTTTCCAAGCTTTTGACTCTTACTTATATAACTCTCGCTTCTTTTTCCAATTTTTCTTCTGATTCTTTTTTGTATTTCCTCCCTCCCTTTCTTCTTTCCTTCTTTGTGTGGTTTGAGCTTTGGGACATTGTGAGTTTTGAGCACAGGACCCTTCATATTTGACAAATGCTCACAGCACAGGATGTACATAGCCCAATTTACTTCTATTTGCTTTTAATTGATTTATGGACTAGCAGTTTGCCCTTTGTCTTGGGCAAAGGCTCCATCACTGTTCTGTGATGCTACTGTTCTATTAAATTAAAATGTGTATTTTGGGAGGAGTGGTTTTGGTTACTTTTCTGTGCTTTGACCAAGACCGTCCTACTAACTTTACTATCTTTGCTGGGTTATTCTTTCACCCAACTAAGACTGACCTTTCCCCAAGTTTTTCCAAGCTATTCTGAGCTGGAAAATTATTCCATTCCAACTTTGGAGTTTTTTCCATTTCAGAATCTGTTCAGAGGGTTGGTATCATGTTGTCTCAGAGGGAAAATGGGGCAAGCTTAAGTAACTTCCAGGCTTCTTTCTGTTATCTTCTATACTGTTGTATGTTATATTTCTTTTTTTTTTTTCCTAAATAAAATTGTCTTTGGTTGTCATCTCTTTCTGTTCATCAGGGAGATTATAGGGGATTGTCGTCTTTTCACTGTGATAACTTCATTACTAGGTAAACATTTTTTTTGAAACTAGGAATAATTTTTAAAATTAGTATGGCACACACACATTTAAAAAAATAATTAACTCAACTTGTGATTTGTGGAGCTCTCATAAGTTTTCTTAGAGTCTAGATGGTGCAGTGGATAGAAAATGAGGTCTAGAATTAAGAAGACTTCACTTCAAATCTGGCTATAGACACTTATTAGGTTTATGATCCTGAGGAAATTGTTACTTTTGTTTGCTTCACTTTCCTCACTTTTAAAACTGATTTAATAATAATAACTACCTTTTGGGGTCGTTGTAAAAAAACAAATTGTATAATTTTTATAAAAATTAAAGTATTTATCATACAAATCTTTCCTAAAAACTCATCTTAGGGTGTATATTATAGAGCTAGTCATTTAACTTTTGTCTGTCACAGTTTCCTCAATTGTGAGAGTAAAAAATAATAGTGCTTAGGGTTGTGAAGATCAAATGAAATATAAGTAAAATGTCCAGCACAATGCCTGGCACATGGTAGATACTATACACATAAATGTTAATTATTGTCATTACTTTTATATATGTTAATAGCATTTAACCTTTTTTGGTATCTGTTATTATAAATGCTAAAAAATTGGTAGATTCTTAATTAAAAAAACATTGAGTGATTGATTTTCTTCTAATTGATATTTGTCTTAATTTTTTTCTCTAAGTTGTTATTGGTCTGACTGTACTCAGAGAGCTGAATCTGCTGCAACTCCCAATCAGAAAATGTCATTTTCATACATTTAATTTATTATATATTTCCTTATTTTCAAAGTCTCTTATGTGGAAACCATTCATATAAAATAGGTATGTCTCCTGAATAGCCAATAAGCCCAAGGCCTCTTTCATTTCTCATAATCTGCATTAGAAATGTATTTTTTATCCATAGAAATGACAACAGAAAGAATATACACTATCCTATTCTTTGCTGCTGCATTTTAAGGACTATTGAGCCTTTCCATCTGACTTACTATTGTAATAAATTATGTTTTCTTATTTTGCTAGAAAATGAATTTTTTGAGAAAAGGCTTATCTGGTTTTTCTATTTATGTCCCAGAAATTAGTCCAGTGTTTTACTGACAGTAAGTACTTAATACATATATCTTTTGCCATTCATCGTTCATTTACATGTGATACACTTTTTTACATAATTGTTATCGGATCTCAAAAAACATAGGATGTTGTTAAGTTCATCATTGCAGTGTTTCATGGATCTTCAAGGATTTCCTAACTCTTGACATTAAATATTGCCATATAAACTGCAATTTTCTTCAGTTGTTCTTTTTGTTTTATTCATCAATTCTATTCTATTGCAAGACAATTTAGGCAAATATTCCTTGAAATATAATTTCTTATTGTATTCTGGCTTACAATGAAACAAACTCGAGCAATTTCTTTGTCTGTACAAGGAGGATTAAATCTTTCTTCCCTTTAATTATGATTTAGTTGTGTCTTTTTTCATGTAACATATTAATGTCACTAATTGTTAGAATAAGATGTAAAATCACTGGTCATTGGACAAAGATACATATTTTTAAGTTCTTAGCTAGGTTGGTCTTCAAATAATCAATGAAAATGTATTAAATGAATACTATGTTCTGCTCAATTAGAACATAGTAACAGTTCTATTGACATAGTTCATAGTGACATTTTACTAGATGACAGTGAATAGAATAACTGGACCTGGAGTATTTTTTTTTAAATTTCAAATCCAAATTCAAATACTTACTAGCTATATGATCCTAGACAAGTCACTTAATGTTGTTTGCCTCTATTTCTGTATTTGTAAAATGAGCAGAACAAGGAAATGACAAACAACTCCTTTACCTTTGCCAAGTTAAAGGGGTCACCAAGAGTCAGACAAGACTGAAATGACTCAACTTCAAAAATGTTCAAATTACTGTGCTTAGGAATGGGATACAAAAACAAGAAAAAATAATCCATATTGTCAAGGAATTTACAATCCAAAGGAGGAGATTACATGTAAATGTATACATACAAAGCAAGACCTATATAGAATAAATAGGAAAACATTAGGATTAAGTGGTTTGGGGAAAACTTCAAACAATTTCTGTGTGTCATAAGGAATATATTCAAATTCTAGCATTTATAGTAGAAACTATTAATTAATTTATTAAAATTTACACTATATTATGATTTTATACACACGTGTATATAAGTCAGATTGCTAACTTGTTAAAGAAAAGGCTGATGTCATGTTTACATTTACATTTTTGTACTTCATCCCTAACACAGACCATTGTGTATTAGAGGTGTTTAATTTTTCTTACCCTAAAGGAAAGTAGGAGGAGAAAGGGTAAAGAAAAAGGAGGGGCTGAATAAAAGAAGAGTAGAAAAAGTAGAAGAAAGGAGTCAGAGAAGGGAGAAAGGGTGATGGAAGGGAGGGCAAATTGAGGGAGGGGGTGGTCAGAAACAAAACACTATTGAGAAGGGACAAGGTAGAAAGAGAAAACAAAAAGTATAAATGAGGAAGAAAATAGAATGGAGGGAAATACTAATATGTGTTTGAGGTCCATTTGAACTCAGATCTTTCTAATTCCAGGCTCAGTGCTCTATTCACTGTTCCAGTGCCTTTACTTGTATGTGGTCCAGTTTAAAATCTCTGGATATTAGATCATCTTATAATCACCATTCAATTATCTATATGATTTCAATGTATAAATTAGGTGGTATCATTGTATGCCAACCATACTCTTGGAGAAAGAATAGTTTGGGTTTCAAATCTAATCTCAGACATTTAGTATCATTATGACTCTGGGTAAGTCACTGAAGCTTAGACTGTCTAAGTTTCTTGTTTCACAAAATGTGGACAATAACAGTACCTACTTCCTAAGGTAATTATGATTACTAAATGAGCTAATGATTGTAAAGTTGCTAGCACAATGTCAGCCACATAGTGAATAATACATAAATGTTAGATATTATTAACTGTTTTAGAAAAATAACTTTTTAAAATGGAGAAAAAAAGGCTTGAGTTTTATATAATTATGCTTATTGGAAACAAACATTACTATTTGGTATACTTATTGCTTTAATTACATAGTGGGAATAAAAAAAAATCAGTACCTGAGATTTCCATTTTCTCAAGCAAAGAGGAAAGGCTTATTATCTGTCATGAGAATATCTATTTAGCCATGTGGCAGTAATGCTTTCCTTATGCAAATGTGTAATTGTTCCCTCCCTTACCTACAGGCTGGCACAGGGGAAGGTCCCATCTATATTGAATTTGGGATTCTGCTGAGACCAATTTCCTCTTTACTTGGAGTGAGACATATGGTTCAACTATTAAGCAATTGTTTCTGAGATACCTGTTGGTCTTGAATAATTTCTATACCAAGTCATGCAGTAAATTAATAATGTCAATAGTAGATAGCCTATTTGGGTTATAATTATCTTTAGTGAAACCCACCGAGTTAATGGCAGGAAATAGGTTTTAGCTCGATCTGTTCAATGACACGTAAAACATTTTAGGGTCCTGAAACTATACATATTTTCCACCTTTTGTCTCTTGAAAAATAATGTTAACATCCCGCCGAAAAAGAGTACATTTCATTTTTAAAAGCTGCCCACATTTAAAACTTTAAAATCTTTCTAGTGAGTAGCATGAAATTCACATTTAAATGTGAAGTCCATCAGTATATCATTAAAATGAATAATGTTATTAAAATCTTGAAATGGAATATTAAAATAGAGACATCCAAAGTGCAAATCAGAACCCACTCTGCATTTCTGCATTGCCATTTTCTGTATAATGAAAGAGGGGTGGGGAGAGAAAGAAAGACAAAGAGAGAGAAAATGAATTACTTGAAAGGATTTGGATTTAAACAAAACCCAAAACAATATAAAACATAAACCATTTCTCTTCCATTTATTCCCTATCACTAGTTCAATCTTGTTCTGTTTATGCTTCACAAGGAATAAATAAATATAGATGGCACTATGAAAATCTATCAACACTTTTGTATCAACTTGCTCACACTCCTATTCATTTTTCAACTATTTGAAATTGTTTCTTTTTAATTATTATCTTATGATTTTGACATTGCTGATTATCTCCTTTTCCTAGATATTCTCAATTCTTTTAATTTAGGCAGCACCATTTTCCATTGGTTCTCTTTTTACTTGCTTGACTGTTCCTTGTTAGTCTTCTTTTTTGGATTATTATACATTTCTCATTATTTAGTCTCAACGAAAGCCCTCTTCTATATGCTCTTTCCTTTTCTTGGACATTTATTTCATCACAAACCAAAGTTTCAACTATCATTTTTCATGACCAAATATGATTGCTGAATTCCATTCAAGGCCTACAATAAAAATTGTTTGTTAGCTTTATGAATATATATATATGTATATATACATATATATACACACAAATATGCATATACACAAGTGACATGATTATGTATAAATGTTCACATATATGTATGTATACAGATATATGTATATACATATATATCTAACTTGGCATAACATATTGCTTTGTCTAAAGTCAAAATGATTGAGTTTAATGATAATGAATTTATCCCCATAAGACTGCTTCTCTTCTATTTTTTTACCCTAGCTTGGCAGTATAACTCAGGTAGCAAACTTTCTTTCCTTTATTAACTGGTTATTTTTATTTTAAAAACATGTGAAAGGTTAATGTTTTCAACAGTGATCCTTGAAAAACCTTCAATTCAAATTTTTCCACCACTCCTTCTAATGGATGGCATATAATCCAATATATGTTAAACATGGAAAAACATATGTTAAAACCAATATAGGCATACCTAGTTATACAAATATCTTGCTGCACAAGAAAAATAAAAAAAATGTAAAAAAAATTAAGAAAGAAAATAAAATTCAAGCAAACAACAAAAAGAGTAAAAATGCTGTGTTGCAATCCATAATCCTCTCTCTGAGTGTAGAAGGTTCTTATCATCACAAGATCATTGATACAGGCCTGAATTATATTGTTGCTGAAAAGAGCCACATCCATCAGAACTGATTATCATAGAAACTTGTTGTCTTATACCATGATCTCCTGGTTCTGCTCATTTAACTTAGCATCAGTGCATTTAAGTCTCTTCAAGCCTCTCTAAAATCATCCTGTTGATTGTTTTCTATGGAATAATAATATCCCACAATATTCATATAGCATAACTTATTCCAGTTTCTTGCCCCAACAAATAAGACTGCCACAAACATTTTTGCACATGTGGTAGCCTTTCCCTCTTTTATAATTTCTTTGGGATATAAGCCCAGTAGTTATCTCCAGGATAATAAGCTATGACCAAGTAGGATTTATACCAGGAATGCAGGGCTACTTCAACATTAGGAAAACTACTAGCAAAATTGACTATATTAATAACTAAATTTCAATCTCAATAGATGCAGAAAAAGCATTTGATAAAATCAAACATCCATTCATATTAAAAACACTAGGCATAAATGGACTTTTCCTTAAAATAATTGACTTCATATACAATGGGGACAACCTGGGACCATTCCCATTAAGATCAGGGGTGAAACAATGTTATCTACTCTCACCATTAGAAAAAAACATATTACAGAGACATATATATGCCAAAATGTTTGTGGCAGCTCTTTTTGTTGTAGCTAGAAACTGGAAGATGAATGGATGTCCATCAGTTGGAGAATGGTTGGGTAAATTATGGTATATGAAGGTTATGGAATATTATTGCCCTGTAAGAAATGACCAGCAGGAGGAATATAGAGAGGTCTGGAGAGACTTAAATCAACTGATGCTGAGTGAAATGAGCAGAACCAGAAGATCACTGTACACTTCAACAACAATACTGTATGAGGATGTATTCTGATGGTAGTGGAAATCTTCAACATAAAGAAAAGCCAACTCACTTCCAGTTGATCAATGATGGACAGAGGTAGCTACACCCAGAGAAGAAACACTGGGAAGTGAATGTAAATTGTTAGGACTAATATCTGTCTGCCCAGGTTGCATGTACCTTCGGAATCTAATGCTTATTGTGCAACAAGAAAATGATATTCACACACATGTATTGTATCTAGGCTATATTGTAACACATGTAAAATGTATGGGATTGCCTGTCATTGGGGGGAGGGAATAGAGGGAGGGGGGGATAATTTGGAAAAATGAATACAAGGGATAATATTATGAAAAATATATATATAATAAAAAATTATTAATTAAAAAAATGTTAAAAAAAAAATCTTTTGGGGTCTGTCCCTGGGGTAGGAAATTATTTATTTATTTCTTTACCAGCTTCCTCCCAGACTGGATGGATGCAGCGGCCCCCGGGCCTTAGCTAAGAGAGAGCTCTGGGAGAGAGTTCCCCACCCCCACCCTGGAAGTGCCTCAGAGGTGATCAGCACTGCTGTGCTCTGAGGGTGCTGTGTTTTAGCGGCTTCCCTGAGGTTGAGACTGAATAGTAAAGGTGACTCAAAGTCTAGCCTATACATCCCCGTGGGGCTTGGATGTCTGCAGCAGGTGAAGTGAAAAGCCGCTGTGCTCAAACTGAAAGTGTCTGCCAGAAACCGCGGTCCCTAGTTCAAAAGTTCCGCTTCTCTGGGACTTCTGTTCCACAGCCTCCAGCCGAGCCAGGCACTATGAGTTACCGCCCCGCCCACTCTTCAATCTCTTAACTACCCCGAGGTGAAAGCCTAGATTGCCTATGTTGGCCACACCCCCATTGCCGAGATCTGCTGAGTCACCCCTGGGATCCGGGAAGATCCAATCTGGTTTTAAATTTTAAAGTGGCTTAGATTTCTCTTCTGAACTGCTGTTTTATAAGCAGAGAAGAGCTAACAGCCTGTGCCAAATTCTTTTATCTCAGTAGATTCTCTGATCCCAGAGCCCTCCCCAGCGTGACCGTCGCAGTGTGCCACTACCCCACCGTCTGTGCTGGCCTCTCTTCTTCCTCCCCTGGGAGCTGACCTTTCCTGCTGAAACTCCAGATTCTCTTCAGCTGGTAAGTCGTGTTCCAGTCCTTGTGGATTCTATCAGTCCAACCCTATTTCTGAGGCTGATTAAATCTAGTTGGTTGTGAGGGAAGAAAGGAGCTTACACAGTCGCGTGTATCTTCTCCGCCATCTTGGCTCCGCCCCTGTTTCCAACATAACTTTTTATAGAAATGTTTTGCATAACTTCACATGTGTCTTCTCAATGCAAGGTAGAATGGTAAGGAAGAAAGGGAGAGAATCTGAAACAAAAAAAAATTAAAAACAAAAGTAAATTTTTTATATATGACTGGGGAAATTATATACATACACACACACACACACACACACACACACACACACACACACATATATATATATATAAAACTGGAGGAATTTATGTATATATATATATATATATATATATATATATATGTATATATATATATATATATATATATACATATATATATATATATATATATATATACATAAATTCCCTCAGTTCGTTATATATCTATATCTATATCTATATCTATATCTATATCTATATACATAAGTGATAACTTTTTATAATTTTGTTAAATGACTTTTCTTTATTATAAAATAAGTTTCTCACTGGGTTGAAGAGGGGTATTTTCACTCAGAAATGACTGTGAAATTCCAAAAATGTCAATTACATATATCACATGATAATAACTAAAATTTATATCACACTTCCTATGTGCTAGGCATTGTCCTTACTGCTTCATCATTATTAGCTCATTTAATTTTCAAAACTTAGCCCCAATAGTTACTACTTTTAGTAATTATTAATACTACTGTTTTTGTTCGATTTTATAGATAGGGAAACTGAGGCAAATAGAGAATAAGTCACTTTTCCAGGGTAACACAAATATCATATATCTGAGTCCACATTTGTTTTTTTTTAATTTTTAAATTAATTTTGTAATTATAATTTTTGACAGTACATATACATGGGTAATTTTTTTTACAGCATTATCCCTTGTACTCACTTCTGTTCAGAATTTTTCCCCCTTTCCCTCTAACCCCTCCTTTAGATGATAGGCAATCCCATACATGTTATATGTGTTTTAGTATACCCTAGATACATATATGTGTGCAGAACCAAATTTCTTGTTGCACAGGAAAAATTGGATTCAGAAGTGAAAATTAAGCTAGGAAGAAAGACAATAGTGCAAAGAGTTTACATTCAATTCCCAGTGTCCCTTATCTTGGTGTAGCTGATTCTGTTCATCATTGATCAACTGGAATTGAATTAGATCTTCTCTATGTTGAAGATATCCACTTCCATCAGAATATATCTTCATACAGTATCATTGTTGATGTGTTTAATGATCTCCTATTCTGCTCATTTCAGTCAGCATCAGTTCATATAAGTATCTCCAAGCCTCTCTGTATTCATCCTGCTGGTCATATTTTACAGAGAACTAATGATTCCATAACATTCATATACCATAATTTACCCAACCATTCTCCAATTGATGGGCATCCATTCATTTTCCAGTTCCTAGCCACTATATAAAGGGCTGCCAAAAACATTTTGGCACATAAAAGTCCCTTTCATTTCTTTAGTATTTCTTTGAGATATAAGCCCAGTAGTAGCACTGCTGGATAAAAGGGTATGCACAGTTTAATAACTTTTTGGGCATAATTCCAAATTGCTCTCCAGAATGGTTGGATTCTTTTACAACTCTACCAACAATGTATCAGTGTCCCAGCTTTCCCACATCCCCTCCAACATTCATCATTATTTGTTTCTGTCATCTTAGCCAATCTGACAGGTGTGTAGTGGTATCTCAGAGTTGTCTTAATTTGCATTGCTCTGATCAATAGTGATTTGGAACACTCTTTCATATGAGTGGAAATAGTTTCAGTTTCATCATCTAAAAATGTCTTTTCATATCCTTTGACCATTTATCAATTAGAGAATGATTTGATTTCTTATAAATTAGAGTCAGTTCTCTAATATCTTTTGGAAATGAGGCCTTTATCAGAACCTTTAACTGTAAAACTATTTTCCCAATTTGTTACTTCCTTCTATTCTTGTTTGCATTAGTTTTGTTTGTATAAAAGCTTTTTTTAATTTGATGTAATCAAAATCTTCTATTTTGTGATCAATAATGATCTCTAATTCTCCTTCATCCTCCACAGTTCTGAGAGGTAGACTATTCTCTGTTCCTCTAATCTCTTATGATCTCATTCTTTATGCCTAAATCATGGACCCATTTTGATCTTATCTTGGTATATGGTATTAAGTGTGGGTCCATATCTAATTTCTGCCATACTAATTTCCAGTTTTCTCAGGAGTTTTTGTCAAATAATGAATTCTTATCACAAAAGTTGGGATCTCTGGGTTTGTCAAACACTAGATTGCTATAGTTATATAATATTTTATCCTGTGAACCTAACCTGTTCCACTGATCAACTAGTCTATTTCATAGCAAATACCAAATGGTTATGGTTACTGCTTACTTTATAATGTAGTTTTAGATCATGTAGAGCTAAGCCACCTTCAATTGTTTTTGTTTGTTTGTTTGTTTTTTCATTAATTCCCTTGAAATTCTCAACCTTTTATTCTTCCATGTGAATTTTGGTGTTATTTTTTCTAGGTCTTTAAAATTGTTTCTTGGGAGTCTGATTGGCATAACACTAAATAAATAGATTAGTTTAGGGAATATTGTCGTCTTTATTATATTTGCTTCGCATATACAAGAGAACTTAATGTCTTTCCAATTATTTAAATCTGACTTTATTTTTGTGGCAAGTGTGTTATAATTTTGCTCATATAATTCCTGACTTTTTTGGTAGATGGATTCTCAAATATTTTATACTCTCGACAGTTGTTTTGAATGGAATTTCTCTTTATATCTCTTGCTATTTGGATTTTGTTGGTGATATATAAAAATGCTGAGGATTTATGTGGATTTATTTTGTATCCAGCAACTTTGCTAAAGTTAATTATTTCTAATAACTCTTTATTAGAATCTCTGGGGTTCTCTAAGTATACCATCATATCATCTGCAGAAAGTGATAGTTTGATTTCCTCATTACCTACTCTAATTCCTTTAATCTCTTTCTTGATTCTTATTGCTGAGGCTAGCATTTCTAATACAATATTGAATAGTAGTGGTGATAGTGGGCAATCTTGTTTCACTCCTCATCTTGCTGGGAAAGGTTCCAGTTTATCCCCATTACATGTGATGCTTACTGATGGTTTTAACCACATGCTCCTGACTATGTTAAGGAATACTTCATTTATTCCTATACTCTCAAGTGTTTTTAGTAGGAATGGATGTTGGCTTTTATCAAATGCTTTTTCTACATCTATTGAGATAATCATATGGTTTTTGTTAATTTGATTATTAATATGGTCAATTATACTAATAGTTTTCCTAATATTAAACCAGCCCTGCATTCCTGGTATTAATCTTACTTGATCATGGTGTATTATCCTGGGAATGATTTTCTATAGTCTTTTTGCTAATATCTTATTTAATATTTTTGCACCAATATTCATTAAGGAGATTCTTCTACAGTTTTTTTCCTCAGTTTTCAACCTACCTGTGCAGATTAGTGGCTGCCCCAGGCTGTGTCCCCCTGCCTTGCATATTCTTAATTGCCCCAAGTAAAAGCCCTGGGCAGCAGTTTCTGGCTGGTGTTTTTTTTTTTTTTTTTGTTTTTTTGTTTTTTTGTTTTTGTTGTTGTTGTTGTTGTTGTTTTTGTTTTGTTTTGTTTTGTTTTTAAATGGCTTGATTTCTCTGCTGATCTGCTGTGTTGCAAGAAGCAGAGTAGAGCAATAAGCCTATGACAGAGTTGTCTGTCTCAGTAGCTTTTCTAACCCCAGAGGCCTCCCCAAACCGATTTGTACAATATGCTAGCCTTTAGTCTATCACTGTCTGTGCCAGTCTTTTTTTCCACCCCTCAGGACAGACTTTTTCTGACAAAATTCCACATTCTCTTTGGCTGGTAAGTTGTTCTATTTCTAATCTTCATGGGTTTTACCAGTCAAGCCCTGTTTTTGAGGCTGAATTAAATAGTTGGTAGTGAGGGTAAGAGAGAGCTTAGAAATTCACATGTGACTTCTCCACCATCTTGGCTCTGCCCTCCCTCCCCCAAGTCCACATTTGAATTCAGGTCTTCATTACTCTAAGCTTAGAATTCTATCCACTGGGCCACATAGCTGCCCCTTTTAAATAGAAAAAAAATATCTACAATAAAGTTTCAGAAAACATTTAGAGTCATTTTCTGGTTTGAAGAAAAATGAATTATATTTTTAAATGACAAATTATAAAATTTCATTTTGGTTTTATTATTTTGAATCAAGTATTAACTTTAGTTTAATTAATAAAATGTGAATTATTTATCATATTTATCTGAATCTTAATATACTTTTGTAATAAATAATTTTTTAAAAAGTTGATATTGATATCACAAGACTGGAAATAGTGTTCTTCTCCTGACCCCCAAAGAAAGAAATCAGGATAGTCATGAGGCAGACTAGACAATTGCATGCATGAGATATAGTGAAAAATGCATAGAATCTAGAGATTAAGTTTCTCTTTAAGAAATAGCCAAAAAAAAAGAAAAAAAAAAGTAACCTGAATGTGTGATGGGACATATTAGTCATAAAGTGAAGGAAATTGCCATATTTTAAAGGGCTTTGAACTCTTGGATCAGAACCTCTGGAGGTGATTAGGAGCTACTGGAATTGATTGAGCAGGGGAGTAAAATGTTCAGATCTATGTTTTAAAAATATCACTTTGACAACTGAGGGGAGGATGGAATGAAGTGGGGAGAGATTTGTATAAGAAAACTAACCAACAATCTATTACAATATTGAAGCCTAAAGTGATGATGTCAGGATAGTGGCCTTTTCAGAAAAGAGGTGGATTTGAAAGTAAAATTGATAAAATTTGGCAATTGGATTGATTACAGAATGGAGAGAGTGAGTATAAGCTACATAGATTTTTAACTTGGCTAAATGGAAGGATGATAGTACCTTATAGTTGAGACATTTAAGGAAAAGAGAAGTTAAGTGACTTATCTAGAATTAATTTCTGTTCTAAGTGTTTGTGACCACATTTTAATTCAATTCTTTATGAGTCCAAACCTTTAGTATCACAAAAATCTAAACAGATGAGAGTATCAAGGACAAGTAGGGTGCATTCTCTTACTTATTTCAACTTTAATTAATTTAATTGTAGTAATATATTTGTTCTTTACCACACAGAAATGGAGTGTATTCATTGAGGACTAATATCTCTGTTGTGAGGGCTTTTCAAGCCTTTTCAGGGCTGCTCTCCCACCTTTGGTGTCCACCTGTCACCCAACTCTCAACTGCAGTTCTATGGAGATAGAGCATGTGCAGTGGCCAAACCTTATAAGACTATTTCAGCAGATTCCTTAGACTAAATTTAGGGTAACCAATTAAATGTGGTGGTGAGTTATGTAAATGCTATAAGCTATGTAAAAACTTCCCTCTCCAGAATGAGCAGATGAGAACAATGTCTCAGTGGACATGAAGGTGGCTCAAGAAAGTACTGTGGAACTTAATAAGACATTGAAACTGACAAAATTATCTACTATCTTCTGAGATTTCATTGGTTGTGTAGACGTTTTCTTGCTATTGGCCTTTGATTATCATAGAAGGAAGAGTGAGACTGATGATTTAAAGTTTATCTTTCACATTATGAAATATTTTGTTTTATACTATTTGCAAAATATCTAAGAATATAGGTTACAAAGAAGGTACTAACCTATATTGAGAGATGAATTACCCTCATCCAGGACATCCTTATCAAAGAAACTACAAATCTGTCCCTATCTCTCTTTATTCTTATCACACAAAAGACAATGGACATACATAGTGTGCAGTTTATACCTGATAATTTGACAAACAGAATGCTAAAACAAAGGTTTAATCTTATCATTTGCTATTAAAAATCTTTTATGGTTCTCATACAGCCTGGAATTTAAGGCCAGATCTTATTTCTAGCCTTGGTTGACATCATTTCCTCTCATTTACATTCTGATCCATTTTGGTCTGCTAAGTGTTCACTGATACAATCTTCTTTCTATAACCTACATTCCTTTACCCTGCTCCACATAATTTATAATGTAATTTTTCTTCCCTTCAATCTCATAGGTTACCTACAATCTGTAAAAGAGAAGGTCAGGGGAGGATACTGGGAAGATGGTGGAGTAGATGAGATAATTCCCAGTTGTCCATAGTTTCCTATAAAACAAAAGAAATTTATGCCTCAGGGCAAACTAAGACCAGTGAAACATAAATAAGACCTGTAAAAGACCAAAAGTTCTCCTGGCACAGTCCAAGAAGTCCTAAAGAAAGACCTCTAGACAGGTGCTTAACTGATATGAAATGTAAACACCTCTGGGTTAGCGCTACAGAAATAGCAAGCAGGGAGCTGGCAAGCTACGTTTGGAGGGAGTCTCAACCTAAACCACAGATTTTTTTTTTCTTCTGGACTGCCTTGGGCAATTAAGCAATATTGTTGTTGTGGCTTCTTGGTTAAGACCAAATTATAAAAAAGCAGTCTCTATGGAGACCATTGCTAAAAACAACTGACAATTGGGATTTATTAGAATTATAAGCTAGCCAATCAAGGTCAGAGAAAAAAATAATATCAATTCATTTTTTAAAGTAGTATTCTATAATGTAAGAGCTGAAAGGGGCCATAGAAATCACTTTGTCTAGTTCCTTGTTTTATTGCTGAAGATAGAGGTCTGTAGATGTTAAGTGACTGACTAAGATCAAAGATCTTCCAAGTGGAACCCAAACCTACTGATTTGCCATCATTGAACCTGTATAAATTATTCTTCTCTTTCCTCTCTGCCTCTCTTCTGCTATAACTTAAAAATAGATAGTAAGTCTTTGAAGGTTGTAAAAAATCCAACAGAAAAAAGCTCTTTAGAAGTTTTAATTAAAAAAAAAATCTTTGGTCTTTTTACTTCCCCCCCCCTTAGTCTAGTGACTTAAAGTGTAATTCAATTCAATAAAATACAAGAATAAGACATAACATTATATTTTGCTAAAGGAGTATTCCTTACAAGTAGCAGTGGGGGAAAACTAGATAGCATACTTGGCCCAAGTCTAACAAAAAAGAATCAAACCCTTTCTTTGAACCATGTTAACTGCCTAAGTTTCTTCTTTTAGTTTTCAGTTCTATAAAATGAGAAGAATAATACCTTCAATTCCTATCTCAAAAGGGTTGTTAATCAGCTCCAGGAAAATAAAATATGTAAAACATTTTATAAATATTAAAACCTTATATCAATATCACTTGTGAGCCTCCCTAATAGAATTGCTTATAGATGATGAAGACACAAACTGGTAAGGTTTGTTCAACCAAACAATAAGCATTTATCATTGCCAATTTTGCAAGCAATGTATTAGACATGCAGAACAAAAGACCTGCTGTCCTCAAGGAAATTACAGTTTATTAGGAGACACATCACATATACAAAAAGCATGTAAAAAACTTACCCCAAATATATACAAGGTAATTTTGGAAGGGAAAGCAGTAGTATCTGAGGGACAACAAAAGGCCTCCTACAAAAAGTAGTGCTTAAACTGAATGTTTTGATATGCCAGTAATTCCAAGTGGAGCAAAGGAGGGAGAGTTTCTCAGGGAAGAAAGTTAACAAGTGAAAAAGCAGACATGGTATTTGGAGTGTCCTGTGTGACAAGAAAGTCACTATTGCCAGACCAGAGATTACATGGAAGGGAGTTATATGTAAGAAAGCCAGAAGAAGAAGAATTTATATTTGGGTCTATAGGTAATAGGAAGATGCTAGTGTTTATTGACTATAGGAGTGACATAGTCAGACTGGTAATTTAGGGAAATCTTTTTGGTAATTGTACGGAAGATAGATTGGAATGGGAAAAGACTGGATATGAGACCAATTGGAAAACTATTATAATAGTATAGATGAGGGGTAATAAGAGTATGAATTGAGGAATTATGTAAATAATGAGTGAGAAATATACAAAAGAGATACTTTGAAGGTAAAAAAGAAGAAATATGGCAATGGATTATATATATGTATATTATATATTATATATTAAATATATATATAGATGATTAATTGTGAGAAGTCAGGATGACAATAACTGTTTATATTGTGTTTTAAAGTTTGCAAAGAAGTTTACAAAATATCTCATCTTATCCTCATCACAAATCATTTTATTATAGTATTTTATTTATACAAATACATGTAAAGATAGTTTTCAACATTTACCTTGCTCATCACAGATTTGTGAGTGAAGTACTATTATCCCCATTTTAGAAATGAGACATAAGGGAGATGGTGTAAAGAGTAGTCATTTCTGCTTTGGTTAGCAACCTGAGGGTCTTCCAAGATTCATTCACACCTTTATCTATTTATTTAGTATTTTTTGGACTAGGTGAAATAGGAAATTCTTTGCTTCAATTGCCAACTAGCCTTAATCATTGTATGTGTGCAGTATCAGTCATATTGAGACCTATTGGAGACCTTAGCTTAAAAAGACAAATGTCTCCCATTTCATCTAGGGTTATCTCTAGTCATCTAGATCTATATTTTTCTACTTGACCCAGTTGGCTCTAGAGGGAAAAGATGCAGGTGACCTTGCACAGCTGGAATTCCCTCACTTAAATCCAATTCACTTGCATGTCACAGCATTACCTCCCTAATGTCATGATTCTCTTCAAGAACATAGGACAAACAAGAAATGAGACAACTAAGATAGAGTAAATGATTGCTCCAGCTAACAGATAATAAATGACTAAAGATGGATTTGACATCAGTTCTTCCTGACTCCAAGTCTTACATTCACCATCTGCATAACCAATAAGAAAGAAAAAAGTCTGTTGTGGATGTGCCAAATTTGAGATGTTTATAGGAAAATTTTTTTGAAAAGTTTTGTATGAAACTGAAGCTTAAGATAGAAAAACTAAAATTGGATTTAAAAAATGGGTAGATATTAGCAAAGAAATGAAAAAAAACAGATGACTTGAGTAGTTTACTGAGAAATATTGCAGAAAGAAAATAAGGGCCAGAAAAGAAACTCAGGATAAACAGGATAGTGAGCATGATGTATATGAAAACCATCAAAGGAAAATTAGAATTGGTTGAATGAGTAGGAAAAGAATTGTCATAGAATCCCAAAGAGGAGAGAGTGTGTACAAGATGGTAAATATCAGTGTCAAAAGTTACAAAACAAAGTCAAGAAAGATTTGAATTGAGACTACTAAATCGTTAGATCCATCAATTAAAAGATTATTCTTGTTTCATCTAGGATGATGCTACCTCTGGATACTAAAATCCAAGTCACAAACCAGCAGAGTGAGAATCCTGATGGAAAGAAACATGCAGAGCCTGGTCACTTTCAAAGGGTGCTTTGATTAAAGAGCTCTCAGCTCCTTTGAGTGGAACACCTCTCCTTTATATGCTAATTGTTACAGTTCAAAAAATCATTCAGCTGCATAAAAGATAAGAAAAAGTCAAAGAGAATCACATGAGAAGCCCCATGGCTAATAACCCCCCAGTGAAACAAAATGGCTGCTTGCAATGGTAGGAAGAAAGGAGAACCTTTCAGAGAACTCTGTTCCTCTTTGCCAGAGGGAGAGCATTCAATGGAAGAATAGGAGATTAGGGTTTTTTTGTCATCTCACTAATCATATCTGACAGACTAGTTTGTCAATGGAAAGTAGAAACAGTTTTTTAGTGACCCTTGCCAAAATCCTCTCTCCTAATTAAATGGAAGCTAAATCGTGAACAGGCATTTTGAGTTTTTCAAGTTTAGAATGCTGTTATATTCCCAAATTAAATATTTTAAAGGAATAAGCCAGTGTTATGCCCATAGGCCAATCATAATCATTGAAGACCCTTGCCTGATTGCTTTCTATAACTTCTTTCTCTTTGTAACTTTGAGTTTTTTCAGATTGCTGCTGTTTTGAAGGAATCTGGTGATTATGGCTGAGACCTGATCAAACATCAGCCTGCCAGCCTGCCTGCCTCCATAGAGCCTTAAAGATATTTTGTTCTGTTTGAAGATCCAAAAAGTCAGTATTATTGTGATTCCAAAAATCCTCCCTTATTAATCTTGAATTATGTGAACTTTCAGAGGAGCAAAACAAAATTTCATCACACTCTGGTAAGGGAAGTTTCATCCATCTTACCTATAGAATTTATTTCTTTTCTTCTATTCCCCACATCCCTGTGTGAGATGATTAGGGTTAAGTGAGTTGGCCAAAGTCACATAGTTAGGAAATATGATGTTATCATGCTACATTTGAACTCATGTCCTCCTAATTCCAAAGCCAGTGCTCTAGCCACTGCAACATCTAGCTGCTCCCTCAGAATTTACTTCATAATCCAACATTCATTCACTTATAAACACAATATATTACAAACAATGGATACAATATATGGGACATTAAAAGACAGACAAGAGCTTTCAATAAAACTCCAAAACAGAGGGGACTTTGTTTGTTTACTTATTTCAACTAATTTTTCTCACAAATTTCCTTTTTTCATTAAAAAAAAAAATCATCAACCTTTCAGTTTCTGTAGGTTATAATTACTTATATCAAAATAAATAGTTAAATAAAGAAAAATAAAACAAACAAAAACATAGAAATTATTCCACATTTGGCCCTTGCCATAACACTAAACTCCTGTGGGCAGAGATATCCAAAAGTGGAAACAAAAGTCAGTAAGGAGACTTTCAGCATGAAATAAAAGATGCATGATCAGATAGAAGTGTCAGTTTCTCCTTTCCCCTTCTCTTTAAATGCTGGAAATAAAGCAGAGACCATTCAGCAGAAAATAGAAGTTAGATCTGTGCTACTTGTTCTTTTCTTTTCTCTTCTTCCCAATGGGAAGCCAAGTTCCCAGCTAGCAAGGTTCCTACTAAATAAAGTCCAAAGCACAAATCAGGAAATCAGTGATCACACTTACCCCTGGATCAAAACTCCCTGAAAGCCATGAAAATTTGTAGAACTTTAGAACTAGCTCTATCTACAATAGACTGAAAAAGCTTGAAGCTTGAGATAGTACCTTCCCACTCCTAGAGGAGGGCCCAAATTTAACATACAGTCCAAGTCAAAAATTAAGCTGGAAAAACAAGTAAAGATCAAAAATATTGTGAGTATTAAATCTTGCTACAATGGCAAGGATGATCAAATTACACATTCATAAAAGAATAATGTAAAAAGAACTAGAAGCAAAGCATTTAGAGAAATGCTAATTTACAGAGTCAACAAGAATTTCTGGAACATTTAAGCAAAGAGATTTTTTTAAAAGATGTGAGATTTGAAAAAGAAATGAGAAATGCAAAAACAAATGAAGAGAATTAATAGTTTGATAAAAGAGGCATAAGCCTATTGAAGAAAATAACACCTTAATAAAGAGAATTGACAAAAAAAAAGTTAAAAGAATAGATAAAAATGCATGGAAGAGGAGAAGCAAACAAACAGACAAACAAAACAACAACAACAACAACAACAACAACAAAACAAACAAACAAAAAAACTTGAATCCTTAAAAAAAATGTATAGCACAATTAGTAAAAGTGGTACAGAAAAAATGGAAATAAAATTACTTCCTAAAAATTGCAAAATGAAAACTTTCAAGAATATTATAACCAAATTTCAGAATTCTGAAGTCAAGGAGATAATATTGCAAGTACTCAAAGAGAAACAATTCAAGTATTGTAGAGCTAGAGCTTAGTGGCTTCCATGTTCAAGGAGGGGAAAGCAAGGAATTATGATTACAATAAAGAATAATCACCCAGCAAAACAGAATGCAATATTTTTGGGGAAAAGATGAACATTTAATAAAATAGTGGATTTTCAAGCATTCCTAATGAAAGTAACAGACTTGAATAGAAATTTGACATTAAAACCTGAGATTATAAATATACACAAAAACATCTATAAATTTGGGGGCAGGTAGGTGGCACAGTGGATAGATCTCCAGCCTTGAATTCAGAAGGATCTGGTCTCAGACATTTAATACTTCCTAGTGGGCAAGTCACTTAACCCCAGCCTCAGGAAAAAAATAAATCTATAAATTTAACTGAAAGAGTAATAATACTATTAAAGAGTCAAACTTTTTTTAGTTTCCCGCATGGGAAAATGATGCTTATAAGTCATAAGAACTTTATCATTATTAGATAGAAAGAATTTTCATAGAAATCATTTACATAGAAAGAAGGCATGGATATGAATTTGTTATTTTGGAATAATCTCCAAAAATATCAAGTTACAAGAAAAAGGGATGCAATGAGAGAAGGAAGATGTAAGAAGTAGATTTTTTTTCCTCACATAAAAAGAATTGTTCAATGGAGAGCTTTTACAGAGGAGGGGAGAATAGGAGTGTGGTGATTGTTGATGGTTGAATCATATTCTGATCAGAATTGGTTTAAATAGAGAAGAATATTTATATTTACGTGTATATCTACACAATCATTTGTATATAAAATTTTATTTTACCCAAAAAAGGAAGTAGCATGAAAAAGGGATAAGAAAAGTGTGGTAAAAAAGGATGAAGAAATGAAGGGAAGTAAGGCTTAGTAGTAAAATAAACTTTTGAGGAGGAAAAGGATAGAACAAGACTGAGAAGAAGAAATTAGAATTTGGGATGGAGGGAACACAAAGTTATTCATCATAACTGTGATGGATATGAATGAAACAAGCTCATCAACAAAATGGAAGCAAATAGAATAGATTATAAATCAGAATCCAACAATATGTAATACACATACTTCATAGAGAAAGACACAGTGAGTTAAAATAAAGAGCTGAAACAATAAACATGCTTTAAAGAAAAACAAAGACAAAAGCAATAATGATTTTAGACAAAGAAAAAGCAAAAAGAGATAATAAGGGAACCTACATTTTGCTAAATGGCATGATAGATAATGAAGTGATATTTTAAAATCACAGCAATTTTCACTGATAAAGACATCATTTCTTATGCAGAAATTGAGGATTAGCTGAGTGAATTTTTTAAAAAGCCACTCAGTTAATAAACAGCTAAGAGTTATATGTAGGAAGTTTTCAGATGTAGAAATCAAAATTATCTAATGTCATATAAAAATGATCAAAATTAGTAGTGATTAGGTAAATTCAAATTAAAATAACTCAGATACCACTTCACATCTATCAGAAATAAATACTAGAGCGGATGAAGGAAAACACTAATAAAGTGCTGGTAGAGTTGTGAACTATTATGGAACTATGCCCAAAAAGCTATGAAATGAGTATTCTCTTAGAGCCATTATGAGATATATTCCTCAAAGTGTTATTGGTCACTTTATTTTTTAAACCTTAAATTAAAAAAGTCAACTTTTGTTGAATATTACTTTGATCTGTACTAACATTCATTTTATTTCATTTATTCATAGCCCATCAATATTTTGAGAGGTTCCTAACACACACATTTGACATATTAGTTATTCTTCCCAAATTGACAGCACACATAAATTTAGTGAGTGTGCCTTCTATGAGTGGGTTCAAGTTACTCATAAATATATTGAATAATAAAGGGCCAGGACAAATCCCTGAGACACTTCAAGTGAGAACTTCTAACAATTTGACAGTGACTCATTAATTCCTGGTGTAAGAACATTCACTTGGTCCAGATCCTTTGAAGAGATCTAGCCTAAATTTCCATTTTGTCAACAAAGAAAGCATGAAAGACTGTCTATTGCTTCTCTGAATCTGCGTATTTATCTATATCTAGTTTTTACCATGTTTAACATTTTAGCCTACTCTACTATGTTAAAAAAACAAAAAAGTGCTTTTCAGAGGGGAGTGGGGGTTGGTTTTCACCTTTTAAAAATCTTCTGAGAAGAACTCTACCACAGTGTCAACTACTCTGCTCTGGCAGCAAGCCAGTAGATCAGCAGAGAAGCTATAAACACAGAGCATAAAAGCTATAACCCCAAAACGCTAATCTCTCATGATCTGGCCACACCCACCCAACACCTAGAGTAACTCAGCATGATCTCAGCACAGTCACAGCTGTCCCAATGACAATTTCCTGCCACTTCCTTGTCTGATGAGGAAGCTCGGTTATTCCATATTGCCCTATAAACAGACTGCAGCATTTTTTTTTTGCTGTTAAAATGAGTAAAAAAGCAAAGCAAGATCTAAGTATAGATAGCTTCTATACTGAAAGAGAGTATATTTCAAACCCTGAGGAGACTAAAAACAGTTTGTCTCTAGATCCAAAGGTAGGCATAATATGGTCCCCACCACACAAGGCTTTCATAGAAAAAATTCAAAAGGCTCTAAAAAGAGAGCTAGAAAAAATATAAAGGGAAAGGAAAAGGAAGTTTTGCAAGAGGGTTTGGATAAGACATCTAACTCCTTAAAAGACAGAGTGGAAAAAGAAAACAACTCCATTAAAAACAGTGAATTAGAAAAAGAAATATAACTCTTTAAAAAATAAAATTAGTGAAATGGGGGAAAAAAATCCCATAGAAAAAAACAACTCATTTTAAAACAAAATTGGATGATTACAGAAATAAATAAAAAAGTAAAAGAAGAAAATAATTCATTGAAAATCAAAATTGAACAAATGGAAATGAATGACTCCAGAAGCCACCAAGAATCAGTCAAGCAAAAAAAAAAAAAAAAATAAAATAAAATAAAATAAAATAAAATAAAATAAAATAAAATAAAATAGAAAAAAAATGTTAAAGACCTACTTGGAAAAACAAATGACATGGAAAATAGATCTAGGAAAGATAATCTAAAGATTATTGGACTAAATTGAAAGTCATAATGAAAAAAAGAACCTAGACACTATTTTTTCAGGAAAAAAGAGAACTGCCAAGATGTTTTAGAAACAGAAGGTAAAATAGACATTGAAAGAATTCTTCAGGGGCGGAGCCAATATGGCAGAGAAGATACACACGATTTTGTGAACTCTCTTCTTCTCTCATTACCAATTAGTTAAATCAGCCTCAAAAATAACGCTGTACTGAGAGAAACCACAAGGACTGGAAGGTCTATAATTTTCTTTCTCAGTTTTCGATCGACCTGGTTTAGGTATCAGTACCATGTCTGTGTCATAAAAGGAGTTTGGTAGGACTCCTTCATCCCCTATTTTTTCAAATACTTTATATAACATTGGGGCTAATTGTTCTTTAAATGTTTGGTAGAATTCACATGTGAATCCAACTGGCCCTGGGGATTTTTTCCTGAGGAGTTGATTAATAGCTTGTTCTATTTCTTTTTCTGAAATGGGACTAGTTAAGCAATTTATCTCCTTCTCTGTTAATAGGGAGCCTATATTTTTGGAGGAAGTCATCCATTTCACTTAAGTTATCAAATTTATTGGCATAAAGTTGGGCAAAGTAACTCCTTATTGTTTCTCTAATTTCCTCTTCATTGGTGGAAAGATCCCCCTTTTTCATTTGTAAGACTATCAATTTGATTTTCCTCTTTCTTTTTTTTGATCAAATTTACCAAAGGTTTATCTATTTTATTGGCTTTTTCATAAAACCAACTTTTGGTTTTATTTATTAATTCAATAGTTTTTTTTACTTTCAATATTATTGATTTCTCCTTTTAATTTTTGTATTTCAAGTTTAATTTTTGGTTGGGGGTTTATAATTTGGTCTTTTTCTAGCCTTTTAAGTTGTAAGCCCAATTCGTTAATCTTCTCTTTCTCTATTTTCTTCAAATAAGCCCCTAAAGATATAAAATTTCCCCTTATTACTGCTTTAGCTGCATCCCAAAGATTTTGGTATGATGTCTCATCATTGTCATTATCTTGGGTGAAATTGTTAATTGTTTCTATAATTTGCTCTTTCACCCAGTCATTCTTTAAGATGAGATTATTCAGTTTCCAATTACTTTTTGGTCTATTTACCCCTAACTTTTTACTGAATGTAGCTTTTATTGCATTGTGATCTGAGACGAAGGCATTTATTATTTCTGCCTTCCTACATTTAATTTTGAGATCTTTATGTCCTAATATATGGTCTATTTTTGTATAAGATCCATGAACTGCTGAGAAGAAAATATATTCCTTTTTATTGCCATTCAATTTTCTCCAAAGGTCTATCGTACCTAGATTTTCTAATGTTCTATTTCCTTTTTAAATTTCTTTCTTGTTTGTTTTGTGGTTTGATTTGTCTAAATCTGAGAGTACAAGGTTGGGATCTCCCACTATTATAGTTTTACTATCTATTTCTTCTTGCAATTCTCTTAACTTTTCCTTTAGAAAGTTAGATGCTATACAACTTGGTGCATATATGTTTAGTATTGATATGGCTTCATTATTTATGCTACCTTTCAGCAGGATATAGTTTCCTTCCTTATCTTTTTTAACAAGATCTACTTCTGCTTTTGCTTGATCTGAGATAAGGATAGCTACCCCTGCTTTTTTGGCTTTACCTGAAGCATAATAGGCTCTGTTCCAACCTTTTACCTTTACTCTGTATGTATCTCCCTGCTTTAAGTGTGTTTCCTGTAGACAACATATTGTAGGGTTCTGCTTTTTGATCCAATCTGCTATCCGTCTCCATTTGATGGGATCATTCATCCCATTTACATTTACAGTTAAAATTACTAATTCTGTATTTCCTGCCATCATATTATCCCCAGATTATGCTTTTTTCCCTTGACCCCCCTGATCCCCCTCCCCGATATTTAATTTACAGACCCCCCTTGTGACGCGCAACCCTCCCTCTTTTTTTTTTTTTTAGGATCCCTCCCCCCTCCCTCCAAGTCCCTTCACTTATTCTCCTTTTCCTTTTCCCTTTTCCTCTCCCCCCTTTTAATGAGGTGAGAGAAAATTCTCTGAAAAACAAATATGTTAATTATTTACTCTTTGAGCCTCTCCTGATGAGAGTAAGATTCACACAATGATTCTCCCCCTCACTAAGTTCCCTCAGATATGGTGTATTTTCTATGCCTCTTCCTGGGATGTAGTTTCCCTCTTTTTATCATTCCTTCCCCTTTTTCTGAACCGACCTCCTTTTCTTTACTACACCCCCTTTTTTTCTTTTATATCAGTAAAATCAAATTATCCTTGAGTACTTTTTATATACCCACAACAGAGTTACAGTTCTCAAGGGTTCTGTGTACCTTTTTCTGTTTCTCTTCAGTCTTGTGGATGTAGATCAAATTTTTTGTTTAAGTCTGTTTTTTTTTCTTAGAAACATATAGAATTCCTCTGTTTCATTGAATGACCATCTTCTTCCATGGAAAAAGATGCTAAACTTAGCTGGGTAGTTTATTCTTGGTTGCAGTCCTTGATCTTTTGCCTTTCAGAATATCAGGTTCCAGGCCCTTCTATCTTTTAATGTGGAGGCAGCCAGATCTTGGGTGACCCTTATTGTGTCCCCTTGGTATTTAAATTGTTTTTTTCTTGCTGCTTGCAGGATTTTCTCCTTTGTGTGGTAATTCTGCAGCTTAGCCACTATATTCCGTGGTGTTCTTTTTTTAGGGTCTATTTTGGAAGGAGTTCAATGAATTCTTTCCACATCTACTTTCCCTTCTGTTTCTATTATCTCTGGACAGTTCTCTTTGATAATTTCCTGTAAAATAGAATCTAGGCTCTTTTTTTGGTCATAGTTTTCTGGAAGTCCAATAATCCGCAGATTATCTCTCCTAGATCTATTTTCCAGGTCTATAGATTTTCCCAGTAAGTATTTGACGTTGTTCTCCAGCTTCTCATTTTTTTTGTTTTGTTTGACTGATTCTTGGGTTCTCTGTGAATCATTCATTTCTATTTGTTCCATCCTGACTTTTAAGGAGTTATTTTCTTCTTTCACAGTTTTTAGTTCTTTTTGTAAATGCCCAATTTCGTTTTTAAATGAATTATTTTGCTCTATTGAATTTTTTTCCATTTCCCTAATTTTTTTTTGAGAATTATTTTCTTTTTCCAATTCAGAAATTCTATTTTCTTGAGACTTTTTATCTTTTCCAATTCAGAAATCCTACTTTCCTGTGTTTTTTTTTAACCTTTTCTAATTCATAAATTTTGTTTCCCTGCATCTCCTGAGAATTCTTTATTTTTTCCAACTCCAATTTCAGGATGTTGTTATTCTCTATCATAGCTTCCCTTTCCTTTCCCCATTTTTCTTCAATCTCCCTTAATTTTTTAAGAGTTTCTTCTAGGAGAGAGTTATGTGATGGGGGGCAGGGATTGTTCCCCTTTAGGTTGTTATCTGCTGTCTCTCTGCTGTTAACTTCCTCGGGGTTGGATACCCACTCTTTGTCTGTATAGAAGGAATCTATAGTTTTTCTGGCTTTTTTGCTCATATTTAAAAAAACTTTGGGGTCTGTCCCTGGGGTAGGAAATTATTTATTTACTTCTTTACCAGCTTCCTCCCAGACTGGATGGATGCAGCAGCTCCTGCGCCTGAGCTAAGATAGAGCTCTAGGAGACAGTTCCCCACCCCCTCCCTGGAAGTGCCTGAGAGGTGATTAGCACTGCTGTGCCCGAGGGCGCTGTGTTTTAGTGGCTTCCCTGAGATTTGAGACTGAACAGTAAAGACAGCACAAAGCCCAGCCTATGTGTCCGGGTGGGGCGTGGATGTCTGCATCAGGTGACATGAAAAGCCCCTGTGCTCAAACTGGAAGTTTCTGCCAGAAACCGCGGTCCCTAGTTCAAAGGTTCCGCTTCTCTGGGACTTCCTGGAGCTGAGTTCCACTCCCTCCAGCTAAACTAGGCAGTGTGTGTTGCCTTGGGCCGTATCCACCCACTTGTCAATCTCTTAACTATTCTCAGGTGGTAGCTGAGGCCACACCCCTTGGTGCCGAGATCTGCTGAGTCACCTCCAGGGTCCGGGGAAAATCTAATCTGAGTTTTAAAATATTTTGGCTTTCTCTTCTGAACTGCTAAATAATTAGCAGAGAAGAGCTAACAGCCTGTGCCAGATTCCTTTACCTCAGTGGCTTCTCTGATCCCAGAGCCCTCCCCAGCGCAACCAGTGCAGTGTGCCACTACCCCACCGTCTGTGCTGGCCTCTCTTCTTCCTCCCCTGGGGACTGACCTTGTCTGTTGAAACTTCAGATTCTCTTCAGCTGGTAAGTCGTGCTTCCAGTCCTTTGGTATCTATCAGTCCTGGGCTTATTTTGAGACTTAATTTATCTAATTGGTTGTGAGGGAGTGAGGACGTTCACGGAGTCGTGTGTTTCTTCTCCGCCATCTTGGCTCCGCCTCAACAAAAATTTTGATCTACATCCACAAGACTGAAGAGAAACAGAAAAAGGTACACAGAACCCTTGAGAACTCTATCTCTGTTGTGGATATATAGAAAGTACGCATGGATAATTTGATTTTACTGATATAAAAAGGGGGGTGTAGTAAAGGGAAGAGAGTAGTATCAGAAAAAGGGGAAGGAGTGATAAAAAGAGGGAAACTACATCCTAGGAAGAGGCATAGAAAATATACCATATCTGAGGGAATTTAGAGAGGGGGAGAAACATTGTGTGAATCTTACTCTCATCAGAAGAGGCTCAAAGAGTAAATAATTGACATATTTGTTTCTGAGAGAATTCTCTCTCATCTCATTAAAAAGGGGGGAGAGGAAAAGGGAAAAGGAAAAGGAGAATAAGGGAAGGGACTTGGAGGGAGGGGGGAGGGATACTAAAAAAAGGGAGGGCTGTGTGTCACAAGTGGGGTCTATAAATTAAATATTGGGGAAGGGGTTCAGGGGGGGTCAAGGGAAAAAAGCATAATCTGGGGATAATATGATGGCAGGAAATACAGAATTAGTAATTTTAACTGTAAATGTGAATGGGATAAATGATCCCATCAAATGGAGACGGATAGCAGACTGGATCAAAAATCAGAACCCTAGAATATGTTGTTTACAGGAAACACACTTAAAGCAGGGAGATACATATAGAGTGAAGGTAAAAGGTTGGAGCAGAATCTATTATGCTTCAGGTAAAGCCAAAAAAGCAGGGGTAGCTATCCTTATCTCAGATCAAGCAAAAGCAGAAGTTGATCTAATTAAAAGAGATAAGGAAGGAAACTATATCCTGCTGAAAGGTAGCATAAATAATGAAGCCATATCAATACTAAACATATATGCACCAAGTGGTATAGCATCTAACTTTCTGAAGGAAAAGTAAGAGAATTGCAAGAAGAAATAGACAGTAAAACTATAATAGTGGGAGAACTCAACCTTGCACTCTCAGATTTAGACAAATCAAACCACAAAACAAATAAGAAACAAATTAGAAAAATAAATAGAACATTAGAAAATCTAGGTACGATAGACCTTTGGAGAAAACTGAATGGCAATAAAAAGGAATATATTTTCTTCTCAGCAGTTCATGGATCCTATACAAAAACTAACCATATATTAGGACATAAAGATCTCAAAATTAAATGTAGGAAGGCAGAAATAATAAATGCCTTCTTCTCAGATCACAATGCAATAAAAGCTACATTCAGTAAGAAGTTAGGGGTAAATAGACCAAAAAGTAATTGGAAACTGAATAATCTCATCTTATAGAAGACTGGGTGAAAGAGCAAATTATAGGAACAATTAACAATTTCACCCAATATAATGACAATGATGAGACATCATACCAAAATCTGTGGGATGCAACTGAAGCGGTAATGAGGGGAAATTTTATATCTTTAGAGGCTTATTTGAAGAAAATAGAGAAAGAGAAGATTAACAAATTGGGCCTGCAACTTAAAAAGCTAGAAAAAGACCAAATTATAAACCCCCAACAAAAATTAAACTTGAAATACAAAAATTAAAAGGAGAAATCAATAATATTGAAAGTAAAAAAAAACTATTGAATTAATAAATAAAACCAAGAGTTGTTTTTTATGAAAAAGGCAATAAAATAGATAAATATGTGTTAAATCGAATCTGAAAAAGGAAAAAGAAAAATCAAATTGTTAGTCTTACAAATGAAAAGGGGGATCTTTCCACCAATGAAGAGGAAATTAGAGAAATAATAAGGAGTTATTTTGCCCAACTTTATGCCAATAAATTTGATAACTTAAGTGAAATGGATGACTTTCTCCAGAGACAGACGAAGAGACAAATTGCTTAAATAGTCCCATTTCAGAAAAAGAAATAGAACAAGCTATTAATCAACTACTGAAGAAAAAATCCCCAGTACCAGATGAATTTAAATGTGAATTCCACCAAAAATTTAAAGAACAATTAGTCCCAATGTTATATAAACTATTTGAAAAAATAAGGGATGAAGGAGTCCTACCAAACTCCTTTTATGACACAGACATGGTACTGATACCTAAACCAGGTCGATCGAAAACTGAGAAAGAAAATTATAGACCAATTTTTTTAATGAATATTGATGCTAAAATCTTAAATAAGATATTAGCAAAAAGACTTCAGAAAATCATCTCCAGGATAATACAGTATGATAAAGTAGGATTTATACCAGGAATGCAGGGCTGGTTTAATATTAGGAAAACTATTAGTATAATTGACCATATTAATAATCAAATTAATAAAAACCATATGATCATCTCAATAGATGCAGAAAAAGCATTTGACAAAATCCAACATTCATCCCTAGTAAAAACTCTTGAGAGTATAGGAATAAATGGACTATTCCTTAGAATAATCAGGAGCATATATTTATGACCGTCAGTAAGCATAATATGCAATAGAAATAAATTGCAACCTTTCCCAGTAAGAACAGGAGTGAAACAAGGTTGCCCACTATCACCATTACTATTCAATATAGTACTAGAAATGCTAGCCTTGGCAATAAGAGCCAAGAAAGAGATTCAAGGAATTAGAGTAGGAAATGAGGAAATCAAACTATCACTCTTTGCAGATGACATGATGGTATACTTAGAGAACCCCAAAGACTCTGCTAAAAAGCTATCAGAAATAATTCAGAATTTTAGCAAAGTGGCAGGATACATAATAAATCCACATAAATCCTCAGCATGTTTGTATATCACTAACAAAATGCAACAGCAAGAGATACAAAGAGAAATTCCATTCCAAACAAATGTTGAGAGTATAAAGTATTTGGGAATCCATCTACAAAAGAATAGTCAGGAATTATATGAGAAAAATTACAAAACACTTGCCACAAAAATAAAGTCATATTTAAATAATTGGAAAGACATTCAGTGCTCTTGGATAGGCCAAGCGAATATAATAAAGATGACAATACTCCCCAAAGTAATCTATTTATTTAGTGTTATACCAATCAGACTCCCAAGAAACTATTTTAATGACCTAGAAAATATAACAACAAAATTCATATGGAAGAATAAAAGGTCGAGAAATGCAAGGGAACTAATGAAAAAAAAAAAGTCAGAGGAAGGTGGTCTAAATGTACCTGATCTAATGCTATATTATATAGCAGCAGTCACCAAAACTATTTGGTATTCGCTAAGAAATAGACCGATAGATCAGTGGAACAGATTAGATACAAAAGACAAAAAAGGGTACATCTATAACAATCTAATATTGACAAACCCAAAGATACCAACATTAGGGATAAAAATTCATTATTTGGAAAAAACTTGGGAAAACTGGAAATTAGTATGGCAGAAATTAGATAAGGATCCACACTTAACACCATATACCTAGATAAGATCAAAATGGGTCCATGATTTAGGCATAAAGAATGAGATCATAAATAGATGAGAGAAACAGAAAATAGTATACCTCTCAGATCTGTGGAGGAGGAAGGAATTTATGACCAGAGGAGAACTAGAGATCATTATTGATCACAAAATAGAAGATTTTGATTACATCAAACTAAACAGTTTCTGTACAAACAATACTAATGCAAACAAGATTAGAAGGGAAGTAACAAATTGGGAAAATATTTTTAAAAACAAAGGTTCTGACAAAGGTCTCATTTCCAAAATATATAGAGAATTGATCCTAATTTATAAAAAATCAAACCATTCTCCAATTGATAAATGGTCAAAGGATATGAACAGACAATTCTCAGATGAAGAAATTGAAACTATATCCACTCACATGAAAGAGTGTTCCAAATCACTACTGATCAGAGAAATGCAAATTAAGACAACTCTGAGATACCACTACACACCTGTAAGATTGGCTAAGATGACAGGAACAAATAATGATGAATGTTGGAGGGGATGTGGGAAAACTGGGACACTGATACATTGTTGGTGGAGTTGTGAAAGAATCCAGCCATTCTGGAGAGCAATTTGGAACGATGCCCAAAAAGTTATCAAACTGTGCATACCCTTTGACCCAGCATCGCTGTTATTGGGCTTATATCCCAAAGAAATACTAAAGAGCAGAAAGGGACCTGTATGTGCCAAAATGTTTGTGGCAGCTATTTTTGTAGTAGTTGGAAACTGGAAGATGAATGGATGTCCATCAATTGGAGAATGATTGGGTAAATTATGATATATGAAGGTTATGGAATATTATTGCTCTGTAAGAAATGACCAGCAGGAGGAATACAGAGAGGCTTGGAGAGACTTACATCAACTGATGCTGAGTAAAATGAATAGAACCAGAAGATCGCTGTACACTTCAATGCTGTATGTAGATGTATTCTGATGGAATTGGATATCTTCAACATAAAGAAGATCCAACTCACTTCCAGTTGATCAATGATTGACAGAAACAATTATACCCAGAGAAGGAACACTGGGAAGCGAATGTATATTGTTAGCACTACTGTCTATCTACCCAGGTTACTTATACCTTTGGAATCTAATACTTAATGTGCAACATGAAAATGGTATTTACACACATATATTGTATCTAGGTTATATTGTAACATATATAAAATGTATTGGATTGCCTGTCAGTTGGGGGAGGGAGTAGAGGGAAGGGAGGATAATTTGGAAAAATGAATACAAGGGATAATATTAGTAAAAAAAATTACTCATGCATATATACTGTTGGAAAAATTTTCTAAAAAAAATAATAAAATAAAAAAAAAAAAGGATTCTTCAATCAGTTACTGAATGAGATCCCCAAATAAAAACTCCAAAAATATTGTTGTTAAATTCAATAACTATTAGGCCAAGGAAAAAGTATTACAAGTAGCCAGAAAAAAAATCAAGTACAGAAGAGCCACAACAAACATTACTTAGGATCTAGCAGCATCCACATTAAAGGCTTTAAAGGCCTAGAATCTGACATTCTGAAAATCTAAGAAACTTGGTAAGCAGCCAAGAAAACTTACCCAGCCAAATGAAATATTTTCTTCCAGGAAAGAAGATGAACATTCAATGAAATAAGTGAATTTCATTTATTTCAGATGAAAAAACCAGAAGTAAAAAATAAGTTTGACCTCCAAATATAGGACTCAAGAGAAGCATAAAAAGGTAAAAAGAACTCTTGAGAACTGTATTTCTATTATGGCTATACATGATATATACAAAAAAAAAAAAAAAAAAAAAACAATTATTTCAAACATTATGGAAACTATTCAGGAAAATAGTTAAAGAATGAGTCTGTCAAAATCCTTCTATTACACAAATATGGTACTGATAACTAAATCGAGAAGAGCCAAAATAGAGAAAGATAGTTACAGACCAATCTCCCTAATAAATATTGATGGAAAAATTATAAATAAAATGCTAGCAAAATTATTATAGCATGTTCTTATCAGGATAACAAATTATGATCAGGTGGATTTATACCATAAATGCTGGGCTAGCTCAGTATCAGGAAAATTATTATCATAATTGACTATATCGCTATCAAAATGAACACAAAACAGATATTATCTTAAGAAAGGCAAAAAAAAATCACAAAACTTAACACCAATTTTTATTAAAAACAGGAGAAAACATAGGCTTTCCTTAAATTGATAAGCAGTATTTATTTAATACAAATTAACTGGAATTATTTGCAATGTGGAGAAGCTGGACATATTTCCAACAACTTTAGGAGTGAAACAAATATGCCATCATCACCATTATTATTCAACACTGCATTAGAAATGATGACTTTACCAATAAGTTGAGAAAAAGATATTAAAGGAATTAGAATAAACAATAAGGAAATAAAATGCTCAGTTTGCAGATAATATGGTAATACACATAGAAAATCCTAGAAAATCATCCCAAAACAAAACAGGTCATCCAAAAATTGGAAGCAATTCAACATTTTAGCAAAGGTACAGAATATTAAAGGAACCCGCACAAATTATCAACATTTCTACAAATTACTGATGAAGACAATCAGCAAGAGATAGAGAAATACCATTTAAAATAGTTATAGACTAAATAAAATATTTGTGTGTCTACTTGCCACAACAAACTCTAGAACTATATGAAAAGAATTGTCAAATACTTCTTACACAGATAATGTCAGATATAAATAATTGGATAAATATCAATTGTTTATGGATAGGCTGATTGAATATAGTGTTCAGTGTAATTTCAATCAAAGTACCAAAATATTTTATAAAAGTAGAAAAAATTAAAAAACAATTCATTTAGAAGAGCAAAACATTGTGAATACTAAGGGAATTAATGAAAAAAAAAAAAATACAAAGCATGGTGGCTTAGCAGTACCAAACCTAAAACTATAGTTGGGGGAAAAAAAAGTTACAGTCAGTGTTTCTGATAAAGGTCTCATTTCTAAAATAAATAAATGTCAAATTTATAAAAAATAGATTCCCCAGTTGAAAAATCATCAAAGGATATTAACAATTTTCAGAAGATAAAATTAATACCAACTATATCTTATGAAAAAATGCTCTAAATCATTAGTGATCAGTGAGATGCAAATTAAGACAACTCTGAGGTAACTCTACTTCTCAGATAGGCAAAGATGACAGAAAAATCATGATAAATGTTGGAGGGCATGGTAGAAAACTGTGAGACTAATGCACCATTGGTGGACTTGTGAAAAGTTACAACCATTCTAGAAAGCAAACTGGATCTATGCCCAAAGAACTGTCAAAATTCATACCTTTTGATACAGCAGTGCCACTACTGGGTCTGTATCTCAAGAAAATCATAAATGAGGAAAAAGAACCCACATGTGCAAAAATATATGAAGCACATTTTTGTGGTAGCAAAGAATTGGAAAACGAGTGCATGCCCATCAATTGAGGAATCGCTGAATAAACAGCAGGATATGAAGTAAAGGAATCTTATTATTCTATAAAACATGACTAACAAATATATTTCAGAAAGGTCTTGAAATGCCAACATGTGCAAAAATATCTTTTTTTGGTGGCAAAAATATTGGAAAATGAGTAGATGCCTATCAATTAGGGAATAATTGAACAAATTGTGGTACGTGAAGATAATGGAATTTTATTGTTCTATACAAAAAGTATGAACAAGCTGATTATAGAAAAGCCTGTAGAGATTTAAAAGAACTGATGCTGAACAAAACAAGAAAAACCAGGAATATTATGTACAAAATAACAGCAAAAATGAGTCATGATAAATTTTGAAAGACTTGGTTCTTCTCAGTTCAATTATCCAAAGCAATCCCAATAGACTTTGGACAGAAAATGTCATCTGCATCCAGAAAAAGAACTATGGAGATTGAATGTAAATAAATCAACACATGTTGATTTATTATGTTCACTTCTTTTATCTTTTATTCTCTAACATCATTTTCCCTTTTGTTCTGATTTTCCCAATATGATTCATAAAGCAAGTGCATTAAAATAAATATAATAATTTAAAAAGAGAATGAACAAAGTGAAGAAGGGTACCAAAAGCATAATAAAACTGGAAAATAAGATAAATTACTATTTTGGGCTACTGAAAAAAAATCAGCTTGCTATAGTATGGAGGCTGCTTTCTGAAAATGTCAAATAAATACTAGAGTGAAAAATTCATATACATTTCTGTATAGAGCTTCATATAGCAGACAATTAGAAATTATCTGAAACTTGATTTCATAGGCAGACATTCCTACTGTAACAGATGATTTGACTACCCTTCATAATGTTTGTAAATAAAACAATACTAAAATGATATCTTTCTTACTTTGGTATGGTGTAGGTGTCAAACAGTCTGATGATTTCAGAAGAAAATAGACATTATGAGAACACCTTAATATTAATTTTGGTAAATCATTACATCAAGCCTGGTCTAAAACTATTGTGAAAGAATAACCTGTCAGTCCTTCGATTTTCACATCTATAAGATATACATTAAAGTACACATCTGAAAAATACATATCTGAATCACAGGGACTTTGGGGGTAAATATATGCCTTCTAAAAAAAGTTGGTTATTCTTTTTAATCTGATGGTACAGACCATTATGCAAGGTATTAATTTACTAGCTTTCTCTATCCCTCACCTATTGGGATATTTGACAGCCAAACAAATTAGTAACAATGTTAGAGATTTTGACAGAATTGGTAAAGAAGTATAAACAACTCTATTTGCTGAGATTTACTGAGGATAAATGTTAAAATATGTACTAATGGGAACCGGAGCCAAGATGGAGGAAAAGACACACACAAATATCTAACTTTTCTCTTACCCTCAATACCAACTATTTAATTCAGCCTCAAAAATAGCACTGGACTGGTAAAAACCATGAACATTAGAAACACAAAAAGGTCTGTCCTGATGGGTGGAGAAAAAGATTGGCACAGACAGTGATAGACTAAAGCCTAGCATATTGTACAATTGGGCTGGGGAGACCTCTGGGGTTAGAAAAGCTACCAAGACAGAGGACTCTAGCATAGACTGATTGCTATACTCTGCTTGCATAACAGGACATAAGCAGAGAAATCAAGCCACTTAAAAAACAAAAACAAAAACAAAAAAACCACCAGAAACTGCCTATAGCTATCCCAAACTGACTCAGAATAGATCACAGCATAGCTGTGCAGTTGCCTTATGCTGTCCAGGGCTTTTCCTTGGGGCAGTTAAGAATCTGCAAGGCAGGGGGAAACAGCCTGGGGTAACCTCTAATCTGCACAGTGTGGGGCTTGGCCTAAGGCAGTGGAACTGCCACAATAGCAACTGTGCTTCCCGGTTCAGATACACATTTGGTCTGTGTGCTGAGGCTATTCACTGATCAGCTGCTAATATCCACAATCCCACGGAGGGGGAAGGGGGGGAAAGAGGGAAGTGCTTTGGCCTGGGGTTGTGACGCTTTCACTGTTCAGCCTCTAGCCTCAGGGCAGTTGTTAGGCCACACAGCAAGGATTCTTCACTGGACACTTCCACAGGCCAGCTGTGCTAAGCAGCTATGACTTACTTTAGGTGGGGAGAGGGGGGATTCTCTCCCAGAGCACCCACTTACCTTTGCAGCCAGTTCACATGACAGCTGCCATCCATACTATCTCTGTTCTGCAGAGGAAGTTGATAACCTCCTTACCCTAAAGGCATAACCCATAGGGTTTTAAAAATGAGTAAAAAAATGAAGAGGACTATTGACAGCTTTTATACATAAAAAGAGATGGTTTCAAACCCAGAGGAGATTAACAGCAGATAATCTCCAGATAATACACTGAAGGGGAATGTTACCTGGGCCCCATCATGCAACTCACTCCTAGAAGAAACTATTAAAGACCTCATAAGAGAGTTAGAAGAAAAATGGGCAAAGGAAAGAAAAGCTATGATATAGAGTAACAATGTCCTGAAATTTGAATTGGAAAAGATAAAGATTTCAGAAGAAGTGCATGGAAACAAAATTTGTGAATTTGAAAAGGTTAAAAAAAATCACAGGAAAGTAGGATCTGTGAATTAGAAAAGATGAAGAATTCCCAAGAAAGTAGGAGTTGTGAATTGGAAAAAGAAAATAACTCACTAAAAATAAAAAAAAAATAAAAAAAATTTGTGAAATGGAAAAAAATTCCATAGAGCAAAATAACTCATTTAAAAACTCAATTGGACATGTGCAAAAAGAAGTAAAAAGTGAATGAAGAAAATAATTCATTAAAAATCAGGACTTAAGAAATAGAAATGAATGATTCATTGAGACACCAAAAAATCAGTCAAGCAAAACAAAAACAACAACAACAACAAAAAAGTTGGAGAATAACGTCAAATATTTACTGGGAAAATTGACAGACCAGGAAAATATATCTAGGAGAGATAATCTGAGGATTATTGGACTTCCTGAAAATTATGATGAAAAAAAGAGCCGAGATTCCATTTTACAGGAAATCATCAAAGAGAACTGCCCAGAGGTAATATAACTAGAAGGTAAAATAGGCATTAAAAGAATTTATTGAACACCTTCTGAAAAATACTCTAAATAAAACCAAAAAACTCCATAGAATATTGTAGCCAAGCTGCAGAACTATAAAACTAAGGAAAAAATATTGCAAGCATCCAGGAAAAAACAATTCAACTATACAAGGGCCACAATAAGGGTCACTCAAAATCTGGCTGCATCCACATTAAAGGAATGAAGGGCCTGGAATCTGATATTCCAAAAGGCAAAACAACTTGGAATGCAGTCAAGAATAAACTACCCAGCTAAGTTGAGCATTTTCTTCATGGAATAAAAAGGGCATTTAATGAAACAGATGAACTCCATTTGTTTCTAAGAAAAAAAAAATCTAAACAAAAAATTTGACTTCCAACCATGACACTCAAGAGAAGCAGAAAAAGTCAAAAGGAACTCTTGAAAACTGTATTTCTGTTGTGGATATACAGAAAGTCCACATGTATAATTTGATTTTACTGATATAACATAAAAAGAGAAGTAGAAATGAAAAGGACATCGTGTCAGAAAATGGGAAAAGGGGAGATAAAAAGAGGGAAACTACATCCCAGGAAAAGGGAAAGAAAATTTATCATAACTGAGGGAATTTAGATAAGGGGAGGAACATTGTGTGAATCTGTGAATCTTACTCTTATCAGAGTTGGCTCAAAGAGTAAATAATTGACATTTTTTTTCAAAGTTCTCTCTCACCTCATTAAAAGGAGGGGAGAGGAAAAGGGAAAAGGAAAAGAGTAATAAGAGAAGGGTACAAGAAAGGGAAGGGATTTAAAAGGAGGAGGAAGGGATACTAAAAAGGGAGGGCTGAGTGACATAAGTGGGTCCATAGGGTTAATACTGGGGAAGGGGTTCAGGAGGGACAAGAGAGAAAAAAAAAAGCATAGTCTGGGGACAATATCATGGCAGGAAATACAGAAATAGTCATTTTAACTGTAAATGTGAATGGGATGAACTCTCCAATTAAGCAGAGGTGGTTAGCAGACTGGATCAAAAGTCAGAACCCTACAATATGTTGCTTACAGGAAACATGCTTAAAGCAGGGAGACACATATGGAGGAAAGGTAAAAGGCTGGAGCAGAATCTATTATGCTTCAAGTGAAGTCAAAAAAGCAGGGGTAGCCATCCTTATCTCAGATCAAACAAAAGCAAAAATTGATCTAGTTAAAAGAGATAAGGGAGGAAACTATATCTTGCTCAAAGGTAGCATAGACAATGAAGCCATAACAACACTAAACATATGTGCACCAAGCATCTAAATTCCTAAAGGAAAAGATAAGAGAGTTGCAAGAAGAAATAGACAGCAAAACTATAATAGCGGGAGATCTCAATCTTGCACTCTCAGAATTAGGTAAATCAAACCACACAACAAATAAAAAAGAAATTAAAGAGGTCAATATAATGTAAGAAAAATTAGGTATGATAGATCTTTGGCAAAAACTGAATGGTGATAGAAAGGAGTATACTTTCTTCTCAGCAGTTCATAGAATCTATACAAAAATTGACCATATATTAGGACATAAAGATCTCAAAATTAAATGCAGGAAGGAAGAAATAGTAAATGCTTTCTTCTCAGATCACTGTGCAATAAAAACTACATTCAACAAGAAGTTAAGAGTAAATAGGCCAAAAAGTAATTGGAAACTAAATAATCTCATCTTAAAGAATGATTGGGCAAAACAGGAAATTACAGAAACAGTTAATAATTTCACCCAAGATAATGACATCAATGAGATATCATACCAAAATTCGTGGATGCAGCTAAAGCAATAATAAGGGGAAATTTTGAGACTTCTAGTCAAGATGGTGGAGAGGAGGAAAACAGATGCTTGAGCTCCGCATTTTCTCTCAGGACTTACTTCCTGAGAAGCCTCAGAATTAATGTTTGACTGGAAAAGAAACCCACAAATAATCACCAAGACAAGACATCCTTTAAATTCACCAGAAAATATCTGTTTTCTTGGGGGAGATGATAAACAGACTGAGCGCAGAGTGATGGCAAGCAGTGAGAGCAAGGCAGGCAGCTCACACAGCTCAGACCAGGGTGGGGGGGTGCGATCTCTTCCATTTCTGTGAAACAACTTTTATTCCAGTATGGACATTCCATCTTGGCAGCAAGCCAGGAACAACAGAGAAGATGTAAATACCAGAGGTAAAAAACAAAACCCCAGAAAGCTAGTATCTCTTGAGACCCGGCCACCCCCATTCCTACTCAGAGTGACTCAGTGTGTTCTTAGATTCTGAGAGCGCAGATGCAGCACAGACATCACTGTCCTGCTAGTGCCATGCTGCTATCTCCCACAGTCTATAGAGGAAGCCCACTAACACAGTCCAGGCACATCCCCCCCCCCCACCACTTCAGAAACAGAACAATTGTTTCTCTTGTCAATTTGTTTTCTTTGATTCCCACTCTGACAAAATGAACAAAAAATTTAAAAGGGCTCTAATCATTGACAGCTTCTGTATGGAGAGAGAGCATTCTTCAAACCCTGCGGAGATTAAAAGCAGATTGTCTCCAGAGGAGACATCTAAGGGAGATACAATCTGCTCCTCAATACATAGGACTCACATAGAGGAAATCAAAAAGGCTCTCACAAGAGAGCTAGAAGAGAAATGGGAAAAGGAAAGGGAAGCTTGGCAAGACTGCTGGAGAAGTCATCCAGAATAGATAAAGTGGATCATTGAGAAATAAAATTAGTGAGTTGGAAAAAGAAAACAGCTCTCTAAAAAATAAAATGGATGAAATGGAAAAAAAAAAAAATTACATAGAAGAAAAAAACTCACTTAAAAACTCAATGGGACTATTACAAAAATATATAAAAGTGAGTAAAGTAAATAAATCATTGAAAATTAGACTCAAAAAGTAGAAATGAATGACTCAAGGAGAAACCAAGAAGTAGTCAAGCAAAGCCAGAAAAATGAAACAATAGAAAAGAATGTCAAGTACCTTATTGGAACCAAGACAACAAACCTGGAAAAGAGATGCAGGAGAGACAATTTGAGAATAATCAGACTTCCTGAAAAATGTGAAGTAAAAAAGAGCTGGACATTATTTTCCAGGAAATTATCAAAGAGAACTGCCTAGGTGTTTTGGAAAAAGAGGGTAAAATAGACATTGAAAAAATTCATTGATAACCTACTGAAAGGGACCCTAAAATCAAAATGACAAGAAATATAGTGGCCAAGTTCAAGAACCATCAGATGAAGGAAAAAATATTGGAAGCAGCTAGAAAAAAGCAATTCAGATATGGAAGAGCCACAGTAAGGATATCCTAGGATCTAGCAGCATCCACATTAAAAGAACGAAGGGCCTGGAATATGATAATCCAAAAGGCTAAGGAACTTGTACATAGCCAAGAATAACTTACCCAGCAAAAAAGAGCATCCTTTTCCAGGGAAGAAGATGGGCATTAAACAAAATAAATGAATTCCATCTATGCTTGATGAAAAAACCAGATCTACACAAAATGTTTGATCTTCAAATACAGAACTCAAGAGATTTCTAAAAAGGTAAAAAGAAATCTTGAGAACTATATTTCTGCCATAAAGATATGTAAAGAACACATGTATAATTTGTCCTAGAAACCAGAGGTAGAAAGGAAATTATATCATAAAAAAGGGTAAAGTGGAGGTACTACATTTCATGAAGAGGCAAAAGTAACCTATTATATCTGAGAGGAAGAAAGGAGGGGGATGAACATAGTGTGCATCAATTGACATATTTGATTTATGGTGAAACTTCTTCCACTTAAGTGAACAGTGGGTGGGAAAGAGTAAGCTAAGGGGAAGGGAATACAGAAATTGTGAGGAAAAGGGGTAAAATAGGGGGAGGAACTATAAGGTGTGGGAGGCATACTAAAAAGGGAGGGCTGTGAAAAACAAGTGGTGCTCACAAGTTTAATCCTGGGTAGAGGGGTAAGAGGGAAGGAAAAAAGAAAAGCATAAGCAGGAGTTAACAGGATGGCAAGCAATATAGAATTAGTTATTCTAAACATAAATGTGAATGGGGTAAACTCCCCCATAAAGAGGAAGCAGTTAATGTAGACTGGATTAAAAGCCAGAATCCTACTATATGTTATTTACAGGAAACCCACCAGAAATAGGGTGATACATTCATAATAAAAGTAAAAGGGTGGAGCAGAATCTACTATACTTCAGGTGAAGACAAAAAAGCAGGAGTAGCTATCCTAATCTCAGATCAAGCAAAAACAAAAATTGATCTAATTAAAAGAGATAAGGAAGAGCATTATATCTTGCTAAAGGGTAGCATAGATAATGAAGCAGTATCAATATGAAACATATATACACCAAGTAGTGCAGCATATAAATTCTTAAAAGAGAAATTAAGAGAGCTGCAAGAAGAAATAGACAGGTAAACTATAGTAGTGGGAGATCTCAACCTTGCACTCTCAGAATTAGATAAATCAAACCACAAAATAAATAAGAAAGAAGTCAAAGAGGTAAATAGAATACTAGAAAAGTTTGATACAACAGATCTTTGGCGAAAGCTAAATGAAGACAGAAAGGAGTACACTTTCTTCTCAGCAGTTCATTGAACCTATAAAAAATTGATCATATATTAGGACATAAAAACCTCAAAATCAAATGCAGTAAGGCAGAAATAGGAAATGTATCCTTTTCAGACCACAATGCAATAAATATTACATTTAATAAAAAGCCAGGGGAAAATAGACCAAAAAATAATTGGAAACTAAATAATCTCCTACTAAAGGATGATTGGGTGAAACAGCAAATCATAGACATACTTAATAACTTTACCCAAGAAAATGACAATAATGAGACATCATACTAAAATGTGTGGGATACAGCCAAAGCAGTAATAGGGGAATTTTTATATCTCTAGAGGCTTACTTGCATAAAAAAGAGAAGGAGAAGGTCAACAAATTGGGCTTAAAACTAAAAATGCTAGCAAAGGAACAAATTAAACCCCCCCAGACAAACACAAAACTTGAAATTCTAAAAATAAAAGGTGAGATTAATAAAATTGAAAGTAAAAAAAAACAAACAAACAACAACAACAAATAAACTATTGAATTAATTAATAAAACTAAGACTTGGCATTATGAAAAAAACAACAACAAAATAGACAAACCCTTAGTAAACCTGATAAAAAAAAGCAATGAGGTAAAGCAAATTGTTAGTCTTAAAAATGAAAAGGGAGATCTCATCACTAAATATCAGTTGGAGAAACAGATCAGTTTCAATTTTATTTCTAGTATGACTTCACTAGAATTTATTTAAAAATGGAGTGTGTAGAATCAAATTATTTTTGCAATATTTAAAAAACAAATGTAGCAATTGCAGCAAAGCTCTGTAGGACCATTACCAAAGATATTCTTATTCCTTCAAAATCATATATTCTTCCAGGAAACATTAGTGTCTTTATTTGCACCTCACTGATCAATAATGATTTAGAGCATTTTTTCATAAGATATAGTTTGTTTCAATTTCATCTTCTGAAAATTGTCTGTTCATATCCTTTGATGATTTATCAACTTGGGAATCTAATTTTTATAAATTTGGCACAGTTATTTATTTATTTTAGAAATGAAATCATTTCAGAAACACTGGCTGTATTTTTTTTTCCAGCCAGTAGCAAATGGCTTTAATGACTGCTTTTTTTATAATACAATTTTAGGTTTGGTACTGCTAAACCACCATTCTTTGTATTTTTATTAGTGTAAATAAAAACTTACTAACTAATTCCCTTCATGATTTTTCTTTACAAAAAAAAAAAAAAAATAAATAATAAATAATAAAACAAGAAAAAAATTGTCTTCATAGTTGAGCTCTAGCATTATTCAATGATGAAACATGATTCACTTCAATATTTTTCACTGTTTCCACAAATTTGTTCTACATAAGTCACACCTCAATTTCTGTCATTGTCACTTTATTTTCTACTTTTCAGACAAAGAACTTGTCTGTACCTCTCTTGTAACCAATGCATGCTTCCTCATCTTGTCAGTTTCCTTGACAATAGAATGTCATAATCCCCGAATTTAGTTTTCCTATAAAATTCCCAAAGCCTATTTCAGTATCCACTTTCTGGAATCTCTATTTTTCACTCTATCATTTATGTAAGTTGTAAGAGGTTCGTTTTCTCCTTGTTCTATTCAAGACAAATCTCCAGCAGCATGCTTAGCTAGACTTGCAAGGCTTTACTAATGTTCATGCATTTATAGCAATTGTAGTAAAGTTCTAAAGTATATTACAATATTTCCCTTTAAAGTTTATTGTATTGTTTGAGCAAAATAGTAAATGTTCACAAAAATGCATCCTTCTTAAGGTAAGTTCACTGAGACAAATAATTATATTAAAAATAAATTTCTGTTAGATATAGGTGTCACAAAAGGCCTTTGTCAAGATATTTTAATAGAACATTCTATCCAAATAAACTTATTTAGAAATAAGTATGAATATTTATTGCTAGAACAAAAAAAAAACTACCAAATATAAATCTCCATAAATTTTTCACATATGAGGGATGAAACATAAGGAACAACAGAGGCATCAAACTCTTCATCGTCTATATAATTTGAAATGAAATTCCCTATTTTAAATCAAAAGATCCTTGCTTTTCATTACTTCTAAAATCAGTACCATAAATTAAGTCTTACCATAAAAATGTGGATCAAAGTTTATAAATTACTTAGCACAATAAGACATGGGTTTGAATCCTTATTCTAGCACTCATTTTGTGAGCAAAGAAAGTCACTTAACTTTTCCTACTGTCCGTTTTCTTAGTTATAAAATAGGAATATTAATCCTGTAAAATCTAGCTTTAGAGTTGTAAAGATCACTGAATGTGAAAAAATCACAAATCTCAAAATACTGTATAAATATTTGATGTTGCTACTTTATGGACCACTAATATTTTTATTTTGTCATCCCATCCCTCACATAGTGTCGCAAAGGTCTGAATGTGTTTTTAAGATCTAATAGTTTTAATAGTCATTTTAAGATGAAACAATGTTTTGGGGACATTGTTATTTATTTTTCCCTCAGTCTTTTTTTTTCATGTTATTCTTAAAGACAATTATCTAATAAACAACTTTATTCTATAGTAGTACATTTACAATACAAATAGTATTGTAAATCAGATTATGGGTAAAAGAGATAACTTCATAAACTCACACTACCTATAACTTGGATACACCTGAGATTATTCCTGAGTTCTTCTAGTCCTATATTTAATGCTTTAGATTTTAGGAAGATGTCTTATTGAAATGTGAATAGTATGATGGACTTTGGAAACAGGAGATACACATTCCAATTCAGCCAAAAATCTTCATTTTGGCCAGGAACAAATTATTTTTTGTGATCTCCTCTGTGTTCTCTCTGAAAAATAGGGATAATATTACTTTCATTCTCTACTTCCTACAACTGGCGCATTGGAATTACTTTGCAAACTTTAAAGTCTATTGTTATCATTAATTTTGTAAAAGAAAGTGAAAGATTTTCAACACTAAGCAGGAAACTCTAGGGGAAACTCTAAAAGATTATTTTTATTTTCTGCCCTAAAATATTTTATCTAAAGGATTTAAGAATTGATGTTATTCATATGCAGAACCATAGAGAGCAGGGAAAATATTATCTTTATTTTACAAAATGGAGACTAAGTTCTTACTTGTCAAATGTTAAATGGCCATTGACTGGCGAGGACAATATTTAAATCAAGTCTACTGGATTTGAAGTCAGTGTGTATTTTTAAAAAAAAATAACACGTTGCAAGTCTACATTTGGAAACATATAAAGTTCAATGGAAAGGACCTTGGGTTTGGAGTAAGGGCATTTGGGTTAGGAGACTAACTAAGATACATAAAAGTTCTAGTCTTTTAAAAATCCTTGTCTTTTTTTTTAATTAAATTTATAATTATAATTTTTTGACAGTACATATATGCATGGGTAATTTTTTTACAACATTATCACTTGTATTCAATTCTTTTCCAAATTTTCCCCTCCCTCCCGCCCTCCCTCTATTCCTTCCCCTAGATGACAGGAAATCCCATACATGTTAAATGACTTACAGCATATCCTAGATACAATATATATGTGTAAAACTGAATTTCTTTTTGCATGATAAGAATTGGATTCAGAAGGTAAAATTAACCTGGGTAGAAAGATAATAGTGCAGTTTACACTCAAATTCCAGTGTTCCTTCTCTGGGTGTAGATATTTCTGTCCATCATTGATCAACTGGAACTGAATTAGATCTTCTCTATGTTGAAGATATCCACTTCCATCAGAATACATTCCCAATTTGTTACTTCCCTTCTAATCTTGTTTGCATTAGTTTTGTTTGTACAAAAGCTTTTTAATTTGATGTAATCAAAATTTTCAATTTTGTGATCAATAATGATCTCTAGTTCTCCTTTGGTCATAAAATCCTTCCTCCTCCACAAGTCTGAGAGGCTAACTATCCTATGTTCCTCTAATCTATTTATGATCTCCTTCTTTTTGTCTAAATCATGGACCCATTTTGATTTTATCTAGGTATATGGTGTTAAGTATGGTCCATATCTAATTTCTGCCATACTAATTTCCAGTTTTCCCAACAGTTTTTGTCAAATAGTGAAGTATTTTACCAAAAGTTGGAATCTTTGGATTTGTCAAACACTAGATTGCTATATGTGTACACTATTTTGTCCTGTGAACCTAACCTGTTCCACTGATTAACTAGTCTATTTCACAGCAAATACCAAATGGTTTTGGTGACTGCTGCTTTATGATATAGTTTTAGATTAGGTACAGCTAGGCCACCTATATTTGAGTTTTTTTTTTTCATTAATTTCCTTGAAATTCTTGACCTTTTGTTCTTCCATATGAATTTTGTTGTTATTTTTTCTAGGTCATTAAAATAGTTTCTTGGGAGTCTGATTGGTATAGCACTAAATAAATAGATTAGTTTAGGGAGGGTTGTCATCTTTATTATATTCACTCGACCTATCCAAGAGCAATCAATATCTTTCTAATTATTTAAATCTAACTTTATTTTTGTTTGCAAGTGTTTTGTAATTTTGCTCATATAATTCCTGACTTTTCTTTGGTGGATGGATTCCCAAATATTTTATACTCTCGACAGCTGTTTTGAATGGAATATCTCTTTGTATTTCTTGCTGTTGGATGTTGTTGCTCATATGTAAAAATGCTGAGGATTTATATGGATTTATTTTGTATCCAGCAACTTTGCTAAAGTTGTGAATTTTTTCTAATAACTTTTTATTGGAATCACTGTGGTTCTCTAAGTATACCATCAAATCATCTGCAAAGAGTGATAGTTTGCTTTCTTCATTACCTACTCTAATTCCTTTAATCTTATTCTCTACTCTTATTGCTGAGACTAGCATTTCTAATACAATATTGAATAATAATGGTGATAGCAGGCAACCTTGTTTCACTCCTGATCTTATTGGGGAAGGTTCCAGTTTATCCCCATTACATATGATGCTTGCTGACAGTTTTAACTATATGCTCCTGACTTATTTTAGGGAATAGTCCATTTAATCCTATACTCTCAAATGTTTTTAATAGGAATGGATGTTGGATTTTATCAAATTATTTTTCTGCATCTATTGAGATGATCACATGGCTTTTGTTAATTTGATTATTAATATGTTCAATTATACTAATGGTTTTCCTAATATTAAACCAGCCCTCTATTCCTGGTATAAATCCTGCTTAATCATAGTGTACCATCCTGGGGATGATTTTCTGAAGTGTTTTTGATAATATAATATCTTATTTAATATTTTAGCATCAATATTCATTAAGGACATTGGTCTATAGTTTTCTTTCTCCATTTTCAACCTGCCTGGTTTAGGTATCAATACCATGTCTGTCATAAAAGGAGTTTGGCAGGTCTCCTTCATCCCCTAGTTTTTCAAACAGTTTATATAACATTGCAGCTAATGTTTCTTTAAATGTTTGGTAGAATTCTAATGTAAATCCATCTGGTCCTGGAGATTTTTTCTTAGGGAATTGGTTAATAGCTTGTTCTATTTCTTTTTCTGAAATGGGACTATTTAAACAATTTACTTCTTCCTCTGTTAATCTGGGAAGCCTATATTTTTGCAGGTAGTCATCCATTTCACTTATGTTATCAAATTTATTGGCATAAAGTAGGGCAAAGGAACTCATTATTATTGCTCTAATTTCCTCTTCATTGGTGGAAAGATCCCCCTTTTCATTTTTAAGATTAACAATTTGATTTTCCTCTTTCCCTTTTCTGATCAGATTTACCAAAGGTTTATCTATTTAATTATTTTTTAATAAAACCAACTCTTAGTTTTATTTATTAATTCAATAGTTTTTTTTTACTTTTAATATTATTACTTTCTCCTTTTAATTTTAGAATTTCATGTTTAGTATTTGGTTGAGGGTGTATAATTTGGTCTTTTTCTAGCTTTTTAAAGTTAAAAGCCCAATTCATTGATCTTCTCTTTCTCTATTTTATTGAAGTAAGCCTCTAAAGATATAAAATTTTCCCTTATTACTGGTTTAGCTGCATTCCATAAATTTTGGTATGATGTCTCATTGCTGTCATTGTCTTGGTTGAAATTATTAATTATTTCTGTAATTTGCTGTTTCACCCAATCATTCTTTAAGGTGAGATTATTCCTTTTCCAATTTTTGCCCTATTTACCCTTAACTTCTTGTTGAATGTAGTTTTTATTGCATAGTGATCTGAGAAGAAAGCATTTACTATTTCTGCCTTCCTGCATTTAATTTTGAGATCTTTATGTCCTAATATATGGTCAATTTTTGTATAGATTCCATGAACTGCTGAGAAGAAAGTGTACTCCTTTCTATTGCCATTCAGTTTTCTTTAAAGATCTATCATACTTAACTTTTCTAATGTTCTATTTACCTCTTTAATTTTTTTCTTATTTGTTTTGTGGTTTAATTTATCTAATTCTGAGAGTGCAAGGTTGAGCTCTCCCACTATTATAGTTTTGCTGTCTATTTATTTTTGCAACTCTCTTAACTTCTCCTTTAGGAAGTTAGATGCTACACCACTTGGTGCATATATGTTTAGTATTGATATGGCTTCATTGTCTATGCTACCCTTTAGCAGGATATAGCTTCCTTCCTTATCTCTTAATTATATCAATTTCTGCTTTTGCTTGATCTGAGATAAAGATGGCCAACTCTGTTTTTTTTTTTTTTTTTTTTTTTTTACTTCACTTGAAGCATAATAGATTCTTCTCTGGCCTTTTACCTTCACTCTGTAAGTATCTCCCTGTTTTAAGTGTGTTTCCTGTGAACAACATATTGTAGGGTTCTGACTTTTGATCCACTCTGCTATCCGCCTCTGCTTAATGGGAGAATTCATCATTCACATTTACAGTTAAAATGACTAATTCTGTATTTCCTGCTATCATATTATCCCCAAATCATGCTTTTTTCTCTTGTCCCCCCTGAACCCCTTCCCCAGTATTAAACTTATAGACCCCACTTGTGTCATGCAAACCTACCCCTCCCTCCTCCTTTTAAATCCCTTCCCCTTTCTTGTACCCTTCCCTAATTCCTCTTTTCCTTATCCCTTTTCCTCTTCCCCTTTTTAATGGAGTGAGAAAGAATCCTCTGAAAAACAAATATGTCAATTATTTACTCTTTGGGACAACTCTGATGACAGTAAGATTCACTCAATGTTCCTCCCCCTCTCTAAATTCCCTCGGATATAGTAAATTTTCTTTTCATTTTCCTGGGATGTAGTTTCCCTCTTTTAATCTCCCCTTTTCCCGTTTTCTGATACTACCCCCTTTCTCTTTCTACTTCCCTTTTTTAAGTTATATCAGTAAAATCAAATTATACACATGGACTTTCTGTATATCCACAACATACATACAGTTCTCAAGAGTTCCTTTTACCTTTTTTCTGCTTCTCTTCAGTCTTATGGTTGGAGACCAATTTTTTTGTTTAGATCTGTTTTTTTTTTTTTTTTTTTTCTTAGAAACAAATGGAATTCATCTGTTTAATTAAATGTCCACCTTCTTCCATGGAAGAAAATGCTCAACTTAGCTGGGTAGTTTTTTTCTTGGCTGCATTCAAATACTTTTGCCTTTTGTAATATTAAATTTTAGGCCTTTCTATCCTTTAATGTGGATGCAGACAGATCTTGAGTGACACTTATTGTGACATCTTGATATTTGAATTGTTTTCCTGCCTGTTTGCAATATTTTTTCCTTAGTTTGATAATTCTGCAACTTGGCCACAATATTCAGTGGATTTTTTGTTTTGTTTTGTTTTGTTTTGTTTTGTTTTGTTTTTGTTTTGTTTTTTTGTTTTAAGAGTTTTTTTCAAAAGGTTATGGATGAATTTTTTCAATGCCTATTTTACCTTCTGGTTCTATTATCTCTGGACAGTTCTCTTTGATGAATTCCTGTAAAATAGAATATAGGCTCTTTTTTTATCCTAATTTTTGGGAAATCCAATGATCCTCAGTTTATCTCTCACATCTATTTTCCAGGTCTTTCAGTTTTCCCAGTAAATATTTGACGTTATTCTCCAGTTTTTCATTTTTTGGTTTTGCTTGACGGATTCTTGGTGTCTCAATAAATCATTCATTTCTATTTGTTAAGTCCTGATTTTTAATGAGTTATTTTCTTCATTCACGTTTTTACTTCATTTTGAATATGTCCAATTGAGTTTTTTTAATAATTTTTATTATATATTTTTATATCATCCCTTGTATTCATTTTCCCAAATTATCCCCCCCCTCCCTGTACTCCCTCCCCAATTGAGTTTTTAAATGAGTTATTTTGCTCAATTGAATTTTTTTCCATTTCACTAATTTTGTTTTTTAGTGTATTATTTTATTTTTCCAATTCACGAATCCTACTTTCTTGGGAATTCTTTATTTTTTCCAGTTCACAGATGCTACTTTCCTGTGATTTTTTTAACCTTTTGCAATTCACAAATTTTTATTCCCTGTACTTCCTGTGAGTTCTTTATCTTTTCCAATTCAAATTTCAGGAGGTTGCTTAGCTTTTCTTTCCTTTGCCCATTTTTCTTCTAACTCTCTTAACTTTTTAATAGTCTCTTCTAGGAGAGAGTTATGTTATGGGAGCCAGGTATCATTCCCCTTTAGGGTATTATATGGAGACTGTCTGCTGTTAGCCTCCTCAGAGTTGGTAACCCACTCTTTTTCTGTATAGAAGCTGTCAATCATCCTCTTCAAGTTTTTACTCATGTTTAAAATCTTATGGGGTCTGCTTTCAGGGTAGGAAATTTGCCAGCTTCCTCTGCAGAACAGGGATAGTATGGATTGTAGCTGCCTCGTGAACAAGCTGCAATGGTAAGAGGGAGCTCTAGGAAAGAGTTTTCCTCCCTCCCTAACCGGAAGTGACTCAGAGGTGGTTAGCACATCTGGGCTTTGGGGAGTGCCCAGTGAAGAACCCCTGCTGTGTGGCCTAGCAACTGCCCTGAGGCTAGAGGCTGAACAGTGAAAGTGTCACTATCTCAGGCCAAAGCCCCCGTGGGGTTGTGTATATTAGCAGCTGACCAGTGAAAAGCCCCGGGTGCACAGACCAGAACTATCTCTGCCCGGGAAAGCACAGTTGCGCTGTGGGAGTTTCACTGCTGCGGGAGTTTCACTGCTGTGGGAGTTTCACTGCTGTGGAAATTCCACTGCCTCAGCTGAGCCCCCAACTGTGTGGATTAGAGGCTGCCCTGGGCTGTGTCCCCTGCTGTGCAGATTCTTAACTACCCCAAGGAAAAGCCTTAGAGAACAGAAGGAGGCTGCACAGCTGTGCCACAATTTGTGTTGAGTCAGATCCAATTTGGGGTAGTTATAGGTTCTGGCTTTTTTTTTTTTTTTTTTTTTTTAAGTGGCTGCTTTCACTGCTGATATGTTGTTTTGCAAGAGTCATAGAGCAGTCAGCCTATGCCAGATTCCTCTGTCTCAGTAGCTTTTCTAACCCCAGAGGCCTCCCCAGTCCATTTGGCAAAATGTGCTAGCCTTTCGTCTAATCCTGTCTGTGCCAGTTTTTTTCTCCACCCCTCAGGACTGACCTTTTCTGATAAAATTCCAGCTTCTCTTTGGCTGGTAAGTTGTACTTCTAATCTTTGTGGTTTTTACCAGTCCAGCACTATTTTTGAGGCTGAATTAAACAGTTGGTACTGAAGGTAAGATGGAGCTTAGAAATTTGTGTGTATCTTCCCCCCCATCTTGGCTCCACCCCAATCCTTGTGCTTTTGTTTAATCATGTCTAATCCTCTGTGATCCTACTGGATGATTTCATTTCAAGAACACTGTAGTGACTTGACCTTTCCACCTTCAATAGAATCAGTGTATTCATTTTGTCAGGCTATCAGAGGGTAACTGATTTACCCTGTGTCATTTCCCTGGAAGCTATTTGATATAGGATAAGATATGAGCTTGCTGACTCCAGACCCATTGCTTTATGCACTGAGCTACTAGCCATCTCTTAAGACATTTTCCTTTTCTAAAATGTTCCTAAGATGTGAATTTAGGTCTTTTGGCTTTCAGCCAAATGCTCTTCAGATTACATCCTGTTGTCTCTAATTTTTTTTTCTTATTTGGATTTTAATAAGAAATTTCTTTAATAAGAAATTTTATCAATATGGAAATTTCAGATAATTAATCAAGCACTTCAAAAGCATATTTTAAATCATAGTTTTTTTTAAATTTGATTTTATTATTTATTTTTAATTTTAATTCAAATACAATTAATGTACAATTCTGTCTTTTTACCCATCACCCAATTTCTTTATGCAACTCATTTTAACATGTATTTTAAAAATTTTTAAACATATACATAGATAATTTTCAAAATTCACTCTTGCAAAAACCTGTTACAAATTTTTTTCTTCCTCCTTTCCACCTCCTCCCCTAGAGGAGGTCAAATATCTATAATATATGTAAAACATGAGAAAATTTTTCCATACATATTTCTACATTTATTATTTTACACAAGAAAAATCAGATCAAAAAGAAAAAAAATGAGGAAGAAAGCATTAATGCAAGGAAATAACAAAAAAAAAAAAAAAGAAAAAAAAAAACATGTAGTGATTCCCCCCTAAGTCCCCACAGTACTCCTTCTGGTATAGATGATTCTTTCTATCACAAGACCTTTGGAATTCGTTTGAATCACCTCACTGTGGAAAACAGCCATGACTCTCAGAATTGATCAACATATAATTTTGCTGTTGCTATTTACAATGTTCTCTCTACTACAGTCTCTTCACTCAACATAAGTTCATGTCTCACCATGAATTTCTGAAATCATTCTACTGATTGTTTCTTATGGAAAAATAATATTCTACAACATTCATATTCCTTAATTTATTCAGACCTTCTCTAACTGATGGGCATTTGTTCAACTTCCAGTTCCCTGCCATTGCAAAAAAAAAAAAAAAAAAAAAAAATACCCACACAAATATCTTTGCACATGTGGATCCTTTTCCTGGAGTGACTCAGCATGATCCAAAGACAACCACAGTGCTGGTCCCAGCACAGCCCCAGTTGCTAATTCAAGCTCAGCTTCAGTTGATTGTTTCAGTATAACCCTAGTAGCTTCCTTTCTTCTGCCTCTGATTTCAGCACAACTGCTGATCTCAGCACAGCCAGTGGATGCTGTCTCACTTCCCCTTCATTATCACTTCCTGTTGTCTGTAGAGGCAGCTTGGAAATACCCCACTGCCCCTCAGAAGCAGATCATAGTTTTGTGTTTGTTTGTTTTAAAATCAGCAAAAAGGCAAAATGGGCTCTAACTATTGATAGCTTTTATATGGAAAGAGAGCAGACATCAAACTCTGAGGAGACTAAAAACAGTTTGTCTCTAGATCCAAAGGTGGATACTTGGGAAAACAACAGACCTGGACAATAGTTTTAGGAGAGATAATCTAAGGATTATTGGGCTCCCTGAATCATGATGGAAAAAAAAAAAGAGCCTAGACACTATTTTTTCAGGAAATTATCAAAGAGAACTACACAGATATTATAGAAACAGAAGGTAAAATAGACATTGAAAGAATTCATCAATCACCAACTGAAAGAGAGCCCAAAATCAAAACTCCAAGAAATATTGTGACTAAATTCCAGAACTATCAGACCAAAGAAAAATACTACAAGCACCTAGGGGGAAAAAATCAAATATAGAAGAGCCACAATGGGATTACTCAGAATCTTTGGAATGTGATATTCCAAAAAAACAAAAGAACTTGATGTGCAGCCAAAAATAACGTACCCAGACAAACTGAGCATTTCCTTACAGAGAACAAGATGGATATTCGATGAACTAGATGAATTCCATTTATTTCTAACAAAAAAAAACAGAGCTAAACAAAAAGTTTGACCTCCAAATATAGGACTCAAGAGAAACATAAAAAGGTAAAAATAATTCCTGAGAACTGTATTTCTGTTATGACTATATATAAAGAGTGTATGTATAATTTGGTTTTACTGTTATAATATAAAAATGAACTACAGGTGGAAAGGAAAAGTGGAGGTAAAAAGAGGGACACTACATCTCACAAAGAGGCAAAAGAAACGTATTATATCTGAGGAAATGAAGGGAGGAGAATGAACATAGTGTGAATCTTACTCTCATCAGGTTTGGCTCAAAGAGAAAATATTAGAAATTTTGGTTTACATAGATACTTCTCCCACCTCATTTAAAAGTGGGAGGGGAAAAGCAAAAAAAAAAAAATGAAGGAGTAGGCTAAATAGAAGAGAATACAGAAATTGTAAGGGAAAGGTTTAAGAAAAGGGGAGGGGCTCTAAGGGGGGAGGGATCCTAAAGAGAGAGAGCTGTGTGAGGCCAATGGTGTTCATAAGTTTATAACGGGGGAGAGAGGTAAGGGAAAAAGGAAAGAGAAAAGCATAATCAGGGATTAACAAATGGCAGGAAATACAGAATTAGAAATTTTAACCATAAATTTGAATGGGTAAACTGCAGAGGCAGATAGAAGATTGGACTAAAAGCCATAATCCTACAGTATATTGTTTACAGGAAACTTACTTGAAGCAGAGTGATACATGCAGAGTAAAGGTAAAAGGCAGGAAGAGAATCTAGTATGCTTTAGGCAAAGTCAAAAAAGCAGGGGTAGCCATCCTGATCTCAGATCAAGCAAAAGCAAAAATTGACCTAATAAAATGAGATAAGGAAGGAAACTATATCTTGCTAAAGGGTAGCATAGATAATGAAGCAATATCAAAATTAAACATATATGCACCAAGTAGTACAGCATCTAAATTCCTAAAGGAGACGTTAAGAGAGCTGCAAGAAGATATAGGCAGCAAAACTCAGAGAGATCTCAACCTTGCACTCTCAGAACTAGATAAATCAAACCACAAAATAAATAAGAAAGAAGTTAAAGAGGTTAATAGAATACTAGAAAAGTTAGGTATGATAATTATTTGGAGAAAATTGAATGGAGAAATAAAGGAGTACACTTTAGTCTCAGCAGTTCATGGAACCTAAATAAAAATTGACCATATATTAAGACATAAAGACCTCAAATTCAAATTCAGAAAGGCAGAAATAGTAAATGCATCATTTTCAGATCACAATAAAAAAATACATTTAATAAAAATCCAGCGGAAAATAGAATTAAAAATAATTGGAAACTAAATAATCTCATCTTAAAGAATGATTGTGTAAAACAGCAAATCATCGACACAATAATTTCACCCAAAAGAAGTACAATAATGATACATTATACCAAAATGTGTGGGATGCAGCCAATGTGGTATTAAGGAGAAATTTTATATCTCTAAAGCCTTACCTGCATAAAATATAGAAAGAGAAAATCAATGAATTAGGCTTATAACTAAAAAAGCTAGAAAAAGTACAAATTAGAAACCCTCAATCAATCATTAAACTTGAATTCTAAAAATAAAAGGAGAGATCAATAAAACTGAAAGTTAAAAAAAACTATTGAATTAATAAATAAAACTAAGAATTGATTTTATGAAAAAATAAAGTAGTTAAAGCCTTGACAAATTTGATTAGAAAAAGGAAAGAGGAAAATCAAATTGTTAGTCTTAAAAATGAAAAGGGAGGCATTTTCACTAATGAAGAGGAAATTAGAGCAATAATTGGGAGATACTTTGCCCAACATTATGTCAAGAAATTTGATAACTTAAATGAAATGGATGAATACCTTCAAAAATATAGGTTGCCCAGATTAACAGAGGAAGAAGCAAATTGGATAAACAGTCCCATTTTAGGAAAACAAATAGAACAACCTATTAATCAATTCCCTAAAAAAAAATTCCCAAGACCAGATGGATTTACATGTGAATACTATCAAACATTTAAAGAACAATTGACTCCAATGCTATATAAACTATTTCAATAATTGGGATTGAAGGAGTCCTACTAAATTCCTTTTATGACATGGACATGGTACTGATACCTAAACTAGATAGAAGAAAACAGAGAAGGAAAATTATAGACCAATCTCCCTAATGCACATTGATGCAAAAATCTTAAATAAAATATTAGCAAAAAGATTACAAAAAATCATCCCCAAGATAATGCACCATGACCAAGTACGATTTATACCAGGATTTGCAGGGCTAGTTCAATATTAAGAAAACTATTAGTATAATTGACTATATCAATACCCAAATTAAGAGCAACAGTGGCGGCAACAGCAACAGTAGGAACCGAAGCAGTGACCACTGCAGCTGGAGGACCCACAACGGTGGTGGAGAGAGGGGCCTGGAGCAGAGCCTGACTCCCTCATCTCTAGAGCACCAGAGCCGAACTTCCCCTCTGCCCCCTGCCTCAGCCATGAACCTGGCCAGTCAGAGCGAGGAGGCCAGCTCCAGCCAGCTGCTCTTCGCCAACTTCAACCAGTACAACACATCCTTAGCTGCTGTGGGTAGTAAATCTGGTTACAAATTCTTCTCCCTTTCCTCTGTGGATAAACTGAAAAAAATTTATGAATGTACTGATACTGAAGATGTGTGTATTGTGGAAAGATTGTTTTCAAGCAGCCTGGTGGCTATCATTAGTCTCAAAGCTCCACAAAAACTAAAAGTCTGCCACTTTAAGAAGGGGACTGAAATATGCAATTATAGCTATTCCAATACCATATTGGCAGTTAAATTGAATAGACAGATATTGATAGTATGCCTAGAAGAATGTCTGTACATACATAATATTCGTGATATGAAGGTACTTCACACAATCAGGGAAACTCCTCCTAACCCTGCAGGTTTGTGTGCAATGTCAATATACCTTGAAAATTGTTATCTGGCTTATCCTGGGAGTACAACAATTGGGGAAGTACAAGTCTTTGACACAATTAATTTGAGGGCTGCTAATATAATACCAGCTCATGATAGTCCCCTAGCAGCCTTGCCTTTTGATGCAAGTGGTACCAAACTTGCCACTGCTTCTGAGAAGGGAACTGTGATTAGAATATTTTCCATCCCAGAAGGACAGAAAATCTTTGAATTCCAGACAGGAGTAAAGCCGTGTGTAAGCATCTGCTCTTTGGCCTTCAGCATAGATGGAATGTTCCTCTGCATCCAGTAACACTGAAACAGTGCACATCTTCAAACTTGAGACTGTGAAAAAGAAACCTCAGGAGGAACCAACTACCTGGACTGGTTACTCTGGGAAAGTGCTTACGGCTTCTATCAGCTATTTGCCCTCTCAAGTAACAGAAATGTTTAACCAGGGTAGAGCATTTACTACTGTCTGACTACCATTTTGCAGTCACCAAAAATATCTGTTCACTTGCCACAATTCAGAAGATTCCTCAATTATTAGTGGGAGCTTCTGATGGATACTTATACATGTATAACCTAGACCCTCAGGAAAGAGGGGAATTCACTCTGATGAAACAACACAACCTTTTCAAAGAAATAGAGGAAAATTGAAACATTTCTCTATACAGATTCACTTAACTAATGAATGAATTGCTATTTTGCTCTCAGGACATAGTGGCTGAGTATAGCTATTATTGGGCTGAGTCAACTAGGTAAAGCCCACAAATCTGGTTCCTCACCTCACTTGACTACTATAACAGTCAGCAAACTCTGGACTGCTGGTAGATATGACTTTTTGAAGCTCATAAGATCATAGTCTGTTCTGTTTCATCTCAGATTCACTCAGAATTGTGAAAGTCTACACAGAACCAACAGAAAGAATAGCATGCATGTTCAACAAGTTCAGTCACTGGATATCTATACAAGGGCTGACAGCTTCATCACTGACTTCCCAGGCCTCTCATTACCAGCAGGCAAACACATATTGTACATGTGCCATGGGCTTAACACTGATTGGCCAGTCTCCCCATTACTTACTCCACCTGTAGAGTAATAGAGAGTTTTCCTTTTCATTTTCTTCCCTAGTGCCAGATAAGATGACTTTTTTTAGAATCACAGATTTAATTTTTATCTTGAATATTTTCTATGATACTGCTATGATAATAAGATAATATCTATTATGTACTACTTGTACTATTCATTGTGTTAATATTTTCCCTAGATGGGGTTTATACCTGATCTTCAGTTAAATGCATTTCAAAAATACATGCTTTATTGGCCCACTTTTCTGAGCTTGATCAGGTGACATAATATAATGTCCTGGTGATAAGGACAGTAGCTAACTCTAGTGAGAAGTCAGCCCTGACATTATATTATCAGGCTTCTTAGTGGATCTTCCTATCTTTTGAAGTTTACAGGGTCATAACCTGGACTAAGATAATTATTTACCAGTGAGCATAAAGCAGCTGGAGACAAGATGATGGAGGTGCTGGAAACTATACAATTAACTTCCACTCATGAAAAATAATTTATAAGCATATATTCAAATTGATTTAACCTGGAAGAATGAATAAACAACCCAGCCATAAAAAATGTTTTGGTTGCAAGGGTGCTTAGTATACAAGAATAGAAAAAGAATAAGTCTTTGAGAAAATATAACTTGGATACAAACAGCTAGAAGACCTGGAAAAAATTAAGTGGGAACATGCGAATGGGGGGGGGGAAATGGAAAAAATGATTAACCATAATTGCCTCAAGAGGTACAAAAGCTCCCTAAAAACTCCCTAAAAATTAGATTAAATAGCCAATGATGCCATGAGATGACAACGGTCAGAATACTGAAAAAAAAAATCTTAGAGCTAAAACTAAGTTAGAAAAAGGTTTGAATGGGAAAAAAAAAAATTGGACTTTGGGTCTGAATGCTAAGACCAAAAAAGGAGCCTAGGAAACAAATTTGTCTAGATTTCTTAGAACCGGTGGCAAAATCAAAGATACACTTCCTTAAAGGAATTCCAAAATAAAACCTTGATAGCCGAAATTTAAAAGTCAAATAATGAAAGCCACCAGAAAGAAACCAAGGATCCACAGACAAGATTACATGTGATATAGTAGTCATTGCTATAAAGGAGCAGAGAACTTTGATATGTATACACTTTAGTAAAATTGAGTATAATGATTCAGAGGGAAAATGAACCTTGAATGACAGAGATTCCTGATCAAAGTGACAGCTGCAAGCTAGAAAGGAAAGGAAAACAAGCAACCATGAACAAGGATTCTTACTTGTTCATTCTCATAAAGTCTAGTTTTCCCCAAGGCCTGGAAATGATTCTACTGAATCTTGATGATCTTGAAGAATGGGAAAGAGAAAAGAATGCCTTCCAAAGGGAAGGGTAAGGAAAAGAATACACATTGGGCATAGAAATACATTTTACTTAACAGTGAAATTGGAGGAAAAAGGAAGGGGAAAATAGGGATTAGTTCTAAACAAATCAAGGATATACAAAAATAGTAACCCTTTTTGAGGTGGGAAAGAATGGGAATTTGAAGGATTTATATATATATATATATATATATATATATATATATATATATACACATAAAATTTGGAAAATAAAGAAATTATACAAGTTTTCTCACTATGTTCTAAAACATGATGGAAAGGATGATTTCAGAGAATTTCAGAAATCTGGGAATGCTTATATGAACTCTGCAGAGCAGAGTGAAAGAACATAATTGGAAGTTTGTACAGTGACAAAATTGGGAATTGTAATTCCCAAGTTTGTCATTATAGTTTCAGCATTATCCTAGACATGGTACCTACCTTTTATATTTTTCTTCTATATAACTAAATGGAAAAATTTTTTGCTTGACCATACATTCTAATAAAGACTTTGTTTCCACTTGTATTTTTGCTGCCTGAGGAAAAAATAAAATAAATTAATTAACCTAGAAAAAAAAAAAAAAAAGAAAGAAATGCTAGCTTTGACAATGAGATGAAAAATAAATTAAAGTAATTAGAGTAGGTAATGAGGAAACCAATTTACCATTCTTGGTAGGTGATATGATGGTATACTTAGAAAACCCAAGATATTCTACTAAAAAGATATTACAAATAATCTACAACTTTAGCAAAGTTGCAGGATACAAAATAAATCCACATAAATCACAGCATTTTTATAAATCACTAACAAAATCCAACAAGACTTACAAAGAGAAATTCCATTTAAAATAACTGTTGATACTATAAAATATTTGGGAATCTATCTACCAAAGGAAAGTTAGGAATTATATGAGTAAAATTACAAAACACTTTCCACACAAATAAAGTCAGATTTAAACAATTGGAAAATATTAAGTGCTCCTGCATAGGTTGAGCAAATATGATAAAGATGACAATACTACCTAAACTAATGTATTTATTTATTGCTATATCAATCAGACTCCCAAGAACCTATTTAAATGACATAGAAAAATAACAATAAATTCATCTGGAAGAACAAAAGATCAAAAATTTCAAGGGAACTAATGAAAAAAAAAATCAAATGAAGGTGGCCTAGTTGTACTTGATCTCAAACTATATTATAAAGCTGAGATCACCAAAACTATGTGGTATTGTCTAAGAAATAGACTAGTTGATCAGTGGAATAGGTTAGGTTCACAGGACAAAATAATCAATAACTTTAGCAATCTAGTGTTTGACAAATCCAAAGACCCCAGCTTTTGGAATAACAAAAATTCCTGAGAAAATTGGGAATTAGTATGGCAGAAACTAGGTATTGACCCATATTTAACTTCACACACCAAGATAAAATCAAAGTGGGTTCATGATCTAGGCATAAAGAATGAAATTATAAATACATTAAAAGAACATAGGACCATTTCCCTCTCAGACCCATGGAGGAGGATGAAATTTGTGACCAAAGAAGAACTAGAGGTCATTATTGATCACAAAATATAAAATTTCTATTAAGTTAAAAAGCTTTTGTACAAATAAAACTAATGCAGACAAGATTAGAAGGGAAGCAAGAAACTGGGAAAACATTTTTACAGTCAAAGGTTCTGATAAAGCCTCATTTCCAAAATATATAGAGAGTTGACTCTAATTTATCAGAAATCAAGCCATTCTCCAATTGGTAAATGGTAAAAGAATAAGAACAGACAATTTTCAGATGAAGAAATTTAAATTATTTCATTATATGAATAGGTATTCCAAATCATTATTGATCAGAGAAATGCAAATTAAGACAGCTATGAGATACCACTACACACCTGTCAGATTGGCTAAGATGTCAGGAAAAGATAAGATGAATGTTGGAGGGGATGTGGGAAACCTAGAACACTGGTGCATTGTTGTTCGAGTTGTGAATGGATCCAACCATTCTGGAGAGCAATTTGGAACTATGCTCAAAAAGTTATTAAACTATGAATAGCCTTTGATCCAGCAGTGTTACTCCTGGGCTTATATCCCAAAGATACATTAAAGAAGGGAAAGGGACCTCTTTGTGCCCAAATGTTTGTGGCAACCATTTTTTGTTGTGGCTAGAAACTGGAAATTGAATAGATGCCCATCAATTGGAGAATGGTTAATTAAATTGTGGTATATGAATAGTATGGAATATCATTTGTTCTGTAAGAAATAACTAGCAGGACGAATACAGACGGGCCTGGAGAGACTTACATGAACTGATGCTAAGTGAAATGAGAAGAACTAGGAGATCATGATACACTTCAACAACAATACTACATGATGATTTACTAGAGGAAAAAAAAAGGAAAAAAAGAAATCTAAAACAGCCCAGAAATACACAATAAAAGGTGCAATAACATGAATTCAGGGATTCCTTCTATTCATTCATTAGAATGACAAAGTAAATAATTTGAATGAGAATATATCTTTATTCACTAATATTTTGAGAACTATAAAGTTAAAAATATTTGTCATCCTAAAAATAACTTTTTCAGTGATTTTATAACCACTTCTACATTTACTTATTTAATGGGGAAGGTTAATTGAACATAAAATATATTTTTGGTTCCCTTATCATTAATGTAGGAATGCTATAGTGTAATTTCACTGAAAGATTACTCTGACCTGACATGCTCTATTGTAGGAAAAGTCCAGATATAGAAAGACTTAATTAAAGTATATCAGGTGTGATGATCATTATTTCTTTTATTGCTTTCATTCTCTAACTTTACCCAAGTCTATGCTATTTCTGAACATTTAAAAAAAAAATCTGCAAAATATGGAATAAGCAGTGGTAGTACAAAATTAGAAATGATCACAAGAGGAAAATTGTGCTCTCTATCCATGGATTTGCCAAGTTACAATTGTAGCTCTGTCACATTTTCTTTCAAATACTTTGGCTTTTGCTATAATGATTTCTTAAGGAAACTTTTCCAATTGTTCTGAGTTTTTCCAGGAAAAAGTGAAAAGCATAATTGAATCAATTTATTTTCCTTAGTGTCTGTATAGATTCATCAGCTAAATGAGTTAATAAAAATCCATATTTACTTACTGTGTGTAGTTTATGTTACTAAATTTATGGTGAAATTAGGGAATGTATGCTACCTTTCCTCATGGAAGTTGCTAATTAATTCAAGTCAATTAAAAAAAAACAGAATTATTAAGCTCCTACAACATTCAATGCATTATGCCAGGCAAGAGGGAAATACTAAGATGAATGACTTCATCTCAAGATGCTTTATATTTTAATAGGTATGAGTTATTGTTGTTTTATAGTTTTACTCATGTCTGACTGCTTGTTATTCCTTTTGGAATTTTTTTCACAAGGTATTAGAATGGTTTCACATTTTATTCTTCAACATATTTTAAATATGAGGAAACGGAGTCATAGAGTGTTAATTGTCCAGGGCCACACACTTAGTAGGTACCTGAGATATGATTCGAACTTCAGAAAATAAGTTTTTCTGACCCTAGGCCCAGCAATTCATCAACTGCACTATATGACTGTACCAGAAGCATGAGTTCTTGTATAGAGATGGATGTGATATAACATAATAAAATACATTAGAAGAAAGAAAAAAGCAGGTAAAATGAGCAGAGATATTTTGAAGAAAGTTATTCCTTTCTCAGAAATGGGGGAAGGTTTCACAGAATAAAAGGAATCAGAATTGGTCTTTGAAGAATAGTAAAGATTTTAGCAGTTAAAAAGTTCTATTTCAAATCTAATCATTAATTTGAATAATTACTTAACTCATTTCTGTGTTCTTCCTCCAAAGAAAACAGTGTTTGAGATAAAAAGGAGTTTATAAATGTACTGGCATTATAAAAGGGCATTATAGGTCAAGGACAATTATATAACTGATGAAGGATTTAAAAGAATGATGGCTATTCATAATGATCAAATACTGATCACCTGCCATGGGAAGAGAGGTAGGTTGAGCTGTTATATACTCTCTTGCAATTTGGAGTGCATTTGCCTTCTAGTGGGTGACTTCTCCAATACTACTTAGATTCCTAGAAAATATTGACCAGGGGAATTGACTCAACTATCCAATGTTCCAAGATATCTTCCCTTTTTGGAGGAGTTGTAACCTTAATATAGAATCATAAGTATGTAGGGATAGAAAGATCCTTGGCTTAAATAGAAAAGGAAAGGGTGACAATGAGTTGATTTTCTATATCTGGACATGATTGAATAAAACATATTTTTCTTTTCTGGGAAAGATAATTTTGGGATTTTTATTATAACCTTCTAGAACACAGAAAGAAGAAGGAAATGTACATAGGAAAAACTATGTGTGCAAAAAGTCATTAGTAGGATGAAAAGGAAGATCACTGGATTAGGTGAAAAATACCATTCAGTGTAAATACAGTAGATTTTGATTATAGCCAAAATGTTTCTTAACAATGGAGGTAAAAAGAAGAAATTGCATATGAATTTGTTAAAAATATTATAAAATAATATATGCTTCAGTAGATTATCAAAGAGCATTTATAAATAAAAGATTCTGTGATTCCATGAAGCTTCCTAAAAGAAAATGTTCTAAAATTATCACTTACGTGTGAATGAGCCAATTTGCCTGTTGAGACTTGAATTTCACAAGTTTAACAATTTTGTAGTGAAAAAACTCCATATTTCAATAACTAAATGGGAGGATATTTCAAGGAAAGGAATGCTTCATGATTTTCCTGAAATCACCCAATGTAGGCAACTGCTTATTATGCCTCTATGTAATGATAGTCCTCAATAAAAGCTATGTCATGAAGACAAATGGATGTATGTTCCTTATTTTTTTAGTGTAGGGCCCATGTCTTACTTCCAAAACTTGAGCATCCAGTGAATATTGGGGATAAACATTAATTTTAGTTTAAAGCTATGAATAAACAATCATTTCAAGATCATGTTTCTATTTAAAATATAATAGTAATTTCAAAAGATCTATATTCTGGATTATATAGAAAATTTTACTGAACAGGGAAATGGCATTAGCCATCATAAAACATCAGACTTGTCCATTTGGCATTTGACTTCTGAAATGTAGCTGTCACCCAAGATTTAAACATTTACAATATACTTGATACCTTGAGTACATTACCATTTTCTTCTGGAAATAATAGTTTTTTTTTCCATCTCATGAATATTAACTACACTTAAGTTATTAAAACCTTTTTATGAAGGATAAAATTATTTCTCCTTAATTCTTTTGTTTGTTAATTCAAACATTTATGCAGTATTTACAATGCTGATAGCACAAATAAGATGGGGAGTACTGGAAATCTCTAAATTTTCTTCCAAGTTTAATTCCTGTGACATTAGGAATAAGTTTTATCCCCATCCTCAAAGGATTTATGAAGATAAGATATAAATATTTAATTATTGAAATACTTCAAAACCCATTATTTCATTAGGGTAGATACAATTGATGCAGATTGCAAACCTCTTGCAACCTAGGAAGACTGTCATTGAGAACAGCTGAGATTTTGTTCAACCTACTGAGAGTGACCTTTCCTATCTTAGCTGGGATGTTTCTCAAATAAGAGACAGACACTGGACTTCTACTCAATACTTCCAGCTTCATGGAATTTGCTAGAATATGGGTTTTCTCACATGGCAAAGTAAAGTTTTGTAAAGTAAAGAAAGAAGTATCCATAGGAAAAATAAGAAGTAGGAGAGGGGTGGAGCCAAGATGGTGAAGAAGGCACATGCCAATTTCTAAACCTCCTCTCATACTTCAAGACCAATAATTGAATTCAGCCTCAAAAATAGCACCTGACTGGCAAAATTCACAAAAAATTAGAAGTACAACTCACCTTCCAAAGATAATCTGGAAGTTTGTCAGAAAAGGTTTGTCCTGAGTGGCTGGAGCAGATCAGCACTAGCAGGAGAGCCTAGCAAACAGAGCAGATTGGGAGAGATAGGGCTCTGTGGTTAGAAAAAGTACAGAAACGACTCTGGCATAGGCTGATTGCTCTGCCTTGATTATAAAGCAGCAGAACAGCAGAAAAATTAGAGCCAAAGGCAGAGTATATTATAGAAAACGCCAAATCCTAATGGGACCTGGCTATTCCCACCCAAAACCTTAAGTGATTTAGCACAGACCACAACACAGCTATACAGCCCCATTCTGCAGTAAGGGGCTTTTCCTCTGGGCAGTTGCAAATTTGCACAGCAGAGGGGGTGCAGCCCGGGGCAGCCTCTAATCTGCACAGTGTGGGGCTTGGCCTGGGGCAATAGAACTTCCTCAGCATGACTATACTTCCGGGGCAGAGCCACTTCCTGTCCCTGTGTGGCTATTTGCTGGTCAGCTCCTAATACCCACAGCCCCACATCAGGCTTTGGCTTGGGGCAGTGACACTTTCACTGCCCAGTCTCTAGCCCCAAGACAATCACTAATCTGCACAGCTGGATTCTTCACTGGGCAATTCTTCAGCTCATCCTTGTAATCAGGTCTAAATCACTTCCAGTGGGAGTGGGGAATTCTTTCCCAGAGCACTCCTATACTTGACCATTCTCTGTAGCCAGTTAGTACTTATCCCTGCTTTGCAGAAGAAGGTGGTAACCTCCTTGCCCTGAAGGCAGACCCTACAAGCTTTTAAAAATGAGTAAAAAAATCAAAAGGATGAAACAAAAAGAGAGCAGGTTGTCAACACAGAGGAGACTAATAGTAAATAATCTGCACACAAAACCCAAAATAATACTCTTCTAGAAGAGACTATTAAAAGTCTCAAAAGAGAGTTAGAAGAAAAATGGGGAAAGAAAAGATAAGCTATGCAAGAGGGTAACAACTTCCTGAAAGGTGAATTGGAAAAGGTAAAGAATTCCCAGGAAGCGCAAGGAAACAAAATTTGTGAATTGGAAAAGGTAAAGAAATCATAGGAAAATAGGATTAGTGAACTGGAAATCATAAAGAATTGCCAAGAAAGTAGGATTTGTGAATTGGAAAACATAAAGAATTCCCAAGAAAGTAGGATTTGTGAAAAGGAAAAATAAAATGAAATAACTCACTAAAAAAAAATAGTGAAATGTAAAAAAAAATCCACGGAGCAAAACAACTCATTTAAAAACTCAATTCGACATATACAAAAAGAAGTAAAAAAAAAACAAAACAAAACAAAAAAAACAAGCTAATGAACAAAATAACTCATTAAAAATCAGAACTGAACAAACTGAAATGAATGGTTCATTGAGACATCAAGAATCAGTCAAATAAAATTAAAAAAAAAAGAATTTGAGAAAAATATTAAATACCTTCTTGGAAAAGCAACATACGTAGAAAATAGATCTAGAAGAGATAATGTAAGGATTATCAGACTTCCCAAAAATTATGATGAAAAAAAGGAGCCTAGATACTATTTTACAGGAAATAATTAAAGAGAATTGCCCAGATGTAATAGAATCAGAAGGTAAAATAGGCATTGAAAGAATTAATCAAACACATTTTGAAAAAGACCCCCCCCCCCAAAAAAAAAGACAGATAAAAAAACTCCAGAGAATATTGTGGCCAAATTTTAGAACTATCAGAATAAGGAAAGGAAGATTACAAGCAGCCAGAAAAAAAGGATTCAAATACCAAGGTGCCACAATAAGGATCACTCAAGATCTGACTGCCTCCACATTAAAGGAATGAAGGGCCGGGAATGTGATATTCCAAAAGACAAAAGAACTTGGAATGCAGCCAAGAATAAACTATCCAGGTAAGCTGAGCATTTTCTTCCATGGAAGAACATGGACATTTAATGAAACAGATGAATTCCAATTGTTTCTAAGGAAAAAACAAGAAAAAAAAAAATTGATCTCTACCCATAGGACTCAAGAGGAGCAGAAAAAGGTAAAAGGAAGTCTTGAGAACTGTATTTCTGTTGTGGCTATACATAAAAACTACATGTATAATTTGAATTTACAGAGATTACATAAAAAAGGGAAATAGAATTGGAAAGGAGATAGGATCAGAAAAAAAGGGAAATGGGGGATAAAATAAGGAAAATATATCTCACAAAGAGGGAAAGGAAACCTATCATATCTGAGGGAATTTAGAGAGGGGGAGGACCATTGTGTAAATCTTACTCTCATCAGAGTTAGCTCAAACAGAAAATAATTAACATATTTGTTTTACAGAGAATTTTCTCTCACCTCATTAAAAAGGTGAAGAGGAAAAGGGAAAAGGAAAAGAGAAATAAGGGAAGAATATAAGAAAGGGAAAAAGATTCAAAAAGGGAGAGAGGGATACTAAAAAGGGTGAATAGTATAACACAAGTGGGACCTATAAATTTAAAACTGGGAAAGAGGATTATGGGAGGCAAGATAAAGAAAAGCATAATCTGGGGATAATAAGATAGCAGAAAATACAGAATTAGTAATTTTAACCATAAATGTGAATGGAATGAACTCTGCCATTAAGTGAAGGTGGATAGGAGACTGGATCAAAAATCAGAACCCTACAATATGTTGTTTGCAGGAAACACATTTAAAGCAGGGAGACACATACAGAATAAAGGTAAAAGGCTGGAGCAGAATCTCTTATGCTTCAGGTGAATTCAAATAAGCATGGGTAGTCATTCTTATCTCAGATCAAGCAAAAGCAAAAAAAGAGATAAGAAAGGCAACTATATCTTGCTAAACGGTAGCATAGACAATGAAGCCATATCAATACTAAACATATGTGCACCAAGTAGTATAGCATCTAAGTTCCTAAAGGAGAAGTTAAGAGAGTAGCAAGAAGAAATAGACAGCAAAACTATAACAGTGGGAGATCTCAATCTTGCACTCTCAGAATTAGGTAAATCAAACCACACAAGAAATAAGAAAAAAAAATAGAAGGTAAATAGAATATTAGAAAAATTAGGTATGATAGATATTTGGAGAAAACTGAATGATGTAGAAAGGAGTATACTTTCTTCTCAGCAGTTCATGGAACCTATACAAAAATTGACTATATATTAGGACATAAAGATCTCAAAATTAAATGCAGGAAGACAGAAATAGTAAATGCTTTCTTTTCGGATCACAATGTATTAAAACTACATTAAACAAAAGTTAGTGGTAAATAGACCAAAAAGTAATTGGAAACTAAATAATCTCATCTTTTTTTTTTCCCCTGAGGCTGGGGTTAAGTGACTTGCAGGGTCACACAGCTAGGAAGTGTTAAGTTTCTGAGACTAGATTTGAACAAGGGTCCTCCTGAATTATGGGGTGGTGCTCTATCCACTGCACCACCTAGCTGCCCCCTAAATAATCTCGTCTTAAAGAATGATTGGGTGAAACAGAAAATTATAGACACAATTAATAATTTCACTCAAGATAATGACAATAACGAGACATCATACCAAAATTTATGGGATACAGCTAAGGTGGTAATAAGGGGAAATTTTATATCTTTAGAGGCTTAATTGAATAAAATAGAGAAAGAGAAGATCAATGAATTAGGATTGCAAATTAAAAACCTCCAATCAAATACTAAACTTGAAATTCTAAAATTAAAAAAAAAGAAATTAATCATATTGAAAGTAAAATATCTATTGAACTAATAAATAAAACTAAGAGTTGGCATTATGAAAAAAAATAGATAAACCTCTGGTAAATCTGATTAGAGAAAGAAGAGAGGAAAATCAAATTATTAGTCTTAAAAATAAAAAAGGAGACTTTCCACCAATGAAGAGGAAATTAGAGAAATAAGAATGAGTTACTTTGCCCAACTTTATGCCAATAAATTTGATAACCTAAGTGAAATGGACAACTACCTCCAAAAATATAGGCTTCCCCGATTAACAGAGGAGGAAGTAAATTGCTTAAATAGTCCTATTTCAGTAAAAGAAATAAAATAAGCTATTAATCAACTCCCTAATCAAAAATCCCCAGGACCAGATGGATTTACATGTGAATTCTACCAAACATTTAAAGAACAATAATTAGCCCCAATGCTATATAAACTATTTGAAAAAATAAGGGAATAAAGGAATCCACCCAAATTCCTTTTATGACACAGACATGGTACTGATACCTAAACCAGGTAGGTTGAAAACAGAGAAAGATAATTATAGACTAATCTCCCTAATGAATATTGATGCTAAAATCTTAAATAAGATATTAGCAAAAAGACTACAAAAAAATCATCGCCAGGACAATACACCTTGATCAAGTAGGATTTATACCAGGAATGCAGGGCTGGTTCAATATTAGGAAAACTATCAGAATAATTAGCCATATTAATAACCAAATTAACAAAAACCATATGATCATCTCAATAGATGCAGAAAAAACATTTGATAAATCCAACATCCATTCCTATTAAAAACACTCAAGAGTATAGGAATAAATCGACTATTCCTTAAAATAGTCAGGAGCATATCATTAAAATCGTTAATAAGTATCATATGGATATATCCATTAGAAGATAAACTGCAACCATTCCCAATAAGATCAAGAGTGAAACAAGGTTGCCCACTATCACCATTACTATTCATCTTTGTATTAGAATTGCTAACTTTGGCAATAAGGGTCGAGAAAGAGATTAAAGGAATCAGGGTAGATAATGAGGAAACCAAATTATCACTCTTTGCTGATGATATGATGGCATATTTAGAGAACCCCAGAAAATATCTGCCAAAAAGCTGTTAGAAATAATCCCCACCTTTAGCAAAGTTGCAGGATACAAAATAAACCCACATAAGTCATCAGCATTTTTAAATATCACCTACAAAATCCAAAAGAGTTACAAAGAGAAATTGTATTTAAAGTAACTACTGATAGCATAAAATATTTAGGAATCTATCTGCCAGGGGAAAATCAGAAACTATATGAGCGAAACTATAAAACACTTTCCATACAAATTAAGTCTGTTCTAGCCAATTGGAAAAATCTTAAATGCTCTTGGATATGGCGAGCAAATATAGTAAAAGTGACAATTCTACCCAAACTAATCTATTTATTTATCGCTATGCCAATCAGACTCCCCAAAAAACTATTTCAATGATCTAGAAAAAATAACAACAAAGTTCATATGGAAAAAACAAAAGATCAAGAATTTAAAGGAAATTAATGAAAAAAAAATCAAATAAAGGTGGTCTAGATGTACCAGATCTAAAATTATATTATAAAGCAGTGGTTAACAAAACAATTTGGAATTGGCTAAGAAATAGACTATTTGATCAGTGGAATAGGTTAGGTTCAAAGGACAAAACAGTCGATAACTTTAATAATCTATTGTTTGACAAACCCAAAGACACTAGCTTTTGAGATAACAATTCATTATTTGACAAAAATTCCTGAGAAAATTGGAAATTAGTATGGCAGAAACTAACAAAACCATACACCAAGATAAGGTTAAAATGGGTTCATGATCTAGGCATAAAGAATGAGATTTTAAATAAATTGGAGGAATATAGGATAGTTTACCTCTCAGACCTATGGAAGATGAAGGAATTTATGACCAAGGAACAACTAGAAATCATTATTGATCACAAAATTGAGAACTTTGATTACATCAAATTGAAAGGTTATTGTACAAACAAAACTAATGCAGATAATATTAGAAGGGAAAAAATAAACTGGGAAAAGATTTTTACAGTCAAAGGTTCTGATAAAGGCCTCATTTCCAAAACATATAGAGAATTGACTTTAATTTATAGAAATGAAGCCATTCTCTAATTGATAAATGGTCAAAGGATATGAACAGATAATTCTCAAAGAAATTAAAATTATTTCTAGCCATATGAAAAGATGCTCAAAGTTATTATTACTCAGAGAAATTCAAATTAGGACAACTCTGAGATACTACTACACACCTGTCAGATTGGCTAGAATGACAGGGAAAGAATACAGAGAAGTTTGGAGAGACTTACATGAACTGATGCTAAGTGAAATGAACAGAACCACAAGATCATTATACACTTCAACAACAATATTATATGAGGATCAGCTCTGATGGTTGTGGCCACCTTCAACAATGAGATAAACCAAATCAGTTCCAATAGAGCAGTAATGAACTGAACCAGTTATGCCCAGAAAAAAGAACTCTGGGAGATGACTATGAACCACTACATAGAATTCCCAATACCCCTATTTTTGTCTGCCTGTATTTTGGATTTCCTTCACAGGCTAATAGTACACTATTTCAAAGTCCAATTCTTTTTGTACAGCAAAATAACTGTTTGGACATGTATACATATATTGTATTTAATTTATACTTTAATATATGTAACATGTATTGGTCAACCTGCCATCTGAGGGAAAGAGGTGGGGGGAAGGAGGGTAAAAATTGGAACAAAAGGCTTGGCAATTGTCAGTGTTGTAAAATTACCCATGCATATATCTTGTAAATAAAAAGGTATTATTAAAAAAAAAACATAAGAAGTAGAATTTAAAGATGAGAAGAAAAAAATACAATGTGTTATGGGTATTTCTAGACTAAAAACTGATTATTAAATTAAGACATTTTAATACTCAGATCTGTGATATTTATAATTATGATATTCCTTCATAAAATGCAGATTGCAGCATTATCTGACTTCTCATTCTATATTACCCTCATTCAAATACTTTTATATAGTCAGTAAAATATATAGGGAGTGTGCCAGTGTAGCACAGGAGTTATCTGTTGATTATTCCAATACTATCAAAAAATCAATACTTTCCCCCCAAATATCCCCTAAAAAAAGTATATATTTATATGCAAATGTGTATGCATGTATATATATATATATGCATATATTTTATATGTGTGTATAACAACCTATATACACATGCAAACATGTATAATAGATTCAGGCTTATAGAAGCCATTCCATTTTCTTGGTAAATGGTGAGAAGAATCTAGAAAATAACAGGTCATATTTAGAGTATTTACCACTTATTTTGCACATTTTCTTCATTACCAGGGGAAGAAGCCATTTCTATATCTCAGGTACAATAAAAACAAGAAGTGTTATTTATTCTATTCTTCACATCACTCACTCATTATAAAGGAAAATATGTGGAACCCAATGTTTTATGAACAGTTGAAATAGAAGGGACTTAAAAAAATGATATGTGTCATTTTGACCTTATGAACACAATAGGGAAGACAGTGCATTTCCCATTCTAATTGTTTAAAGATTACAGACTATTTTAACTTCACAATCGATCAAAGGATGCTGCTCGCATTTACATGGTAGGAGACGGTAAGAGGTAACCTCTGGGAGGACAAGTGAACTTCCATGTTAGAAATTTTGAGAAAGTTTTTAGTAAATCCACATTGCATTAGGAAATTTCCCCAACTAGTGAGAGATGATAATAACATTTGAGAATTTCCAAACTCTGGTCATAATGAATTGAATCATTTACATATAAAATTTTATTCTTTAGCCATGAATTAACAGCTACAAGTGGCTGCAGCTGAGTGAATACAATGGAATTTTAGGCAACATAACTGCTGCTAGATTTCTATGGATTCAGTTCTGAGCAAAGGAATTCTAGCACCAAAGGAACTATGGACACGGCTATAAGTGTTCTATGTGGTTGACTGGTAGACAAGGTTAGATGCAATCTCACATTCATACTTTATTTTGTACCATTTGTTTATTATTTATTGCAAAGCTAAGCTTAGACAGACACTGGATCACAACAATAGGCTGCATCTAATTTTTCTTCATGCTGCTGCTCATGTGCTTCCACCAGAAACCCTAAGTTCTATGATGACTAAGATTAGAAAGCATGAAACACCAGGGAAAATGAAAACTTCTGCTTTGGTTAGATTAAGAGCAAGAGGTGGAACAAAATAAATATAGGTATATAGACCAGAGACATAGAATTGCAAGATTGAAGGATATAGCAATTTTTATGTCATTGCTTTTAGACGTATTGCAAATTATTTTTGACAGTTTTCAGGGATCAATGCAATGTTGCTCTATGAAGACAATTTTTGAAAAAGGCATCTTTAAAGAGAGTACCTTTACTTCAGTAATTCTGGGCATCCTATGGTGGCCTTCAATATTATAGCTACTCTTATCAAAGAGCTGATCACAAGTTACTTCTATTGTTGCTGTCAGGTATTATCATGGCTCTGAGTTGTGTATTGTTTGCCTTCTTCTTTAAAATTACTCCTCAGATTCCTAACAAATCTTTACAACTTGGCCTTCTCATATACTTGAATTCAGAGTCTGTAGGAGAAAATACTGGATTGCTATAGTTAGTGCTATATTAAGCATAATATTCTTCTTCACAGATTTTCCTTTATCCTGGGGTATATTTGTCTGTCTAGGCATATCTGACATATTTGAAATCCAAGTCTAAGTTTTCCACTAGCCCGTTCTGTTTCTGTTCTCACCAGTTAGATCATCTTCTTTCTTGTTAATGAATTTGACAGTGCTATAAGTGTTCCAACTCCACATGGAACTTTCTAGTGTTTCTTCACTTTCTGCCTGCTTGGTGTAATTTTCACATTTCTACATGTTCCTGAAACAAAGTGAAAGACTTTGGACCAAATTGAAGCACATTTTCAAGGAATGATGAATTTCTCATTGTGAGCATCCTTAGCATGCAAGGGGATACTGTGTAATCAAAATGAAAAGAGAATGATGATTTGATAATTGGGAATTTTTGTATTTTCAACTATGCATAATCTCCGCTTGAAATGCTAGACTTTAACTGATACTGAGAGAATCAATACAGAATATGTACAAGGTTTTAATTAATTCTAAATATAGTTCAAGTAGGTTTTTTTTTTTCTTTTTCTGTAGACCATCTCCACACAGGATCTTGAGAGCTTTCATTGTTGAATAGGTATGTCTCAGGCATATATACAAAGTAAGGCATACTGTGGGATAAGAGGTTTTTGTGGAAGTTTATTCTCAATTAATTCATGGTTAACTTGGTGTAAAGTAAAAACAATTAAAGGAACTTTGAAGCCTCAGCATTGGTCTGTTTGACTTAAATATTTTACTTTATAAAATGAGGTAAAACTCAAGTATCGCATCTGTCTGACAAGTTTAGATTAGCAAACAATTTTTTAGGAAATTATTCCCATTCAGATGAATATTTAATGTTCAGAAATAGTTTAATGAAAAAGAAGGAAATTATATTTTCCACAAATAAATATTTAATTCTGAAAAATTAAATTCTGTTCCATTTCTTTCATTACATTTGAGTTTATTTCAATTTAACAAATGGCTGAATAGCATATCTTTGACATCTGTAACTCTTTAAATCTAGAATTTCATCAGTGGTATAAGCAATTAAATATGTTTGTTCATGAACACTGGGGTTTTGAAGAATTACACTTATGTTGTCTAAAGAACAATGCAAAAATGTAGGATAGTGATAAGCAAGTGATAGCATATTGCCAAATAATAAAGGACAGGAAGAAATACTGGATTTGTAATTAGAGCTATATATTCAAATTATGACTCTTATTTATTCTGTATAAATATAGGCAAATCTCATAACTTCTTTGGGTCTCAGTTTTTTTTTAAAATTTATTTTATTTAAAAAGTTAAAAATAAAAAAGGAAACAGAAAACAAAATAAAACAAATCTTATTGATTCATCACATCTATGTTCACCCTGAAGCATAAATTTGTTCAGTTTCTGGGAGAAATCTGAAGAGCTTGAAATTTAGGACTCTCCTCCACTATCTTTGCAGAATTTTCTCCAGGGCCTTAGTTCTTTCATCTATAAAATAGCAGGTCCCTTCCAATCTTAAACTTATGATCTTATGATGTTATAAAATAACACAAATGACCTTATTTTTTACCAGTTGGTAGATGATGATATCTAGAAAGATGAGAATCTAGGGTCCCACATTTAGAATTTGGGATAGTCCACTGATCTCAATTCATTTCCAATTGGATGGTTAAGAGAATGTTGTTTCCTTACTCTGCCCTTTCCTCCAGTAATCATAATCTTTATTAAATGTTTGTCACATAACAGTTTTGGTCCCTGACAAATTTGCCTAAAACTGATATGATACATATTTATAACAGTGATTCAATTTCTGTTTGTTCGATCAGCTATGTATATTCCAATATATTCTTTGATTTCACTTATTGTAACCACTCTTTAGTATTTAACGCATACATGCTGCTAAGTATTTTACCACATATATTTTATATTAGACAAATCAGGAAATAGAGCCAGCTCAAAGAAATAGATTATGTAGGAAATGACATGTTGAATGCAGCATAGGAGAAGGGGAAAGGAATTAACTTTGATTGTCCTTTTTCATAATATTAGTGATCAGCAACTGCCAAAACTTTCAATCACTTCAAGTCACATACTTCTCTTCTATAGTTTAAATAGGTGGAATGATGAAAATTATGAAAGTAGTATCTACACTTCTAATAACACACACACACACACACACACACATACACACACACACACACACACACACATCAGCCCTGTGTTCCTCTCCATTAAGGATCACTCTATTCCTTAAAGCCATACTAAACTTTGTGCTATCAGTTCAGATTAATGATCTGCCTCCAAAGAGTCTTACTATCTTTCACTTTTAGGCAAGGGGACTCATTTGATTTTTTTTTTTTTTTTTTTTGGTTACAGTTCCCAGAGGTAGATGAAGGTATCCTCTTAAATCTTCCCTTTCTTCATGAAAAATAATTTATTTTATTCAAAGCTTAGTTACATTGATTCTGTGACAAAGATAAATATCCTGCAGAATGACAAGAAGCTGTCCAGAAAACTGCCTATGTGGGATCTTGGACTTTCTGAAGTATTGAAGAGGAGAATCGTATTTAAAATAGAGTACTATTGCTTTATTGGGAGAGATTAATTTTATCTTAACATACATTGTTTTCTTACCTGAATGATTCAGAATATCTAGAACAAAACATTTACCTCAAAGCTGGGAGTGAGAATGAAAAGTTTTTAGTTCTTAAGGGGAAAAAATGTAAAGTAGTCCAGGGAAAAACGGTATTATGATGCTCCAAGCACAGGAGATTAGACTCAAAACTAATTCATAACTTCAGCTGCTGTGTTCATCATGCGTGAATTCCAAAGTCAGGGATACAGAAAGAATTATTTTTTAAATAATGCATTCTGTGTTCCCTTCATGGAATGCACATGGAATGTTAGCAAATAGAATTAATGAAGGGTTTGGGACCTGGATGGAGGAGAATGATAATGTGGGAGGAAGGGGAGGATTGTGACTATTATTTTTAGTGAGTTTGTGCTTATTTCACAGAGATTTTAAAACATCTCGAGTTTTCAAAAGAAAATCCTGAAGAAAGCAACATGTTTGCAGATACCTCAGGGAAAAAAGATGGAAGGAAATCCAACTGTATGTTTATCATCTTTCAAGTTACTGAAACCATGTAAGAAACTTTTGATGATTACTCTTGGAAAGATGGACCCTCAAATGATAAGCTTGTAGCTTCAGTTTGGAAATAAGAAAAGTTAAATGACATAATCTATACCATAAGGCAATAAGAGAACTGAGCTAGTATTCATGTACATTGAAATGAACTGCTCTTAAAAATGTATTCTCTTAATAAAATTACCAATAAATACTGCAAGATATTTTCTCTTAATGTTCAAATGAAATATAGTTTGTTTTGCTTGTGTATTTTTTATTTAATTGCATTTAATGATGACTAATGCACTAGGAGATAATAAAAGTGAAAGGCAGCACATAACTATAAAAGGAACAATGTGAAAGGAAAACTAGATCAGAACCTGTAAGATAAGGTTTCAGTTTTAGCTCTACCACTTATTTGCTGAAAGAAAATATATTCATTTCTGCTAGTTAGAGTTGAATTTCCTTATCTATAAAAATGGAAGTAATAATACCTTGTATTACCTTTTCAGAATTTTGATGGTGAAGTAGATGTAAAATGCTATATAAATATTGACACAAGGGGGCACTAGATAATAAGATAGGCTAAATGCCAATCATCCACTAAGTCTGAGAATCAACTGAACATACTGTTATGTTCTTATGACTAAGATTTTTCCAGCTGTCCTCAGGGGCATAAATTTTACTTTCAAGAAGAATAAGGACTTTTAAAGTAAAAGAAAAAATGTAGTGAGCTGTTTTACTTACTATTCTGTGAATACTTGTTATGATTATAGGAACTTAAAGATTGTTTTATTTCTCTCTTAAATATAGGATCTTCTCTTTTAGTGTATGGCGTTTTGAGCCTTAGGACCAATCTAATCTGAAAAGTGTTAAGTAGATCGTCTTAGAAATATGGCTCAATACTTCAGATCTTTCCTTTAGGAGTTCTTTTTCCATATTCAATCTTTTGTGGACATTCAGCAAAATACAACTGACAAGGATGACATCTATCTCTTTTAATGAACTTCTTAAAACTCAAAAGGTAGTTTTAAATTAGGTATCTATTTAAGCCACAATTACATTATCTTACGTCCAAAAGAGCAAGATAAAGATTCTATAACTAACCATTCCCCTTCATTTTGATCTCTTGACATAGCACCAAAAACAATGTTTTAAACTTTGCAAGTCACTTTTGTAAATATAAGTTCATCTGATCCTTAGGGACTTTTAAAAAAATTTTGCATAACAGAGAAACAGAAATTTTCATTGACCTTTTTAGAGTTACATAATGAGTGTCTGAAGTAGGATTTGAATTTAGGTCTTTTCAATTTCAACTCCTACTTACCCACTGTGCCACCTACCTAAAAAGGATTAAAGACAGAGAATAGGTGAGAGTAAAAAAGTGAAAATAGGAGGAAATTCTATTTTTCTAGAGAACACATTCAAAAAAATATTGATCAAATATTCTTAACAAAATATTGTATTCTTACAAATATCATTCAATCTTACAAAATATTCAACATAGAATCAGTTTAATTTAAATAAATAAAGGGAGTCATTCCAATCTATGAGATGGAATCAGAAAAAAAAAAAACAGGAAAATTTTGTCATGGGGCTAATGTTTATTTCACACCTCTTTGGTTCATATACAACATAATGGTTATTTATTCTATGATTAACATTTTTTCTTTGCAAAAAGCAAAAACAAACAAAAATAATTTTCCCCTTTGTTTGGAATTTCATACTTGTCACTTGGGAATCTGTTTTAATATACTGAGAGTGTACAGATTCTTTGAGTTGGGATGTGAACCAAGAAAGTAAGAAAATTTCCTCAAATATCTTACAATCATTTAGATCATGAGAGAGTCTCTAATTAAGGTCTAGCATTTGGATAAGATGTTGATTGCCCATATAAAATAGACTTAATTAACTTTAAATTTTTTTTAAATCAGTTCATAAATATTTTATCAATTTTTCTCTTTAAAAGCACATCCTTAAACAGCACTAAGGCTTAAAAACAACCAATCAGCCTCTTTCTGTGTTGTAAATACATCTCCTTTCTATTTTGAGGTAAGTGGCATATTTTATTTGCATTATTATGGAATTATGATATCAATGTATTTATCAGAGTTTTTAAGTGTTTCATACTTCTTTTTATAATATTGTTAATGAACAAAGGATTCTCATAGTTTTGCACACTTAATTTCAGTGATGAGACTGATTATCACCTTCTCTCACTACCTTTTTTTCCTTGGATTTTTATTTCTTTCTTCTTCTTTCATCTTATTTTTCTTCTGCTGAGCTTCTTTGATGATGCTATTTGACTTCACAATCAATTCCGTTTAAGGGACAGCTTACTTTTTTCTTCTTCCTACTTTCTACTGGTCACCATTAAAGCCATTACTAGTATTTTTTTTTTTATATCTACCTCATGTATTTCAGGTTATACAATTAGGAACAATAGCCAAAAGTATGAATTAGTTTGATCTGACTATCATCATTAACTCCAGTTCTATATTTTCCATCTATTTCTTGGCTAAATTACTTAGAAAAAGTTGTCTTTAAATTTAATTGAAAGTTATGTTGTACCAATGTTCTTATGAAAGTTTTCCTATTGATAAAATAATAACAAAATTTATTTGGAGAAACAAAACAAGTAGAATATCAAGGGAAATAATGAAGATAGAGGAAATGTAGGAAAAATAGAACTTTGAGATCACATAGCAAGTTATTAAAAGCATTCGATATTGACTATGTAAATCAACAGAACAGATTAGACAAGAGAGAATGAGAAAAACAATAACTCAATAATCCAGTGTTCAGTAAATAGCAAAGAACTCCCAATTTGATAAAAACTGCCATGAATACAGAAAAGAAATTTGATAGAAGTTAGGCTTAGACTAATACCTTTGGGCAATGGGTTAGAACATGAACTTCATGAAAATTCATGAAGCACAAATAGGCCACAAACATTTTTAATTTTTTTTTTCTTTTGGAGACACAACATTCAAGCCAACTATCACCAAGAGAGTTAGTAGGGGCTACCTAGTGCTAGGTAATAATTGATTGCATTGCATTTGAGATTTTGACTTCTTGTCTTTATCATACCATTGCCTTATATGTGCAGTCCATTGTAATCCTCAGATTTTTTTCACATTATTTTTGTCTAGCCATACCTGCCCAGCATATACTTGTGAAAATGTTTTAAACACAAATGAATAACATTTGTCTCTACTACAATAAAAGTGGCCCGCAGTTATGTCCTGTCAAGATCATTTTGGTCTCTGACTATCTGTCTATATAAATGTTGAACTCAGAAACAGTTAATTGAGTTCATATGCTAGCTTTCCCATTTATTTTTAGCATAATCTTAGAAAAAAAATCACTTAATTTCTCCAGACGTTATTTTGCTTATCTTTGAAATTACAGCATTAGGTTAGATGACTTCTAAAGCCTTTTGTAGCTCTAACTTGATGATGTCATAAATAATTCTGCCCATTTTAATGTAATATATAAATTTAGCAAACATGCTATCTATATTAGTGGAAAAAATATTGGATATTTCAGAGCTAAGTACCTATTCTTTGGAAAGTCTAGCATACACCTAATGTCAACATTAGATTGATGTTTATCTAATGAGACATTACTCTCTAATTAGTAATTAATCAATATCCTTTGAGCCTGATTATTTGATCAATTTTTAAATCCATCTAATTGTTCATTTACCATGCCCTTTTCTCTCCCTGTTGTGTATAAAGACAGCATATAGGACTTTGGCAAATGACTTAAAGAAATCTAGGAATTCTTCTCCACAACATTCCCTAATATACTGGTCTATTAACTGGTAAAATCAATCAATCAATAAACAAAGAAACAAATAAATAAAATAAAATAGGGTTAGCTTAACTCAAGCTGTTCTTGACAATATTAGAAGGAATAAACTGGACATTCTCATTCTAATCTTCTCACCTTTTTTTGTATATCAGATCAATATTTCCTTCTGCTTAGATATACATCTATGCTTCTTGTCTCTGTACTGTATATCCCCTATGACTACAATCCCTTTCCTTACCTCTGCCATTTAGTTTTCCTGGCCTCCTTTAAGAATTTGCACAAATCTCATATAATACACGTCTTCTTTTCTGAGTCTATCCGGAATAGCATGCCAAGTTATTTCCATGATGTCTTTCCCATTAGAATAAAAGCTCTATGAGAGCAACAACTGTTTCTACTTTTTTTCTGACATATTGTTGTAGTTATTTTTCAGTTGTTTTAGTTGTTTCCCTCATTTTCTTGGGATAAATCATAGTGTGGTTATTCATTTGCTTCTTCAGATCTTTTTTTGAAGATGAGCAACTGAGGTAGAAAAGGCCAAGTGACTTATTCAGTCACACAGCTAGTAAGTATCTGAGGCCAGATTTGAACAGGAATACAACTCTTCTTTACTGCAGGCCAAGACCCCTACCCACTTTGCCACCTAGCTGCCCTCTCAGGTGTATTGAAAAATTAAATTGATAACAAATTTATACTATTAATTGCATTAGTTGTCAGCTGCTCAAAATTCTTATTTTTGTCAGAAGCATGTTTTCTAAGTAGATGACCACCTTTCTTTTGTTGGCACTAAACAGACTGTTTTTGGTCAATATTATTTTTCCCACTGCCTGTTATAATGTTTGAAATACTATTACTGGTATAATAGTAGGTTATATTTTCAGAAAAAAATGATAAATGTTGCAGAGCATGTGGGAAAAGCGAGACACTAATACATAGTTGGTGGAGTTATGCACTGATCCAACCATTCTAAAGAGCAATATGAAACTATACCAAAAGGGCTATGAAATTGTGCATACACTTTGATCCAGACATGTCTCTGGGCGTGTGTCCCAAAGAGATCATAAAAAATGGAAAAGGAACCACATGTGCAAAAATGTTTATGGCAGGCCTTTTATAGTATCAAGGAACTGGAAACTGAGTAGATGTCCATTAGTTGGAGAATTACTGAATAACTTATGATACAAGAAAGCTATGGAATATTATTGTTCTAAAATAAATGATCAATAGCCTGGAGAGACTTTCATGAACTGATGCTGAATGAAGTGAGTAGATACAAGAAAACATTGTATACAGCAACAGCAAGATTATATGATGATCAATTCTGATGGACTTGGCTCTTTTCAATAATGTAATGATTCAGGCTTGTTCCAATGGTCTTGTGATGAAGAGAGCCATCTACACCCAGAGGACTATGGGAACTGAGTGTGGATCAAAACATTGTATTTTCATTTCTTGCTGTTATTGTTTGCTTGCATTTTATTTTCTTTGTAATTTTTTTTTAGTTTTTGATCTGATTTTTCTTATACAGAATGATAATTGTGGAATTATGCATAGGGGAATTGCACATGTTCAATACACACACACACACACACACACACACACACACACACACACACACACACACATATATATATATATATATATATATATATATATAATTTATTTATCATGTATTTTCCTAGATATAGAGGAAAGGGTGGGAGGGAGAAAAAATTGGAAAACAAGGCTTTCAAGGATGAAAGGTGAAAACTGTGCATGTTTTGAAAATAAAAAAATTTAAATTTTTTTTCAAAATCATATAATCATAGTATCACAATTCTAGCACTTAAAAAAATGAATCTTACATGCAAGTAAGAAAAATGAGGCCATGAAAAAAATTTAGATGCTGCATCCATTCCCAGAATAGGAAAGGGTTTGAAGGGATAAAAACAATTACAGAAGAGAAAGAGAATAGATAGAAATATCTTTAGTTTTGCCAGAGATCAACTATTATTGGAATGACTCCAATGTAACTTCTGAGATATAGTCTTAGCATGGTAAGAAAATAAGAGGAAGGAAAACATTTTTGATATTTATGGAGAAATTAGAATCCTACAAGTACCACATTGGTCACCCATTGATAGAAGACATAATTATCTAGTGACAAAGCATGGTGGGTTTCAGGGTCTTTCCAATATGACTATTTCCCAAATGTTGACCAGTCCTCTAGTGGCTATTTTTAATGACTAAGTTATTTCTCTGCATGGTTTCTACTTCCTGTAGCTCCTTAATATCCTTCCCCAGCTCCAGATGCCATGCTGCTTCTTGACAGATGGCTGTGAAGGGATAGGGATGGCAAGTTTTTGAAAGGCCTTGGATGTTGCTGCATTATTTCTTTTAAATAGAAGCTCCTAGGGTGTGGTAAATTAAAATCCAGCTCATTATCACAGCACTGTAATAATCAAAAGGCAATTATGAAGAAGTCAATAAAGTTCATGGCATTAGATTAGTTCAACAAATTCCTTGTAGAAATATGAGTGTCTGAGTTTACCAATTGTCACATCAGCCCCTAAGGTACAATTTTAAAATACAACTAACAAAAACACAGTATGATGTCTCAGGCATGATTATCAAAACAATACAATATTGCAACAGGTGTGATTTTTAATTCACAATCAACTATGCCTTGAATAATTAGTGGAACTATAATTTGAAATGTGGGAGAGTTGCTGTTATTGGAAGAGGAGATGTATGGCATCAATTTACAGAACATTAAATAAGACTTTGAAGTTTTTCAAAAGAATAGGATAAGTACTCTTACATTGGAGATTTAGTAAGAGACTGTAATAAGTATACAATTTTCTCCAACAATCCTATAAGGAACATTTCTACTATTATTCTTCTTTCATCATATGGGAAAGCTAATAAACTCCAACAATTTCTGAATTATGTTTGCCCTGCAGTCTGTTTACCTTTACTATTTAGGATCATCTAATTCTTCACTTGTGAACTGAGTCTTTCTTTAGAATCTAGATCTAATCTATATCCAGTCATTCATGGAGCATATACAAAGCTTGAAACTAATAATTTAATATCTGGACAATGAGGTAGTCTTATTTCAAGTCGTGCTTTGGTCTTTATGTTCCAAGTCAACTAACATTTATTAAACACTTATAAGTTAAGATTGTTCTATTTCTAGGATTATAAATACAATCAGAAATCAATACAATTTTACTTGCCCTAGATGAGCTTATATTTTAATTTAACTTAATTTTAATGAAGACAGTATATAAAAGGAAGCTAAAAAAGGGCTTGTGGGTGGAAATAGAATTGTCTAGCACTAGGATGTAAAAATAAAAGATCCAGAAGAGACAGGATTGCAAATTGTAGTGGAAAGAAAGCAAAAGAATGAAAGAAGGACCTAGGACCGGAATTGCTGAACAGTTTCCCTATGTATCATTTCGTTTCTATGTGTAGTACTAGCACAATGTCTGGTACTTAATCAACATTTGTTATTTGATTGAGTCCCTGCCTGAAACGCATAACATTTTCCCCAGAGAATAGATTTCTTGCCCATGTGTCTAGATCATTTGGGGGGGGGGGGGGATTAAGTGACTTGCCCAGGGTCACACAGCTAAGAAGTGTTAAGTGTCTGACATCAGATTTGAACTCAGGTTCTCTTGACTTCAGGACTGGTGCTCTACCCACTGTACCACCTAGTTGCCCCTATTTCTAGATCATTGTTTGAAGGAGACCCTGTGCTGAGATGGGGAAAAAAAACAAAACAAAACAAAAAAACATTCAGTCTTCCACTTAAACTTGACTTCCATTATTTGAATTTGAATCCTAGCTGTGCTGATTACTGTATAATTTTGGTTCAATCACTTAACTTCTCTGGATTTCTCTTTGCTCATCTATAAAATTTTCTAGATAGTATCTAAATGTTCTATGACCCTGAATAGTCTTTGGCCACAATTCATCAGTGCATTTTTTTCAATTTAATTAATAACTATACGAATAACTCCTATTTATACAGTGCTTTAAGGTTTGCTAAGATCCATACTTGTATTATCTTATTTGATCCTCAGGACAACACAGTGAAGCAATAAATGATGATTATAATGATTTTAATAATGATGATGATTTATGGAGTCACATGCATGCAGAGAACATTGATTGCAAAAGGGAAAAAAGGATGAAAAATAGTAGGTATCTGACTATAACAAAGAAGTAACAATTACCAACTTCCTTGTGATCACGTCTACCTTCAAAACATATTTGATTTACTATTAGTTTCTTCAATACTCAGTCCCATATTTAATATTGCTGATGATATTTTACTGATGATATTTCTGTAATTTAGGTAACCTTCTTATCTGGGAGAATGAAAAAAAAAACACTGAATCTGAAACAAAAGGACATTATTGTTAGAGTTCTGGCCTTCTTACTTATTCCCTTTGGGCGGTAAGATAAATCTTCAGTTACTCTGGATTTTGTTTTATCATGTGTAAAATGAAAAAGCTGGAATAGATAAGTCTCTGGTGTCTCTTGTAAATCTAAATATAAAAACTCATAAAGGGAAAAGAATTGTAGGGTATGTTGACCTTTGAGGTTAGAAGGCCTGGATTTATACCCTGTGTTGAGACTGAGTTGCCTTAATGGAATAGTGAACTGAATCCTGTACCCCATGTCAGGAAGAACTGAGTTCAGGTCTGAACTGAGACATTCATTAGCTCATGACCTGGGCAAATAACAACCCCTTCCCCAGTTTCCTCATCTATAAAATAGGAACAGAATTAGCACTTAGTTTTATTATAAGAAAACAAATGATTTAATATGTAAAAAATACTTTGCATAAGTTTAAGTTGATACATAAATCCAGTAACCTGTATGCTCCTTGAAAAAGTACAAATGCAGGAAATTAAAAAAATATGTTCTTCTATTCCCAGAATATACCACAGTGGCTGACAAAGGTGATTAACAAATATTTAGTATCTGACACATAATAGTTGCATGACTTTGGCATGTCCTTTAAGACCCATGAATTTCTGTAACATTTAAGATTACATTGCTGGTATATATTAAGGTAGAATATTTTAGCACCAATAGTTTTCTAAGTTGATAAACTACACATTTTACATGTCTACCTTCTCACTTTCCACCAATACTATATAGGGGTATGTATATGTCACATATGAATATATGCATATGTATGAATTTATGTACATATATTTGTATCTATATGTATACATATTCATACATATACATACACATGTCTATGTATATGTATGAATAGAATTATTTCAGAAAAGTAGAATTCTTCTCTGGTACTTGAACAAGAATCCCCACTACAACATTAATATCAGGTAGTTCCCAAAAGTCAATTTCAAGAAAGGAAGGATTTACCTGATCTTCAGGCTGCTTATTCAACTTTGAGAGAAACTCTGATATTTCTTTCAACTTAATTTTTGATCTCTGTTCATATTGATAAGTAAGCTTACAAGAAATGATCTGATTCCAATTCTGTCCAAATTCTACCCTGAGGGATGGGATGAGATTTTCTAATGATACTTATTATAAACTTGCATCCAGTGTGCTCCTTCATATTCATTAAGCAGTTAATCAATAAATATCAATTTACCTTTTCTTTTTTTATTATTAAAACTGTTTTTTTAATTTTCAAAACATATTCATAGATAATTTTCAACATTCCCCCTTGCAAAAACTTGTGTTCCAAATGTTTTCCCTCCCATTCCCCTATGCCCTCCCACAAGATACTATGTTGTGATCCACATTCAGTTCCCATAGTCTCCTTTCTGGGTGTAGATGGTTCTCTGCATCCCAGTACTACTGGAACTGTACTGAAGCATCTCATTGCTGAAAGAGCCAAATCCAGTAGAATTATTCTTTGGTTTTAACTTCAAGAACACTGGAAAGACTGAAGGAAGAACTGAAACCAGAGGCACCATCTCTCACACCCCAGGATCACGGGTGATTGCATTATTAAGTTTAGGAAACAAAGACCATATGTTTAAGATTGACATTAGTTAATTGGGTTGTTAAAAAAAATGAGACAGAGCTCAGTATGATATAAATCTAAAAACCCTCTAGGAAAAAGTGAAAATACTATTTAAGCTATTTGAATGAGGTGCAATAATAAGAGCCCATACAGATCAATTAAATGGGGGAAGAGAGCTGATAGTTCTGAAAACCTACTTGCACCAGGAAGAGATTAAAAAAGGAACAATACCTAAATATACCAAGAAGGGTACAGCATCCTCCAAAATCTATAAAGAAATAATGGGGAAAGATGAATTGAATAAGGGAGAAGTATAAAAGGGTATTTGGATTAATGGGAAAGGGAAAAATAGGGAAAGAATGGGGAACAGAGAATGGTGGGAGGGCAAGGATTTTAAGTAATAGCAAAAACAAATTAACAGGTAAAAATAATGTAGAAATATTAGCAAAGACAAGAAATAGGAAAAATACATAAGCATAATTAACAATGATCATTAGGTAAAAATGTAGATTTATTGGTCATTGATTTCAGGTAAAGTTAAACTTTAAAAACATTTACCCAGCAGAGAAATGAACATTATATGTCAGCTACATGTAGTTTTCCTTATAATTATAATCATCATCTCTCTAAAACCATTAGAAATCATTACCTCTAATGGGGACAATTTAGAAGCCTTTTCAATAAGATCAGAGATGAAGCAAGCATGCCTGTCAGAAAGATTATTCACTGTAGTATTAGAACTGTTAGCATTAGAAATAAGAGAAGAAAAAGAAATTGAAGATATTAGAAACAAAATGTCACTTTGCAGATGATATGATAGTGTACTTAAAAAATCTTAGCAAATCAACTAAAATTACTTAAAATAATTTACAAATTTAGCAAAGTTGTAAAATATAAAAGAAACCCACACCAATCATTGGCATTCCTATATATTATCTAAAAAGCCCAACAGCAAGAAATCAAAAGAGAAATAACATTTAAAATACTTGTAGATAGGATAAAATATTGGGAGTCTTAATTGTCAAAACCAATCCAGGATCTATGTAAACACAATCATATGTCCCTTTTCAGACAAATAAAATCATATCTAACTAATTGGAAAACTATAGGCTGCTTATGCATAGGCTGAGCTAATATAATAAAAAATTTCAACCTAACTTACTTATTTAGTGACATACAAACAAAACCACCAAAAATAATTTTATAAAGCTAGAAAAAATAATAAAAATCTTTTTGAAGAACAAAAGGTCAAAAATATCAAGCAAAGTAATGTAAAAAAAATCAAAGGAAACAGCAAATCTAAAACTATATTATAAAATGGAAATATCAAAATTAGTTGATACTGGCTAAGGAATAAAGTGATGATTAGTGAAATAGATTAGGTACATAAGATAGAGTAGTCAATGACTATAATAAGCTATTGTTTATTAAACCCAAAGACTCTATCTTCTGAGATAAGAAGTCAATTTTTGACAAAAACTGTTGGGAAAACTGGAAAATAATATGGTAGAAACTAGGCATTGATAAACATTTTACACTATATAGCAATATATGTTCAAAATGGTTACATGATTGATATATAAAGAATTATAATATAAGGAAATTAGGGGAGCAAGGAATAATTCACTTGTGAAATTTATGGAAAAGTAAAAAAGTTATAAACAGAATATAGCGAATATTATGAAATACAAAATAAATAATTTGATTATAGTCACAAAGTCAATGCATTCAGGGTTAGGAACAAAGCAAAAAACTGGATAATGATTTTTACAGCCAATGTTTCTGATAAAGACTTCCTTTATAAAATATAGAGTGAAATGAGTGAATTTTATAAGAATGTAAGTTATCCCCCTACTGACACATAATTAAAAGATATAAACAGCTGAATTTAATATGAAAAAAATTAGAACCATCTATAGTTATATGAATAAAAATGCCCCAAATCAGTAGTAATTAGGGAAATATAAATTGAAACAATTCTGAGGCACTATCACATACCTAACAGACAAAAAAAAAAAAAAAAAAAAACATGATAGATTTTGGAGAGGATATTGCAAAATTGGATCACCAATGCATTGTTGGTAGAAGTATGAAATAATACAATAAGTACAATTTGTATCTATACTCAAAGATCTATTAAACTGCCAATATCCTTTGACACAACAATATTACAACTAGGTCTGTATGTAAAAGAGTTCATTGAAAATGGAAAAAGGAGCAATATGTACATAAATCTTTATAGTACCTCTCTTTGTGGTAGCTAGGAGTTGGAAATTGAGGTGATACCCATAAATTGTGGGACTGAAGAATAAATTGTGGTACACAAATATAATAATGCTATTGTCATATAAGAAATTACAAGCAGGAAGATTTTATTAAAATACAACAACAATAAACCATAAAAACTGGAAAAACTTAAATAAACTGATGCTGAATGTTGTGAGCAGAACCAGGAGAGTATTGTACACAGTAATAATAGTACTATGGGATGATCAAATATGACACTTACATCTTCCCAGCAATATAAAGGTCTAAGACAATGTCAAGACTTATGATGGAAAATCCTGAGCATATTCTGAGAAAGGACTAGAGAACCTGAATTTAGATTGAAATTTATAATATTTACTTTGTTTTTCTTTTCTTTTTTTCCTTTTGTACTGATTCTATTTTTTCACAACATAACTAATATGAAAATGTTTATATATCATAAAATGTACAGTTTAATATGATTGTATGTATATAACCATATCAGATTGCTTGCTCTTATGAGAAAAGGAAGGGAAGAAAGAAGAAAATTTGGAATTCAAAACCTTTAAAAGTTAATGTTGAAAACAATCTTTACATGTAATGCAAAAAAATACAATTGTATTTAGTGGTTTAAAAAAAAAGAAAGAAAGAAAGACATAATTGCATCGTAGATATTATTTCTTTTTTCCAGAAATAAGTCCACTTATTTTTGACTGACTAAAGTTATATTGTCCCTCAATAGTCATTTTGCTCTTTTAATAATTTGAAAACTGCAATATTTAGTAGTCTATGCCCCATCTCCTGTCACAATTTCATCACTGTAATAGTGGAAGAGGAATACAATGATTGAAGGCTATTTAATTTTTTCTTTATTTCTTTTGTTGGCATATGGAGGCTTGAAGGATATTTGTGAACATGTGGACAGTCATGAATTATGATTGACTGAGTGATTTCTAGAAGATAGAAAAGGAGGAAAAAGGATGGACAAAAAGCTCAGGCACAGAATTTGAATAATAAAATGGAGAAACCTTTTCACTCCATGTATGTAAGAAAAAAACAGTACCTCAACTTGTCCCTTGATTTTCAGTATTTACAACCTCACTCTGAGTGAGTTCTTTTGGTGAGATCATTCTCTACTTGATTGAGCTTTGATTTCATTTCATATCTGAGTTACAAATTACTCTAATGTTAATATTCTTATCATAATTAACATACATGACTGCCAAAGTTATGGTTTTTATTATTTGCTTTGACAAATACATTTATTCAACTATGTGGTCAGTGTGTATACATATGTGTCTATGCATGTGTATGTGTACGCATATGTTTAATAACATATTTCTGAGAGGTGACACTGAATCATATAAGATTAAAATCTTATTCTCCAGGCTTGATGTAGAACTCATTCCTTCCCAGAGAGACTAAAGAAAGGGCAGAATCCTCTAAAGAATCAAAGATGTGATATATAAGAGATAGGTAAGATAATAAACAGATATAATTCCAAATACAATATACTCTTTAAAGATAGCAGAATAAAGGGTCATTTCCCCAGCCACAGTGACCTCCTCCTCTCCCCAGATTTGTAAATCTATTATTTTTAGAAGAAATTGGAATGCAACATTATTAGATTCATTATATATACTCATTTGTCTATGCCAGGAAAATGATTCTTTATTAAAGGATATATGGAATAGTGGAAAGTGCAAAGAATTTGGTCAGAAAATTCAGGTTTCAATAATGGTTTTTACAATTCCCAGTTCTGTGATCTGGGCTAAACAATTGTTTAAACAATTTTAAAAACAATTTCCCTTCTTCCAATCCTCATTTTTCCCAGTTGTAAAATGAGTAGGTTTGTACTCTATGGTTTTTTAATGACTCTCCTTAATTTAATTTAAGATCCCTCTAAATAGCTTGTCCTTAAATGCCATCTTCCAGGGGTATTCCTCATGGTTACCATGTAATAGTGATGATTAATAACTCTTGAATTGAGAGGGAACAAATTTGACGTCCCTAGTTTTTTTGACAGCTTATGTCACAACCATCGTTTTGTCTCTCTCCTTTACTCCTCTCATTTTGTAATGCATACTTTGTTGCTATGTAATAGTATCACTCTATTTTCACACAATAAAATAAGTATACATTTGAAGTTCAAAAAGCAGGTAATAGAATGAAATCATCATCTTCTGTATCATTTTAATTTTGGCTTGTTTCAGGGTTTCTTTCATCTGCTGAAGGGAAAGAGAAGCTTTAAATAGCAAAGGTATTTAAAACTAATGTGGGGGACTCATTTGGAATAAAAAGAACCTGTGAAAATAAATGGTCATCATCTCTTCCTGCTAAAATTGTCTATATGAAAATTCAATGAAGTGACTAATGATAATGGCCCCTATGTTTTTAAATAGGTTTAAATGAGATATGATAGCTGATTTCAACTATTTACAGAATTTCATATGGTAAAAAGAATTGATTATTTTTTCCTTTTTCATACCCAAGGTCAGAACAATGCAATGGGAAATAGTATGGTGCTTGATTTTCTTTAGTATGCCATTTCCTAATATTTGTACAGTTAAAGGTTCTGATAAAGGTCGCATTTCCAAAATATATAGAGAACTGACCCTAATTTATAAGATATCAAACCATTCTCCAATTGCTAAATGGTCAAAAGATATGAACAGACAATTCTCAGATGATGAAATTGAAATTATATCCACTTATATGAAAGAGTGTTCCAAATCACTACTGATCAGAGAAATGCAAATTAAGACAATTCTAAGATACCACTGTACTCCTGTCAGATTGGCTAAGATGACAGGAACAAATAATCACGAATGTTGGAGGGGATGTGGGAAAACTGGGACAGTGATGCATTGTTTGTGGAGTTGTGAAAGAATCCAACCATTCTGGAAAGCAATCTGGAACTATGCCCAAAAAGTTATCAAACTGTGCATACCCTCTGATCCAGCATTGCTACTATTAGGCTTATATCCCAAAGAAATACTAAAGAGGGGAAAGGGACCTGTATGTGCCAAAATGTTTGTGGCAGCTCTTTTCATAGTGGCTAGAAACTGGAAGATTAATGGATGTCCATCAATTGGAGAATGGTTGGGTAAATTATGGTATATGAAGGTTATGGAATATTACTACTCTGTAAGAAATGACCAACAGGACGAATACAGAGAGGTTTGGAAAGACTTACATCAACTGATGCTGAGTAAAATGAATAGAACCAGAAGATCGCTGTACACTTCAATGCTTTATGTAGATGTATTCTGATGGAAGTGGATATCTTCAACATAAAGAAGATCCAACTCACTTCCAGTTGATCAATGATTGACAGAAACAATTATATCCAGAGAAGGAACACTGGGAAGTGAATGTAAATTGTTAGCACTACTGTCTATCTACCCAGGTTACATGTACCTTCGGAATCTAATACTTAACATGCAACAAGAAAATTGGATTTACACACATATATTGTATCTAGGTTATACTGTAACACATGTAAAATGTATGGGATTGCCTGTCATCTAGGAGAGGGAGTAGAGGGAGAGAGGGGATAATTTGGAAAAATGAATACAAAGGATAATGTTATAAAAAAAATTACTCATGCATATATACTGTCAAAAATTTATAATTATAAAATAAAAAAATAAAAAAGTGTATATATAAATATATATATATATACATATATATATATATATTTTTTAGGAAAGGGAATACTTTTTTTTTAAATTTTAATTTTATAATTATAAATTATAAATCATATTACACATATATATGTATATATATGTATATATATATATATATATAATATATATATATATGATTATCTTGTACTGGACTACTTCAGTCTTATAGGTAACTGAAACACTTAATGAAGAAAATGGCCTGTTGTCATGATGATAGAGTGAGTACATGGTAGATTTGGAAGCAGCACTTTGAATATGTCACTCATTTCAAAAGGAACTCTTTAGTCAGAAAGTTCTTGTTTTTTATATCTGCTGTTATTATAACTATAAGCAAGTTACCTTACTTCATGGTATTAAGCTATCTTACCTCATGGTATTTTTAAAGGTATGTGGGTATGGGTGTGGGTGAGTGTGTTTGTTTCTAATTTTGGGTTATCATAATACATGTAAACAAACAAACAAAAAAAAATCACTGATCTTACTCAGGTATGGTTCCTGTTTACTTCAGTTGTGTTAGTATCAGAGAGGTAGAAAAGGGAACAGAGAAATCTACAAATTGGTTGTTAATTGGTACATAAACTTTAATTTAACTTTTAACATTATGTGAGCAATAAATGCTCTTGGTTAGATATAGTCCTTTGTTTTCAAATTTACATTTCTATAATTCATTATATTTCTTAAAGCACTTAATAACTATTATCTTATTTTATCTACACAATAACCCTGGAAGAAATTTGCTATTATAATTCTTATTTTGCAAATGAGGATACTGAGGCAGAAAGGTTCAGTAAATTGTCCAAGATCATACAGCAGGAATTAATGACTGTAACTGCATTTTAAATTTAGATTTGCTGATTCCAGTTTCAGCATTTTACTTACTACGACACCTAACTATCAATGATTATATCTTAGTATTCTAATAAATCAGTGGGACTTTGCTATAAGGAAGGTAATGTAGAGACTTTGTAATAGCTTTCTTATTGCTATGGGGCAAGACATTTTATCTCTTTGAATTCTTAATTCAGAATTCACTTGATATTTAAAAGTTGAAAGAAATGAATCAAAGATGGCAGAGAAATAGGCAATGACTTCCCTGAATTATCCTTCCAAATCCACTGAATACCTTTAAATGATGACATAAAATAATTTCTTGAGTGAGAAAATGCACAAAAGGACAAAATAAAATACATTTCTTACCAAAGACAACTTTGAAGATCAGAAGGAAAGGTCTGCCTTACCAAGTTGAGAATGAAGCACAGTTCAGCATAAGCTATCCCATAACAGACCCAGCCCCAGTAAACAAGGATCAGGCCTTGGAAGGCACTGAACCAGCAGGAATAATGGCTGCTTCTAGAGTTGTTAGCCCAGAGATCTTAAGGAGATTGAGGACCTGATTAGAAAGAAATTGAAGAAGTCTCTTTTTTTCTGACACTGGAGCAAGACTCTGATGCTTTGCTTGCCCTCAAATCTGGGTTGCAGTCCTGTTTGATAATTTCAGGGCAAGGAAGAATACAAAAAAATCAGTGTTTGGGGAGCAAAAACCATTTTCATATTTCCAAGGCATAAAAGACTGCTTATGGTCAGTCACACATCAACAGAAGAGTAGTAAACACTTCCCTTTGATCACATCACTATGGAAGAATTCAATATTTTAGGTCCCTATATGTATCTTTGAAAACAGCTGCATAATATCTCTAAAGCTTGTAACCATCAACTCTCCACCCTGGTAGCAAAACCCCACTTTAGAAAACAGTTAAAAGCCAAGAAATTAACTGGAAAAATGAGCAACCAAGAGAAAAAAAAAGTTCTAACCCTAGAAACTTGCAATAGTGACAAGTATCAGGGCATAAAAACCTCACAATCAAATGCAGAATGACATAAATTGTAAATGCTTCCTTTTCAAACCACAATGCAATAAAAAATATAATCAATAGAAGGCCATGGAAAGATAGACTAAAAATCAAATGGAAATTAATAATAGAATTCTAAAAAATGAGTGGGACAAAAAATAAATCATAGAAAGAATACATAATATCAGAAAATGGCGATAATGAGACAATATACCAAAACTTTTGGGATATTGCTAAAGCAATTCTTAGAGAATATTATATTTCTTTATAACTATATGAATAAAATAGAAAAAGAGGAGATCACAGAATTAAGTATGTAACCAAAGAACTAGAAAAACGACAAATTAAAAACCTCCAATTAAATAACAAATTAGAAATTCTGAAAACTCAAAGCAAAGTAAAACTGAAAGAAAAATATTGAGCCAATAGATAAAATTAAGAGTTGCTTTTACAAAAAAACAAACAAAATAGATAAGCCTTTGGTTAATTTGATCAGAAATGTATAAAGAAATGTGTCAAATTAATAAGAATACAAGTTATTCCCAAACTGGTCAAAATGATACAACCAGACAGTTTTCAGATGATTAAATTAAAGCCATCTATACTTATATCAAAAAATGCTCTTAAATCACTATTGATTAGAGGAATGCAAATTAAAACAACTCTGAGGTATCACTTCACATCTCTCAAATTGGCTACAAGGACAGAAAAAGATAATGATCAATTATGCAAGAGATGTGGGAAAACTGGGATTATTAATACATTGGGAAATGATCCAGCCATTCTAGAGAGCAATTCGGAACTAGGCCCAAAGGACTTTAAAACTGTATATTCCCTTTGACCCAGCATTGCCATTACTGGGTCTGTTTCCCAAGGAAATCATAAGATAAGGAACAGGACCCACATGTATAAAATATGCTTGTAGCAGCTCTTTTTGTGGTAGCAAAGAATTGGAAATGAGTAGATGTCCATCAATTGGGTAATGCTGAATAAGTTCTGGTATATGAAAGTAATGGAATATTATTGTTTTATAAAAAATATGAAGAACCTGATTTTAAGAAAGCCTCGAAAGATATTTATGAACTGATGCTGAGCAAAACATGCAAAACTAGGAATACATTTTATACAATAACAGGAATAATGTATGATAATCAGCTCTGAAGGACTTGGTTCTTCTCAGGATATCAGTGATACAAAGCAATAAGAGTCTTTTGACAGAAAAGAATCTGTAGCTAGAAGAACTAAAGAGATTGTAAATTCAACACATACTTTGTTCACTTAATTTTTTTCTGTTTGTTTTGTCTCTCCCATATTTTTCCCTTTTGTTATTATTTTTCTCTCCTAACATGATTTATAAAGCAATGTGTATTAAAAATAAATTATTTTTTTTATTTTAAAAGATAAGAAAAGCTAAATTGGGCAAATGGAAAAAAGTACAAAATCACACTGAAAAAAAATAATTCCTTAAAAATTAGAAGTGATTAAATGGAGGCAGATGAGTTCATGAGAAATCAAGAAACAATAAAACAAAATTTAAAAAAAAACATTAAAAAAGATAAAAGACAATGTGAAATATATCATGGAGAAAACAATAGATTGTTGATGCATACTTTAAAAATTATTGGACTATCTGAAAGCTATGATCAACAGAATATCTTATATATCATTTTTCACTATTTTTAATGTTTATTTTTTATTGAAACTTTTTATTTTCAAAACATAGGCATGGATAATTTTTTTCAACTTTGACCCTTACAAAACCTCGTGTCCCAAATTGTTCAAATTTCCTCTCAACCCCTTCTCTAGATGGCAAGAAATCCAATATATGTTAAACATGTCAAATATATATTAAATCCAATGTATGTATACACATTTATATAATTATTGTGCTGCACAAGAAAAAGCATATCAAAAAGGAAAAACGAGAAAGAAAGCAAAATGCAAGACAACAACAACAACAAAAAGAGTGAAAATACTATATTGTGATTTCTACTCAGTTCCCACAGTTTTCTCTCTGGGTATAGATGGCTCTCTTCATCACAAGATCATTAGGACTACCCTCAAACATTTCATTGTTGAAAAGTGCTATGTTAAGAAATCATAATTCAAGAAATGATCAGGGAAATCTTCTCTTATATTTTGACATCATGGGGTAAAATGGAAATTGAAAGAATTAATCAATCACCTCCCCAAAAAAATCTCAAAATGAAAACTTCCAGAAACATTATAGCAAAATTCCATAGCTCCCAGCTCAGGGAAAAATACTGCAAGCTGCCTAAAAGAAAAAAAAATATCCATACACAGACAGTATATTGAAAAATTTGAAACTTCTGCATTAAAGGGTAATATTGATACATTGGAGGGCAAAAAAAAAACCAAAAACAAAAATAAAACCTAGGATTATGACTAAGAACCTCCTATCAAGAAGGAAAGTGGATATTCTGGAGCCTTTCATATCAGACTAGATATGAATAGAAAATTTGACTTTAAAATATAAAACTCATGAGAAGCATATAAAGGTAAATATGTAAGGCAAATCATGAGGTGTTTAATAAGATTAAGCTGTTTACATTTCTACATGGGGAAGTCATACTTATAACTCATAAAAACCTGTAACTTAGTAGGTAAGTTAGCAGCATAGAAAAAAGATGTATGAGTTGAAAATGGAATGATAATATATAGAAAAATAAAATCACATTATGAAAGAAGACTGCACTGAGAGAAAAAGAAATGGAAAAGTAGAATGAGAGAAATTATCTCACATATACATATTTATATATACATGTTGAAAAAAAAAAAAAAAAAAAAAAAAAAAAAAAAAAAAGCTTTTAGAGTGAAAAGGAGATCAGGGCTCCAATCAGAATTGGCTCAAAAAAATGATAACACAGACACTCAATTGGTTACAAAAATCTATCTTATCCCATAGAAAAGCAGGCAGTGAAGAGGACAAAAGAAGGGGAAGGTGACATATAAAGGAGGCAGTAGTCAGAAGCAAAACTTGTTTGAGGTTTGAGAGCAAAACAGGGTGAAAGGAGAGAGACGATAGAAGAAACAGAAGGGAGATAACCTGGAGAAAAAGAAAATTAGTCACTCTAACTGTGAATAAAATGAAACAAATTTCTCTGATAAAGATATGATTTCTCAAGAACTATTCACCACTTGATAAAAATCAAAAATATCAACATTTTCAGATGAAATAACCAAAGCTATCTATAGCAACATGAAAAAGTGCTCTAACTCATAGTTATTGGATAAATGCAGATTAAAATAATTTTGAGATACTATCTACCTATAAAATTGGCTAATAGAAGAGAACAGTAAAATAAGAAATTTTGAAGAGGACATGAGGAAAATGAAACATTAATGCATTGTTTTTGGAGTTGTGACCTGATTTAACCCTTCTGTAGGGCAATTTGAAAATATGCCAGAAAGCCTATAAAATCATGCATATCTTTTGATTCAGAAATATCACTGCTACATCTGTATTCAAAAAGAGTTTTTTTTTTTTTAAAAAAGGAAAAGGACATATACATACAAAGATTTATAGCAACTCTTTTCTGATGGCAAAGAATGGACATTGAGGGATGTCCATCAACAAGAGAATGGCTGAAAAAAATTGAAATATAATTATGATGAAATATTATTGTGTTATGAATAGAAGTATATTCTCCCCAAATACTGGAAAACCTTACTAAAGGTGGTGCAAGGTAATATATACTGTGAATAAAATAATAAGCAATATTGTAAGGTGATCAATTATAAATAACTTAGTTATCTTCAATAATACAGTGATCCAAGAGAATTTTGATAGAATTCTATGATGAAGAATCCTATACATCCTCAAAAAAAGACTTGATTGAAGCATGTTATTATTTTATATTATTTTTCTTTAGGTTTTCTGATTGTTTTCTTTCTCATCTTGACTAATATAGAAATATGTTTTGCATGATTATATGTGTATTTACTTATATCTCCTTGTTTGCCTCCTCACTTCAAAGGATTAGGGAGGTAAAGAGAGAATTTAGAACTCAAAGCTTTAAAAACAAATGTTAATAATTGCAATTGGGGAAAAATAAAATACTAAATACAAAATTAAGAAATGAATAAAAATTGATAACTGTATTCTAATATAATTGGCTTCTATTCTTATCCTTTTTATTTTATATCATCCAAAATGGCCAAGACTATTTACTGTAGAGTAAGTTAATTTATTCAGTCAACAAGCATGTACTGAATATTTATTTGAATTGAACACAGTAATGTTAAGTGTTCTATGCTGCAAAGTTCAGATAAAGTATGAAATTTGGTATTCTGCATCTTAAAGTCTAGTACAGCTATACAATCCATAATAAATATATCATGTAATATTGAATCTTCCCTGACACCAAAATCACTAGTGACCCCAAACACTAAGACATCTTTCATGGAATAAATAACATTTAATTTGGGCCAAGAAGAGAAAAAGTTTATAATGGAGATCTCTGAGGTATAATTTATTGATCACATAAACATAATTAGGAATTTAATAATATGTAAAAAGATATAGAAATGGAAATAAGCATGGTAGCCTTGCAAGAGCAAAAGCTCAGTGCTAAAGAGTTAGATAGGATGGGACCAGAAAGAGCTCAGAAAGCTTACAGCACAGCCTCAGAAAATATAAAATTTTTATATAAAAATCTTATCTGTGACACATACAACCATACAGGGGCAGGACTCAGATAACTAGACTCCCTAGGGTTCCACTGTTGACTAGATTTTAATAACACTGGCTTCTATTAGTTAGATGACCTTGGGAATCTTTTCACATCTCTGTGAATCAGTTAGCTCACCTGTAAAATAAATATAATAATTGTGCTACTTGACACAGTATTGTTTTCAGAAGGAGAAATGAGATAAGGTAAACTAAGGTGTTATGTAAGATGTCAGTTATAATCCAGAAAATGCTACATTCACATTCACATAATGCTAAATTATAAAGAAATCAAAAATTTTCAAATTCACAAAAACTCTTTCTCTTTATGTATTTAATTCTGTATGTCTATATCTATATATTTTCAAACATAATTTGTTTTGCATATGGAGATGGTAGAAACAATTAGAAACTTTCTGAATTTTACAACTATTTGTTATTGAATTTCAAGTGTTTACATAGGTAGAATATTTAAAAGGGAATATGTTTCTGTCCTTATACATTAAATTTAAGAAAATCAGGATATACTGCATCTTGTTTTTCAGGGTCCTAAATACATTCCTTTTCCTCTCTTCAAGAGGAATCAAAAGAAGAGCTTCCAAAATAAGTAACTTCCACTTGCAGAAAATTAGCAGTCTGTCATCGACATTATGGGCATTGTTATATAATTACCACCTTTATTGTGCTAAAATTGTTTTAAATAAATGTACTGTAGACCATGTGTCATATGTTGAATGGAAGCCACAGTCAGGAGTTATTTTCAGCAAATAAAGTATCTGCCAAAGACAAGAATTATTTCTATTCAGGATACTCAGAGTTTGGTGGAGGTGATATGCTGTTAAGCTATGTGTTATTTTTATAACATTTTTATTATTATTTTCCATCCATCCTGAAGTCTGGATTTCAGTTCATCATGAAGATTGACACTTAGTTAAATATGTGGAACATAGAAAACTATCCTGAAGTCTGGATCACACACACACACACACACACACACACACACACACACACACACACATACCTCTTATGAAGCTCCAAAGTTCTCTATAAGTGTAACTGGACCCACTGCCAGATGTTACCTTACTTTCCATAAAAGTAAGAATTTCATTTACCCTCTATTTTCTTATGTTCCTTTTCTCCACATTGGAGAGGACTATAGTGTGGTGATCAGAATTTGGCATTAGGAAGACTAACTTTAACAACCACTTCAACTGCAAACTATTGGATCTTAGACAAATAGTTTACTACCTAGCTACTTTACAAAGTTGCTATCACAATCAATTAAGATAATGATACTGAGGGAAGTAGTATGAAGCATGGGAAAGAATGTTGGATTTTGAGCTGTTAGCCTGGGTATATTATAGGCCAGACTTTGTCCTTTATCCTCTGTATGTATTGGGGTAGGTCATTAAATATTCTAGCTCTGTTTCCTAAATTGTACCAAAATCACAAAAATCTAATCAATATCTAAATATCTATATGCATATCTTAATCTGTACACCATGTTTTAATATGGAAGCACTTCATTATATAAATAAATATTGATTACTTTATCAAAAATATTTTTAGAGATGGTTCAAGGACTTGACATAGTTGCCATTCTCTTGGAAATGTGTCAGAGAAAGTGGAACTTATACCCCCAAGGATCAGGTGTTGGGGAGGAATTTCTTCTCCTAGAATTTGGTCCCATTCTCTCTTTTCACTGGTGAAGATCTAAGTAGAAAATAAAATGTCCCTTGTCTCCAAAGAATAAAATCAAGATCTATCCCACCATGAAGGAGACAAAGTACCTGTTCAAATTAGGTCTTGTAGTTTGAGAAAGCAGAGTGTATGTGTATTTGAGGAGCTAGTTTCTCAGATAAGAAATTTAATTCCAAACTGATGCTTGAGTTTTTTTGACCCTGGACATATTGTCTTAGAAAAAAGCTTTAGAAGCTAAATCCTCACTCCTTTCCCTCATTATACTCATATGTTGCAGAAAGACAGAAGACAATAAGAGAAATGAGGGAAGGAGTTGCTAGCTGCTACTAAAAAGCTGCTACTAAGTGCTCATTCGCAATGTGTCTGCCATCATTGAGGCAAAGAAGATGCTACCATACTCACATCCAAATTAATTCATCTCTTCATTTATTGGACAAATCAATATTGAGTTGGTTTTCTGTGCTAGAAAAAAAGTATTTAAAACCCTAAGCTTTTATCCCCCAAAGTTCTAAAAACTGAACTTATGATCAGCACATATCTCTCCCAAGGTACTTTCAATGTTGGATAGGTTTTTCAAGCACCACTTAACCTAATATTTTCCTCAATTCAATTATTTGATGTTTATCTTTGTGTCATTTTAAAATAGCACTTAACTTCTGTACAAAGGGTTCATGATTCAAATATGTTTATATGCATTTATATGTCTATGTATGTATGTGTTTGAATACTTGTAAATACAATTTATAGTTTAAGTATGACTCTCTTCTTGCTTATACTTTTTAGCCTTGGATGTCAGGGAATACAAAAATGAAAAAGTCAATTAGCAGCTTCTCTGGGACAATATACATGGTACTGATAGTAACAACTAATATTTGTATAGCATTTTTAAGTTTACAAAGCCCTTTGCCCAACAAAATTTGAGATCTCTCTCAAAAAAAAATCTTTTCTCTAACCATTTCTTCAGTAACTTACAATTATGAAGTTGATTTTTTGAGAAAGATCTGGGGGATTCAGTAGACTGTAAACTAAATATGAATCAAAAGTATGATACTTAGAGTATACAGTATTAATTTTATTTTATTGTGATGATATAAAAAGAAACTAGATCTGGAAAAAGCATTCTGCTGGAAGAAGAGAAAAGTGAAGTTAAAATAAAGAAAATTATATCTCATGAAGAGGCAAAACATATTCATTATAATTGAGAAAAAGAAGGGGAAAGAGCAGTATGGGAATCATACTCTTATCAGCTTTGGTTCAAAGAATATCAGAATATCAAACATACTTCACTTCACAGAAAATATATATCTCACCCTATAGGAAAGTAGAAGGGGAAAGGAAAAAAGAAAGGGGGTGGCTAAGAGAAGGGAAAATAATAGAATGGGAAAGATATAAGAAAGAAGGAAAGGATGTAAAAGGGGAGGGCTGTTTGAGAGAGAATTAAAAAAAAAAAACTGGGAGAAGGGAAAGGGGGAAAAGAAAGAGAAAAGTATAACTTGGTGAAAACAAGATGACTGGGAATACAGAATTATTCATTTTAACTATGAATGTGAATGGAATGAAGTCTCCTATAAAAAGAAAGTGGACAGCACACTGAATTAGAAGCCATAATTTTATAATATATTGTTTACAAGTAATACATTTAAAGCACCATGATACAAACAGAGTACAGGTAAATGACTGGCACAAAATCTATTATACTTCTGCTGCAGTAAAAAAGTAGGCTTAGTTAACTGATCTGAGAGCAAGCAAAAGCAAAAACAGATCTAACAAAATAAAGAAGGAAACTACATCATGCTACAGGGTAACATAGATAATGAAGTAATATCAAAACTTAACATATATATCCCAAATAGTATAGCATCCAGATTTCTAGATTGGAAGTTAAGAGAACTGCAAGAATAGACAGCAAAACTATACTAGTGAGGATCTCAGCCTTGCTCTCTCAGAACTAAATAAATCAAACCATAAAATTAATAAGAAAAAATTTAAGGAAATAAATAGAATTTTAGAAAAGTGAGGGATGATAGATCTTTGGAGAAATTTTAAATTGGGGCAGAGGAATATTTTCTCAGTGGCACCTGGAGGCTGTAAAAATAAATGACCATGCATTAGGGCATAGAAACCTCAACATCAAATACAGATAGGCAAAAATGGTAAATGTATTTTTTATGTATTTACCTTAAAGGATTGAAATCCCTAGAATCTGATATTTCCAAAGGCAAAGGAACTTGTAATATAGCAAAGAATAAACTACCCCAATAAATGAGCATATTCTTTTAGGGAGGAAGATGAAACAGGTGAATTTAATTTATTTCTGATGAAAAGACCAGAGGTGAACAAAACATTTGACTTCCAAATACAGAACTTAAGAAAAACATAAAAAGGTAAAAAAAAAAAAAAAAAAAAAACTTTTGAAAACTATATCTCTGTTATGGGGATACATACAGAGTACATGCATAATTTGATTTTACTATTATAATATAAAAACTATATATTAAAAGGGGATTATTCTGAAAAAAGGGGAAAATAAAAGTAAATGGAGGGAAATTACATCTCATAAAGAGGCAAAGAAAACAAATTATAATTGAGGTAAAGAAGGGAGGGGGATGAACATTGTGTGAATCTTACTCTCATCAGATTTGCATCAGAGAGAATATTAGACACATTTGGTTACACAAAGAAACTTCTCTCACCTTATAGTGAAGTTGTAGGGATACAGGAAAAGGAAAGTGGGAGGCTCATACAAGGGAAAAGAGAAATAGTAGAGGAAAGACATAGAAAGGGGAGAGGGCTATAAAGGGGAGAGCTCCTTGAGGCAAGTGGAGTTCATAAGCAAAGTACTGGGGAGGAGGGCAAGAGGAAAAGGAAAGAGAAAAACATAATTTGAGGTAAATAAAATGGCAGGAAATACAGAATTAGTAGTTTAACTGTAAATGTGAATGGGGTGAACTCTCCCATAAAACAGAAGCAGATAGCAGACTGGATTAAAAGCCAAAACCCTACAAAATATTGTTTACAAGAAATAAATTTAAAGCAAAGTGATACATACAGAGTAAGGTAAAAGGGTGGAGCAGAATCTATTATGATTCAGGCAAAGTAAAAAAATAAATAAATAAATAAAAGCAGGGGTAACAATCCTGATTAAGTAAAAGCAAAGTTAGATCTAATTAAAAGAGATAAGGAAGGAAACTATATCTTGATAAAGGGTATCATAGATAATGAAGCATTGTCAATACTAACTTTATTTGCATCAAGTGGTATAGCATCTAAATTTGTAAAGGAGAAGTTAAGAAAGCTGCAAGATTAAATAAATAACAAAACTATACTCATGGGGGATCTCAATATTGCTCTCTCAGAACTAGATAAATCAAACTACAAAATAGCTAAGAAAGAAGTGAAGGAGGTAAATAGAATACTAGAAAAGCTAGCTATGATAGATCTTTGGAGAAAATTGAATTGAGACATAAAAGAGTGCCCTTTTTTCTCGGCAATTCATGGAAACTATACAAAAATTGGCCATATATTAGGGCATAAAAACCTCAAAGCTAAGTGCAGAAAGACAGGAAAAAGAAATACATTTTTTTTTCAGATCACAATGCAATAAATCAATAAAAGGCCAGGGGAAAATAAATCAAAAAGTAATTGGAAACTAAATAATCTCATCCTGAAGAATGAATGAATGAAACAGCAAATAATAAACACAATCAATGATTTCATCCAAGAGAATGACAATAATGGAACATCATATCAAAATATATGGGACGAAGCCAAAGTGGTAATATGAGGAAATCTCTAGATGAATGCTTGCATAAAATAGAGAAAGAAAAGTCCAATGAATTGTGCTCACAAGTAAAGCAGCTAGAAAAATGAGCAAATTAAAAGCCTCAACCAAATACTAAACTTTAAATTCTAAAAATAAAAGGAGAGCATAATAATATTGAAAATAAAAAATACTGGATTACAAAATAAAACTGAGTTGGCTTTATGAAAAAACAAACAAACAAAATAGGTAAACCTTTAGTTAATTTGATCAGCAAAAGGTAAGAGGAAAATCAAATTGTTAATCTCAAAAATGAAAAAGGAGCACTTTATTCCAATGAAGAGGAAATTAAAGCAATAATTAGAAGTTATTTTACCCACCTATATGTTAACAAATTTGATAACCTAAGTGCAATGGAGGAATACCTACAAAATATATAGATTACCCCGATTAATAGAAGAGGAAATAAATTACTCAAATAGTCCCATTTTAGAAAAAGAAAAGAAAAAAAAAAACAAAAAACAAACTATTAACCAACTCCTAAAGAAAACTCTCCAGGGCCAGATGAATTTACATGTGAATTGTATCAAACATTTAAAGAATAATTAATTCCAAATACTATACAAACTATTTGAAAAAGTAGGGAAAGGACTCCTGTCAAATTACTTTTATGATACAGATATTGTACTGATAGCTAGATCAGGTAGGATGAAAACAGAGAAAGAAAATTGTAGACCAATTACTTAAATGAATATAAATGCAAAAATGTTAAATAAAATATTAGCAAAAAGATTTCAGAAAATCATCCCCAGGATAATACATCATGACCAAGTAGAATGTATAGCAGGAATGCAAGGCTGGTTTAATATTAGGAAAATTATTAGCATAATTGACTATATCAATAACTAAACTAACAAAAAACTATATGATTATCTCAATAGATGCAGAAAAACCATTTGATAAAATCTAATGCCCATTCCTATTAAAACTACTAGAAAGTATAGTAATAAATAGACTTTTACTTAAAATGATAATTAGCATCTATTTAGAATCACCAGTAAGCATCATTTGCAATGGGGATAAACTAGCATTATTCCAAGAAGATCAAGGTTGCCCACTATCACCATTATTATTTAATATTGTACTAGAAATCTTAGCTTTGACAATAAGAGAAGAAAAAGAGATGAAAGGAATTAGAGTAAATAATGAGAAAACCAAATTATCACTCTTTGCAAATGATATGATGACATACAAAGAACTCTAGAGAATCTACTAACCACCTATTAGGAACAATCCACAACTTTAGCAAAATTGTAGGATACAAAATAAATCCATATATATCACCAGAATTTTTATACATCAGCAACAAAGTCCAACAGTAGTAGATACAAAGAGAAATTCCATTTAAAATAACTGTTGATAGTATAAAATATTTGAGAATCTAACTGCCAAGGAAAAGTCTGGATCTATATGAACACAACTACAAAACACTTTTGAAACAAATAAATCAGATCTAAACAATTGGAAAAATATCAAATGCTCTTGGATAGGTTGAACAAATATAATAAAAATGACAATACTGCCTAAATTAATTTATTTCTTTAGTGTTATAACAATGAAACTCCCAAGAAATTATTCTAATGACCTAGAAAAAATAATAACAAAATTCATCTGGAAGAAGAAAAGGCCAAACATTTCAAGGTCAAATGGTACAAAAGGTTCAAAAGTAAAAAAATTTCAAAATGAAAAAATGAAAATGAAGGTGGCTTAGCTAGACCGTATCCAAACGTATACTATAAAGCAGTGGTCATCAAAATCATTTAGTATTGGCTAAGAAACAAAGTAGTTGATCACTAGAATAGTTTAGGTTCACAGAACAATATAGTATGGTAATAATCTAGTGTTCAACAAACCCAAATACCCCAGCTTTGGGGATAAGAATTCACTATTTGACAAAAACTACTGTGTAAAGGGCTATAACTGAGCAAATGCACTTGGAAAATGGAGCACAGGAAACTAATTGCCAATTGGACAATTCTCTATTAACATGTTTGAAGGATGACCCTCCCCAACTATTCTGTGCTGGCTGGATTGGTGGGTGTGGATAAAGAAGGTGAAGTGACATGAGTGGGTGGAGTAGGAGGAGGAAACTGAGTCATTCTCCTGGTGGTGGAGAGAGAAGAAGGAGGTCTGGAGATTGCTAGATCTAATCCCCTGACCATGACTGCAAAAGACCAAGAATAAAGACTTTTGATTATCCTGACTCCGGCTGATTCTGGGAAGATAGGGTTACAGCACTGCTGGGAAAATTGGAAACTAGTATGGCAGAAATTAGGCATGGACCCACACCTAACACCACATACCAAGATAAGGTCCAAATGGGTTCATGATATAGACATGAAAATTATATAGAAGAACTTATGATAGTTTAGCTCTCAGTTCTGTGGAGAAGAGAAAAATGTGTGACCAACGAAAAATTGGAGATCATTATTGAGCACAAAATAGATAACTTTGATTATATTCAGTTAAAAATGTATTGTATTCACAAAACTGCTTTAAACAAGATTAGAATTTAAGCAGAAAACTGATGGAAAATTACAAGCAATGTTTCTTTTAAAGACCTGATTTCTAAACTAAATAGAGAAATGATGCAACTTTATATGGATACAAGTCATTCTCCAATTGATAAATAGTCAAAGGATACAGACAATTTTAAATGAAGAAATTAAAACAATTTCTAGTCATATGAATAAATGATCTAAACCACTATAGATCAGATAAATACAAATTAAGACAATTCTGAATAACCACTACATAACTCTCAGATTGACCATGATCACAGGAAAATATAATCATAAGTGTTGTAGGGAAATTGGTAAAACTAGGAAACTAATACATTGTTGGTGGAGTTATGAACTGATCAAAACTTTCTGGAAAGGGCTAAATTTGCAAAGTATGATCTCATTGATCCCGCAGAGTTTTTACTGGACATGTTCCCAAAGAGATAGTAAAAAAGGGAAGAAGACCCACATGTGCAAAAATATTTGTAGCAGCCTTTTATGTAGTAGCAAAGAATTGGAAACTGGGTGGATATCCATTAGTTGGAGAATAGCTGAATAAGTAAAAGTATATGAATGTTATAGAATATTATTTTTCCATAAGACAGTGTCAGCCAGATGATTTCAGAAATTTCTTGAGAGACTTACATGAACTGATGCTAAATAAAGTGAATAGAACTAAGAGAACATTTTACAAAACAACAAGATTATGTGGTGATCAATTCCAATGGAATTGACTCTTTTCAGAAATGAGACACAAGCCAATTCCAATAGACTTGTGATGGAGAGAATATCTTTATCCAGAAAGAGGATTTTAGGGACAGAAGACGGACCACAACATAATATGTTCCTCTTTTTTGTTATGGTATGCTTGCTTTTTATTTTATTTTTTACTTTCTTTTCCCTTTTTGATCTGATTTTTCTTATGCAGTATGATTACTGTGGAAATATGTATAGAAGTATTGCATTCATTATGTATGTATGCTTCATTAACATGTATTTGATTACTTGCTGTTAAAAGGGGGGAGAAAAAGTTTAGAGCACGAGGTTTGCAAGGGTGAAAGTTGGGGGGGCAGCTAGGTGGCGCAGTGGATAGAGCACCAGCCCTGAATTCAGGAGGACCTGAGTTCAAATCCCAGCCTCAGGGGGGGAAAAAAGTTCTTTGAGGGCAATGACACAGTGACTATCTTTTTGTCTACATGCATTACTAACACTTAACTCAGTACATTGCATATATAAATCACTTACTATATGCTTATTGCTTATTAAGTAGTTCAATAATGCCCTGTTCTTCATCTTGCTTGAATTCTTTCTTCTTCTTTTTTTTTTTTTTTTCCTGAGCATTCCCACTAATCCACAATATTTTGTCACCTGCATTGTAATATATTCTCCACTTCTTAACTACTGAATGATGTGAAAGAAAGACAGGAACCAAGCTAGACTTACTACACAGTTATGTGATCTAAAATCAAATGGGCCCTTAATGTGATATGGTAATTATTTTATCAGGGAAATCAAGTAAATGCTCTAGGTTGGTTGTTGGACATGAAGCCAAGAAGATAAGAGTTTACTTCCTGCTTCAAATGGAAGACCTATGATTGACTTTGGACAAAGGACTTAAGTTCTCTCACTCTTAGTTTCTTCATTGTTAAAATGAGGATGCCTACTTTACAGTATTGTATCAAATGAAATAACATATATAAAGTGCCTTGCAATCCTTAAAGATCTAATAAATGATAAGATTGTTATATAATTATTTTTTTAATTATTATTATTACCTTATTCATTTTTTCTCATGCTTCTCAGCTTAGCTGTCTCAAACCTCCTCTTTCCTTAAGGCCTCAACATCACTCCCAACCTGCTATCTCTTAATGAATTATTTTACTTCCTATTTTATTGTTCTTCTATGATGGGATTATTATTTCCTCTGATCCAGTACTCAAAATATCTCTATATTTTTTATCTATTCTCTCCTTTTTTTTTTCTTCTTCAGTAGCTAAGGAAGAAGGGGCACTTTCCTCTTAAACTATTACTGCCCTTAATTCTGTATTTTAATAGAGGTCATCCTCACCATTTCTCCTTTTTTTTTCTTGTTTTCAATATCTCCACATGTTCCATTTCACTCTCTTCTACCTACATACATATTCAAGTACTCCACACCTTAAATACAGGTTGAAGGTTATTGACAACCTTTGGATCTAGGATATACAGCATTACTCTTATTTTTTTTTTCCTTTCCAAACATTTGAAGTCATTTATACTTCATCTTCATATCTCATCAGTCTCAAAATTTAACAATGATTTCTTACTTAATTCATATCGTTCTATTTTGTTCTTGTTGTTGAGTTATTTTTCAGTCTTGTCCAACTCTTCATGACCACGTTGAAATTTTCTTGGCAAAGATACTGGAATGGTTTGTCATTTCCTTCTCTAGCTCATTTTATAGATGAGGAAACTGAGCTGAACAGGGTTAAAAGAAATGCCCAAGGTCACACAGCTATTAAGGTCTTCCTGACTACAAACTTGTTCACCATTCATTCTGTCACCTAACCCCTTCTCTGATAGTTCCATACCAGTTCTAATTCTTTTTGTAGTTTTTGGTAGTTAATTACTTTCTTCCATTGTACTGCAGAGCTCTGTCCTTTCTTCCACTAGCTGTATGCTCAGCCATTTTCAGTTTCCTTTGCTCAATAATCATCTATCTGCTACTCTATGAGAATGGTGCTCTGCAGATTTTAATACTTATTATTTCCTCAAATTGCCTTGTATTTATGTATTGCTATATTTCATCCAAAAAAAAAAAATTGAAGTGCTTTATAGTGGGTGTGAATGGACTATAAAGGAAGCCTACAGGCAAAGTGATAATAAGTATGTCATCAAAGAATATATGCTAAAAAGGAAAAAAAAAGGATTAGTAACAGGTAGAATCATAGATGACAGTGCATATACTTCCCTTATTCACAGAATCTAAAGATCATTTGAGAAAGGTTTCCAGAACATTGAATGAATGCCTTGTGGAAACTTATGAGCAGACCTAAACAAGAATTATACAAAATGGGCAGTTTGGGTTGTGATGTGGGACTGGCCATTTATATAATTTAAGGGGACTGAAATAAATTTCCATAGTTCTCTAAAACTGAACAGGATTATTTAATGCAAGGACATTATAGAGCAGAGATGAGTAAGTTTGGGTCTGCATAGGAGCAGGTGGATTAATTTGAAAATAAGCTGTGGGTCCTTAGAGAAAGAAAAGTATAAAATGTTGGGATACACAGGAGAGTTGTGGGAATACATGGGAGCCACCTGACCTTTCTCCTCTTCTCTCTACCTCCAATTTATCTCATTCCCAAACTGCAACACCTGTGTCAGAAAGGCTGCCTTGCAACTCCTTCAGATGTTATGATCCACAGCTCTGGAGGTTCTCAGAGAATTGACCTGTCTCTTAACAATAAAAAAAGTTTAGGAATTTGATGAGGAACTCCTGAGACTCTATTGAACCTCATTTGCAATTTGTTTTTTGCTTTTTTAAATTTTTATCTCATCTGTTTTTGCTATTGTTGATTGTTTATTTGTGGGGGTTTGTTTGTTTTTCTTTTGGTGAAGACATAGGAAATTTTTTTTAGGAAAAAAGGATTTGGGGGCGGAGCCAAGATGGTGGAGAAGATACACGCGATTTTGTGAGCTCCCTTCTTCCCTCAATACTAATTAGTTAACTCAGCCTCAAAAATAACACTGGACTGATAGAAACCACAAGGACTGGAAGCACGACTTACCAGCTGAAGAGAATCTGGAGTTTCAACAGAAAAGATCAGTTCCCAGGGGAGGGAGAAAAAAGGCCAGCACAGACGGTTGGGTGGTGGCACACTGCGCCGATTGTGCTGGGGAGGGCTCTGGGATCAGAGAAGCCACTGAGATAGAAGAACTGACACAGGCTGTTAGCCCTTCTCTGCTTATAAAACAGCAGTTCATAAGAGAAATCAAACCACTTTAAAATATAAAGCCAGATACCAGAACCACTCCAATCTGGAAGTGACCTAACAGATCTCGGCAAGGCTGTGCAACCGCTTTCTGGGGCTTCACCCTGGAATAGTTAAGAACTTGAAAAGCAGGGACACAGCCCAAGGCAACATTTAACTCACATAGTGCCTTGCTTGGTTGGAGGCTGTGGAACTCAGCCGCAGAAATCCCAGAGAAGCAGAACCTTTGAAATAGGGACCACTGTTTCTGGGCAGACACTTCCAGTTTGAGTGCAGGGGCTTTTCACTTCAGCTGCTGACATCCACACCCCATGGGACGCATTGACTGGGCTTTGTGTCACCTTTACTGTTCTGTCTTAGAACTCAAGGAAGCCGCTAGGACACACAGCGCCCTCACAGTGCAACAATGCTAATCACCTCTGAGGCACTTCCAGGGAGCGGATGGGGAACTCTCTCCCAGAGCTCTCTCTTAACTCAGGCGCAGGAGCCATTGCATCCATCTGGTCTGGGAGGAAGCTGGTAAAGAAATAAATAAATAAACTTCTAACCCCTAGGGCAGACCCCAAAAGATTTTTTTAAATATGAGTAAAAAGCTGAAGAGACCCATTGATTCCTTCTACACAGAGAAAGAGCCTGTATCCAACCCCAAGGAAGTTAACAGCAGAGAGTCAGCAGATAACAGCATAAAGGGGAACGATTCCTGCCCCCATCACATAACTCTCTCCTAGAAGAGACTATTAAAAAATTAAGAGAGCTTGAAAAAAAATGGGGAAAGGAAAGAGAAGCTATAATAGAGAATAACAATGTTCTGAAATCTGAGTTGGAAAAAATAAAGAATTCAGAGGAGATGCAGGAAAACAAATTTGTGAATTAGAAAAGATTTGAAAATCACAGGAAAGTAGGATTTCTGAACAGGAAAAGATAAAAAATTCTCAAGAAAGTAGGATTTCTGAATTGGAAAAGATAAAAAAAATTCAAGAAAATAGGATTTCTGAATTGGAAAAAGAAAATAATTCTCTAAAAAAAATTAGGGAAATGGAAAAAAATCAATAGAGCAAAATAATTCATTTAAAAACGAAATTGGGCATATACAAAAAGAACTAAAAAATGTGAATGAAGAAAATAACTCATTAAAAATCAGGACGGAACAAATAGAATTGAATTATTCATTGAGAACCCAGGAATCAATCAAACAAAACAAAACAAACAAACAAACAAACAAACAACAAAAAAAAGAAAAGCTGGAGAATAATGTCAAATACTTACTGGGAAAATCAATAGACCTGGAAAATAGATCTAGGAGAGATAATCTGAGGATCATTGGACTTCCCGAAAACTATGACCAAAAAAAGAGCCTAGATTCTATTTTACAGGAAAGCATCAAAGAAAACTGTCCAGAGATAATAGAAACAGAAGGGAAAATAGATGTTGAAAGAATTCATCAAACACCTTCTGAAAAAGACCCCCAAAAAAGAACACCATGTAATATTGTGGCTAAGCTGAAGAATTACCACACAAAGGAGAAAATCTTGCAAACAGCTAGAAAAAAGCAATTCAAATATCAAGGGGCCACAATAATGGTAACTCAAGATCTAGTTGCCTCCACATTAAAAGATCGAAGGGCCTGGAACCTGATTTTCCAAAAGGCAAAAGATCAAGGATTGCAACCAAGAATAAACTACCCAGCTAAGTTTAGCATTTTCTTCCATAGAAGAAGATGGTTATTCAATGAAACAGAGGAATTCCATTTGTTTCTAAGAAAAAAACCAGACTTAAACAAAAAATTTGATCTACATCCACACAACTGAAGAGAAACAGAAAAAGGTAAACAGAACTCTTGAGAACTGTATCTCTGTTGTGGATATATAGAAAGTACGCATGGATAATTTGATTTTACTGATAAACAAGTGGGGTGTAGTAAAGGGAAGGGGGTAGTATCAGAAAAAGGGGAAGGAGTGATAAAAAGAAGGAAACTACATCCCATGAAGAAGCATAGAAAATATACCATATCTGAGGGAATTTAGAGAGGGGGAGAAACAATGTGTGAATCTTACTCTCATCAGAAGAGGCTCAAAGAGTCAATAATTGACATATTTGTTTTTCAGAGAATTCTCTCTCACCTCATTAAAAGGGGGGAGAGGAAAAGGGAAAAGGAAAAGGAGAATAAGGGACTTGGAGGGTGAGGGGAGGGACACTAAAAAAAGAGAGGGCTCCACATCACAAGTGGGATCTATAAATTAAATATTGGGGAAGGGGTTCAGGGGTGTCAAGGGAAAAAGCATAATCTGGGGATAATATGATGGCAGGAAATACAGAATTAGTAATTTTAACTGTAAATGTGAATGGGCTGAATGCTCCCATCAAACGGAGACAGATAGCAGACTGGATCAAAAATCAGAACCCTACAATATGTTGTTTATAGGAAACACACTTAAAGCAGGGAGATACATACAGAGTAAAGGTAAAAGGTTGGAGCAGAATCTATTATGCTTCAGGTAAAGCCAAAAATGCAGGGGTAGCTATCCTTACCTCAGATCAAGCAAAAACAGAAGTTGATCTAATTATAAGAGATAAGGAAGGAAACTATATCCTGCTGAAAGGTAGCATAAATAATGAAGCCATATCAATACTAAACATATATGCACCAAATGGTATAGCATCTAACTTTCTAAAGGAAAAGTTAAGAGAATTGCAAGAAGAAATAGACAGTAAAACTATAATAGTGGGAGATCTCACCCTTGCACTCTCAGATTTAGACAAATCAAACCGCAAAACAAATAAGAAAGAAATTAAAAAAGTAAATAGATCATTAGAAAAACTAGGTATGATAAACGTTTGGAGAAAACTGAATGGAGATAGAAAGGAATATACTTTCTTCTCAGCAGTTCATGGATCCTATACAAAAATTGACCATATATTAGGACATAAAGATCTCAAAATTAAATGTAGGAAGGCAGAAATAATAAACGCCTTCTTCTCAGATCACAATGCAATAAAAGCTACATTCAGTAAGAAGTTGCGAGTAAATAGACCAAAAAGTAATTGGAAAATGAATAATCTCATCATAAAGAAGGACTGGGTGAAACAACAAATTATAGAAACAATTAATAATTTCACCCAAGATAATGACAATGATGAGACATCATACCAAAATCTGTGGGATGCAGCTAAAGCGGTAGTAAGGGGAAATTTTATATCTTTAGAGGCTTATTTGAACAAAATAGAGAAAGAGAAGATTAACGAATTGGGCCTGCAACTTAAAAAGCTAGAAAAAGACCAAATTAAAAACCCCCAATCAAAAATCAAACTTGAAATACAAAAATTAAAAGGCGAAAACAATAATATTGAAAGTAAAATAACTATTGAATCAAAAAATAAAACCAAGAGTTGGTTTTATGAAAAATCCAATAAAATAGAGAAAACTTTGGTAAATCTGATCAGAAAATGGAAAGAGGAAAATCAAATTATTAGTATTACAAATGAAAAGGGGGATCTTTCCACCAATGAAGAGGACATTAAAGAAATAATGAGTTACTTTGCCCAACTTTATGCCAATAAATTTGAAAACTTAAGTGAAATGGATGACTACCTCGAAAAATATAGGCTTCCTAGATTAAGCGAGGAGGAGATAAATTGATTAAATAGTCCTATTTCAGAAAAAGAAATAGAACAAGCTATTAATCAACTCCCCAGGAAAAGAATCTCCAGGAACAGATGGATTTACATGTGAATTCTATGAAACATTTAAAGAACAATTAGCCGCAATGTTATATAAACTATTTGAAAAAATAGGGGATGAAGAAGTCCTACCAAACTCCTTTTATGACACAGACATGGTACTGATACCTAAACCAGGTAGATCGAAAACTGAGAAAGAAAATTATAGACCAATTTCCTTAATGAATATTGATGCTAAAATCTTAAATAAGATATTAGCAAAAAGACTTCAGAAAATCATCCCCAGGATAATACACCATGATCAAGTAGGATTTATACCAGGAATTCAGGGCTGGTTTAATATTAGGAAAACTATTAGTATAATTGACCATATTAATAATCAAATGAATAAAAACCATATGATCATCTCAATAGATGCAGAAAAAGCATTTGATAAAATCCAACATCCATTCCTACTAAAAACGCTTGAGAGTATAGGAATAAATGGACTATTCCTTAGAATAATCAGGAGCATATATTTAAGACCATCAGTAAGCATAATATGCAATAGAAATAAACTGGAACCTTTCCCAGGAATATCAGGAGTGAAACACTATCACCACTACTGTTCAATATAATACTAGAAATGCTTGCCTCGGCAATAAGAGCCGAGAAAGAGATTCAACGAATTAGACTAGGAAATGAGGAAATTAAACTATCACTCTTTGCAGATGACATGATGGTATACTTAGAGAACCCCAAAGACTCTGCTAAAAAGCTATTAGAAATAATTCAGAATTTTAGCAAAGTTGCAGGATACAAAATAAATCCACATAAATCCTCAGCAGTTTTATATATCACCAACAAAATGCAACAGCAAGAGATACAAAGAGAAATTCCATTCCAAACAATTGTTGGGAGTATAAAATATTTGGGAATTCATCTACCAAAGAATAGTCGGGAATTATATGAGAAAAATTACAAAACACTTGCCACAAAAATAAAGTCAGATTTAAATAATTGGAAAGACATTCAGTGCTCTTGGATATGCTGAGCGAATATAATAAAGATGACAATACTCCCCAAACTAATCTATTTATTTAGTGCTATACCAATCAGACTCCCAAGAAACTATTTTAAAGACCTAGAAAAAATAACAACTAAATTCATATGTTAGAATAAAAAGTCAAGAATTGCAAGGGAACTAATGAAAAAAAAGTCAGATGATGGTGGTCTAGGTGTACCTGATCTAAAGCTATGTTATATAGCAGCAGTCACCAAAACAATTTGGTATTGGCTAAGAAATAGACCAGTCAATTAGTCGAACAGATTAGATACAATGGCCAAAAAAGGGTACATCTATAGCAATCTAGTCTTTGACAAACCCAAAGATACCAACATTAGGGATAAAAATTCATTATTTGGAAAAAACTGTTGGGAAAACTGGAAATTAGTATGGCAGAAATTAGATATGGATCCACACTTAATACCATATACCAAGATAAGATTAAAATGGGTCCATGATTTAGGCATAAAGAATGAGATCATAAATAGATTAGAGTAACAGATAATAGTCTACCTCTCAGACCTGTGGAGGAGGAATGTAATTTATGACCAGAGGAGAACTAGAGATCATTATTGATCACAAAATAGAAGATTTTGATTACATCAAACTAAAACATTTCTGTACAAACAATACTAATGCAAACAAGATAAGAAGGGAAGTAACAAATTGGAAAAATATTTTTACAGTTAAAGTTTCTGATAAAGGTCTCATTTCCAAAATATATAGAGAACTGACCCTAATTTATAAGAAACCAAATCATTCTCCAATTGATAAATGGTCAAATGATATGAACAGACAATTCTCAGATTGTTGAAATTGAAATTATATCCACTCATATGAAAGAGTGTTCCAAATCACTACTGATCAGAGAAATACAAATTAAGACAACTCTGAGATACCACTACACACCTGTCAGATTGGCTAAGATGAGAGGAACAAATAATGATGAATGTTGGAAGGGATGTGGGAAATCTGGGACACTAATACATTGCTGGTGGAGTTGTGAAAGAATCCAGCTATTCTGGAGAGCAATTTGGAACTATGCCCCAAAAGTTATCAAACTGTGTATACCCTTTGACCCAGCATTGCTGCTATTGGGCTTATATCCCAAAGAAATACTAAAGAGTGGAAAGGGACCTGTATGTGCCAAAATGTTTGTGGCAGCTCTTTTTGTTGTAGCTAGAAACTGGAAGTTGAATGGATGTCCATCAGTTGGGGAATGGTTGGGTAAATTATGGTATATGAAGGTTATGGAATGTTATTGCTGTGTAAGAAATGACCAGCATGAGGAATACAGAGAGGCTTGGAGAGACTTACATCAACTGATGCTGAGTGAAATGAATAGAACCAGAAGAGAGCTGTACACTGCAATGTTGTATGAAGATGTATTCTGATGGAAGTGGATATCTTCAACATAAAGAAGATCCAACTCACTTTCAGTTGATCAATGATGGACAGAAACAACTACACCCAGAGAAGGAACACTGGGAAGTGAATGTAAATTGTTAGCACTACTGTCCATCTACCCATCTACCCAGGTTACTTATACCTTTGGAATCTACTACTTAACGTGCAACAAGAAAATTGGATTTACACACATATATTGTATCTAGGTTATATTGTATCACATGTAAAATAAATGGGATTGCCTGTCATCAAGGGGAGGGAGTAAAGGGAGGGAGGGGATAATTTGGAAAAATGAATACAAGGGATAATATTATAAAAAAATACTCATGCATATATAATGTCAAAAATTTATAAATAAAATTAAAAAAAATAAAGGAAAAAAAGGATTGTTTGAAAGTTTGGGTTTTGAGTGATCTATCACACTAGATGTAGAACTTACACCTGGTTGTACAGGTTATGATGAATATTGCAGATATCAGCATCTACCTTGAAGAAATCATAGATTTCCCAGTGTTGAAGTGCTTTATCTTCTAAATGGAATACAAGTTTTTTGATAGCAGAGACTATTTCATTTTTGCCTTTTTTTTCACCAGTATATAAAAATGTACTTTAAATAGTGTGAGCCCTTAAATTTTGATTTGGAATTTATTTAAACTAATGCATAGCAACTATTTATGAGAATATCTATTATTGTGCTAATCAAGATACCATATAAAATATTATTGATATACCTTATTTGTTAGATTTTTCCTGGCTTATGGTCTTCTATTTTTAATTTTCCTTGGATTTCACTTGCTAGAATGAATGTCAGTGTGAGTTAGGATATGTCCTAGGACCCATCTATCAAAGTATAGGCAAATTGTAATTTTGTACTGTTGCTACTAAAAAATTTAAGTGATCTATCAAAGATTTAGCATTATTTTGATTTTGAACATCTCTAAAATCATTTGCATGAACCACAGTCAGAATGGGACTGAAGAGATTTAGGAATTAGAGAAAAAAAGAACTTGTAAGTAATCTAGTCAGACCCTTCATTTTGCACATGCAGAAACAGGCAGAAAAAGAGGAAGTCATTTGACTAAGCCCATTAAGTAGCAGATTGAAGAATAAAAGCTAGGTCTTTTGAGTGTACATATAATGTAATCGTCCTTATACCAGAGTGATCTCATATGGTAGAAACAGTTTGTTTGCAAGGTAGTGTGCATTCTAAAAGTGTTTCTTTTGTGTGGGTGTGGGTGTTTCATTATATTATGAAACATTAGGAAATGCTGTGGTGAAAGGAGATCTAGCATTCCTGCCAAGAATAACAAAATTATTTATTCCCATTAAGATATGCAAGGAAGAAATGAGAGCTGGTTTATTTGTCTTTTGAACAAATAATACTTTTGTTCTGGTTAAAATACAGAATATCAGAATAATAAATACTATCTTAATGGTTCTTTCCCTGCTTTTGGTTGATATGCCTATTCAAGATAGCTCAGAGAAGAATAAGTCTGTGCAAGAGCCCATTATTTCTTATGTGGGTTTGCTCTAACTCAAGCCATTATTCCCTGGGAGATTATTTGAAAATGAAATATCTGAGAGTGACCAGTGTTTGTTGAACACCAGGCTTTCTTTCTTTCTCTCACACACAAAATTCTTCCTCCTCCTTGCCCCTTACCACCCTGAACAAATATAATAAAAATGCAACTAAATTATATTTGCATCTGACTTTGGAAAATTGAGTATAATGTGGTTGTCATAGAGGAACAGATCAATGACCTGGAAAAAATCATAAGGAAAAGATACTACAATCCTATTATTTCATAGAAGAGGAAACTAAGGTGAAGTATATTGGGTAAGGCCACAAAAAGTTGTCACTGTCAAAGATGGAAAGTTTCTATTATTATTGAATTATGTCACCAGCTGGAAAGATTCTGAGAGTGTGAATAACAATATGGATACTTACTCAAAAGCATTGTGGAAATATCTTTGACTTTGATATATCATCATACATTGCCATAATGACATGTGTCATTCCCCGTGTCTTAAATTTTTGTAATTCAGTAATATTGCACCCTTTGCCCATGATGATCTGGAAACATTGGTTTATGATATTTATTTTCATTATAATAGGAATGTTAAATATTTTGGAGACCATTTATTTTCCTCAACATTATGTTTTTTAGTAACATGTCTTTGATGTTTCCCAATAGTTTCTTTATAACCATAAATCATACTTGAGAAAATCATCCTTTAGTTGAAAGTTTTTTTCTTCTCAATTTTATGACTCAGCATGTTTCAATGTTTTTATGTCTACTTCTGATATGTTATCTTCAATTCTCTCTGCATTCTAACATAATTGATCATATACCCTAAGAGGAATATAATTCAATGCTTCATTGATTTATTTGTTTGACTACTGCTTATGTGAGGTAGTGAGGACAAATTACCTCTTCCTTCACCCAATTTGCCTACTTATCATAACTTTCCTTATAACTTAGTTGATTCTCAACCTATGACAGGTAGTAGACCATAGAACCTCAAAATGAGAAAGGACATCAGAAGTCATCTCTTCCCACAGAAAACTGAGCTGGTATTCCTTCTGCAACATCACTGAGAAGTTAATTTCTGCTTAAAATAAATGGCTTTCCCAAAATCACATTGCTAATAAGTGTCTAATACAGTATTTGAACTCAGGTCTTCTTGACTCCAAGTTCAATATTCTAATTAGCACTCTACCTAGACACTAATATTCATTATTACTATCCTACATGAAAATCCTTGAAGTCATCATGTCTATTCTTTTAGTCTTTTCAAGATTAAGCACTCCCAAAATCTTGTAAAGCATAATTTTTCCTGTTTTTTTAAATATGTATATATACTTTTTCTGTATCCTAGCATGTAGTCTATGTTACCTAGCAAGTACCATCTGGTGTGAGAAATATACATGCTTTTTAATGTTCCCATTCAAATTATACCACAAATCTTTTAGCTGTAAAATCTCCATCATGTTGTTTAGTTCTATGTATTCCATTTTTGCTTATCTTCAATTGATCACATATGGCTTTCACTTCCAGCTGTTCATATATAATTAGGTAAGGCAATTAGGTAAGGCAACTATCACTTGATATTCAGTGTAGCTTACTGTTGTTGGCCAGCCTATTTCCTACTACTTTCTGAAAAATTGATTAGCTTGAAAAGTTTTTGCTTATAACATTTGATTTTAACTAAAGGCACAATAAGCAAACAAAACAAACAAGCAAACCAAGCCCTTTCTCCAGATAGAAAAACAAACTTTTTCCTTAAGACCAGAAGAAAAAAACTGTTATAATTTTATTTTTTTAATTTTTTAATTTTTTTTATTTTTATGATATATTTTTTATAATATTATCCCTTGTATTCATTTTTCCAAATTATCCTCTACTCCTTCCCCCCAATGACAGGCAATCCCATACATTTTACATGTGTTACAATATAACCTAGATACAATACATGTCTGTAAATACCATTTTCTTGTTGCACAATAAGCATTAGATTCCGAAGGTACATGTAACCTGGGCAGACAGATATTAGTGCTAACAATTTACATTCACTTCCCAGTGTTCCTTCTCTGGATGTAGTTGTTTCTGTCCATCATTGATCAACTGAAAGTGAGTTGGATCTTCTTTATATTGAAGATTTCCACTTCCATCAGAATATATCCTCATACAGTATTGTTGTTGAAGTGTATAGTGATCTTCTGGTTCTGCTCATTGCACTCAGCATCAGTTGATGTAAGTCTCTCCAAGCCTCTCTGTATTCCTCATGCTGGTCATTTCTTACACAGCAATAATATTCCATAACCTTCATATACCATAATTTACCCAACCATTCTCCAACTGATGGACATCCATTCAACTTCCAGTTTCTAGCTACAACAAAAAGAGCTGCCACAAACATTTTGGCACATACAGGTCCCTTTCTGCTCTTTAGTATTTCTTTGGGATATAAGCCCAATAGCAGCAATGCTGGTTCAAAGGGTATGCACAGTTTGATAACTTTTTGGGCATAGTTCCAAATTGCTCTCCAGAATGGTTGGATTCTTTCACAACTTCACCAACAATGTATTAGTGTCTCAGTTTTCCCACATCCCCTCCAACATTCATAATTATTTGTTCTTGTCATCTGAGCCAATCTGACAGGTATGTAATGGTATCTCAGAGTTATCTTAATTTGCATTTCTCTGATCAGTAGAGATTTAGAACACTTTTTCATAGGAGTGGATATAATTTCAATTTCATCATCTGAGAATTGTCTGTTCATATCTTTGCCAATTTATCAAGTGGAGAATGGTTTGATTTCTTATAAATTAGGGTCAGTTCTTTATATATTTTGGAAATGAGACCTTTATCAGAACCTTTAACTTTAAAAATATTTTCCCAATCTGTTACTCTCCTTATAATCTTTTTGCATTAGTATTGTTTGTACAGAAACTTTTTAGTTTGATGTAATCAAAATCTTCTATTTTGTGATCAATAATGATCTCTAGCTCTCCTCTGGTCATAAATTCCTTCCTCCTCCACAGGTCTGAGAGGTAGACTATCCTCTGTTCCTCTAATCTATTTATTATCTCACTCTTTATGCCTAAATCATGGACCCATTTTGATCTTATCTTGGTATATGGTGTTAAGTGTGGATCCATATCTAATTTCTGCCATGTTAATTTCCAGTTTTCCCAACAAAAAACTATTATAATTTTACAAAGTAAATTGATAAAAAAATATTCTCTGAATGACTGAAGAGTGCTGCTGGGAAATCACCAAGTCAAGTCTCCTCTCAAATTGCTTCACTTGAGTGACTCCATGGTTCAAAGCTCTTCTTTCTGTGATAAACCAAAGACTTGACATAGTTGCTTTGTAAGTTCATGATCATCGAAAGGGCTTTAAAGCAGGATAAACCTCATCATCCTGGAAATAAATGAGGGGGAGATTTCTGAAGAATGTGAACTATTTATTTTGCTTTTACTTGTTTTAGGAGTAATTGCTAAAGCTTATAGAAAATCAATCTTCATTAAGGGATAGAACATAAATGTAGTGAGTTATAGAACTGAAACAAGGCCTTAACAATAAAGTTGGCATGTGCATTATAATGACAGCTTCTGAATAGGTCTCAAAAATGGTGGGGTTTGCTTCTAATTTAATTATGATAAAAAATTTTATTTGCAAATTGGGACTCCAGCCAGCTGGAAATTTAAACTGAGGCACTGCTAACTACTTCATGCCTCTTTATTTCCCATTCCTGAGTCATACTCTGAAGCAGTGACACTTGAAGGATTAAGACTGCATGAAAGATTGCATTAATCTCTGGCCCACAGAAAAATTTTATGAAGGGTTTTAAACATCTTGAGAAAAGGCTGAGACGCAGAACAAGTTTCTGTGATCTGTGTAGTGTCTTAGTTTCCCTGCCCAATGCTCAGTATTTCTGTTTTACTGACCCTTTGGCAATCATAACTTCTTGTTTTTGCTTGTCCATCATTCTCAAAGAGGACCATGTAATCAGGGAAGTGATTCCAGGACATGCAAGTGAACTGGATTTAAGTGAGGGAAGATTGTGCAAGGTCACATGCCTCACTTTCCTCTCCAGAACCATCAGGGTCCAGTGAGCAAGATATAGAATAAGACAACTGAAAATGAAGTAAATCTACCAGAATTTTGCCTGAAGCTGCAAAATTTAGGAGATGCTGAGAGCATTTCCATTCTTCAAAAGAAAAAGAAAATGAATAGATAGATAGATAGATAGATAGATAGATAGATAGATAGATAGATAAAGTTAGTACCCGGATAGCAGGAATAATTACTTAAAATAGGAAGCTACCAGATGGCATAGTGTTGTTCCTCCAAGCATCCAATCTCTGGACATGAATGAAGTGAACTGTGAAAGCTGTCTTACAAGATGGAGACAGTATTCCAAGGAGTGGGTGAATGTGAACTATGCCCCAGGGCCAGGTTTCTTTCTCCAGAAATTACATGGTTTACAAGGAATAGTACCTTTTCTTCCTGAGACTTTAGGCAGCCTTCGAACTTCCAGGACATTTCCCTGCTTCCAAGGACAAATAGCCCAATGAGGAGAGACTCAAGACAAAATGGAAGTCAGTAAATTAGTAAATTCCGTGGCAAATCACAAGTGGAAGAATTGGGTATGGCATCAGTCAGGCAACTTTCCTACACAGAACTCCAAAAGGGTGTGAGACCCTTGAGTTGACAGACTCTGGAGGGATGCTCCAGACTCAAGAGGGGTGCTATGGACTCTAGAGGGGTGTTCTGGACAGGATAGGCCTTTTGGGTGACTGGGGCTTTTCAGGGGACATGGCTGAGAGATTCACCTATGAGACCCTTGAATCCACTCTTGAGTCAAGAGACTCTAGAGGAATGCTATGGACTCTGGAGGGATATTCTGGACAGGATAGGTCTTTTGGAACACCCTTGAGTCGACAGACTCTGGAGGGGTGCTACAGATTATGGAGGGGTGTTCTAAAAAGTTTCCTCAAATATTCAATATGGAAGGGCTCAGCCAAAAGTCTGTCACTTCCTGAAAAATGATTAGTCTATATGGGAGGATGCTCCCAGGGCTAATTGAATATGTCCAAAACTATATGTAAAATAAATTTCTGTGTGTCTGTATGATTTCTGTGTGTGTGTGCTTTACATTCTGTATTCTGTGTTAAAAGGTGAGTGAGAATTAAAGTCAGCCTCTGTTGCTGATTTGGAAAAGAACTGGCTGAGTTGAGAAGATAAGATCTTTAACTGAATATAGAAAGGTTAGTGAAAAAGCTTAAGTATGTATGAATGAGAAGAGCATAGACTGAAAGGGATTAGAAAGTTTGAGAACTTTTAGGAAAAATAAATGGAACAGCAATGTGCTACCACTTAAAAAAATATTAATGAAATGAAAAATTACATTTCTGTAAACCCAGAACTGGCCAATTTGAGGCTGCAGTTTGTAGAAATAATTGTTATAGAACTCTAAAATAATAATATTAATAATAATAATAATAATAATGATAATAATAATAAAGTGAAGTAAAACAAAAAAAAATTAGCAGATTCTGGGATTTTTAGAATAAGTTTTAAATTACTTGGCCCTATCAGCTAAATTGAGTTGGTCTATTGTATTTTTAAGTAAGCCTAATTTATGTGACTAAAAGCCTTCAGAGGGAGCAGGTCCAAGGGAAAAAAAACAAACTTCTCCCTCTCGGTTTTCCAGCTTTTCAGGTTTATGGACTCTATCTTGAATAGGGAGGTGTACCTGGATGACCTTAATTGTTCTGGAATTTGCACTGATGCCCCAACATATTTAATACGGACCCTCTCTCCAGCTCTCCAGCATTTTTGGCATAGAGAGTGATACAGCCACTGGGCCACAGACCAATAGCCAGACACCTAGGTCCAAATTTCTCAGATCTTCTTCCCCTTGGGTCTTAGAGTCTGTCAATATCTTAAAGTCGTGTGGTCAGATTTGAAGTTTTCTGCTACCTTAAAGTTTTGGGATTGTGTGTTTACACTAGAATTCTGAGTCTGAAATTGTGGAGGATAATTACTATTAACTCTAAAAGTGCAAACTTGTTTATTCTGGTATAAGAATTTAGAAATGTGTGCACTGATATTGCAGCATTGTTACTAGAAATTTATATCTGTATTTGATTTGATTTTAAGTTAACATTTTTGGTTCTCTAGGAATTTACCTAAAGAAATCACATTTATATCTCCTAATTAGATGAAATATATTTAAGCTACTATGTTGCTTGCTAACTTGTATATTGGTAATTTGCAAAATGTGTATGAGCTGTGCTTTAACATTTTGTCTGCCCAGCTAGACATGTGGCATAAATTTTATGAAATTTGATCCAAAGCTATTTAGAATATTAATCTTAAGATTTGTAAAAGCAAGGAATTTTGGTGTATAGGGGTGTATGTAATTGCAGAACAAATTGTATTTGAAAGATATGTAATATGTCTAAAAATAAATAAGAAATAACCTGGGACTCTCAGATGAGATTGGTTTATTTTATTTAGGAGAAAAAAGAGAAAGACCCTCTTTTGAAACAAAAGATAACTTTTTAAGGAATTATGTTTTGGCCATCTTCTCATTCCTTTTTAGGAAACAAAGATTGCTGACCCAGGCAACACCTTTGCAGTTTGCAGTTTGCAGGACAGTAAGCTTTTGCTAAGTCCTGGAAGAAGTAGGGGAAGGCCCTTACTAGACTTGACAGATGACTAAGAATGCAGTCTGAAAGCTGAAGAACACTAAGCTTACAGGACCCATAGAGGAACTTCAAGAATGAATGGTCTATTAAGGTCAATTCATATATAATCTCTAAAATTAATTTTGCAATTAAGAATGTTTTGATGGGAAATAGGAATGTTTGTGCCTAGAGAGATTTTTAACAATTTTTGTGTTGTACCTGTTACTTATACTTCAAAAAATAATAATAATGTTTAAAGGGATTCCTCAACTCTAATGTTTTATGTGAAATCAGGACATTCTATATTCTGTATGAGTTTTAATTGGTTGTGTCAGGTCATCTTAAAGTTGTACCCATTATTTAAAGGAACTCTGAGAATAATAGGTTTTGCCTTTGTCTCTTTGAACATGTTTCTTTTATGGACAATATGTAATTTAGGATTTTTCTATGTATTGTACATTTTAAAAGCAAAATGATTTGTGTAATGTTGAACTTAAAATCATCTATTTAGCTATTAAAGATAAGCTGTGAACCTTTTAAGATGAATTTCTTACTGTTATCAATGTAAGGTCATAGTCAATACCTTTTTCAGATATATGATCCTTGAGAGTTAGATTCACTTGAAGCCTTGATTAATGAGATTTGCTATTGGAGATTAAATGTCTTGGGAGGGTAGCTGATATTATTTACAGTTTTAAATTCAAGTAGGATTGTCTGATAAATCATCAAGCCAGTGATCCACCATCTAAAAAGACTATGCCACAAGCTACTCAGAAGAAATTGTTATAGGTTAGTATCTGGGAATGACTTAGAAGGATGATCTTGGCCCTTGCTTAAAGTAGGATCCTTCTGACTCATTTCCTAGTGGTGTTCTTTTGGAGAAGAATCCACCTGATAATTTCTGAGTATGGCTTAAGGTGGAATTGTTAAAATTAGGACAGTTCCCTGAACTGAAACTGATTTAAGTATGTTATTAAGGCTATTTAAGGATGCATTATCCTATATCCTGTATAGGCTTTTGGGCCAAAGCCTGAAGGACCTAATTTGAGGCTATCTTGTCCCTGTTTTTTTTTTTTTTTTTTCTGATGGCAAGTTTTTATAATCAATGCAAATGGTCAGTAGAAGCCCTGAGCACCATTCAAAAAGAATGTGGTCATTATATCCTAAAGTAAGTAGGGAGTATTGACATCATCATCCATCTATTGTTAGATGCATTTTGTTTGTCTATTTTAACATCTCTGTTGTTGCTGACTTTTGTGGTAGGTATCTTTATTTATGAAAGGTTACCTACTCCAATTATGGGGGACATAATTGCTTAGGAATTGGTCCTGCTACCTGAGCCCAAGAAGAAAACTACTATCAGGAAGGAGATGCCTGTGGAAGGCTATCCTCATAGCACTTGGTGGGGCCCTCTTATTTCCAATCTATATATTACAAGATGATTAAAATGAAGGGCAAGGAAGGGAGGAAATTGTATGTGTGACTTCATAGTTAATATACTCATAAGAAAAGACTATGTTTCCAGGAGACTATTGCCTTGGTAAAATGTGTATATGTGTGTGTGTGTGTGTGTGTGTGTGTGTGTGTGTGTGTGTGTGTGAAGACATCAGAATATTAGAACATATTCTGATTCAAACTTGGACCTCCCCTTTTAATGCCTCTTGGTGGTCTTGGTTTGAAGGAGTCTGTTGGAGACAGGCTCTATGGTTTCTCCAGATAGCCCTCAGTAGATTTATATTCCTCCTGTATGATGTAACTTATTACCAATGTGTTTCAGAAAACTCTGTGCAAAATCGTTAAGTAGAAGGTACAACATGAGATTGGCATGATTGATGGTGCTCAAGAGACAAGAGGATAGGTCAGACTCCAAAGATGAAGTTTATCAGGGAGTTGAAGAAATGTATAAATTTTGGTGTGAGAAGTTTTCAACTCATGAAAGAGAGGGGAAAATTGAATGAAGTGAATTGTGAAAGACGTCTCTCAAGATGGAGATAGTATCCTAAAGTCTGAGTGAATGTCAGTTGTGCCCCAGGGCCAGGTTTCATTCTCCAGAAATCATGTGGTTTACAAAGAGTGGGGCCTTTTCTTTGTGAGACTAAGTTAGGGCCACTATGGCAGTACAGTTCTTTTTGAAGGAATATTTGTATCCATTTTATCAATTAATAATGATAACAATCTTCCAAGATAAATAGAATGATTCTGATAATTTCCAATCGCTAAGTAAGGAAAATGAGATTTGGAGAAGTGAAATAAATTATTAAGTTATTTAGTTAACTTATAGCAGGCCTGGAAACTAGGAAATAATATAGATCAGTATATTAATTTTTTTTCTCTCTAAGGTGAATCTGGGAGAGTAAAAATCTACAGTAAATTCTCAGTTTTCCTTTGAGCTACAGTTTAATCCCTTGACCATTTGATTTTTAATTTAGATCCTGGAAAGAGACAACATATTCTAACAGGAGTCCTATATACTTCAGTGAAAAGATTACTAGATTGGGAGTTTGGGGGCATCTGCTACTGTATGACTTTGGTCAATCATTTCCCTGTACTTGGACTCTGTTATTCTTTTGTAAAATCAAAAGGTTGGATCAGATCACCTCATAGGTCCATTGCAGTTCTGAAACCCTGTGGTTCTGTGGGTTTCCCTCTTAATTATCAGATGAATGTGGTAGTGAATATCCAAGAATTAGGCTTTCAAAGAGTAAGGGAGAGAAAGGGTAGCTTCCAAAGTCATTTCTTTTGATGTTAATTTCTTTGATGTTAAAGACCAAAACAAGAAAGATGAGACCCGCTCTATTGTATCAACAAGCTGACTAATTAATCTGAGTAAACCAGGCTTGTTCCATTTAAGTCTTTCTTTAATAGAAACAATCCCCAAGTCCAATTTAAAACAATGAAGAGAATGTTATGGCCACCACTTATTTAATGAAAAAAACATATTTAACATAATAAAATCATATAAAATCAGTGAATCTACGTCAAAATTTCAAATATGAAGGAATAAAGGCACATAAAGGAGATGGACTTTCCTGCTATGACATTAGTTATAAGTAGAATTATTTCTATTCAAATAGCTGTCCTTTAATTTCAAAGCTAACATCCTTTCAAAGGCACCCAGGTGCCTGGATGTAGCAAGACCTTCTCAAAGTGGAACCCATAATCAGAGCTACTTAGAAAGTTTTATATGTCACTACAGTTATAAGGGTGAGAGCTGTTGTTAATGACCTACATTAATTAAGAACCTATAATACATCAAACATGACCTAGATAATGAACTTGAAAATGAGCCACTATCAGCATAGTGGGGGGAGTTAGAATTGGTGTATCAAAAAGGTTCCTTAACTACTCTTGGGCTATTTGTCTAGTTGGATTGTAGCATGGATAATCTGTGAGGCAATTCTTACAAGGAGATCCCAAAACCATTTCTGAGATATGGCACATATGCCCAACTAACAGCCTGTATTTTAAGCCTCTTTTTAAAATTCCAGGCAGAGAGTGCTTCAAATGGAAGAGCATATGACCCATTCCTATAGAAAATATGTAGCTATTACTGAAAAGTTATAATTATTCTTTTAAAAAGCATAGAGATTTATATTTTCCCAATCAATTCAAATCCATTAAGTCCTAGAAAGTAATTTGCAAATGACCATACAATACATTAGTGTCTCACATGACACCTCTTCAGTATAATGGAGATTTTTTTTCTGGATTGTGAAATGTGACAAGCATCCACCCTTTTACATTTAATTATTGCAACTGGGTAAAGTGATGCTGACTGCAGCAGCATTGAATGGTTTTACGAGGCAGCAAGAAAAATTCAGGAAGATGAGAAAAGGAATTAAATATATTTCTCCTGGGAGACTAACATGACCTAACTTTGGCACTGCCAGCATGTTATTAGAAGTAATTCCTTCAAAACTGGCCTTCATTTTCTCCACCATGACTTTCTCAATGCCCACCAGATCAAGAGGACCTGTCATTTTTCCAGTCTTCCATAAACTTGTTCCTCTCACTCTTCCCTTATTTATATTCTCTCTTCCTTTTCCCAAATATTTTTTTTCTTTTTTCCCCACCCAACTTAACAAAATTTTATCTATTTTCCAATTATATGTACAAATGTTTTTCAACATTCATTTTTGCAAGACTCTGAGCTCCAAATGTTTTTCTCTTTTTTCCCCTTCCCTTTGCCCTTCACCAAGATAGCAAGCAATCCTATATAGATTGTATGTGTATAATTATAATAACCATATCTCCACATTAGTCATGTTGGGGAAAAAAGACTCAGAACAAAAGGGGAAAACTATGAGAAAGGAAAAAATAACAGATAAAAGTTTTTTTAAAGCTATTATTTCAAAACATATGCATGGATAATTTTTCAACATAGATCCTTGCATAGCTTTGTGCTTCAGATTTTCTCTTCGTTCCCACCCCATCTTCCCTAGATGGCAAGAAATCTAATATATGTTATACATGTTAAAATATATGTTAACTCCAATATGTGTAAATATATTTATACAATTCTCTTGATGCATAAGAAAAATCAGATAAAAAAGGAAAGTAAATGAGTAAAAAAACAAAATACAAACAAACAACAATAAAGAGTGATATATCTGTTTCCTCTTCTATTAGCCTTCCTTTTCTTTTTCCCTTTCCCCTTCCTCTTTTCTATAAGGCGAGACAAGTTTCTCTGTGAAACCAAATATGTCTGATATTCTCTCTTTGAGCCAAATCTGATGAGAATATTAATCGCACAATGCTCATCCCTCTCTCCGTCTTTCCCTCAATTATAATATGTCTTCTATGCCTCTTCGTGAGATGTAAATTCCCTTATTTTACATTCTTTTTCCCTCTTTCTCCAGTATGATCCCCTTTCCACCTTTAGTTTCTTATTATCATAATAAAATCAAATTTTACTTGTACTTCTAAGTATACCCATAAAAGAAATACAGTTCTCAAGAGTTTTTTTCTTTTTACTTTTTTATAGTTTGATTGAATTCTGTTTAGAGATCAATTTTTTTGTTTAGTTCTGATTTTCTATTAGAAATAGGTCAATACCATCTATATTATGGAATGTCCATCTTCTTTCCTGAAAGATAATGCTCGTTTTAGCAGGATAGCTTATTATTAGCTGTAATCCAAGTTTCTTTGCCTGTTGGAATATCAGATTCCAAGCCTTTTGATCTTATAAGGTGGAAACTGCTAGGTCCTGAGTAATTCTAACTGGGGCTCCTTGGTATTTAAATATTTTTTTCTGATTATTTGCAATATCTTTTCCTTGATGCAATAATTTTGAAATTTAGCCACAATATTCCTTGGGGTTTTAATTATAGGATCTCTTTTAGGAGGTAATCAGTGAATTCTTTCAATGGTTATTTTACCTTCTGATTCTAAGACATCAGGGCAGTTTTCCTTTATGATTTCTTATAAGATAAGGACTAGATTTTTTTTTTTTAATAATGGCTTTCAGCAAGTCAAATAATCCTTAGATAGTCTCTCCTTGATCTATTTTCCAAGTTAGTTGTTTTTCCTAGTAGGTATTTCATATTTTCTTCTATTTTTTTTCATTTTTTGTTTTTGTTTGATTCTTAAAGTCTTATTGAGTCATTCGCTTCTGTTTGTTCAGTTGTAATTTTTGGCATATTATTTTCTTTAGTTACCTTTTTTTAGCTCCTTTTGTATTTGGTCAATTGAATTGTTTTATTCATTGCACTTTTTTTTCATTTAACAAATATTGTTTTTAAAAAAATTGTTTTTCATATCTCTTTTGTAAGGCATTATATGCTTTTTCCATTTCATCAAATCTCTTTTGTAGAGAGTTATATGTTTTTACTATCCCTTCTTGTAAAGCTCTCATTTCCTTTCCCCATTTTTCTTCTAATTCTCTTTTAAGATCTTTTATGTGGGGCAGCCAGGTGGTGCAGTGGATAGAGCACCAGCCCTGAAGTCAGGATGACCCAAGTTCAAATCTGGTCTCAGACACTTAACATTTCCTGGCTGTGTGATCCTGGGCAAGTCACTTAACCCCAATTGCCTAAAAAAAAAAAAGATCCTTTATGTAATCTTCCAAGAAAGCCTTGTGAAATGGGGACCAGCTTATATCTCCCTTTCAGGCTTCATCTGCAGTGGATTTGCCTTTAGGAGTTTCAGTATTTGAGGTCTGTTTTTCTCTCTCCATAAAAGTTGTCTGTGGTTAGAGGGTTTTTTTTTCTTTTTGGCCTTTTATTCATTTTAAAGGCTTTTTGTATGCTCTTAACTAACAGAAGTGACAGCTGCTTTAGTTTGCCCTGAGGCAGTTGTACTGATTGACTTCCAGAACTGGGTAATTGTGGCTAAGTCCCATGTTCTTTTGGGACTCAGTGCTTTACAATTTGCCTTTTGTATAATATCTGCCAAACTACCTGCTTACAGCCAGGACAGAGTAGCCTAAGAGGCTCACAGAAGATTCTCAGGTGTATGAATGCTGCAATGCTTTGACTCTGCACCCCCAGCTCCTTATCCTGGGCTCCTTACCCCTATGCTACAGTCTGGGCTCAGCAGACTGTTCCCCTGCCCATTTTAAACAGACCTGTTCTGAAGTTCTTCCAAGGTGTCTTCTTCTGGGAATGTGTTGTACCAAAAATATTTATGGGTTTTTTGACTCTAAAACCAGTTTACAGGCTTAATCTACTGTTGTTTTGGGAGAAGGTCAGAGTAGATCATAGAAAGTTGTGTCTGCTCTCCACCATCTTGACTCTGTCCCCAGATAAAAGTAAATTAATATATTTTGATATGGATTCAAACTCAATAACTCTTTCTCTGGATTTAGATGGCATTTTCTTCAAGAATCCTTTGGAATCATCTTACATTTTTGCACTGCTGAAAAGAGCTCAGTCTATTTTAGTGGAAAATCATGCAATGTTATTATTAATAAAATAAAATAACATGTACAATGTTCTGGTTCTGCTTACTTTACTTAGCAACAGCCTGTGTAAGTCTTTTTTGGGTATTTCTAAAATTCATCTGTTCATTATTTCTAACAGAATAATACAATTCTATTACATTCATATTCCACAACTCATTCAGCCATTCCCCAACTGATGGACATACGCTCAGTTTCCAATTCTCTTGCCACCAAAAAAGAGAGCTGCTATAAATATTTTTTTGTAATGGAGATCCTTTTTCCTTTTTTATTCTTTCTCAGACACAGATCTGGTAGCAGTATTGCTGGATCAAAGGGTATGCACAGTTTTATAGCCCTTTGGACCTAATTCCAAATTGCTCTGCAGAATGATTCACCACTTCACCAATGATGTATTACTGTTCCATTTTTCCCACAAGTTCTTCAAAAATTATCATTTTCCTTTTCTGTAATATTAGGTGATCTGACAGGCATGAAGGGGCACCTCAGAGTTGTTTTAATATAAGCTAGAGTATTTAGAGACATTGCATTTCTCCATTCAGTAGTGCTTTAAATCATTTTTTTAAAATTAGAATTTAAATCATTTAAAATAATCATTAATAGATTAAATTTTGTTATCTGAACATTACCTCCATAAACCCTTTGACCATTTCCCAATTGGGGAATTACTTGTAGTCTTATACAATTTAATTCCTTCATACATATCTTTGAGAAATGAGGTCTTTTTTTAGAAAACCACCTGGAAAGAAATATTTCCAAGATTTTTACTTTCTTTTTAATTTTAGTTGCATTGGTTTTGTTTGTTCAAAAGTTATTTTTAATTCCATGTAATTAAAATTCTCCATTTTATGGGTCATTATATTCTCTATATCTTATTTGGTTATAAATTCTTCCTCTCTTCATAGCTCTGGCAGGTAAACTATTCCTTATTCTTCTAATTTCCTTATGGTATTCCATATTATATCTAAATTATATATCTATTTTAACCTTATTTTGATATAGGGAAAATCTTCTTAAATTGTGGGTTATGACCCCATATGGGGTCATGTAACTGAATATGGGATATACCAAATTATTAAATGTTTGATTAATATAGGTATTTTATATAATCTGGCTTGCATAGAAATTTCTTGGGGAAAAGGGGATTTTGAGGGGGAAAAATAAGAAGTCATGGTATAGGATATGAGGTGTTGATCTGTATCTAATGTTTGTCATATTATTTTCATGTATTCTTGGCAGTTTTTATCAAAAACTTATTCTTATTCCAGAAGCTAAAATCTTTGGCTTTACCAAACAGCAGTTAACTATAGTCATTTTCTACTGTGTCTTATGTACCCATACTATTTTACCGTTTAGTTTTTTATCCAGTACCAAATAGCACTGATGTTTTCCACTTTGTAATATAGTTTTGGGTCTTATGCACCTAGTAAACTTTCCCTTGGATTAGTAACATTTCATTTTCTGGCACAATCATCCATTGTAACCCCATTGCCAAACAAAATTAAATTCAGTAAATCTTGATTGCTTCTAATGCCCCCATGATAGAACATACACTTTTGGCTTAAAAAATTCTGATTGTTCAATTAAAGTCCTGACAAAAATGTCCCCAACATTATTATGTATCACTTTGTCAATTAGCATTTATTAAGCACTATGTCCCAGACACTGTGCTTTTTTACAGAGGAAATAGAGAGAAGCAAAAACAGCCTTTGTCCTTAATGAGCTCAGGTTCTACAATTCCCATTTCCTTTTTAAATCCCTTTTATCTGTCTTCTCTACTGCTCTGCCCTTTCCTATTCTGTATCCTCCACTGTAACTTTTCTTTCCAAAGTCACTAATTATCTTCTTCTACATAAAACACGATCATTTTCTAAAGTTTCATCCTACAAAGATGCAGCTGGTTGGTGCAGTGTTGGGCCTAGGGACAAGAAAGTATCTGTTCAAATGAGGTCTTAGTCACTTTCTAGTTGTGTGATCCCTAGTCAAGTCCCTTAAGAGACTAGTCAAGTTCCTTAAGGTCTTTCTGCCTTAGTTTGTTCAATTTTAAAATGAAAATAGATTCCCAGAAATATTGGAAAGATAAGATAAGATTTTTTTAAGTATTTAGCACACCAACAGACAGATGCCTAAACAATTTTTGTTTCCCTTCTTACTTGCTTTCTTTGTGCTATCTAACATGTGACAATTATTTAAATATTTTTTCCTTTCTTATTTTTCAACATTGTATTATGCTGTTCTTCCCCTTCTCTGTATGCTTCTTTATCTTCTTTTTTTCATTTCTTCCTCCCAGTCTTTAACTTTATTCTCTTAGATTGTATTCTCTCCCCTGCTCCCTCTATCTTTCCTCTATAACTTTATTACATTCACTCTCATAAAGATCTCATACACATACATGGTTTCTTTTTTTTTCTTTGCCTTTTCAGTTTCTGCTACTTTTTTATTGATCACAACTCTCCTTTTTCTCTCACAAGCTCTAGGATTAGAGCTCTAACTCTGAAATCATCATGTGAAAATTATGTACTCACTTCAAACTCAATATATTCAGAGTAGAATTCATTTTTCGTTCAGGACCATGCCTAGGTTAAGGGACAGATAAATTCTCTGAGAGCCTCCATACCTGTGAATCATAATATCTGAAGGAGTTGCAAAGCAGTCTTTACTGACACAAGTGTAGCTTGTTGCCTTGGAATGGAATAAATTGGATGCAGAGGGAAGAGGAGAGAGGTCAGATAACACAACTATCTCTCAGTGAGGAGGTCAGAGAACAGCAACTGCTTCTCAATATCCTTGTATCATCATCATCCTCTCACATGAAGAGATCCATTCTACAGATCTGAGTTAGACCTACACTAGCCACTGATAGGTGGCTTCTGTATCACAACATTTTTCCCCTAAATTAAAGTTCCAATGCCCTTCAATTTCCACTGTCCTCTCCAGGATTCTAACTCCCAAATTATATACCTTCTGTGCTCATGTTGAAACATATATCAAATTATATTGATTCTTACTTTAAATTGCTATTTTGGATTCACACCTGCCTCAACATTTCAATGTTCCTTACTCGATTACAGGATCTCATCTTACATAACTAGGTTGCTAACTTCCTAATTACAAGCCATTATGTACATAGCTGTCAGCCTAATTCTCCAATTTTTTTCAGTAAATTTTCTTAATGTTTTGTCATGTCGGATTCTTCATGTCCTCAGAGACCATGGTATTAAGGGTTTTCTTGGAAAAAATTCAGGAGTAGTTTGCCATTTCCTTCTTCAGTGGATTAAGGCAAACAAACGGTGGTTCAGTAACATTCCAAAGGTCATACAACTAGTGAGTATCTTGGCAGTTTTTGAACTCAAATCTTTTGGACTGCAGTACCAGCGTTTTATCCAGAGAGCTACCTAGTTGCCTCTTTTTGCTATCCCTACTCCACTCAGAAATCTATAATGGTTCCCTATGCCTTGATATATCAAATACAGATATATATCTGCATTAATAGATAGCAATACATATATCAAAGACAACTGACTTTTAAGGTCTTTATATGTAGATTTTACTAATTTTCTATGAAATATGTCATCTCTTTTTTCTAAACAGGCTATTTTGTTTTACTCCTTTCCTTGTAGGCCAATTTACTTATTGATTCTGACTATAGCAAAAGGCAATATTATATAATTGAAAGATTTCTGTATCTAGTGTCAAAGTGTTCAAATTATGACTCAAATGCATATTAACTGCATTATCTGGGACAACATTTAATTATTCCACATCTTATTTTTTCCGTCATAAAATGAAGATATTTAACTAAATGAACTAAATTCCCTAGAGTTATTTTTCCATCTTTAAGTTGATAATCTATGATCAAGACATTATTATAGACTGGCCAATGTTACTTTTTAAATTATTAAAATATTAATCTTTCATAAGATTTGCTTTAAGAGCTGCTTTCTTGGGGCAGCTAGGTGGTGCAGTGGATAGAGCACCATCCATGAAGTCAGGAGGACCTGAGTTCAAATCAAGTCACTTAACCTCAATTGTCTGAGCAAAAAAGAGAGAGAGAGAGAGAGAGAGAGAGAGAGAGAGAGAGAGAGAGAGAGAGAGAGAGAGAGAGAGAATTGCTTTCTTCATGAAACTTTCCCTGCCCATTTTCTTTGTCCCTCTTTATTCAACTCCATCTATCCAAGACAACAGTCTAGTGGAAATTATACTACTTTTAGTCTCCAAAACTGGGTTAAAGTGTTGGTTCTGCTAATTATGATCTGTGTGACTTGGGAAAAAGAATTTCCCTTAAGTGGAATTCAGTGTTTTCAAATGAAATATTAGAAGTTTGCAGGGTTCTCTGGAGTGTTTGAAAGGACTAGCACCTCTTGAGTGAGAGCTTACCAAATGCTTTTTAGGGATTTCTCCTTCACCTTAATGTCCACCTGATTAACCCAACTCTAAACTATAGTTCCATGAAACTGTAGCACATGTAGAGCCCATACACAGTGAGCCATCTCAATAAATAAGCTAAATCAGATTAAGGGTAACTGATTGGCTTCAAACCTTTCAATGACTTATGGGAATGAATATCCCAAGCATGTGAAGATTTTCTCCAGTGGAATGGGTGAATGAAAACATTTTGTTTCAATGTCTATAAAAGCATGTGAAGCAACTATTGACAATCCTTTTGACTTTTTTTCCTGCCACTGAGCTTAGATGTCTTAGGAAGATAGAATGAGACTGCCAACTTTGTGAAATCTATTAGACATCAACTGTGATATTATTAGCTCTCTTTGAAATCAAAATATAAACAACGGGATTTTGGAGGTCATCTTCAAGTTTCCTTTTTACTCAAAATCCTACACTTCTCACTAAGAATTCCAGAAGACACATTTCTTTGCCAGAAAAAAAAGTGATAATAACTGACATTTAGATAGTGATTCCCATATGGAAGGCACTGTGCAAAGTACTTTACAATTATTCTTTGGATCCTTAAAAGAATCTGGAGCTAGATCACATTATCTTTATTCTCTATGTGAGGAAACTGAAGCAGACAGAGCTTAAATGGCTTGAGCAGGATCATATAGCTAGTAAGTAACTGAGGCTGGATCAGAATTCATGTCTTCTTGATTTCAGGCCCAGTACTCTAATGACTGTATATTATTAGGATACTTGTAATAGAAAAAAATGATTAATTTTATTAAATGTATATGGGTCAATGGTATAGGATGACTATGTTAAAAAATGAGTCTATAACTATTATTTCCTGTAATGTAACAACAGCAATTTGGGAAGTAGGAATCTCAGAGGCACAATTAAAAGTGTGGGAGTAGAATATAAAATAAGATATGACAAAGTAGAAAATTACATGGAAAAAAATTAAATATATCTTTAGCTTAACTTGAGGGATATTATTCCTTGAAACTTTTGGGGATATAATGATTCCCCTGACTAATGTGAGTTATCATAAAGTTGATCCTGTGCCAAGTTCCCCTGATGATGTAGAGCCAGATCTTTAAAGTGTTCATCTGTTATAGAAAAGATGAGTCAATAGAGTGAGATGTTCTGGAGAAGAGAAGAAATATTCCATCTGATAGCTCACTATTTGCCCTATTCACCAAGTGGAGGATCATCTAAATATTTAATTTACCTTCCCTTTTTCATATCTTCTTTATGCATAGTTACTGACATTTTTTCCTCCCTCATTACTCTGTGCAATCCATGAAAACAAGGATCTTTTTGCCTTTCTTTGAATCCCAGTATATTGTATAGTTTACACTAGTTGACTTGGCTTGTCTTGCTAGTTATAGTCTCCCTACTTAATTTTTTTTGGTCTTCCTAAATACTCCTTAATTTTTACATCCTTTTCAATTGTCCTGAACCCAGGTTACTATAAAACTCAGAAATATAGTAATAATAATAATAATAATAATAATTATTATTATTATTATTATTATTATTATAAAGTAGCATAGCAAATTTATGAGGTAAAGGCTACCATTATTCCTATTTTAAAGTGGTAAAAATTAAGACAAAAATATTTTTTATTTTTTATTTAGAATTTTTTCCCACAGTATATATGCATGAGTACTTTTTATAATATTATCCCTTGTATTCATTTTTTTCCAAATTATCCCCCCTCCCTCTACTCCCTCCCCCCAATGACAGGCAATCCCATACATTTTACATATGTTACAATATAACCTACATACAATATATGTGTGTAAATACCATTTTCTTGTTGCACATTAAGTATTAGATTCCGAAGGTATAAATAACCTGGGTAGATAGACAGTAGTGCTAACAATTTACATTCACTTCCCAGTGTTCCTTCTCTGGGTGTAGTTATTTCTGTCCATCATTGATCAACTGGAAGTGAGTTGGATCTTCTTTATGTTGAAGATATCCACTTCCATCAGAATACAATACAATATTGAAGTGTACAGAGATCTTCTGGTTCTATTCATTTCACTCAACATCAGTTGATGTAAGTCTCTCCAAGCCTCTCTGTATTCCTCCTGCTGGTCATTTCTTACACAGCAATAATATTCCATAACCTTCATATACCATAATTTACCCAACCATTCTCCAATTGATGGACATCCATTCAACTTCCAGTTTCTAGCTACAACAAAAAGAGCTGCCACAAACATTTTGGCACATACAGGTCCCTTTCCGCTCTTTAGTATTTCTTTGGGATATAAGCCCAATAGCAGCAATGCTGGGTCAAAGGGTATGCACAGTTTGATAATTTTTTGGGCATAGTTCCAAATTGCTCTCCAGAATAGCTGGATTCTTTCACAACTCCACCAACAATGTATTAGTGTCCCAGATTTCCCACATCCCTTCCAACATTCATCATTATTTGTTCCTGTCATCTTAGCCAATCTGACAGGTGTGTAGTGGTATCTCAGAGTTGTCTTAATTTGCATTTCTCTGATCAGTAGTGATTTGGAACACTTTCTTATGAGTGGATATAGTTTCAATTTCATCATCTGAGAAGACAAAAATAATTTAAATGTTTTATTTAGGATTACACACGTAACAAGGGTTTGAGTTCAGATTAGAATTTAGGATTCCTGATTCCAGGCCCAGCATTCTATTAATTGAGCTATCCAGTTGCATATTTGGAATAAAATATGTGCTAGTATAAATATCTGAGCCTGATAATCTTTTTCTTTTAAGTTTTTTTTGATAATCTTTTTCTTTAAGTTTTTTTTTTAATTTCTCTGAAATGTAGTCAAAATTTCCCTCCCAAAATTGAATTTGTGTCCGAATTCACTATTCTGCAAAGTTCTTAGTCATGTACATGACTTTATTTTTCTTTTCCCAACAAAAGTTCTCTTTTTCTGTTCTCTCCACTATAAATTTTTACTATAAAAATTTAAAGGAGAGAGAAAAAGAACTTAAATGTTTATTTTAACCTTTTTTATTTTCAACATTAAGGAACAGGTTTAACAAAGTTAAATTTCATTCTCATTTTCTAATACAGAGTTAGAATAAGATTCCAGGACTCCTGAAAATAACCCTATGATATTTCCAGAAGACTAGTATTAAAATTAATCCATCTATTGTTGACTCCTTGGGGATAACTTAGCATTTGCACTTTTATCATATACTCTTTCTTAAGATATGACAGTTTGACATATTCAAATACAAAATGTTCTTTGATTGAGATTGAAAGGACCTTGATTAAATCTTGACCATATCTGATTTTAAACATTCTTGACAATTGTTTCCTTATACTACAGGAGCTATAGAACTGTGCATACTCTTTGAACTAGCAAAACCATTACTAAATCTGTATGCCAGAGATCATTAAAAAAGGGAAAAGGACTCACATGTACAAAAATATTTAGAGCAGCTTTTTTTTTTGTGGGAGCAGAGAATTGGAAACTGAGGTGATGTCCATCAATTAGTGAGTGGGTAAAAAAGTTGTAGTATATGAATATAATAGAATAATATAGTGGTATAAGAAATAGTGATCAAAATGATTTCAGAAAAAAACTAGAAAGACTTATATGAACTGAAGCTGAGTTAATAGAACCAGGAGAAGAGAGTACAAAATAACAATAACATTGTGTGATGATAAACTGTGACAGACTTAGCTCTTCTCAGCAATCAAATGATCCAATACAAATCCAAATTATTCATGATAGAAAATGCTATCCATATCCAGAGAAAGAAATATGGATACTGTATCAAATTGAAGCATACTATTTCCATTTTTTTATGTTTTTGTCTTTCTTGTGGTTTTGCTTTCTATTTAGGTTCTTCTTTCATAGCATGACTAATGTGGAAATATGTTTAATGTGATTGCATATGTATAACCCATTTCAGAGTGTTTATCATCTTAGGGAGGGAAGGAGAAAAAAAATTGGAACTCAATCTTATAAAAGTGAATGTTGAAAATGATCTTTACATGTAATTGAAAAAAATGTTAAGTGGTAGAAAAATTTTAAAAAGTATTAACTTTGAAAAAAAAATAATGTGGGAAAAGAGATAATTGGTTCCTAAAATTTGACATGACATGCTTTTAACTTACCATGCTGCTAATCATTCCAGTTCAAATTTCAGTTCAATGCATAGGAGTGATCTCTGCTTATTAAGTATGATTTGCATAGAAATATACCTTTACACTGCTATGCAGAAATTCTGTTTCCTGTGATTTTCTGTACACACTGAGGGTCAATCAAAAGTATTATTTTGAGTTAACTGGATGGAAGAATTCAATCAAACAATGATATTTTTATCCTTATAAATTAAATCATTGGCTCAACTGTATAGTTATTTTAGCATTATTTGAAACCTACCTAAATCACTTTGATAGGGCACTTGCTATCTGCATTATAAAAAGTGACTAGACTGCTTCCCTACCTGTCTGTCAGCAAGGTAGAGATCCTGCCCCAATCTCTGTTTTAAGTTGGCTTCCTGTTCTCCTGCTCCCCTTTCTTTAATTTCTCTTCCTTTGAATTCCTATGAAGTTTGAATTCTTTCATGTTTAGCCCCCATTCATTTTCATGACCTAATCATCAAACATCAAAGGCAGCTATCATCAATTCTTGACTGAACTTGTGATGCTTCTTTTTTTCATAATGTTCTTTACTCCTCCTACATGCATAATTGCTACTGACTTCAATTGGAGTTATATGAGTGGGATAAGGTCACTTCTGATTATCATTTGGTCTCTCACTTTGTGTCATATACAGTTTTGCTGGGATAATTTTTGTTCCTAATATAGCAACAACAACAAAAAAAAATCCAACTGACTTTTTCTTTAAAAATCAATTAATTAGACACTTTCTGAATTTCCTCTGCACTGATTTCTTAAACTAACGCTTGGGTTTTACTTAGTAAAAAACTGTATTACTCTGTAAATCTGTATTAAATTTAGTCTTCAACCACTATTCCAAGTGGGTAAAATTGGGATTGGAGTAACTAGGTGATGTAGCAGCCTGAAGTAAGAAATTCTCATCTTCCTGAGTTCAACTCTGGCTTCAGATATTTTCTAGCTGTGTAATCTGAGCAAGTCACTTAACTCTGATTGCCTCCATTCTCCATCAGCAAAATTAACTGAAGAAGGAATTGGTTCCAGTATCTTTGCCAGGAAAACCCCGAAATGAGTCACCAAGAGTCAGGCACAATTGAACATATAGAATAAAATGTTCTATTCAAATATATCCTTAATGTTGTTATTTCTTGTAATATTCAGGCTAGCTTTCTGGAAGTGCTTGGGATGGGCCTTGTTCTCAGTAGGATAGACATCACAGAATGGTCAAGAATAGAGTCTAGATTCTTTATTCTGGCCCAGTCTTGATCTTAGTGCAGGAGGCATGAAAGCCACCAGGAGTATGGTCAAAGATAGAATGTGCCTTCCAGTCCTTCTTAGCTCTTATATACCCTATTACAATTATATCATTACAGCATACTGAGTATGTGTGAACTAGAGAATCATTAAATCACCATAATAAGTATATATGTAAACTAGAGAATGATCATTTCATCAGCTCCACTGAGTTAATACCTTGTTTCAAATATATTTTTTCAAGTATACTTCTCCAAAATTCTGCCCTTTACAATTTCTACACTTTAGTTTTGAGCTCTTAGGACAAGATTATGAGAATAATTTGCACCAGACACTTTCTCTGTCCAAATGAGGCTCTTTACTTAGGTGTTTTCTCTATCTTTGTTGCATAATTGACCCTATCTCTGCTCTCTTCTATCATAGAGAGAATTGCTACACACACACACACACACACACACACACACACACACACACACACACACACAATTTATCCAGGCAATATCTGAATAAAATCATTTCATTATACACACACACACACACACACCTCTCTCTCTTAATAAATTCTTCTTAAATTATTTTTAATTATTAATTCTTCTTGCCTAAGAATTTTTCCTTCCAAGGGAAATGGGAAATGTATTTAATTGATCTTTTATTAACTTTCTATTCCTTGAGGATACCTTTCTAAGTCATATTTAGAGAGAGAGAGTCAAATAGAAAAGAGAGAGAGAGAGAGAGAGAGAGCAATGAGCGCATCCTAGGCCCTTTCTAATATCAGCCAAAAAGCTTTTTATTTTAAATTGCTTTCAGATGGTACAATTGTACTCTAATAGACACCTTCTCTGAAACTCAGAAACTTAGAGAGCTCCATAGCCCAAAAGGTTAGGTGACTTGTCTTAGTTTTACAGATGTTTTACATTGTATAATAATGCCCATATGTACACATGTATTAACATATACATGCACATATATATGTAAAAATAAGCATGCATAATCAATATCCAGTTGCTATCAGCAATAAAAGGCAAAACACTTTTCTTCCTGGTTCTTAGATGGTAGAATAAAACAAACTAGAACACATAAAATATTTATTTGAGAAAGTGGGTAAGGTTTTTTTTTTTTTTTAAAGAGAAATATGATGGAATGGAAGGGGGAAAGGGTTTGTAACCTTTTAGAGAAAATTGCTTCCTTAAGTTTCCTAGAAGATTGACAGGTCTATACTTTTAAAAACAAAATTATGAAAATTGTCTCTATTTCTGAGAAATTAAAAACCTCTTGAGAAAGACTTCATTGTTATTTAAAATATAGCAGTGGATATTTGGCATTCTTTTTCCTTATAAACATATGATGATTATTTTTTAAAAATTAAACAATCCAATCTGTAGATTTCTTTATTCCCCCCACTTTGCCTCTGAAAAAACTATGCCAAAATCATTTGAAAATATTGAAAAGAAAATAATGGATGCTTTGAATATTCACTTCAATGAGGGGAAGGTAATTTTAGTCAGTTGATCTCTTCTATAGGAAGTTTGGGGATGGGAAGTGCCTTTTTTCCCATTAAGAACCTTGTAGAATGAATAGGAATCACATGACTGATCTTTTGAGTGGTTGGAGTCACTCTGAGGATTCTCTGATACCTTGTGAAGATGGTGTGACCTCAGCCCCCCATCAAGAGTACCAGAGCAAAGTTATGAGATGTTAAAGTAATTGGCAACAGCTGGAAAAAAATCATTCCATATATGTTTTTATGGAATTAGTCAGAAGTTAATGTTTTGTGCTGGGATAAAATGCAGAGGCCTAAAGCATGGCTTCTACTCTTGAGGTGTTCTTCTCAGTGAAGTTGAAGAAACAAAACTAATGTAAGGGTACAGCAGCATATAAGAAAAAACTAAAACTAAATACTTTTTGTCCAGACTCTGAATTCAGTGGTGTTCTAAGAAGAAGCATGTAACTGAGGGTGACATCATTAGATTGACTTCTTGAAGGATGAGATTCTAAATATGACTTCGAAAGGTGTCCTCAAGAAATAGGAAGTTAATAAAAGATCAAGTAAATGTATTTCCCATCTCCTTTCTATTGATAGTCCTTGGAAGGGAAAATTCTTAGGCAAGAAGAATTAATAATTCAAATCAATTTAAGAAGAATTTATTAAGCAATGACTATGTGTCAGGGACTATGCTAGTCCTTGCCTTCAAGAAGTTTTCATTGTAATAGGAAGAAAAAAATGAGTATGATCCAACTCTGTCACATCAGTGAATCTGTGCCCTCACATCATTGTTGATATTCTATCTGGTGATATCTATCATGTATCTTCTTATGTACTTTCTTTCTTGAACATAAATAACTTGTCCATATTTAAAGTTTGTCCATGTTATGTTCCTTAATAGTATTCTTTCATATTGTCACTTATGTGTTAATATTTTCTGGTTTGTTGGATAGAAAGAAAGTCCTGAAAGTCTGCAAGTTCGTTTAATGTCCGGTTTTTCTCATTCAGAATTATAGATTATTTTGTTGGATATGATTCTTTTGGTCACAAGCCTTGTTCCTTTTATTGTCAGTAGATTTGATTCCAGGAACTGTAGTCTTTTATGGTAGCTGCTGATAGGTCAAGTACAATTCTAGTAGTAGCTCCAGTGTATTTGAATTTTTTTTCTTGCATCTGACAAAAATTTCTCTTTGCTCTAGGGCTTTCAAATTTAGCAATCATATTCCTGTGTGTTTTCCATTCAGAATCTCTTTGAGGTACAGGATTTCTTTGAGGTAGCAATCAGTAGTTTGTTTTTTTTTCTATTTCTATTTTCCCCTCATATTCTAAAATTCCAGGACTATTTTCCTGGATTATTTTTTGCATTATAGTGTCAAGGTTCTCTTTTTGGTGAGAATATTCTGGCATTTCAATTATTCTTATATGTTCTCTTCTTGATCTGTTCTCTAGATCTGTCATTTTTCTTATGTTTCATATTCAGTTCTATTTTCTCATTCTTTATAATCTGTTTTGTTATTTCTTGATCTCTCATAACTGTCTTTTCCTTGCTCAATTCTAATTTTTTAATTTGAAATGCTATAGTTGATTAATTTTTTTCCATAAGCCTCTTGATTTTCTTGGATTTAAAAAAAATCCTCAATGCCACTCATTTGATTTTTGAATTTTTTTTATTCCTCTATAAATTATTTCTTGGTAGGAAGCATTTCACATTAATCGTTGGGGTAGAAGCTTTTTTTTTTTTTTTTTTTTTTTTTTTTTTTTTTACTAATCTACTGCTCTGAAGATGAACCCTGATCTTCCCTGTTTCCATAATAAGCATTCTTTCTCCCTTATTTTGGGGTGGGTGATGTTTCTTCACTCTGACCAGGAACCCCAAACAAAGAGCTCCACTCTTTTGCAAGAGCCCACAGCCAGCAGCATCCCTGCCGCATTGCCTCTGCACTCACCAGGTGCTGGTTCCTTATCACCCAGGGTCCGTTTCAGCAACAAACAGGCAAAGTTGCTTCCCAGACTCAAATAGTCTGGGAGATGAAACTCTCTCTGGTTCCTGCTGAGGCTCCAATCAAACTCAGTTAGTCTGAGGAGTCCCCTCTTGACCTTTCTGAGGAGCTAGCTTCAAGGTGTTTGCATTTCAGACAGATTAATCCCCATTTTGGGGCCTTTCTTCAGATCTTCTCTGTTTGTATCTGAAGAACCCTAATTTTGCCCCAAGTTTTCTTGATTTTTTTCCGACATCTATGTTGGCCTTGAGGTCCATAATTGTTCTATTTTTAGGGGAAACTGAGAAACCTTGAAATTTACCAACCTACTCTGCCATCTTCCCGGAATCTTCCACTTTATTTAGTTAAGCATATTCTAATTTAATTTTTATCTGGTTTCATAGGCTAATTTTGCAGCAGTAAAGAATTAGCTCAACATGTCTATTTAATGCTGCTTCTGTTCAATCGATGATCTTGAAATATGTTGCAGATTGTTTATGCCCACTATTATGCCTCTTCATTGTCCTCTCAGTGACTCTCAGCTCTAATTCTTCAAAGATTGTTACATTTCCTGACTCACAGATATACAGCCTCATCACTAGTAAACTAATGTTAAAAAAAAATAAACTAAACAAAACAGAAATAGCATCTACATAGATGAATATTATTCAAGCAAGGCAGCAATCACTACAAAGAGAGAAATGATCCAGATAAAGTGCTGAATAAGAAATTTAAAATTTCATATTAGAATTATAAGCTCACTCAAATCTAACAGGCCTGAGCTTCCAAATTATGGGAACTTGACCGTTTCATGAACTCTGTATATTTTTGACACTGGATACTAGGAACTAGCCATTCCTAGAGATGTTTATGCTCCAGAGAGGAGTGGCTTCCTCCCTGAGCATAGGCAATTAATAAAGAACTGTCAAGATGCAGACAATATGGAACGAGCCAACTAGTGAAGCCCTCCTGTACCTTGAACCTGCACAGATGTATGTGCAAAACCCATATATAATTTTCTGGCAAAAAGCCTTCTTTGTCTAAAGACATATAAAAAGTCAGCGTCCCATACTATGACAGAGCCTTGCCCGTGAAGGGACGCCTTGAGCGGGGAAATCTTTACACAACTCAAATTGAGAAGGCTGAAAAAGAGGGGCTCCCAGCCGTTTGATGATCTTGTGGGTTCCCTTGAGTTGGTGATGTATTCTCTTCCTCTATCTGCTATAATTGTCATATTGTTAATTGTTCTTATTTCTATTTGTTTTTTATGCAAATCTAAACTATCTATACCTTGTCTTATTTGATTAAAACTTTTTACTTTTTTTTTTTTTAATTGAGCTTGAGAGTGTCATTTATAGGAGCGAATCCGAATTTTTCTTTAAAATCACAATACAAGTGCCCTAAGAAAATTTGAGGATAGGACGAATCCTAGAATAAAAGGAATGTTTAAAATTATTTCTGCTGGAATTAGCATCCTATGAAGGGAGATAGTGGTGAAATGTTTTCAAAAAGAAAGTGAATAAAATGAAAGGTGGGGTAGGAGTGTCCTCATTGATTGAGTAAAACAAGGACCTGAAAAAGCCACTATTGCCAATCTTTACATAATTAAATTTTGGTTGTCTTGGTGGAGAAAAAGTGAATGTCATTCAATTGTCCAAGTGTTTTCAAACATCTTCTTAGCAAAATCTGCATAAACCACTGCTTAAAGAATAAATTACATTGCTCATTTTTCAATTAAATATCTATGTATACAAATACTTCTCTGATAATTAAATAATTTAAAAATTCAAGAAAAAAACAATTGAAGTCAGGAGATATAAAATGAGGGGATATAAAAGAATGGAGCTCAGTTCTTCAACCTCTAGATTGCTAAGAAATTAACTTTGCAAGTCTACATTTATCTTTAAGAGTATTTAGCCTCATTTTATCCTAAGAAATGCAGAAACATTTAAGATGTACATCCTGAAAGTAGACATCCAGCTGGACTCAGTGATATTAATATAGGCCTTCTCATCACTGTACCTCATGTCTTCCTAGAAATTGTATTGACTTGATTCAACCAAAAAAATGATGCTATTCCTTTAGTGCCTTTTCTATTGTATGGATATCAAATTTAAAAGGTAGGTTCTATAAAAATATTTTCCTAATCTCTTCAGATACTAGAGCCTCCTCTCCTCTTTCTCTAGATTTTGTATATAATTATTTAAAGATATACTTGCACCACAACCCTGATTTCTCAGATTCTATCCTTTAGGGCAGGGATTGTTTTCTTTTTTCTTTATATCCCTAGTGATTACTATAATGTCTTGGATATAGTATGTGCTTCTTGATTGATAGACTGGGTGTTAAATCATAATTTCTTGTTTTTGATACCTAAAGTATCAACTTTATTTTCTGATCATAATCTGATAAATTAAATTTTGTGAATTATCTTGCATAATTCTTGATCTGATATAATTCACAGAGAATAGGATCATATAATTATAGCTGATGAGGACATTTACAATGTGCTACAATTGTAATACTAATCTTAATAACGTATTACAATTGTAATACTAATCTTTATTTCCCTTTGAGGGAAACCCCCATCTTTAATTCTTTTGAGATTGGTATAGACAAATTTTTGTATATAAAGACACACAGAGAGACACACATGCATGTATATGTATGTATGTGTGTGTCCTTATCATGAAGATAGAACTAATTTTTGAAGACAGATTGCCAAATTATAACAGGTTTCTTTCACCCCTTAAATATGACTCTATATATCTATAGGCTTATTTAGGTAAGATTGAGCCCATAACATCTCCTGTAATATTTCTAAACCTCGTGCGCTTAATGGCTGTGTTTATGGTAAGACTTTGCTGGCTTATGAAGTTATTTTTGACTGATTTTTACTCATGTTGTACAGAAGAAGTTATTTATTTGAAAGAACAACAATGTAAGATTGAAAGATTTATTCATAACAAACAAACAAACATTCCTGGAGTATGTGTTGAAGGTGGGGGAGGAAGAGGTTTTTCTGTGGACTTCTCATTCACTCATGATACTTTACTAAAGCCAAAAGAACCAGTTAATTCAAATGTATCTATATAAACACTTCAACCAACTAGTCTAGGTGTAAACTTAACTAAGAAAAGAGACTGATAATTTCTTATTCTTTAACTAGTTGTTCTGCTATTTTGTAGAAATCACCACAAGGAGAAAGATAACCTTTGGAATTTTCAAATACTGATTGTAGATGATAACCCTAAGAATTTAGATATATTTTGCTGGTGGTTTTTTAAACTGGTACTATTACTAGTGATACTACTGTGCAGTTGTATCATTTGACTAAAGGGCCATTAGTCCAATAATCTGATCAGTTCTATCAAGCATTTGATAATCAGCAGTTTAAAAATGAATACACAACGACTATTGGTTAAAATTCCTGTGTTTCCCACCACAGAAAATGAAAAAAATGTCATATGTATTAATGAAATGAGGGTGCTTTTACTTCAATTTTATTAAAGAAGAGGAAGAGATAAAACCTCTTTTAATATTGAATTGTGAATGAAATATTGTATAAAGGATGGTCAATATTTTTTGAACAGTAGTTCTAGTATAAGCAGGATGGGGAGAAATAAGAATTTATATATATGGCCTAATAGCCATCAGTGTAAAATGAGCAGAAGCAAAAAGGAAAACCACTCCATGAGATCACAGAGTTAGACACAAGTGAAGTGCCTGAAAAAAACTCATACATCAGGCACTGTGATAAACAATGTTTTTTAAACAAAAATGATCTTTTGATCCTTACAACAACCTTGCATGTGCTATTGTTTTCTTAGTTTTCAGTTGAAGTAATTAGAAGGTAAGGGGCTTGCCATGGTTATATACAAATAGTAAGTCTCTGAGTCTATATTTGAATTCAGATTGTCCTACCTCCAGGTTTAATACTCTCTCTACTAAGTCAACCATAGCTTCTGTCTCCGTGTGAGCAAAGGGATTTATGAACTGATCATTCTTCCTCCAATGTCCAATCAATTTTCCTGACCTTCATCCCATCATTGGCCTTATGGTACTGCAAAATAATCATCATTTCTTTTTTCTAAAGATAGCAGCCTGAAGAGTGCAAATGACATTAGGAGGGAGAGGATTTCAGCATCAGCCTCAGCAGTTATAAAATCTTTGAACTTGTTTAGCTTACTTCCCTTCTTAGAACCTAGGAAAAGTAGAAGCAATAGTTTTGTATTGTATCCTAACTCTTTCATAGCATTGTAAGATGGAAAGGAATGCATCTTCTTTATAATCCTTTATAAAGGTGAGCAATCATTCTTATTCATTCTAAGGAGGCATCAGGGCTCAGTGGAAAGAAGACTGGATATGGGATCAATGAACCTTCATTTAAATGTCAACTTTATTGATCATTCCCTGAACATGACTTTGAAAAAGTCATTTAATCATGTTGGACTTCATCTTTTTTTTAACCTAAAAAATGAGAGAATTTAACTAACTGAACTTTTACCTCTACATTTAAGAAATCTGTAAATATCTGGAAATATTTTTCAGCTTAAGAAACCAAATTGGGCTGTTAAATTAGTAAATAGACCTATGCATTACTTCAGCATATAATAGGTATTGTAAAGAAAGAATATGACAATAAAGCTTTAAATTAAGATAACATTTTATATTCATAAAAGTTCTTTAATACAATTAACTTAGCAAATTGAAGCATTTGTCAGGGCAACCATTAATATGCCCATTTTACCTGAGACTTTACAAAAACATGTATTTTCTAAATGTTAGGGGCTTGACTCAAACTTAAGGCTTCTGACACCCTACTGAGTGATCTTTCTACCATATTCAGTTCAGACTTTTATCAGTTGTGTCTCAGTCTTCATAATCACATTTGGGGTTTCTTCATGAAATGGTTTATCATTTCCTTCTCCAGTTCTTTTTACAGATGAGAAAATCGAGGCAACAGCGTTAAGTGACTTTCCCAGTGAAAGTATCTGAGGCCAGACTTGCATTCATGAAGATGACTCTTCCTGTGCCACCTCATTGCTCCATTCTATTATAGCACAATAATATTTCATTTTTAAACATCATTTAAAGTTTCTAAATCTGTTTTTTCATTAATAAAAGTCCTTGATTGCCAGAATATTTTTTTTAAATTTTTTTATATTTATTTTTTTTATTATATATATATATATATATATATTTTATAATATTATCCCTTGTATTCATTTTTCCAAATTACCCCCCCTCCCTCTATTCCCTCCCCCCGACGACAGGCAATCCCATACATTTTACATGTGTTACAATATAGTCTAAGTACAATACATGTGTGTGAATATCATTTTCTTGTTGCACAATAAACATTAGAATCCGAAGGTACATGCAACCTGGGCAGACAGATATTAGTGCTAACAATTTACATTCCCCTCCCAGTGTTTCTTCTCTGGGTGTATCTACCTCTGTCCATCATTGATCAACTGGAAGTGAGTTGGATCTTCTTTATGTTGAAGATTTCCACTTCCATCAGAATACATCCTCATACAGTATTGTTGTTGAAGTATACAGTGATCTTCTGGTTCTGCTCATTTCACTCAGCATCAGTTGATTTAAGTCTCTCCAACCCTCTCTGTATTCCTCCTGCTGGTCATTTCTTACTGAGCAATAATATTCCATAACTTTCATATACCACAATTTACCCAACCATTCTCCAACTGATGGACATCCATTCATCTTCCAGTTTCTAGCTACAACAAAAAGAGCTGCCACAAACATTTTGGCACATATATGTCTCTTTCCGCCCTTTAGTATTTCTTTGGGATATAATCCCAGTAGTAGCGCTGCTGGGTCAAAGGGTATGCACAGTTTGATAACTTTTTGGATTGCCAGAATATTTTAATGTGATTGGCTACTGTCTGATTTTGTGAGGACAATGAACTTGTGTACTTACAGAGAAAAGTTTCAAATGTTATACTTTCCTATTCATAAGTTAAATAACCTAAATATCCTTCTAACTTTTATTATATTTAAATACTTGTTTGAATATATTTATATTTATTTTATTTAATTTATTGTATTTGCAATTCTGTCCTCATAGCAGTTTACAATAGAGTAGTACATACACATATACACTCGTTTCTGGATTATGTAAAGAGAAAAATGAGATTATTATAAAAAGTCAACAAAACACAAAACCAGAATATAATGAGATTTCTACATGAATAAAACAGAGAATTTAAAATATTGCATTATAAAAATACTTCATACCATTTCTCCTGTGAAAACACTGTGTGAGTAGTGCAGTCTAAGGAAAAGCTTTAGAAAATTTATTTCAGCATTCTGAATCTTTAAGTCTTCTAGTGGACTTTATTGCATTGGTAATTATAGATATTAATTCAAAATGGTATTTATTTTCTACTTTGTTGTTCCATCACTTAGTTTTCTAAATAGTGATTTGAAGTCATACATATTTAAAGGAATTATATACATGAATGCTATTTTTGCAATATTATTCTATTTTGAAAATAGATCCCACTGGAATAAAATGATCATGTTTATATGGAAATAATAAAAGATAAATTGATTTCCTTTGTATGCACTTTGGTTTTCCCGCTTGCTTTTTGGTCTTTTTAAGTAAAGAAGGCAAAAAACATCAAATCATGGCTGAACATGGGTCAAGGTTGAAAATGCTGAAAGAAGCCAACTGAGGAAGGCAGGTTCTGTGGGTAACATCCATGTTGAGTACATGAAAGAGACGAGGAAAGGAAGATAATCCATGCATCATTTATGTTTCCTTGAGCTTTCTGAGGAATTTTCTTGACATCAAGAAAGAAAGGCTATAAAGACCAAGGCCAAGTAATTGTGTCATTTAAATACTCTGTGGTTATCCTAAGGATGATGTGAAAATTTAAGCTATGAGGGGTCATGCTGTGACAAACCAAATGAAGTTAGCAGCGGGGATATCATTTTCATGCTACAGGCACATCCTGGACCTCTAATGGGGATCTAGCAGGTATGCTATCCTGCAGGGTCACACTTCATAGAGTAGTCAACAGCTGAATTGATTTTCTTAGCTTCTTCATTACCTTGGATTTCTGACAAGCCAGCAGAAGTGAAAAATTCAAATAAGTGTTCTCAAACGTGTTTGGATTTTCAATTTTGTTGATTATATTTATGTTTTCTACATGCAGCATTCTACCTTCCTTGGAGCCTGTTTGAGCTTTTAGCCATATTTTGGGAAAAAAGGTGTTGGAGGAGTCTAATAGTCATATGCCTGAAACCATAACACACTAGTCAATCCAGTAGCAATATTCCAGACTGTTAAGCAAGATATAGGATATATCATGAATAGATGTGTGCTCATCATCTTCCTTTGTGCTTAGAGATAAAGCTGGATAATCGATTTTCTTAGTGATTTTAAAATAACTTGTCCAGTTTGTATTCTACATTTACTACAACTGGATCATACAACTCTTAGTCTTTTTGTCACATCTATCATATTTCCCCTTTACATACTCCCTGTCACACTGAATCAACTTTTTTTCTGGTAGTTTATAAATAAATCTTTCCTGATCCCACTCATATGCTAATACTCTCTCCCACTATCTTGTACATAATTCTTTTACTGATATGCTGCATAATTATTATGCATTTACTTAAAGATAAATATTGTCTTTCAAAATGAAATGTAAGATTCTTAAGAATGGAGATAGATTCATTTTCACACTGTAATCTCATATCTAGCAAAGTGTCAGTGTGTGTTGTATGCACTTAATAAATCTTCTGTGATTTGATTACTTGGATTATTTATCCCACTCATCCTTTGAAAGGCATTCAGTTTGAGGATGATTGCAAAGTTAGATTTAAGGGATGAAAGGGACTTCTGAGAATCAGAACATGGTTCAAAAACCAATATAGGACCTGGAGGAGATTATCTTTACACCATCCTTTACATTTAATGATCTAGTCTTGGCAGTTAGAAAATATAAAACTAGAGTAAACAAATTATAAGCATGCATGATGTTTATTAGGTGCTAGAAATATTATTTGGTTTCATTGGTCTGTGATTTGGTTTCCTGATGAAGCTGCACTATAATATTTTGCTATCTATATATAGCATCACAGTTAATACTATTAAAAAAAAAGGTATTTAATATTTAAAAGGACGTTTTTTTCAAGTTTTAGATATAGTAGAAATAGAACAACTACATTGTAGAATAAGGATAAAATCACAGACACAAGAAAGCTTAAGTTCAAGCCTTATTTCTGACATATATTGTACTGTGGCTCCAAGCAAATCACTTAAATTACTATTGCTCTAGGCAAATTACCAAGACTGTAAGTAAAAGAGACAGTTTAGATAGAGTTTGATCAGCCTGAATTTTCTCCAGAAGTGAAATCACAAGTCTCCACAGATAAAATGAAGTAAAAGACTCTGCTAACTAAATATATTTTGGGGGGTAGGAAGAGGAGGTTAGTATGACTGCTGAATTTTGTCAAGAGTTTGTACCTCTTCACTTCTTCCTATAATCATGAGATGTTGGATGGATTTGTTTTTAATGATTAATTATTTGCTTTCCTAATAGTTAATTATTTTGGTATAAATTTAATTTGATCATATTGTTTAGTCTTTTAAATTCTAGAGATGCTAACATTTGGAATTTTCTGTTTCATATTTTATTCCCCCCAGTTACATGTGAAAAATATTTTTAATTTGTTTTTGAAACTTTGAGTTACAAATTGTCTCTCATCCTCTCTCTTCATTTTTTTTTGCTGAGGCATTTGGGGTTAAGTGACTTGCCCAGAGTCACATAGCTAGGAAGTGCTAAATGTCTAAGGTTAGATTTGAACTCAGGTACTCCTGACTTCAGAGCTGTTGCTCTATACACTAGATCCCTATCCCTCTTCACAAGCAACTCAAAATAGGTTATCTATGTGTGGTCATACTAAACATATTTCTATATTAGTCATGCTGTATAACAAAACATGAACCTAAAAAAAAAATGACTGGAAAAAAAATGAAACAATTGCTTAAAAAAATAAAATTAGCCAAACTAACATAAAAAAATCCACTTAAGAAAACAATTCCTTAAAAATAAAATTAACAGGAGGGGCAGAGCCAAGATGGTGGAGAAGGCACACACAAATTTCTAGGCTCCTCTCATACTTCAAGACCAATAATTGAATTCAGCCTCAAAAATAGTGCTTGACTGGCAAAATTCACAAAAACTAGAAGTACAACTCAGCTGCCAAAGATAATCTGTAGGTTCACCCATAAAGATTTGTCCTGAGGGACCAGAGCAGATCAGGGCAAATCAGGAGATGGCAGAGGCTGGCAAACACAGAGGGCCAGGGGAGGGGGTAGCATCTGTGATTAGAAAAAGTACAGAGATAACTCTGGAATAGGCTGATTGCTCTGCCTTGGTTATAAAGCAGCAGACCAGCAGAGAAATTAGAGCCAAAGGCAAAGGGCACTCTAAAAAGCTCCAGAACCTAAAACCGGAAGTGATTCAGCACAGACCACAACACAGCTGTACAGCCCCATTCTGCAGTATATGGGGGGGGGGGGGAAGTTGCAAATCTGCATGGCAGGGGGGCACAGCCTGGGACAGCCTATAATCTACATAGTGGGGGGGCTCAGCCTGAGGCAATAGAACTTCCACAGTGTGACTGTGCTTCAGGGAAGAGCCACTTCCGGTCTATTGGGGGGACTATTTGCTGGTCAGCTGATAATACCCACAGGCCTACAGCAGGCTTTGGCTTGGAGCAGTGACACTTTCACTGCCCAGTGGCTAGCCCCAGGTCAGTCGCTAATGTGCACAGCTGGGTTCTTCACTGGGCACTTCTCCAGCATCTCTGTGAAATCAGGTCTAAATCACTTCCAGTGGGGGTGGGGAATTCTTTCCCAGAGCACTCCCTTACCTGGCCACTCTCTGTAGCCAGCTGGTACATATCCCTGCTTTGCAGAAGAAGCTGGTAACCTCCTTGCCCTGAAGGCAGACCCTACAGGCTTTAAAAAATGAGTAAAAAAATCAAAAGGAGGATAGCTTCTATACAGAAAGAGAGCTGGTTTTCAACCCCAAGGAGACTAATAGTAAACAGCCTCCAGACAATACCCAAATAACACTCTCTTAGAAGAGACTATTAAAATTCTCAAAAGAGAGTTGGAAGAAAAATGGGGAAAGGAAAGAGAAGCTATGCAAGAGAGTAACAACCTCTTGAAATGTGAATTGAAAAAGGTAAAGAATTCCCAGGAAGTGTAGGGAAACAGAATTTGTGAATTAGAAAAGGTAAAGAAATGACAAGAAAATAGGATTTGTGAATTGGAAAAGATAAAGAATTTCCAAGACAATAGGATTTGTGTATTGGAAAAAAAATTCCATGGAGCAAAACAACTCATTTAAAAACTCAGATGGTCATATACAAAAAAAAAAAAAAAAAAAAAAAAAAAAAAAAAAAAAAAACTAATGAAGAAAAGAACTCATTAAAAATCAGAACTGAAGAAATTGAAATGAATTTTTCATTGAGACATCAAGAATCAGTCAAGCAAAATCAAAAAATGAAGAATTAGAGAAAAATATTAAATATCTTCTAGGAAAAACAACAGACCTAGAAAATAGATCTAGGAGAGATAATCTGAGGATTATTGGACTTCCTGAAAATTATGATTAAATAAAGAGCCTAGATATTATTTTACAGGAAATCATTAAAGAGAACTGCCCAGATGTAATAGATTCAGAAAAGTAAAATAGGCATTGAAAGAATTAATTAGACACCTTCTGAAAAAGACCCTTAAAAAAAAATCCACGGAATATTGTGGCCAGTTTCAGAACTATTAGACTAAGGGGAAAAAAATATTACAAGCAGCCAGAAAAGGAAAAAAAAATCAAATACCAATGGGCAACAATAAAGATCACTCAAGATCTGGCTGTCTCCACATTAAAGGATAGAAGGTCCTGGAATCTGATATTCCAAAAGACAAAATAACTGGGAATGCAGCCAAGAATAAACCACCCAGCTAGGAAGATGGACATTTAACGAAACACATGAATTCCAATTGTTTCTAAGGAAAAGAAAAAAAAAAAAAAGATCAAAACAAACAATTTGATCTCCAAATATATGACTCAAGAGAAGCAGAAAAAGGTAAAAGGAACTCTTGAGAACTGTATTTCTGTTGTGGATATATATATATATATATATATATATATATATATATATATATATATATATATAAAGAATACATGTATAATTTGATTTTACTGATATAACATAAAAAAGGGAAAGAGAAATGTAAGGGGGATAGTGTCAGGAAAAGGGAAAAGGGGGATAAAAAGAGGGAAAATACATCACACAAAGAGGGAAAGGAAACTTATCGTATCTGAGGTAATTTAGACAGGAGGAAGAACATCGTGTGAATCTTACTCTCATCAGAGTTAGCTCAAAGAGAAAACAATTAACATATTTATTTTACAGAGATTTTTTCTCACTTCATTAAAAAGGGGGAATGGAAAAGGGAAAAGGAAAAGAATAATAAGGGAAGGGTATAAGAAAGGGGAAAAGATTCAAGGGGGGAAGGGAGAGATACTGGCATTAAACTTCCTATAAGTTTAATACTGGGAAAGAGGACTGGCAGGGTCAAGAAAAAGAAAAACATAATTTGGGGATAATAAAATGGCAAAATACACAGAATTGGTAATTTTAACCAAAAATGTGAATGGAATGAACTCTCCCATTAAGCAGAGTCAGACAGCAGACTGGATTAAAAGTCAGAAACCTACAATATGTTGTTTACAGGAAACACATTTAAAGCAGGGAGATACATACAGAGTAAAGATAAAAAGCTGGAGCAAAATCTGCTATGCTTCAGGTGAAGTCAAAAAAGTAGGGGTAGTCATCCTTATCTCAGACCAATCAAAAGCAAAAATTAATCTAATTAAAATGATAAGGCAGGAAACTATATCTTGCTAGAGGATAGCCTGGACAATTAAGCAATAACAATAATAAACATATATGCACCAAGTGGTACAGCATCTAACTTCCTAAAGGAGAAGCTAAGAGAGTTGCAAGAAAAAATAGACAGCAAAACTATTATAGTGGGAGATCTCAACGTTGCACTCTCAGAATTAGATAAATCAAACCAGAAAACAAATAAGAAAGAAATTAAAGAGGTAAATACAATATTAGAAAAATTAGGCATGATTGACCTTTGGAGAAAACTGAATGAAGACAGAAAGGAGTATACTTTCTTCTCAAGCAGTTCATGGAACCTATACAAATCTTGACTGTATATTAGGACATAAAGACCTCAAAATTAGATGCAGGAAGGCAGAAATAGTAAATGTTTTCTTTTCAGATCACGATGCAATAAAAACTACATTCAACAAAATGTTAGGGGTAAATAAAGCAAAAAGTAATTGGAAACTAAATAATATCATCTTAAAGTATGATCGGGTGAAACAGCAAATTATAGACACAATTAATAATTTCACTCAAGATGATGAGACATCATACCAAAATTTGAGGGATGCAGCTAAAGCGATAAGAAGGGGAATTTTTATATCTTTAGAGGCTTACTTGAATAAAATAGAGAAAGAGAAGATCAATGAATTGGGCTTGCAAATTAAAAAGCTAGAAAAAGATGAAATTATAAACCCCCAATCAAATACTAAACTTGAAATTCTAAAATGAAAAAGAGAAATTAATAATATTGAAAGTAAAAAAAAAAAAAAACTATTGAACTAATAAATAAAACTATGAGTTGGTTTTATGAAAAACCAGTGAAATAGATAAATCTTTGATAAATCTAATTAGAAAAAGTAGAGAGGAAAATCAAATTGTTAGTTTGAAAAATGAAAAGGGGGAACTTTCCACCAATGAGGAGGAAATTAGAGAAATAAAAAGCAGTTATTTTACCCAACTTTATGCCAAATAAGATAACCTAAGTGAAATGCATGACTACCTCCAAAAAAAGCCTATAGGCTTTATAGATTAATAAAGGAGGAAGTAGATTGGTTAAATAGTCCCATTTCAGAAAAAAGAAATAGAGAAAGCTATTAATCAAATCCCTAAGAAAAAATCTCCAGGACCAGATGGATTTACAGGAGAATTCTATCAAATGTTTTAAAAACAATTAGCTCCAATGTAATGTAAACTATTTGAAAAAAGTAGGGAATAAAGGAGTCCTACCAAATTCCATTTATGACACAGACATGATACTGATACCTAAAGGAGGTAGAATGAAAACAGAGAAAGAAAATTATATACCAATCTCCCTAATGAATATTGATGTTAAAATCTTTAAAAAGATATTAGTAAAAAGACTACAGAAAATCATCCCCAGGATAATATACTATGATCAAGTAGGATTTATACCAGGAATAAAGGGCTGGTTCAATATTAAGAAAACTATCAGTATAATTTGTCATATTAATAACCAAATTAACAAAAAAAAATTGATCATCTCAGTAGATGCAGAAAAAGCATTTGATAAAATCCAACATCCATTCCTATTAAAAACACTTGAGTAGGGGGGGCGGAGCCAAGATGGTGGAGAAGATACACGCGATTTTGTGAGCTCCCTTCTTCCCTCAATACCAATTAGTTAAATCAGCCTCAAAAATAACACTGGATTGATAGAAACCACAAGGACTGGAAGCACGACTTATCAGCTGAAGAGAAACTGGAGTTTCAACAGAAAAGGTCGGTTCCCAGGGGAGAAAAAAAAAAAAAAGAGGTCAGCACAGACAGTTGGGTGGTAGCACACTGCGCCGATTGTGCTGGGGAGGGCTCTGGGATCAGAGAAGCCAATGAGATAGAAGAATCTGGCACAGGCTGTTAGCTCTTCTCTGCTTATAAAACAGCAGTTCAGAAAAAAAATCAAGCCACTTTAAAATATAAAGCCAGATACTAGAACCACCCCAATCTGGAAGTGACTCAACAGATTTCGGCACTGTGGGTGTGGCTGATTCTTTCTACACAGAGAAAGAGCGGGTATCCAACCCCGAGGAAGTTAACAGCAGAGAGTCAGCAGATAACTGCCTAAAGGCGAACGATTCCTGCCCCCCATCACATAACTCTCTCCTAGAAGAGACTATTAAAAAATTAAGAGAGTTTGAAGAAAAATGGGGAAAGGAAAGAGAAGCTATGATAGATAATAACAACGTCCTGAAATTGGAGTTGGAAAAAATAAAGAATTCACAGGAGATGCAGGAAACAAAACTTGTGAATTAGAAAAGGTTAAAAAATCACAGGAAACTAGGATTTCTGAATTGGAAAAGATAAAAAAAATCTCAAGAAAGTAAGATTTCTGAATTGGAAAAGATAAAAAAGTCTCAAGAAAATAGGATTTTTGAATTGGAAAAAGAAAATAATTCTCTAAAAAAAATTAGGGAAATGGAAAAAAATTCAATAGAACAAAGTAATTCATAAAAACCAAATTGGGCATATATAAAAAGAACAAAAAACTGTGAATGAAGAAAATAACTCCTTAAAATGCAGGATGGAACAAATAGAAATGAATGATTCAGTGAGAACCCAAGAATCAGTCAAACAAAACAAACAAAAAAAAAAAAAAAAAAAAAAAAAAAAGAAAAGCTGGAGAATAACGTCAAATACTTACTGGGAAAATCTATAGACCTGGAAAATAGATCATGGAGAAATAATCTGAGGATCACTGGACTTCCCGAAAACTATGACCAAAAAAAGAGCCTAGATTCTATTTTACAGGAAATCATCAAAGAGAACTGTCCAGATATAATAGAAACAGAAGGGAAAATAGACGATGAAAGAATTCATCAAACTCTTTCTGAAATAGACCCAAAAAAAAAAAAAAAAAAAAAAAAAAAAAAAAAAAAAAAACACCATGGAATATTGTGGCTAAGGTGCAGAATTACCACACAAAGGAGAAAATCTTGCAAGCAGCTAGAAAAAATCAATGTAAATACCATGGTGCCACAATAAGGGAATAAACTACCTAGCTAAGTTTAGCATCTTTTTCCATGGGAGAAGATGGTCATTCAATGAAATAGAGGAATTCCATATGTTTCTAAGAAAAAAACCAGTCTTAAACAAAAAATTTGATCTACATCCACAAGACTGAAGAGAAACAGAAAAAGGTACACAGAACCCTTGAGAATACTGATACATTGTTGGTGGAGTTGTGAAAGAATCCAGCCATTCTGGAGAGCAATTTGGAACTATGCCCAAAAAGTTATCAAACTGTGCATACCCGTTGACCGAGCATTTCTGTTATTGGGCTTATATCCCAACGAAATACTAAAGAGCAGAAAGGGATCTGTATGTGCCAAAATGTTTGTAGCAGCTCTTTTTGTAGTAGCTAGAAACTGGAAGATGAATGGATGTCCATCAATTGGAGAATGGTTGGGTCAATTATGGTATATGAAGGTTGTGGAATATTATTACTCTGTTAGAAATGACCAGAAGGAGGAATACAGAGAGGCTTGGAGAGATTTACATTAACTGATGCTGAGTGAAATGAATAAAACCAGAAGATCTCTGTACACTTCAATGTTGTATGAAGATGTATTCTGATGGAAGTGGATATCTTCAACATAAAAATGATACAACTCACTTCCAGATGATCAATGATGGACAGAAATAACTACACCCAGAGAAGGAACACTGGGAAGTGAATGTAAATTGTTAGCACTACTGTCTATCTACCCAGGTTACTTATACCTTCGGAACCTAATACTTAATGTGCAACAAGAAAAATGGTATTTACACACATATATTGTATCTGAGTTATATTGTATCATATGTAAAATGTATGGGATTGCCTGTCATTGGAGGGAGGATATGGAGGGAGGTGGGGGATAATTTGGAAAAATGAATACAAGGGATAATATTATAAAAAAAATAAATTACTCATGCATATATACTGTGGAAAAAAATCTAAATAAAATTAAAAAAAACACTTGAGTATAGGAATAAATGGACTTTTCTTTCAAATAATCAGTAGCATTTATTTAAAACCATCAATAGGCATCATATGTAATGGGGACAAACCGCAACCATTCCCAGTAAGATCAGGAGTGAAACAAGGTTGCCCACTATCACCATTACTATACAATATTGTATTAGAAATGCTAGCTTTGACAATAAGAGTTGAGAAAGAGATTAAAGAAATTAGAGTAGGTAATGATAAAACCAAATTATCACTTGTTGTTGATGATCTGATGGTATACTTAGAGAACCCCAGAGGTTCTACTAAAAAGCTGTTAGAAATAATCCCCACCTTTAGCAAAGTTGCAGGATACAAAATAAACCCATGTAAGTCATCAGCATTCTTATATATCACCTACAAAATCCAACAGTTAGAGTTACAAAGAGAAATTTCATTTAAAGTAACTATTGATAGCATAAAATATTTAGAAATCTCTCTGCCAGGGGAAAATCAGAAACTATATGAGCAAAACTACAAAACACGTTCCACACAAATTAAGTCTCATCTAACTAATTGGAAAAATATTAAATACTTGTGGATAGGGTGAGCAAATAAAATAAAGATGAAAATACTACCTAAATTAACCTATTTATTTAGCACTATACCAATCAGACTCCTAAAAATTCTATTTTAATGACCTAGAAAAAAATAACAACAAAGTTCATATGGAAAAAAGAAAAGGTCAAGAATTTCAAGGGAAGTAATGAAAAAAAAAATAATGAAAGTGGCCTAGCTGTACCAGATCTAAAATTATATCATAAAAAAGCAGTTACCAAAACCATGTTGGTATTAGCTAAGGAATAGACTAGTTGATTAGTGGAATAGGTTAGGTTCAAAGAACAAAACAGTCAATAACTTTAATAATCTACTGTTTGACAAACCCAAAGACCCCAGCTTTTGGGATAATAACTCAATGTTTGACAAAAATTGCTGGGAAAATTGGAAATTAGTACGGCAGAAACTAGGCAGTGACCCACACTTAACACTGTACAGCAATATAAGGTCAAAATGGGTTCATGATCTAGGCATAAAGAATGAGATTATAAATAAATAAGAGGAACATAGGATAGGTTAACTCTCAGACCTGTGGAAGAGGAAGGAATTTATGACCAAAGAAGAAATAGAGATCATTATTGATTACAAAATAGAAATTTTTGATTATATCAAATTGAAAAGTTTTTATATAAACAAAACTAATAGAGATAATATTAGAAGGGAAACAATAAACTGGAAAACAGGTTTACAGTCAAAGGTTCTGAGAAAGGCCTCATTTCCAAAATATATAGAGAATTGCCTCTAATTTATAAGAAATCAAGCCATTCTCCAATTGATAAATGGCCAAGGATATGAACAGACAATTCTCAAATGAAGGAATTGAAACTATTTCTACTCATATAAAAAGATATTCCAAGTCATTATTAATCAGAGAAATGTAAATCAAGACAATTCTGAGATCCCACTATACACCTGTCAGATTGACTAGAATGACAGAGAAAAATAATGCAGAATGTTGGAGGGTGTGTGAGAAAGCAAGGACACTGATACATTGTTAGTGGAATTGTGAATACATCCAGCCATTCTGGAGAGCAATTTGGAATTATGCTCAAAAAGTTATCAAACTGTGCATACCCTTTGATCCAGCAGTGTTACTACTGGGCCTATATCCCTAAGAGATCTTAAAGAAGGGAAAGGGACCTGTATGTGCAAGTATGTTTGTAGCAGCCCTCTTTGTGGTGGCCAGGAACTGGAAACTATGTGGATGCTGCTCATCAATTAGAGATTGGCTGAATACATTGTGGTATATGAATATTATGGAATATTATTGTTCTGTAGGAAATGACCAATAGGATGATTTCTTTTTTTTATTTTAAATATATATATTTATAATATTATCCCTTGTATTCATTTTTCCAAATTATCCCCCCCTCCCTCTATTCCCTCCCCCCGATGACAGGCAATCCCATACATTTTACATGTGTTACAATATAAACTAGATACAATACATGTGTGTAAATATCATTTTCTTGTTGCACAATAAGCATTAGATTCCGAAGGTACATGTAACCTGGGCAGACAGATATTAGTGCTAACAATTTACATTAACTTCCCAGTGGTTATTCTCTGGGTGTAGCTACCTCTGTCCATCATTGATCAACTGGAAGTGAGTTGGCTTTTCTTTATGTGGAAGATTTCCACCTCCATCAGAATACATCCTCATACAGTATTGTTGTTGAAGTGTACAGTGATCTTCTGGTTCTGCTCATTTCACTCAGCATCAGTTGATGTAAGTCACTCCAGGCCTTTCTGTATTCCTCCTGCTGCTCATTTCTTACAGAGCAATAATATTCCATAACCTTCATATACCATAATTTACCCAACCATTCTCCAACTGATGGACATCCATTCATCTTCCAGTTTCTAGCTACAACAAAAAGAGCTGCCACAAACATTTTGGCACATATATGTCTCTTTCCGCTCTTTAGTATTCTTTGGAATATAACCCAGTAGTAGCACTGCTGGGTCAAAGGGTATGCACAGTTTGATAGCTTTTTGGGCATAGTTCCAAATTGCTCTCCAGAATGGCTGGATTTTTTCACAACTCCACCAAAAATGCATTAGTGTCCCAGTTTCCCCACATCCCCTCCAACATTCATCATTATTTGTTCCTGTCATCTTAGCCAATCTGACAGGTGTGTAATGGTATCTCAGAGTTCTCTTAATTTGCATTTCTCTGATCAGTAGTGATTTGGAACACTCTTTCATGTGAGTGGATATAGTTTCAATTTCTTCCTCTGAGAATTGTCTGTTCATATCCTTTGACCATTTATCAATTGGAGAATGGTTCAGTTTCTTATAAATTAGGGTCAGTTCTCTAAATATTTTGGAAATGAGACCTTTGTCAGAACCTTTGTTTTTAAAAATATTTTCCCAATTAGTTACTTCCCTTCTAATCTTGTTTGCATTAGTATTATTTGTACAGAAACTTTTAAGTTTGATGTAATCAAAATCATCTATTTTGTGATCAATAATGATCTCTAGTTCTCCTCTAGTCATAAATTCCTTCCTCCTCCACAAGTCTGAGAGGTAGACTATCCTCTGTTCCTCTAATCTATTTATTATCTCCCTCTTTATGCCTAAATCATGGACCCATTTTGATCTTATCTTGGTATATGGATCCATATCTAATTTCTGCCATACTAATTTCCAGTTTTCCCAACAGTTTTTTCCCAAATAATGAATTTTTATCCCTAATGTTGGAATCTTTGGGTTTGTCAAAGATTAGATTGCTATAGATGTACCCTTTTTTGTCCTTTGTATCTAATCTGTTCCACTGATCTACCGGTCTATTTCTTAGCCAATACCAAATGGTTTTGGTGACTGCTGCTATATAATATAGCTTTAGATCAGGTACACTTAGACCACCTTCCTCTGAGTTTTTTTTCATTAGTTCCCTTGCAATTCTCCACCTTTTTTTCTTCCATATTAATTGTGTTGTTATTTTTTCTAGGTCATTGAAATAGTTTCTTGGGAGTCTGATTGGTATAGCACTAAATAAATAGATTAGTTTGGGGAGTATTGTCATCTTTATTATATTCGCTCGGCCTATCCAAGAGCACTGAATGTCTTTCCAATTATTTAAATCTGATTTTATTTTTGTGGCAAGTGTTTTGTAATTTTTCTCATATAATTCCTGACTTTTCTTTGGTAGATGGATTCCCAAATATTTTATACTCTCAACATTTGTTTGGAATGGAATTTCTCTTTGTATCTCTTGCTGTTGCATTTTGTTAGTGATATATAAAAATGCCGAGGATTTATGTGGATTTATTTTGTATCCTGCCACTTTGCTGAAATTTTGAATTATTTCTAGTAGCTTTTTAGCAGAGTCTTTGGGGTTCTCTAAGTATACCATCATGTCATCTGCAAAAAGTGGTAGTTTAATTTCCTCATTTCCTACTCTAATTCCTTGAATCTCTTTCTCGGCTCTTATTGCCGAGGCTAGCGTTTCTAGTACTATATTGAATAGTAATGGTGATAGTGGGCAACCTTGTTTCACTCCTGATCTTACTGGGAAAGGTTGTAGTTTATTTCTATTGCATATTATGCTTACTGACGGTCTTAAATATATGCTCCTGATTATTCTAAGGAATAGTCCATTTATTCCTATACTCTCAAGAGTTTTTAGTAGGAATGGATGTTGGATTTTGTCAAATGCTTTTCTGCATCTATTGAGATGATCATATGGTTCTTATTAATTTGATTATTAATATGGTCAATTATATTAATAGTTTTCCTAATATTAAACCAGCCCTGCATTCCTGGAATAAATCCTACTTGATCATAGTGTATTATCCTGGAGATGATTTTCTGAAGTCTTTTTGCTAATATCTTATTTAAGATTTTAGCATCCACATTCATTAAGGAGATTGGTCTATAATTTTCTTTCTCAGTTTTCAATCGACCTGGTTTAGGTATCAGTACCATGTCTGTGTCATAAAAGGAGTTTGGTGGGACTCCTTCATCCCCTATTTTTTCAAATAGTTTATATAGCATTGGGGCTAATTGTTCTTTAAATGTTTGGTAGAATTCACATGTAAATCCATCTGGCCCTGGGGATTTTTTCCTGGGGAGTTGATTAATAGCTTGTTCTATTTCTCTTTCTGAAATGGGACTATTTAAGCAATTTATCTCCTCCTCTGTTAATCTAGGGAGCCTATATTTTTGGAGGAAGTCATCCATTTCACTTAAGTTATCAAATTTATTGGCATAAAGTTGGGCAAAGTAACTCCTTATTATTTCTCTAATTTCCTCTTCATTGGTGGAAAGATCCCCCTTTTCATTTCTAAGACTAACAATTTGATTTTCCTCTTTCTTTTTTCTGATCAAATTTACCAAAGGTTTATCTATTTTATTGGCTTTTTCATAAAACCAACTCTTGGTTTTATTTATTAATTCAATAGTTTTTTTACTTTCAATATTATTGATTTCTCCTTTTAATTTTTGTACTTCAAGTTTAATTTTTGGTTGGGGGTTTATAATTTGGTCTTTTTCTAGCCTTTTAAGTTGTAAGCCCAATTTGTTAATCTTCTCTTTCTCTATTTTCTTCAAATAAGCCTCTAAAGATATAAAATTTCCCCTTATTACTGCTTTAGCTGCATCCCAAAGATTTTGGTATGATGTCTCATCATTGTCATTATCTTGGGTGAAATTATTAATTGTTTCTATAATTTGCTCTTTCACCCAGTCTTCTATAAGATGAGATTATTCAGTTTCCAATTACTTTTTGGTCTATTTACCCCTAACTTTTTACTGAATGTAGCTTTTATTGCATTGTGATCTGAGAAGAAGGCATTTATTATTTCTGCCTTCCTACATTTAATTTTGAGATCTTTATGTCCTAGTATATGGTCAATTTTTGTATAGGATCTATGAACTGCTGAGAAGAAAGTATATTCCTTCCTATTGCCATTCAGTTTTCTCCAAAGGTCTATCATACCTAGTTTTTCTAATGTTCTATTTACTTTTTTAATTTCTTTCTTGTTTGTTTTGTGGTTTGATTTGTCTAAATCTGAGAGTGCAAGGTTGAGATCTCCCACTATTATAGTTTTACTGTCTATTTCTTCTTGCAGTTCTCTTAACTTTTCCTTTAGAAAGTTAGATGCTATACCACTTGGTGCATATATGTTTAGTATTGATATGGCTTCATTATTTATGCTACCTTTCAGCAGGATATAGTTTCCTTCCTTATCTTTTTTAACAAGATCTACTTCTGCTTTTGCTTGATCTGAGATAAGGATAGCTACCCCTGCTTTTTTGGCTTTACCTGAAGCATAATAGGCTCTGTTCCAACCTTTTACCTTTACTCTGTATGTATCTCCCCTGCTTTAAGTGTGTTTCCTGTAGGCAACATATTGTAGGGTTCTGCTTTTTGATCCAATCTACTATCCGTCTCCGTTTGATGGGATCGTTCATCCCATTTACATTTACAGTTAAAATTACTAATTCTGTATTTCCTGCCATCGTATTATCCCCAGATTTTGCTTTTTTCCCTTGACCCCCCTGATCCCCCTCCCCGATATTTAATTTACAGACCCCCCTTGTGACGCGCAACGCTCCCTCTTTTTTTTTTTTTTTTATTTAGGATCCCTCCCCCCTCCCTCCAAGTCCCTTCACTTATTCTCCTTTTCCTTTTCCCTTTTCCTCTCCCCCCTTTTAATGAGGTGAGAGAAAATTCTCTGAAAAACAAATATGTTAATTATTTACTCTTTGAGCCTCTCCTGATGAGAGTAAGATTCACACAATGATTCTCCCCCTCACTAAATTCCCTCAGATATGGTGTATTTTCTATGCCTCTTCCTGGGATGTAGTTTCCCTCTTTTTATCATTCCTTCCCCTTTTTCTGAAACGACCTCCTTCTCTTTACTACCCCCCTTTTTTTCTTTTATATCAGTAAAATCAAATTATCCTTGAGTACTTTTTATATACCCACAACAGAGTTACAGTTCTCAAGGGTTCTGTGTACCTTTTTCTGTTTCTCTTCAGTCTTGTGGATGTAGATCAAATTTTTTGTTTAAGTCTGGTTTTTTTCTTAGAAACATATAGAATTCCTCTATTTCATTGAATGACCATCTTCTTCCATGGAAAAAGATGCTAAACTTAGCTGGGTAGTTCATTCTTGGTTGCTGTCCAAAAAACAAAACAAAACAAAACAAAACAAAAAAAAAACACAAAAACATAACTTTAGCTACAGCAACAACATCAACCACAACACACAACAACAACAACAACAACAACAACAAATTTGGACAAATGGGAGCAAAACAAAATCTAATAAGATATCAGGAGTCAGTCAAACAAAATCAAAGAATGGGAAAAAATAAATAAATATATAAATATATATACACACACACATACATACATACACACACACACACACACACACACACACACACACACACATTTTGGGGGGGGGGGGAACTGACCTGAAAAATAATTTTTTTTTCCTTTCCTTTTTTTTTGTTTTTTTTTTTAAGTAATAGATGTTTATTTTCATAATACCAGAAGTTGAATATTTTAAACATTTGCAAAGCTTTTTGTTACAAATTTTTCTCGCCTCCCTTTCCCATCCTTTTCCACTAGAGACCAAGTAATTCAATATATGTTAACCAAGTGCAATTCTTTTATCCATGTTTCCACATTTATCATGCTGCACAATAAAAATCAGATAAAAAAGAAAAAAAATGAGAAGAAAAAAAGCAAGTAAACAACAACAAAAAATGTAAAAATACTATGTTGTGATCCATAATCAGCCCCCATAGCCTCCTTTCTGGATTAAAATGGCTTTCTCCAACACAATTGTATTGGAATTGACCTGAATCACCTAAGCATTAAAAAGAGCCATATCCAACATAATCATCTCATAATCTTCTTGTTTCTGTGTACAATGTTGTCTTGGTTCTACTCTACTCATTTCACTTAGCTTCAGTTTATGTAAGTCTTTCCAGGCCTTTCTGAAATCATCCTGCTGTTCGTTTCTTATCAGAACAATAATATTCCATAACATTCATATACCGTAACTTATTTAGCCATTCACCAAATAATGGGCTTCTACTCAGTTTTCAATTCCTTACCACTACAAAAACAAAAACAAAAACAAAAACAAAAACAAAAACAAAAACAAAAACAAAAACAAAAACAAAAACAAAAACAAAAACAAAAACAAAAACAAAAACAAAAACAAAAACAAAAACAAAAACAAAAACAAAAACAAAAACAAACCAAACCAAAACAAAACAAAACAAAAGAAAACAAACACACAAACAAACAAACAAAAAGCTGTTATGTGTGACTCCCAGGCAAGCCACTTTACCCCAATTGCCTCAGGAAAAATAAAGCTGTTACAAACATTGTTGCACACATGGGCCCATGTCCCTTTTTTATGATCTCTTTTATTTTTATTTTTTTTTACTTAATAATTTTTTATTATATATATATATATATATATATATATATATATATATATATATTTATAATATTATCCCTTGTATTCATTTTTCCAAATTATCCCCCCCTCCCTCTATTCCCTCCCCCCGATGACAGGCAATCCCATACATTTTACATGTGTTACAATATAGTCTAGATACAATACATGTGTGTGAATATCATTTTCTTGTTGCACAATAAACATTAGATTCCGAAGGTACATGCAACCTGGGCAGACAGATATTAGTGCTAACAATTTACATTCACTTCCCAGTGTTTCTTCTCTGGGTGTAGCTACCTCTGTCCATCATTGATCAACTGGAAGTGAGTTGGTTTTTCTTTATGTTGAAGATTTCCACTTCCATCAGAATACATCCTCATACAGTATTGTTGTTGAAGTGTACAGTGATCTTCTGGTTCTGCTCATTTCACTCAGCATCAGTTGATTTAAGTCTCTCTAGGCCTCTCTGTATTCCTCCTGCTGGTCATTTCTTACCGAGCAATAATATTCCATAACCTTCATAAACCATAATTTACCCAACCATTCTCCAATTGATGGACATCCATTCATCTTCCAGTTTCTAGCTACTACAAAAAGAGCTGCCACAAACATTTTGGCACATATATGTCTCTTTCTGCTCTTTAGTATTTCTTTGGGATATAATCCCAGTAGTAGCGCTGCTGGGTCAAAGGGTATGCACAGTTTGATAACTTTTGGGGCATAGTTCCAGATTGCTCTCCAGAATGGCTGGATTCTTTCGCAACTCCACCAGCAATGTATTAGTGTCCCAGTTTCCCCACATCCCCTCCAACATTCATATGATCTCTTTTAGATACAGACCCCATAGTAGCACTGTGGAATCAAAAGGCTATGCATAGTTTGAAAATGCTTTAGGCATAGTCCCAAATTGCTTTGCAGACTGGTATGATCAGTATAACTTCACCAGGAATGTGTTAATGTCCAGTTTTCTCACATTCCCTTCAAAAGTTATCATTATCTTTTTATCTGATCTTAGCCAATATTTTATATGTGTAGGTGTACATCTGAATTGTCTTAGCCTGCAGTTCTCTAATCAATAATGACATGGAGCATTTTTTTCATATGATTGGAAATAATTTGAATTTTTTTCATATAAAAATTGTATGTCTCATAATCTTTGACCATTGATCAGTTGAAGAATGGCTTGTGTTCTTATAAATTTGATTCAGTTCTTTACATATTTTAGAAATGAGGTCTTTAGCAGTATTCTTGGATGTAAAATTTCCCCCAGTTTTCTACTTTTCTTCTAATCTTGTCTGAATTGACTTTGTTTTATTTAAAAAAAAATCTTTTTAACTTAATCAAAATTTACCATTTGGAATTTCATAATGATCTCTAGTTTTTCTTTAGCCAAAAATTTCTTCATTCTCCACAGATCTGAAGTGTAGACTATTCCTTATTCTCCTAACTTGGTTAAAATATTACTTTTTATCAAAGAATGGGAAAAATACAAAAAATATACAATAATTCATTGGGGAAAAACAAATCTGAGCCCATATCCTGATATAGAGTTTTAGGTGATGATAAATGCCTAGTTTCTACCATATTTATTTTATAATTTTGCCAGAAATTTTTGCTTAACAGTGAGCTCCTAGTCCATAAGCTGCATGAGCTCTCCAAAGTTTCCCTCAGAAATAACACTAAATCAACCATCTAAATGGATATTGGAGTAAGAGAACCAACAAAAATTAAGAGTGGATCAGTTTTTCAATTTAATGTAAGATAGAGCTATTTTAAGAAAGGTCTGTCTCAAGTGGGTAAAAAAGAAACATGGCCTAGTGCAAGAGTAGTACTGAGAGTCCAGAGAGAGGATGTTAGCCACAGCACAGATTATCATCTCAAACGTGTCTCAATAGGCCATTGGATCATCAGTGCAGAATGAAATTATGAGCTTCGAACCTTGGCACAACAGTCCAGGTCAACTTAGCACAGTGGGAAATCTGTCAGCACTTTGGGCCCTAGTGAAGAAAGGCATTGTTGACCCCCTGATCCCCCTACAAAAGAAATATGGGAAAATGAAGACTTTCCCTAGAAAAATATTTCAACTTTAAAAATGTGAACAACAACAAAAAAAAAGAGTCCTGAAAGTTATTGCAGTCACAAGGAAGATCAAAACACAAACTCAGAGGAAGACAGCAATGGCAAAATGTATACCTGTGAAGCTACAAATAAGAATATAAATTGGTTTCAACCTAAGAAGCTTTTGTTGGAAGAGCTTAAAAATAATTTAAAATTATAAATAAAAGGTAAAAGTGAAATTAGAAAAAGAAATGACAGCTAAACAGGAGAATTATGAAAATTTCAGCAGCTTAGAAAAAGAAGCACAAAAATTGACCAAAAAATAAATAAATAAATAAATAAATAAATAAATAACTCCTTAAAAGAATGAATGCAGAAACTAGGCATTGACCCACACCTAACACCATTTACCAAGATAAGGTGAAAATGAGTTCATTAAGAATGATATTATAAGTAAATTAGAAGAACATAGAAAAGTTTACTTCAGATCTCTGGAGAAGGAAAGAATTTGTGACCAAAGAAGAACTGGAGATCATTATTGAACACCAAATAGATAATTTTTATTATATTATGTTAAAAAGTTTTTGTGCACACAAAATTAATGCAATCAAAATTAAAAGGAAAGCAACAAATTAAGAAAACATTTTTACATGAATAGGTTCTGATAATGGCCTCATTTCTAAAATATATAGAATTGAGTCAAATTTATAAGAATTCAAGCCATTCTCTAATTTATAAATATGAACAGACAAAGAATATGAACAGACAATTTTCAGATAAACAAATTAAAACCATTTCTAATCATAAGAGAATGTGCTCTAAATCATCATTGATCAGAGAAATGCAAATAAAGATAACTTTGAGATAACACTGCATATCTCCCAAATTGGCTAAGATGATAGGAAAAGATAAAGGCAAATGTTGCAGGGGAATGTGGGAACACTGGGACTTTCTCTGAGTTCTCATCATGTCTCTCAAATTAAAAACAAATTCAGCCTCTGAGCTGGTTTGAAGTGACAAAACCACAAATATTTAGATTGTAACAAATTTCCAACAGAAGGTAATTTGGAAGATCTCCATAAAATGTCTATTTCAATCAGGCATGGAGGGAGATGGACTGAGAGCAGGTGGCTCGAGTACAGGTGAGCCAAGCACAGGCATTCAGCACAGGAAGTGCACAAAACCAGGGTGTTGTGGGCTCCATTTACTGAGAGGAATATATAACAATGTTTGTTACTCTGTCCTGGTTACAAGTCAGAAGATCAGCACATTAGCAGTAAAACATCCAATGCAAACACAAAAGGCAAATAGTGAGCCATTAAACCCCAGAATATCATGGGACTTGGCCACACCCACCCAGCAATAGAAGTGAGCCAGCACTAACTCAGGTCAGCCTGTTACCTGTAGAGGAAGCTTGAATAATCTCCTCTTTGCCATAAAAGCAGACCTCAATTTTTTTTTTAATGAGCAAAAAAGCAAAAAGAATTCTGATCATAGATAGTTTTTATGAAGAAAGAAAAGAACAGATTTCAAAATCTGAGGACATTAAAGAAGATTGTCTCCAAATGAAGCCCCAAAGGTGATATGAATTAGTCCCCATCTTACAAGGCTGTCTTGGAATAATTCAAAAAGAATCTTAAACTATGCTCAAAAAGTTATCACACTGTGCATACCTTTGGACCCAGCAGTGTTACTGCTGGACTTATATCCCAAAGAGATCTTAAAGAAGGGAAAGGGACCTAAAGGTGCAAAAAATGTTTGTGGCAACCCTCTTTGTAGTGGCCAGAAACTTGAAACTAAGTGTATGCCCATCAATTGGAGAATGGCTGAATAAATTGTGGTATATGAATATTATGGAATATTATTTTTCTGTAAGAAATGACCAGCAGGATGATTTCAGAAAGGCTTGGAGAGACTTACATGAACTGCTGCTGAGTGAAATGAGCAAAAACAGGAGATCATTATATACTTCAACAACAATACTATATGATGATCAATTCTGATGGATGTGGCCATCTTCAACAATGAGAGGAACCAAATCAGTTCCAATAGAGCAGTAATGAACTGAACCATCTATACCCAGCGAAAGAACTCTAGGAGATGACTATGAACCACTACATAGAATTCCCAATCCCTCTATTTTTGTCCGCTTGCATTTTTATTTTCCTTTACAGGCTAATTGTACACTATTTCAAAGTCTGCTTCTTTTTGTACAGCAAAACAATTGTTTGGACATGTATACATATATTGTATTTAATTTGTACTTTAACATATTTAACATGTATTGGTCAACCTGCCATCTTGGGGGGGAGGGGAAAGATTGTAACAAGGGTTTTGGCAATTGTCAGTATTGTAAAGTTACCCATGCATGTGCCTGGTAAATAAAAACTATTAAATAAAAAAGAATCTTAAAAGAGAATTGGAAGAAAAGTAAGAAAAGAAAGTGAAAAAAGTGGTACAGTTACAATAGGGTTAGGAAAAGGAAACACAGAAATTATCTGAAAATAACTTCTTATGAAATAGATTTAGTGAAAGGGAAAAAAGAAACAATATAACTCCTTATACAATAGATTTGACAAAATGGAATAAAAGAAAACAACTCTTTAAAAAACAATTTCTGAAATGGAAAAAACTGTAATGAACAAAATAATTTATATAAAAGTGCAATTGGCTGAAGGCAAAATGAGATTTTATTTAAAGCTAACTGAAGAAAATAATTGACAAAAAATTAGAATTGAACAAACAGAAGTGAATGAATCAATGAGACCTCAAGAAATAGTCAAACAAAACAAAAAAAAAAAATGAAAAAGCAGAAAAAAAATTAAAAAAACATGATTGGAATAACAACTGGCTTGGAAAATAGATCTAGGAAAGACAATGTAAGGTTTATTGGACTTCCTGAAAACCATGATTAAAAAAAAAAAAAAAAAAAAAAGACACTAGACATTATCTTTCAGGAATCATCAAGGAAACTACCCTGATGTCCTACCATCACAAGGTAAAATAGCAATTAAAAGAATTCACCAAACACCTCCTGAAAGAGATTACTAAATGAATCTTCCAAGGAGTATTGTAGCTAAATTTTAGAATTATTGGACCAAAGAAAAATATTGCAAGCAGCAAGAAAGAAATAATTCAAATATAGACAAGCTGCAATGAGGATTACCCAAGACCTAGAAGCATCCAAATTAGGGGATCAAAGGGCCTGGAATCTGATATTCTGAATGGCAAAGGAACTTGGAATACAGTCAAGAACAAACTATGCAGCAAAATTGAGCTTATCATTCAGGGAAGAAAGTAGTTATTCAATGATACAGGTGAGAATTTCATTAATTTCTGATGAAAAGACCACAGCAGAACAAAAAAATTGACCTCCAAATATGGAACTTAAAAAGCATAAAAAGGTAAAAGAAAAAAAAAAACATTTTGAGAACTATATCTCTGTTATACATATACTTAGATAGTGCAGGCATAATTTGATTTTACTGTGATTAAAAAAAAAAAAAGAAATTACAGGTGAAAGGAGATCGTATTGGGAAAACAGAAAAATGGACATAAAATAAGGGAAATTACATCTTCTGAAGAAACAAGGAAGACCTATTATAATTTAAAGAAAGAAGGAAAGAGAATGAACATTGATTGTGTGATTCTTAATCTCATTGAATTTTGCTCAAAGAATAATTATTAGCCACATTTGGTTTCATAGAGAAACTGGTTTCATCTTATAGGGAAGTGGGAGGGGAAAGGAGAAAGGAAAGAGGGAGGCTAATAGAAGGAAAAACAGAAGTAGTATGAGAAAGTATATGAAAGAGGGAGGTGATGTAAAAGGGGAGGGCTGTTTGAGGGAAGTGGTGATCAGAAGAAAAACACTGGAGAGAAGGGAAAGAGGGAAAGGAAATAGAAAAGCATAACAGGGTAAAAAAGCTGCGCAGACAGTCATTTTAATTGTGCATGTGAATGGGATGAACTCTCCTATAAAACAGAAACAGTAGACTAAATTAAAAGCTAGATTCTTACAATATGCTATTCATAAGAAATTTATTTAAAGCAGAATGATACATTTTGAGTGAAGGTAAAAGACTGGAGCAGAATATATTATGCCTCATGTGAAAAAAACAAAACAAAACAAAACAAAACAAAAACAAAACGAACAAACAAAAAACAACAACAAAAAAAAAACACACACACAAAAAAAAAACAAGGGTTAGAGATCCTGATTTCAGATCTAGCAAAAGCAAAAATAGATCTAATTAAAAAATATAAGGAAGGAAAATATATCTTGCTAAAGAGTACCTACCATAGAAAATGAAATAATATATAAATTCCAAGTGGTATGGCCCCTAAATTCCTAAAGAAGTTAAGAGAGGTGCAAGAATAAATAGAAAACAAAACTATACCAGTGAGGGAACTCAATCTTGATGTCTCAGAACTAGAAAAATCTAACTATAAAACAAATTAAAAAAAAAAAAAGTAAAGGAGGAAAATAGAATTTTAGAAGAGTTAGCTATGATACATCTTTGGAGAAAATTGAAAGGAGACTGACAGGAGTACAAATTTTTTCAGGGATTCATGGAAACTATATAAAATTTGATCATACCTTAGAGCATAAAGACTTCAAAATCAAACGAGGAAAGGCTGAAATAGTAAATGCATTTTTTTATCAGATCATGATGCAAAAAAAAAAAAATTACATGCAAAAATAGGGCAGGGGAAAATAGACCAAGAATTAATTAGAAGTTAAATGATGTAATCCTAAAGAATCAATGTGTGAAATGACAAACCATGGACACAATCAATAATTTCATCCAAGAGAACAATATACCAGAATTTGTGGGATGAAGAAAAGTAGTAATTAGGTGAAATTTTATATGTCTAGATGCTTACTTGTATAAAATAGAGAAATAGAATGTTAAGGAATTGAGCATATAATTTAAAAACCCACAATTAAATAATAAATTTTAAATTCTAAACATAAAAGGGGAGATTAATAAAATAGAAAGTAGGAAAACTATTGAATGAATAAATAAAACTAGGAGTTGGTTTTATGAAAAAACAACAAAATATATAAACCTTTAGATAATATGATTAGAAAATGGAAAGAAGATCAAATTGTTATCCTCAAAAACCAAAAGGGATATCTTTCCACCAATGAAGAAGAAATTAAAGCAATGATTAGGAGGTATTTTGCCCAACAACATGGCAATAAATATGATAATCTAAGTGAAATGGATTTATATCTTCAAAAAATATAGATTGACCAGGTTAACAGAAGAAGGAATACATTATTTAAACAGTCCAATTTAAGAAAAATAAATAGAAGAAGCTATTAATCAACTCCTAAAGGAAAAAATCTCCAGGACCAGATGAATTTTTGTGTGAATTCTACCAAGCATTTAAAAAACAATTAATTCTAATACTATAACAAACTATTTTAAAAATGGGGAAAGCAGTCTTACCAAATTCCTTTTATAACACAGATATGGTGCTGATATCTAAACCAGGTGGGAGAAAAACAGAGAAAGAAAAGTATGACTAATTTTCCTAATGAATATTGATGGAAAAATCTTAAATAAAATAATTAGCAAAGAGATTACAGAAAGTCAAACCTGGGTTAATAAACCATGACCAAATAGGATTAATACTAGGAATGCAGGGTTGGTTCATTATTAGGAAAGCTATTAGCATAATGGATTATATCAATAACCAAACTAACAAAAATGATATGAATATCACAATAGATGCAGAACAAGACTAAATATAGGTTTAGATCTGGCACAGCCATGCCAACTTCATTTCCTTTTTTTCATTAATACCAATTCTTGGCCTTTTGTTCTTCCAGATGAACATTTTATTTATTTCTTTCTAGAACTGTAAATAACTTTTTGAGAACTTACTAAGTAGATTAATTTAGGTGATATTGTCATCTTTATTATATTCACTCAGCCTACTCATAAACACGTATTTTTCCAATTGATTAGATCTGATTTTATTTGTGTGGAAAGTATTCTGTAGCTGTGCTCTTATAGTTCTTAACTTTCCCTTGGCAGATAGATTCTTAAATATTTTGTGCAATCAACAGCTATTTTGAATAGAATTTCTCTTTGTATCTCTTGCTGCTGGACTTTGTTGGCAATACAAAAAATGCTGAACATTTCTGAAGATTTATATTGCATCCTGCAACTTTGGGAAAATTGTGAATTGTTTCTTCTATTTTTTTTTTACGTGATTTTCTAAAAATCAACCATCATATCTAAGAATATCATCATATCATCTGCAATGAGTGAGAATTTGGTTTCCTCATTATCCAATCTAATTCATTTAATAACTTCTCTTATTTCTGAAGCTAGCATTTCAAGTAAAATATTGAATAGTAATGGTGATTGATAGTGAGCAACCTTGTTTCATAGCTAATCTTATTGGGAATGATTCTAGTTTGTTCTCATTTCAGATGATGCTTGCTGATGGTTTCAGATAATTGATACTTATCATTTTAAGGAAAAATGCATTCATTCTTATACTGTCTAGTGTTTTTAATAGGAATGGGAGTTCAATTGTATAAAAAAATTTCTACATCTATTAAGATATGATTTTTCTTTGGTTATGAATATAGTCAATTATGCTAATAGTTTTCCTAATATTAACCAGCTCTGCATTCCTATTATAAAAACTACTTGTGTTGTGATACAATACCCTGGGGATATTTCTGTAATCTCTTTGCTAATATTTAAGATTTTTGCATCAGGGCAGCTAGGTAGTGCAGTGGATAGATCACCAGCCTGAAGTCAGGAGGACCTGAGTTCAAATCTGGTCTCAGACACAACACTTCCTAGTTGGGTGACCCTGGGCAAGTCACTTAACCTGGGTAATCCTGATTGTGGTTTATCTGCATTTGAATTACTTCTTTATGTCTGCATGCAATATTTTTCATTGTGCAATAGTTCTGCAATTTATCTATGATATTCCTTGGAGTTTTCATTTTGGGGTTTCTTTCAGGAGGGTATTTGTGAATTCTTTCAATGGCTATTTTGCCTTCTGATTCTAGGACACCAGAACAGTTTTCCTTAATGATTTCCTGAAAGATAATGTCTAGAATCATTTTTTTCATCATGGTTTTCAGGAAGTCCTATAATCCTTAGATTGTATTTCCTACTTCTATTTTCCAAGTCAGTTGTTTTCCAAGTAGTTATTTTACAGTTTCTTCCATTTTTTCATTTTTAAAAATTTACTTGATTGATCCTTGATGGTTCATTGAGTCATTCATTTCCATTTGTTCAGTTTCAATTTTAGTGAATTACTTAGTTACTTTTTTTAGCTCCTTTTGTATTTGGCCAAGTGAAATTGCCCATTTTTGGCCAATGAATTTCTTCTTCTTTTTTTTATTATTATAGCTTTTTATTTACAAGATATATGCATAGGTAATTTTACAGCACTGACAATTGCAAAACATTTTATTCCAATTTTCCCTCCTCCCCATCCCTCTCCCCCAGATAGCAGGTTGACCAATAAATGTTACATATGTTAAAGTATAAATTAAATACAATATTTGTATACATGTCTAAACAGTTATTTTGCTGTACAAAAAGAATTGGACTTTGAGATAGTGTACAATTAGTCTGTGAAGGAAATCAAAAATGCAGACAAACAAAAATAGGGGTATTGGGAATTATATGTAGTGGTGCATAGTCATCTGGTTCAGTTCATTACTGTTCTATTGGAACTGATTTGGTTCATCTCAATGTTGAAGAGGGCCACGTCCATCAGAATTGATCATCATATACTATTGTTGTTGAAGTATATAATGATCTCCTGGTCCTGCTCATTTCAATCAGCATCAGTTCATGTAAGACTCTCCAGGTCTTTCTGAAATCATCCTATTGGTCATTTCTTACAGAACAATAATATTCCATAATATTCATATACCACAATTTATTCATCCATTCTCCAATCAATGGACATCCACTTGGTTTCCAGTTTCTAACTACTACAAAGAGGGCTGCCCAAGCATTCTTACACATAAAGGTCCTTTTCCCTTCTTTAAGATCTCTTAGGGATATAGACCCAGTAGTAACACTGCTGGATCAAAGGGCATGCATAGTTTGATAACTTTTTGAGTATAGTTTCAAATCATTCTCCAGAATGGCTGGTTGTATTCACAATTCCACCAAAAATGTATCAGTGTCCATGTTTTTTCACATCCCCTACAACATTCTGCATTATCTTTAAATGTCATTCTAGCCAATCTGACAGGTGTGTAGTTCTATCTCAGAGTTGTCTTAATATGCATTTCTCTGATTAAGAATGACTTGAAACATTGTTTCATATGGCTAGAAACAGTTTCAATTTCTTCATCTGAGTAGTGTCTGTTCATATCCTTTCACCATTTATCATTTTGAGAATGGCTTGATTTTTTATAAATTAGATCAATTATATATTTTGGAAATTAGGCCTTGCCTTTATCAGAACGTTTGACTGTAAAAAATGTTTTCTCAGTTTGTTGCTTCCTTTTTTTATCTTTTTTTATTTAGAATTTTTTTTTCCACAGTATATATGCAGGAGTAATGTTTTTATATTATCCCTTGTATTCATTTTTCCAAATTATCCCCCCTCACTCCACTCTCTCCTCTCGATGACAGGCAATCCCATACATTCTACATGTGTTACAATATAACCTAGATACAATATATGTGTGTAAATACCATTTTCTTGTTGCACATTAAGTATTAGGTTCCAAAGGTATAAGTAACCTGGGTAGATAGACAGTAGTGCTAACAATTTACATTCACTTCCCAGTGTTCCTTCTCTGGGTGTAGTTATTTCTGTCCATCATTGATCAACTGGCAGTGAGTTGTATCTTCTTTATGTTGAAGATATCCACTTCCATCAGAATACATCTTCATACAATATTGAAGTGTACAGAGATCTTCTGGTTCTATTCATTTCACTCAGCATCAGTTGATGTAAGTCTCTCCAAGCCTCTCTGTATTCCTCCTGCTGGTCATTTCTTACAGAGTAATAATATTCCACAACCTTCATATACCATAATTGATCCAACCATTCTCCAATTGATGGACATCCATTAATCTTCCAGTTTCTAGCTACTACAAAAAGAGCTGTCACAAACATTTTGCCACATACAGGTCCCTTTCTGCTCTTTAGTATTTCTTTGGGATATAAGCCCAATAACAGCAATGCTGGGTCAAAGAGTATGCACAGTTTGATAACTTTTGAGGCATAGTTCCAAATTGCTCTCCAGAATGGCTGGATTCTTTCACAACTCCACCAACAATATATCAGTGTACCTGTTTTCCCACATCCTTTCCAACATTCATCATTATTTGTTCCTGTCATCATAGCCAATCTGACAGGTGTTTAGTGGTATCTCAGAGTTGTCTTAATGTGCATTTCTCTGATCAGTAGTGATTTAAAACATTCTTTTATATGAGTGGATATAGTTTCAATTTCATCAGCTGAGAATTGTCTGTTCATATCCTTTGACCATTTATCAATTGGAGAGTGGTTTGCTTTTTTATAAATTAGGGTCAGTTCTCAATATATTTTGGAAATGAGACCTTTGTCAGTACCTTTAACTTTAAAAATATTTTCCCAATTTGTTACTTCCCTTCTAATCTTGTTTGCATTAGTATTGTTTGTACAGAAACTTTTTAGTTTGATGTAATCAAAATCTTTTATTTTGTGATCAATAATGATCTCTAGTTCTCCTCTGGTCATAAATTCCTTCCTCCTACACAGGTCTGAGAGGTAGACTATTTTCTGTTTCTCTAATCTATTTATTATTTCCCTCTTTATGCCTAAATCATGGACCCATTTTGATCTTATCTTGGTATATGGTGTTAAGTGTGGATCCATATCTAATTTCTGCCATACTAATTTCCAGTTTTCCCAAAAAAAATTTTTTCAAATAATGAATTTTTATCCCTAATGTTGGTATCTTTGGGTTTGTCAAAGATTATATTGCTATAGATGTACCCTTTTTTGTCCTTTGTATCTAATCTGTTCCACTGATCTACAGGTCTATTTCTTAGCCAATACCAAATGGTTTTGGTGACTGCTGCTATATAATAAAGTTTTAGATCAGGTACACTTAGACCATCTTCCTCTGACTTTTTTTTTCATTAGTTCCCTTATAATTCTTGACCTATTATTCTTCCATATGAATTGTGTTGTTATTTTTTTCTAGGTCATTAAAATAGTTTCTTGGGAGTCTGATTGGTATAGCACTAAATAAATAGATTAGTTTGGGTCATCTTTATTATATTTGCTCAGCCTATCCAAGAGCACTGAATGTCTTTCCAATTATTTAAATCTGACTTTATTTTTGTGGCAAGTGTTTTGTAATTTTTCTCATATAATTCCTGGCTATTCTTTGGTAGATGGAATCCCAAATACTTTATACTCTCAATATTTGTTTGGAATGGAATTTCTCTTTGTATCTCTTGCTGTTGCATTTTTGTTGGTGATATGCTGAGGATTTATGTGGATTTATTTTGTATCCTGCAAATTTTCTAAAATTCTGAATTATTTCTAATAGATTTTTAGCAGAATCTTTGGGGTAACCTAAGTATACCATTATGTCATCTACAAAGAGTCATAGTTTGATTTCCTCATTTCCTACTCTAATTCCTTGAATCTCTTTCTCGGCTCTTATTGCCGAGGCTAGCGTTTCTAATACTATATTGAATAGTAATGGTGAGAGTGGGCAAACTTTTTATACTCCTGATCTTATTTGGAAAGGTTGCAGTTTATTTCTATTGCATATTATGCTTACTGACGGTCTTAAATATATGCTCCTGATTATTCTAAGGAATAATCCATTCATTGCTATACTCTCAAGAGTTTTTAGTAGGAATGGATGTTGGATTTTGTCAAAAGCTTTTTCTGCATCTATTGAGATGATAATATGGTTTTTATTAATTTGATTATTAATATGGTCAATTATACTAATAGTGTTCCTAATATTAAACCAGCCCTGCATTCCTGGTATAAATCCTACTTGATGATGGTGTATTATTCTGAGGATGATTTTCTGAAGTCTTTTTGCTAATATCTTATTTAAGATTTTAGCATCAATATTCATTAAGGAAATTGGTCTATAATTTTCTTTCTCAGTTTTCAATCGACCTGGTTTATCAGTACCATGTCTGTGTCATAAAAGGAGTTTGGTAGGACTCCTTCATCCCCTATTTTTTCAAATAGTTTATATAGCATTGGGGCTAATTGTTCTTTAAATGTTTGGTAGAATTCACATCTGGTCCTGTTGATTTTTTCCTGGGGAGTTGATTACTAGCTTGTTCTATTTCTTTTTCTGAAATGAGACTATTTAAGCAATTTATCTCCTCCTCCGTTAATCTAGGGAGCCTATATTTTTGGAGGAAGTCATCCATTTCACTTAAGTTATCAAATTTATTAGCATAAAGTTGGGCAAAGTAACTCATTATTTCTCTGATTTCCTCTTCATTGGTGGAAAGATCCCCCTTTTCATTTGTAGGACTAACAAATTGATTTTCCTCTTTTTTTACCAAAAGTTTATGTATTTTATTGGCTTTTTCATAAAACCAACTCTTGGTTTTATTTATTAATTCAATAGTTTTTTGTTTTGTTTTTTTTTTACTTTCAACATTATTGATTTCTCCTTTTAATTTTTGTATTTCAAGTTTAATTTTTGGTTGGTGGTTTTTAATTTGGTCTTTTTCTAGCTTTTTATGTTGCAGGCCCAATTCGTTAATATTCTCTTTCTCTATTTTCTTCAAATAAACCTCTAAAGATATAAAATTTCCTCGTTTTACTGCTTTAGCGGTATCCCACAGATTTTGGTATGATGTCTCATCATTGTCATTATCTTGGGTGAAATTATTAATTGTTTCTATAATTTGCTGTTTCACCCAGTCATTCTTTAAGATGAGATTATTCAGTTTCCAATTACTTTTTGGTCTATTTATTCGCAACTTCTTACTAAATGTAGCTTTTATTGCATTGTGATCTGAGAAGAAGGCATTTGTTATTTCTGCCTTCCTACATTTAATTTTGAGATCTTTATGTCCTAATATATGGTCAATTTTTGTATAGGATCCATGAACTGCTGAGAAGAAAGTATATTCCTTTCTATTGCCATTCAGTTTTCTCCAAAGGTCTATCATACCTAGATTTTCTAATGTTCTATTTATTTTTCTAATTTGTTTCTTATTTGTTTTGTGGTTTCATTTGTCTAAATCTGAGAGTGCAAGGTTGAGTTCTCCCACTATTATAGTTTTACTGTCTATTTCTTCTTGCAGTTCTCTTAACTTTTCCTTTAGAAAGTTAGATGCTATACCACTTGGTGCATATATGTTTAGTATTGATATGGCTTCATTATTTATGCTACCTTTCAGCAGGATATAGTTTCCTTCCTTATCTCTTTTAATTAGATTAACTTCTGCTTTTGCTTGATCTGAGGTAAGGATAGCTACCCCTGCTTTTTTGGCTTTAACTGAAGCATAAGAGGCTCTGTTCCAACCTTTTACCTTTACTCTGTATGTATCTCCCTGCTTTAAGTGTGTTTCCTGTAAACAACATATTGTAGGTTTCTGATTTTTGATCCAGTCTGCTATCCGTCTCCATTTGATGGCAGCGTTCATCCCATTCACATTTACAGTTAAAATTACTAATTCTGTATTTCCTGCCATCATATTATCCCCAGATTATGCTTTTTCCCTTGACCCCCTGAACCCCTTCCCCAATATTTAATTTATTGACCCCACTTTTGACGTGGAGCCCTCCCTTTTTTTAGTATCCCTCCCCCCTCCCTCCAAATCCCTTCCCTTATTCTCCTTTTCCTTTTCCCTTTTCCTTTCCCCCCTTTTTAATGAGATGAGAGAGAATTCTCTGAAAAACAAATATGTCAATTATTTACTCTTTGAGCCTCTTCTGATGAGAGTAAGATTCACACAATGTTTCTCCCCCTCACTAAATTCCCTCAGATATGGTGTATTTTCTATTCCTCTTCCTGGGATGTAGTGTCCCTCTTTTTATCACTCCTTCCCCTTTTTCTGATACTACCCCCTTCCCTTTACTACAACCCGCCTTTTTATATCAGTAAAATCAAATTATCCATGCATACTTTCTATATATCCACAACAGAGATACAGTTCTCAAGGGTTCTGTGTACCCTTTTCTGTTTCTCTTCAGTCTTGTGGATGTAGATTAAATTTTTTGTTTTAAGTCTGGTTTTTTTCTTAGAAACATATGGAATTTCTCTATTTCGTTGAATGACCATCTTCTTCCATGGAAAAAAGATGGTAAACCTAGCTGGGTAGTTTATTCTTGGTTGCAATCCTTGATCTTTTGCCTTTCGGAATATCAGGTTCCAGGCCCTTCTATCTTTTAATGTGGAGGCAGACAGATCTTGAGTGACCTTTATTGTGGCACCTTGGTATTTAAATTGTTTTTTGCTAGCTGCTTATAAGATTTTCTCCTTTGTGTGGTAATTCTGCAGCTTAGCCACAATATTACATGGTGTTCTTTTTTAGGGTCTATTTCAGAAGGTGTTCTATTAATTCTTTCAAACGTCTATTTTCCCTTCTGTTTCTATTATCTCTGGACAGTTCTCTTTGATGATTTCCGGTAAAATAGAATCTAGGCTCTTTTTTTGGTCATAGTTTTCAGGAAGTCCAATGATCCTCAGATTATCTCTCCTAGATCTAATTTCCAGGTCTATAGATTTTCCCAGTAAGTATTTGACGTTATTCTCCAGCTTTTCATTTTTTTCTTTTTTTAATTTTGTTTGACTGATTCTTGGGTTCTCAATGAATCATTCATTTCTATTTGTTCCATCCTGAATTTTAAGGAGTTATTTTCTTCATTCACAGTTTTTAGTTCTTTTTGTAAATGCCGAATTTCTTTTTTTTAATGAATTATTTTGCTCTATCGAATTTTTTTCCATTTCCCTAATTTTTTTAGAGAATTATTTTCTTTTTCCAATTCAGAAATCCTATTTTCTTGAGACTTTTTAATTTTTTCCAATTCAAAAATCCTACTTTCCTGTGATTTTTTAACCTTTTCTAATTCACAAATTTTGTTTCCCTGCATCTCCTGTGAATTCTTTATTTTTTCCAACTCCAATTTCCGAACGTTGCTATTCTCTATCATAGCTTCTCTTTCCTTTCCCCATTTTTCTTCAAACTCTCTTAATTTTTAATAGTCTCTTCTAGGAGAGAGTTATGTGATGGGGGCACGAATCCTTCCCCTTTAGGCTGTTATCTGCTGTCTCTCTGCTGGTAACTTCCTTGGGTTTGGATACCCGCTCTTTCTATGTGTAGAAAGAATCAATCGATTTTCTTGGCTTTTTACTCATATTTAAAAAAATCTTTTGGGGTCTGTCCTTAGTTAGGAAATTACTAATTTATTTCTTTACTCCAAGACTGGATGGTTGCAGTGGCTCCTGCGCCTGAGCTAAGAGAGAGCTCTGGGAGAGAGTTTCCTACCCCCTCCCTGGAAGTCCCTTTGGAAGTGATTAGCAGGGCTGTGCTTTGAGGGTGCTGTTTGTCTTAGCGACTTCCCTGAGGTTTACAACTGAACAGTAAAGGTGACACAAAGCCCAGCCAACGTGTACCGTGGGGCGTGGATGTCAGCAGATGACATGAAAAGCCCCTGCACTCAAACTGGAAGTGTCTGCCCTGAAACCACTGTCCCTATTTCAAAGGTTCTGCTTCTCTGGGACTGGGGGCTGAGTTCCACAGCCTCCAGCCAAGCAAGGCACTATGTGTTACCTTGGGCCATGTCCATCTGCTTTTCAATCTCTTAACTACACCTAGGTGAAAGCCCAGACAGCCTAAGTCGGCCCTACTCACAGTGCCGAGATCTGTTGAGTCACTTCCAGATTGGGGTGGTTCTAGTATCTGGCTTTATATTTTAAAGTGGCTTGATTTATCTTCTGAACTGCTGTTTTATAAGTAGAAAAGAGCTAACAGCCTGTGCCAAATTCTTCTATCTCAGTGGCTTCTCTGATCCCAGAGCCCTCCCCAGTGCAATTGGCACAGTGTGCCACCACCCAACCATCTGTGCTGGCCTTTCTTCTTCCTCCCCTGGGAACCGACCTTTTCTGTTGAAACTCCAGTTTCTCTTCAGCTGGTAAGTCGTGCTTCCAGTCCTTGTGGTTTCTTTCAGTCCAGTGCTATTTTTGAGGCTGATTTAACTAATTGGTAATGAGGGAAGAAGGGAGCTCACAAAATCACATGTATCTTCTCCACCATCTTGGCTCTGCCCTGTTGCTTCCTTTCTAATTTTATTTGCATTAGTTTTGTTTGTACAACAACTTTTCAATTTGATATAATCAAAAATTTCTATTTTGTTATCAATAATGACCTCTAGTTCTTTGATCATAAATTCCTTCCTCTTCCACAGGTCTGAGAGGTAAACTATCCTATGTTCCTCTTATTTATTTTAAATCTCATTCCTTATGCCTAGATCATGAACCCATTTTGACCTTATCTTGGTGTATGGTGTTGAGTGTGGGTCAGTGCCTAGTTTCTGCCTTACTAATTTCCAATTTTCCCAGCAATTTTTGTCAAACATTGAGTCCTTATCCCAAAAACTGGGGTCTTTGTGTTTGTTAAACACTTTGCAAAGGTGAATGTTAAAAACTATCTATGCATATATTTTGAAAATAAAAAAAATTATTATTCAAAAAACCCTATTATATCTGAGACAAAGAATGGAGGGTGATGAACATAGTGTGTATCATACTCTCACCAGAACTGACTTAAAAAGAAAATATTAGACATATTCAATTTATGGTGAAACTTCTTCCACCTCATTTAAAAATAAGAGGGAAAGAGTGAAAAGGGAAGGAGTAAGTTAAGTGGAAAGGAATACAAAAATTGTGAGGAAAAGGGGTAAGATGAGGGAGGAAAAGGGAGGGAAATGAGAAGTAGATGGTACTCACAAGTTTAATACTGGGGAGGGGGGTAAGGAGGAAAGAAAGGAGAAAAGCATAAACAGGGGTTAACAAGATAGTGAGTAGTTTTTAGAACACCAGCCTTGAATTCAGGAGGACCCGAGTTCAAATGTGGTCTCAAACACTTAACACTTCCTAGCTGTGTGACCCTGGCAAGACGCTTAACCCCAGCCTCAAAAAAAAAAAAAAAAAAAAAAAAAAAAAAAAAAAAAAAACCAAGATGGCAAGTAATACAGAATAGATAATTTTAATAAAAAAATGTGAATGGGGTAAACACCCCCATAAAGAGGAAGTGATTAGCAGACTGGATTAAAAGCCAGAATCCTACAATATGTTGCTTACAGGAACACACCTGAATCAAGGTGATATATACAGAATAAAGGTAAAAGGCTGGAGCAGAATCCATTACGCTTCAAGTGAAGTCAAAAAAGCAGATGTAGCCATCCTCATCTCAGATCAAGCTAAAGCAAAAATTTATCTAATTAAAAGGGATAAGGAAGTGCACTATATATTTCTGAAAGGTAGCATAGAAAATAAAGCAAAATCAATATTAAACATATATGCACCAAGTGGGATAGCATCTAAATTCTTAAAAGAGAAATTAAGAGAGCTGCAAGAAGAAATAGACAGCAAAACTGTAATAGTGGGAGATCTCAACCTTGCACTCTCAGAATTAAACAAATCAAACCACAAAATAAATAAGAAGTCAAAAAGGTAAATAGAATACTAGAAAAAGTTAGACATGATAGATCTTTGAAGAAAACTAAAGAGAGACAGGAAAAGTACGTTTTCTTCTCAGCAGTTCATGGAAACTATACAAAAAGTAACTATATTAGGATATAAAAACCTCAAACTCAAATGCAATAAGTCAGAAATAGTAAATGTATCCTTTTCAAAACACAATGCAATGAAAATTACAGTCAATAAAAAGCCAGGGGAAAATAGACCAAAAAATAATTGAAAACTAATCTTATACTAAAGAATGATTGGCTGAAACAGCAAATCATAGACATAATAACTTCATCCAAGAAAATGACAATAATAAGACATCACACCAAAATGTGTGGGATACAGCGAAAGAGGTAAAAAGGGAACATTTCATATCTTTAGAGGCCTGCTTACATAAAATAAGGAAAGAGAAGGCCAATGAATTGGTCTTGCGACTAAAACTGCTAAAAAAGGAACAAATTAGAAACATCTATTCAAACACTAAACTTGAAATTCTAAAAATAAAAGGAGAGATCAATAAAATTGAAAGTAAAAAAAATTATTGAATTAAATAATAATACTAAGAGTTGGTTCTATTAAAAAAAAATAGATAAACCCTCAGTAAATCTGATTTAAAAAAAGGAAAGAGGAAAAGCAAATTGTTAGTCTTAAAAATGAAAAGGGATAATTCGCGACTAATGAAGAGGAAATTAGAGCAATAATTAGGAGTTACTTTGCCTAACTTTATGCCAATAAATTTAATAACTTAAATGAAATAGAAGAATACCTTAAAAATATAGTTTGCCCAGATTAGCAGAGAAAAAAGCAAATTGATTAATCAGTCCCATTTTAGAAAAAGAAATAGAACAAGCTATTAACCAACTCCTTAAGAAAAAATTCCCAGGATGAGATGGATTTACATTTGAATTCTACCAAACATTTCAAGAACAATTAACTCCCATACTATATAAACTATTTGAAAAAAAAAAAAAAAGGAATTGAAAGAGTCCTACCAAATTCATTTTATGATGCAGATATGGTACTGATATCTAAACCAGTTAGGTTGAAAACAGAGAAAGAAAACTATAGACCAATCTTTCTAATGAATATTGATGCTAAAATCTTAAATAAAATATTAGCAAAAAGACTACAGAAAATCATCCCCAGGATAATACACTATGACCAAGTGGGATTTATACCAGGAATGCAGGACTGGTTCAATATTAGGAAAACTATTAGTATAATTGACTACATCAGTAACAAAATTAACAAAAATCATATGATCATCTCAATAGATACAGAAAAAGCATTTGATAACATCCAACATCCCTTCCTCATAAAAATACTTGAGAGGATAAAATAAATAGACTTTTCTTTAAAAAAGTCAGGAGCATATATTTAAAACCATCAGTAACCATGATACGTAATGATCCCAGTAAGATCAGAAGTGAAACAAGGTTGCCCTCTATCACCATTATTATTCAATATTGTATTAGAAATGCTAGCCTCGGCAATAAGAGTCTAGAAAGACATTAAAGGAATTAGAGTACGTAATGAGGAAACCAAATTATCTCTCTTTGCTGATGATATGATGGTATACTTAGAGAACCCCAGAGATTCTAGTAAAAATCTATTAGAAATAATTCACAATTTTAGCAAAGTTGCAGGATACAAAATAAATACACACAGATCCTCAGCATTTTTATACATCATAACAAAGTCCAACAGCAAAAGATATAAAGAGAAATTTCATTCAAAATAACTGTTGCTAGCATAAAATATTTGGGAATCTATCTACCAAAGGAAAGTCAGGAATTATATGAGCAAAATTACAAGACACTTTCCCCACAAATAAAGTCAGATTTAAATAATTGGAAAAATATTAAATACTCTTGTATAGACTGAACAAATATAATAAAGATGACAATACTCCCTAAACTAATCTCTTTATTTAGTGCTATACCAATCAGACTCCCAAGAAACTATTTTAATGACCTAGAAAAAAAATAACAACAAAATTCATATGAAAGAACAAAAGGTTGAGAATTTAAGGGAATTAATGAAAAACAAAAATCAAATGAAGGTGCCCTAGCTGTACCTAATCTAAAACTATATTATAAAGCAGCAGTCACCAAAACCATTTGGTACTGGCTAAGAAATACATTAGTTGATCAGTGGAATAGGTTAGGTTCACAAGACAAAATAGTTATATCAATCTAGTGTTTGACAAACCCAAAGATCCCAACGTTTGGAATAAGAATTCATTATTTTACAAAAACTGCTGAGAAAACTGGAAATTAGTATGGCATAAATTAGGCAGGGACCCACAGTTAACACCATATACCAAGATAAGATAAAAATGGGTCCATGATTTAGGCATAAAGAATAAGATCATAACTAAATTAGAGAAACATAGGATAGTTTACCTCTCACACTTGTGGAGGAAAAAGGAATTTGTGACCAAAGAAGAACTAGATATCATTATTTATCACAAAATAGAAAAAATTGATTACATCAAATTAAAAAGTCTTTCTACAAATAAAACTAATAAAAATAAGATTAGAAGGGAGGCAATAAACTGGGAAAACATTTTTACATTTACAGATTCTGATAAAGGCCTCATTTCCAAAATATATAGAGAACTGACTCTTAATTTACTAGAAATCAAGCCATTCTCCAATTGAAAAATGGTCAAAGGATATAAACAGACAATTCTCAGATGAAGAAATTGAAACTATTTCCACTCATCTGAAAGAGTGTTCCAAATCACTATTTATCAGAGAAATGCAAATTAAGACAATACTGAGATACCACTACACACAGATTGGCTAAGATGACAGAAAAAAATTAACGATGAATGTTGGAGGAGATGTGGGAAAACTGGGACACTGATGAATTGTTGGTGGAGTTGTGAAAGAATCCAACCATTCTGGAGAGCAATCTGGAATTATGCCCAAAAAGTTATCAAACTGTAAATATCCTTTGATCCAGCATGCCACTACTGGGCCTATATCCCAAAGAAATAATAAAGAAGGGAAATGTATGTGCCAAAATGTTTTTGGCATCCCTTTTTCTAGTGGCTAAAAATTGGAAATGAATAGATACCCATCAATTGGAGAATGGTTGGGTAAACTTTGGTATATGAATGTTATGGAATATTATTGTTCTGTAAGTAATGACCAGCAGGATGAATACAAAGAGGCTCTCCAGAGAGGCTTGGAGAGACTTATATGAACTGATGCTGAATGAAATGAGCAGAACCAGAGGATCATTATACACTTTAACAACAATATTGTATGAGGATGTATTCTGATGGAAATGGATATCTTCAACAAAGAGAAGATCTAATTCAGTTCCAATTTATCAGTGATGGACAGAATCAGCTACACCCAGAAAAGGAACACTGGAAATGAGTGTAAACTGTTTGTATTTTTGTTTTTCTTCCTAGGCTATTTTTACATTCTGAACCCGAATTCTTCCTCTGTAATAAGAGAACTGTTCGGTTCTGTAAACATATATTGTATTTAGTATATACTATAACCTAGTTAACATGTATAAGACTGCCTGTCATCTAGGGAAGGGGGTGGAGGGAGGGAAAGGAAAAAATGGAACAGAAATGAGTGCAAGGGATAAGGTTGTAAAAAAAATTACCCATGCATATGTAATGTCAATAAAATGTTATAATTATTTAAAAAAAAGAAATTGAAAAACTATTATTCAAAAAATGACCTATTATAATAGAGATAAAGAAGGGAGAGTAATGACTATTGTTTGAAGTTTAATCTAATCACTTTTAGATTAAAGAGGGAATAATACATTCAGTTGGGTATAAAATATACATATTGACCTTGAAGAATGTCAGCAGAAAATGAAAAAAAGAAACAGACATGTTAGATACAAGGAAGGGCAAAAATATTAAGAGAATGGTGTAAAAATTGGGGAGCTAATAAAAAGGAGGGTATGTTCAGGATGGAGAGAGTTAGAAACAAAACTGTACTAAGGAGGGGCAGGGTGAAAAGAGAGTAAAAATGTATAAACAAGAAAAATAATAGAATGGAGAGAAATAGACCAACTGATGATTTTAACTTTGAACATTAATTGTATGAATATTCCTATTAAATGGAAGCAAATTCTGTAGTAGATAAAAACAAGTATCCTACAGAACACTGTTTACAACAAAACAAAACAAAACAAAAAACATTTGAAACAAAAATATATTTAAAAAAACTAAGATAAAAGGATGAAGCAGAATTTATTATGCTTTAGGTGAAGTAGAAAACAGGGGGAGAAATTCTGATCTCAGATCAAAAAAGTAAAAATAGATCTAATTTAAAAAGATTAAAATAAGAAATTACATCTTTTTAAAGTATGCCAGAGAAAATGAAGCATCAGAGACAGAGCCAAGATGGTGTAGTAAAGGCAGGCACTTGCCCAATGTCTCCCCCATACTGTTCCAATTTCCTTTAAATAATGACTCTAAACAAATTGTAGAGTGTTAGAATACTCCAAAAGACATAGTACAAAATTTTCCAGCCAAAGGCAACTTAGAAGCTCAGCAGAAAATGTGAGAATCCAGTGTGTATTCCTAGATCCAATCTCAACTATGTCCCAGGTTTGACTTCTTAATCAGCAGCAGTACTGGTGGCCAAATAGGCACTAGACAGTCAGCAGGAAAGGTCTGTGGAAACAGAGTGGAAACCCAGGTTGCAATTCCAGCATACCCCCAGTCCTGGCCCCAGCTTTAACTTAAACCCCTGCATCAGTAAGGTGGCATCTCTGAATCAGCAGTAGTACTGGAGGATTCTGGATATTTTAGCCTGGGGACATCAAGGAGATTTCAGAAAGACAGTGGATAGGATTTGTGGCAATGGAGTGGGAGTCTGATGTGCAGTACCAGTGTAGCCTTGTTCAGCAGAATCCAAGCCCTGGCCAAAATACAATATCTTATAGCTAGAGTAGGGGAAGGACACAGCTAACAGCTCCAGAGTAGAAAATAGTACTTTTGGTCAAATTCCAAGAAGTATTTCTGAAAAAAAGATGCACAGAATCCTGAAGGTTGGGACAGTGAAATCTTCATATTGGAAACAGAATTCTACTTTAACAAAGAGTTAAAAGCAGAGTAATGATAGGTGAGGAATGTGAAAAGAAAACAAAATATAATTTTTTGATCATTAAAAGTTATGGTGACATGGTCAAAACACTCAAAAATGATAACAAAATAAAAATTTCTACATCCAAAGACTGGAAGAGAAATAAAAATTGAGCTTAGGTATGGATGAACTTAAAAGGGACTTTGAAAATCAATCAAGAGAGATAGAAAAAAATTGTGAAAGAATTGAAAGAGATGCAAAAGGAAATACCAAAAACTCATGAGGAGAATGCAAAGCAAAATTGGACAATTGGGAAGGAGGTACAAAATAATTCCTTAAAAATAGAATTGAGTAAATAGAAGCTAATAACTTTATGAGAAATCAGGGTACATTAAAGCAAAACCAAAAAAAAATGAAAAAATAGGAAAAAAAACCTGTGAAATATCACATTGGGATAAACAACTGACCTGAAAAATAGATCCAGGAGAAATAATTTTAAAATAGTATTTATGATCAAAAAAAGAGGCTGGACATCATCTTTCAAGAAATTATCAAAGAAAACTGTTCTGATCCTCTAGAGTTAGAGGGTAAAATAAAAATTGAAGGAATTCACCTAGCACCTATTAAAAGAGATCCCAAAATAAAAATACCCAGGAATGTTTTAGCCAAATTCTGGAACTCACAGGGCAAGGAAAACATATTGCAAGCATCCATAAAGAAATAATTCAAGTATAGTGGAGCCACAGCCAGGATAATAAAAGATCTACCAGCTTTTACATTAAATGACTTGAAGGCTTGGAATATAATATTCCAGAGAGCAATGGAGCTAGGGTTGTAACCAAGAATCAGCAAAACTTGGTATAATCCTTCAGAAGAAAAGATGGCCATTCACTGAAATAGAGGATTTTCAAGCATTCATAATAAAAAGACCAGAATGGAATGGAAACAAAAATTTTCACCCATAAGATTCTGAAGAAGCATAAGGTGGTATTCAGGAAAGTGATATCATAAGGAATTTAAGGGATTTAATAAGGTTTGTTTTTACATTTCTACATGGGGGGATATTATTTGTAACTCATTAGGACGCTATCATTATAACAGTTACAAGGAGTATATATACATATATTAAATACATATATATATATATATGTATAATAAACTTGAGTTTATTTATTGAGTTTATTAAATTTGTAAAAGGGAAAGAGAGAAGTGGAATGATGCAAATTATTTACTATAAAAAAGGTAAGGAAAAGTTTTTATAGTAGAGAGGCAAAGAATAGGAGAGAATTGAGTGAGTAAACCTTACTCTCATCAGAATCAGCTCAAATAAGAAATAACATAGATACTTAATAGGTGTACAGAAATCTATCTTATCTTACAGGAAAATAGGAGAGGAATAGGATATGGGAAGGGGAATGGGTGGTAAAATACAGGGCATATTGGGGGAAGAAGTGGTCAGTAGCAAAACACTTTTGAACAGGAACAGAGTGAAAGGAGAGAGAACAAATGGGGGAAATAAAATTAATAATAATAAATTTTTTAAATCAAAGCAAGTTTCTCTGATGAAATATTTTTCTGGGAAATGATTAACAGGAGGCTCTGAACTAAAAAAAAATTCCTGGAAAGTCCTCAATGAACAAAATGAAATATACTGTATATAAAAATAATAGCAATGTTCTGGGATGACCATGTATAAATTATTTTGTTATTCTCAGTAGTGCAATTATCCACAACTAACCTGAATGACTAAAGATGAAAAATCCTATCCATACTCAGAGAAGGAATTGATTCAGTCTGAGTACAGATCAAAACATTTAACTTATTTGTTTTTGAGGGTATTTTTTTTCATAGGGTGGGAGATCTATGTTTCTTTCACGCCTCAACTTTTATGGACATGTTTCATATAACTTCTCATGTGGTTTACTAATTGTACATGGGGATAAGGGGGAGTATGACTCAAAAACAAAAACAAAAAAAAATGTATATATATTATATATATATATATATATATATGTGTATATATATATATACATATATATTTTTTATTTATTTAGAATTTTTTCCACAGTATATATGCATGAGTAAATTTTTTATAATATTATCCCTTGTATTCATTTTTCCAAATTATCCCCCCTCCTTCCCCTCCCTCCCCCTGATGACAGGCAATCCCATATATTTTACATGTGTTACAATATAACCTAGATACAATATATGTGTGTAAATACCATTTTCTTGTTGCACATTAAGTATTAGGTTCCGAATGTATAAGTAACCTGGGTAGATAGACAGTAGTGCTAACAATTTACATTCACTTCCCAGTGTTCCTTCTCTGGATGTAGCTGTTTCTGTCCATCATTGATCAACTGGAAGTGAGGTGGATCTTCTTTATGTTGAAGATATTCACTTCCATCAGAATACCTCTTCATACAGCATTGAAGTGTACAGCGATCTTCTGGTTCTATTTATTTCACTCAGCATCAGTTGATGTAATCTCTCCAAGCCTCTCTGTATTCCTCCTGCTGGTCATTTCTTACAGAGCAATAATATTCCATAACCTTCATATACCATAATTTACCCAACCATTCTCCAATTGATGGGCATCCATTCATCTTCCAGCTTCTAGCCACTAAGAAAAGGGCTGCCACAAACATTTTGTCACAAAGAGGTCCCTTTCCTTTCTTTAGTATTTCCTTGGGATATAAGCCCAGTAGTAGTATGGCTGGATCAAAGGGTATGCACAGTTTGATAAATTTTGGGGCATAGTTCCAAATTGCTCTCCAGAATGGCTGGATTCTTTCACAACTCCACCAACAATGTATCAGTGTCCCCGTTTTCCCACATCCCCTCCAACATTCATCATTATTTGTTCCTGTCATCATAGCCAATCTGACAGGTGTGTGGTGGTATCTCAGAGTTGTCTTAATTTGCATTTTTCTGATCAGTAGTGATTTGGAACACTCTTTCATATGAGTGGATATAGTTTCAATTTCATCATCTGAGAAATGTCTGTTCATATCCTTTGACCATTTATCAATTGGAGAATGGTTTGATTTCTCATAAATTAGGGTCAGTTCTCTATATATTTTGGAAATGAGACCTTTGTCAGAACCTTTAACTTTAAAAATATTTTCCCAATTTGTTACTTCCCTTCTAATCTTGTTTGCATTAGTATTATTTGTACAGAAACTTTTTAGTTTGATGCAATCAAAATCTTCTATTTTGTGATCAATAATGATCTCTAGTTCTCCTCTGGTCATAAATTCCTTCCTCCTCCACAGGTCTGAGAGGTAGACTATTTCTGTTTCTCTAATCTATTTATTATCTCATTCTTTATGCCTAAATCATGGACCCATTTTGATCTTATCTTGGTATATGGTGTTAAGTGTGGATCCATATCTAATTTCTGCCATACTAATTTCCAGTTTTCCCAACATTTTTTCCCAAATAATGAATTTTTATCCCTAACGTATCTTTGGTTTTGTCAAAGATTAGATTGCTATAGATGTACCCTTTTTGTCCTTTGTATCTAGTCTGTTCCACTGATCTACTGGTCTATTTCTTAGCCAATACCAAATGGTTTTGGTGACTGCTGCTATATAATATAGCTTTAGATCAGGTACACTTAGACCACCTTCCTCTGACTTTTTTTTCATTAAGAACTCAAAAATATTAAGAGCAAGTAAAAAAAAAACTTATGTATATAATTGGGGAGAATATTAAATAAAAAATAAAATTATCTATGAAAGAATTATATAAAGATAAAAAACATTAATTAATATATGTATTAAATGTATATACATCAAGCACTATAGCATCCAGATTCTTAGAGAAATTAAGTCAATTACAGGAAGAAATAGACAGCAAAATTATATTACTGGGGGACCACAACTGTTCCCACTCAGAATTAATATAACCATAAAATAAACAAACAAGAAATTAGGGAGTTTAATAGAATCTTAGAAAACTTAATTATAATAGACTTCTGAGGAAAACTGAATAGAAGCAGAAAGGAATTAACTTTTTTTTTTTTCTCAGCAGTACCCAACATCTTCACACAAACATATTATTTCTAAAACCTTACCATCAAATGCCGTAAGGTAGAAATAGTAAATGCTGTCTTTAAAGACTGTGATGCAATGAAACCTACATTCAATAAAGAGCAAAGGAAAGATTTAGAAAAAAACAATTGAAAATTAAATAATTTAATTCTAAAAAATAAATGGGTAAAATAACAAATAATAAAAAATAAATAATTTGTATGTAAGATATGTAAATTGATTGGTTCAACAGAAATATTCAGGATTTGTTTCTGTTTATCAAGGAGAGATCTTATAACATGATAAAGGTATTTGTATCTAGCATCTTCTACTTATTTCGAGTAAGATTTGGAAACTGTTTAATTGTAAGTCAATTACACTCCACTTTTTCTTTAACTATATTTATTATTACTGCCAAATCTTCACCTCTATATTGTTATATCAATAATGAATGCTATTTCAATAATGAAATTTGAGATTTTTTTGGTTAATATTTACTTTTATTGATGAAGAAGCTGAGGCCAAAAAAGATTTAAAGAATGAGTGGGATTTTATGTTTAATAGGTACCTGAGGCAGGATTCAAACTCAGATCTTCCTCTCTGCATCTCTGTGGGTTCTGTGTATTTTACAACTAGGATCTTAACAAAATTCTCTTTTCAGTTTTCAGTGTGAAATAAGTGCCTTGAACAGTATGTTTGGAATAATTTTGGTATTGATAAATCTTTCTATAATTTCAGCAAATGTTAATTCACTATTCTTTGCATGAACATATTTTTAAAGAATTTCATATATTTAGGAATGAATAGATTATTTCTATGTCTATATTTTGAACTATTTCTTCTTCCTGCTACTCGTGAACCTCACAAATGTGAGAAAAGTCAGGAGCTACCTGCTGATGAACTCAGAGATTATTCATAAAATTTTGACTGTTGTCCCATTGCTTCCTGTTCTTTCCTTGATTAGTTGAGTATAAAGGGTAATATTTTGAAGACTGAATCACTCACCATCGCCTCAATCTATTCATTAAATAAAGAAGAATTATAAAAACAGAAACAGGAGAATGGAGTAAGAGAACTTATAAAATTTTAGACATGAGAGGTCATTTAATCAAATACCATTACTTTAAATATGATAAATCTAAGATTGAGGAAGGAAAAGGACTTGCTCAAAGTCAGAGAACTAATTATCCATAGTAGTGAAAACCCTGACTACCATCACATCTCTTTCTGCTTCAATCTACTTTTTTATTTCAAAGGCTTCTCTTTGCCATGGTTTTACTTAAAAGACTTGTTTTTAATATTATCAGATACTAAGGGCCTATAGTGCTTGAATAGAACTGGGGAGATAACTTTCTGTGAGTGACTATACTTTTGTTTTTCAACTTCAGATTTGGTGCAAACTTCAGCCATTCACTCTTTTTATCATCTTTTTTCCTCCTTTTCTGCAAACTCCAATCTTCTAAGAAAGCAAAATACAGGTGGGACAGGAATGGAAAATGTTCCTATATTGCAGTTTATTCTGATTTATTCTTCAAGCATTCTATGAAGGCCATTAATTATATAAATAATATAAGGCATTTTTTAGTCTGGCATACCAATGTTAGACTAGGCAAAAAGAATAAAAAGTGAATTATATAACAAAACCTTAGCAATATTTTTTCCTCAAATAATATTTTGTAGTTTTCAAGCAGCTTTTATATGCTTTTAAGCTTCATAGAGGTCCTGTGACATAGGCTCTGCTATTAGGATTAGACTACGTCCTATGTTCTATGAGTACTATTGCTACTGCTACTACTTCTGTGACTATTACTAACATTTTATATTCAAAGAAACTTGTGGGAATTCAGGAACTAAATTTATCTCTTCTACCAAGACTCCTGCAAAATTGATTGTTGCATCATGTTTCCTCAGTCTGATAATCATTTTTGTTAAAAGGAATGTAGCTTATATAAAAGAGTCAACCCACAGAGAATAAAAAGAAGAATAAAGGTTGAGAATATCACACTACAACATACTACATGCACATGCTTATATAATCATGGATTATCTCCAGTGATTACCATCTGATTCATAAATTAATCATAAGATGTAGGCAGGATTTTGCTTAGTATCTTAAAAAATTGGTAGTAGTGCCACCTTTAAAAATATTTTTTTTATAATGAAAGAGAATAAATTATTCAGATATATTGCATTTTTTCCTCTCAGTTACATGAGACATTGAAGGGATATCTTCATTTGACTATGATTAGGAATGTAGAAGTTATTAAGGAGAAGAAGGAAACACATCTTCCCAGAGTAAAAATGATGTGATAATTATTTGGTTATTACACAAAATAAGTTGAATCCTATTTGTGTAATATCTTAAAACCAGATATACCATTGATTACTCTTTTTATAAATCACTCTATATGTTTGTGTTCATGTATATATAAAATTGTGGACTTATGTATAGGTAAGTATATGTGTCTAAAAAGATACATGCATATACATTTATGTGTGTATTTCACTTCTTTGTTTAGCATTTCCTCAAAAATATCATTGATGAGGACATTTCTTTGTCCAAACAATACTTTTAATTGTCTGAATTATTATTTATTAATTACTATTTGGGTGGTCTCTAACAATAAGAGATTATTGGTTTCTTTATAATTATTGCATAATGCATTGATGAGATCACTAATAGATTGACTTGTTATTTGCTATACTATTTGTTCATTAATATATGTTCTAATAGTTTTATGGGATATTCGAATATACTGACTTTATGCGTGCACATGTTTATGTTGTGATTAGAAGGGAATGGAATCTTTTCAGTACTTTTTTTCACTTACGTAGTAGCTTCTCCATACATGATACACAATACACATTTCCAGCTGTTTCCATGGAGAAGAATGACTAGCTTATTAAAAGTTCAGTTGGTATGATTAGTGACCTTTTTTTCTGCAAAAACCTACTTCTGTCTCTGTTCAAGTTGTCTGGATCTTGCCATATGCTACTATGAATTTTTCATGTCCCAGAGTAAATTTTTATTATCCAATTATCTTTAAAATATGGTGTATAATATGCACAGTACAATAATTGCTATCTATATGTGCAGATAATTTTTAAGCCTCAATTGCCTTGGAGGTTCTCATTGTATTAAAATGAAAATCACATATGGAAAACTAGGAAAATAGACCATATAAGAAAAATAGAATTCATTGTGTCCATGTTGGAGAGAACTTGAAAACTTCTACCTTAAAATCAGTTTGCTACTGAAAGAATGCTTATTAATGCATAATATAACCTATGCTGTTTGCATCATATTATTGTTATAATTTTCATTTACACCTACAAACATTTATTAAGTCATCATTTATTCAATATTTCAAAAAAAAATTTAATCACATTAGGCATTCTCTCTTTTAGTGTAATTTGCATCTTCTATACCCTATGCCTATGTAAGTGGTTTTCATGAATAACTTGTCAAAAATAGCAGCAACAACAAAAACAAAAATGAAATTCTCATAGTTGAGCTGCGGGTTATGAGTCATTTTACATTTAACTAGTTTGATACTTAGCAAATAATCTATTGTCATGCCATGCTAGTTCTTATGCCTTTTAACCTTTGTAGAAACCCATTAGATTATGAATTACTAGCATAACTCTCAAAATTCAAGTCATACTCATAGTTAAAATAGACAATAGAAGTGAATTACAAGGTAAGTAATATGAGGATATATCATAGAGTCCATTAAGAAACATCAGCTCATGTGGATGAGTTTGATCAAAGAATTGCTCTTGAATATCTCTTTGGCTCATGGTTACACACTGTATTTCCCTAGAAATAATAGTTATTTATCTTGTATTTAGGTCTTCTCAACAAAAAGAACAGTTCCATCTTTTTGATATAAATATTTTAGCCAAAAAGTGAATTAAAAGGTAAATTGTATTTATTTTTAATTATTGATTTTTTAAATAATTTTAATTTTCAAACATATTTTCCTCACTCATTATCCAAGAAGACATCCCTTGTAAATATGTTTTTTAAGAAGAGGAAAAGAGTCAGTTCAATAAAAGTAAAATACCCATTTGATGATTCTGACACATTCCAATTTTCTATACTCAGAGTTTCCTATCTCTGTAAAGAATGAAAGAAAAATATATATATATATATATGTATTTCTTTCAGAGCTAGCTTGATCATTACAGTTACTCAGCTTTTAGTATTAATTTTGTTTTTCTATTTTTGTTTTATACCCAGTCTTTGCTCATGTTGTTTACCAATTCTATTAACTTTATTTCATATTAGTTTACAAATCTTCTTATAGTTCCCTTAAATGAAAAGATTAGAGATAAGAGGGTCTTTTGACAGCAATTTTTCCAAATTCCTTACTTTAAAAATCAAAAAAAAACTAAGACCAAATCACATATTTTACTAAGTATCACATTTCAGATACAAAATCTATATAAGCTGACTATAATCAAATATATATATATGTATATATATATACATATATATGTATATATATATATATATATATCAGTATCTAGCTAGCTCAATGGATAGTATTCTGGATTTGGAGTTAGAAAGAGCTGTGTTCAAATCTTATCTTAGATAAATCACGTAGCCTTTCAATCAACCTTTATTACCCCATCTGTAAAAGATAGAGATAATAATAACACTTACCTCATGAGGTCCTTGTGAGAATCAACTAAGATTACACACATAAAAATGTTTTGTAACCCTTAAAATATCATTTTTGTTGTGAAGTTCTTTTCCCATTATGTTTGGGTCTTGATCATTATTAGGGGTTTCTTGAGTAAGATTTTAAAGTTTAAATCTGCTTCTCTAGCTCATTTTATAGATGAGAATATTGAGACAAACAGGGTTATACAGCATTGTAGAAACATGAAGTGAATGAATTAGACTTGAACCCAGTAAAAAGAAGTTTCCTCACTCCAGTATCAGCTCATTATATATTGCAACATCTATCTTCTTCTCATAAATACTAGTTATGCTTATTATGTAATGGAAAGACCATTTAATTTGTAGTATATATTCCTTTTAACATGTGGCACCTAAAACAACTCAACATTCTATATCGTCTGATGAAGAAAGACCATAATAAAGGTTTGACAGCCTTTTCTAATTAGCATGTCTTTTAAAATGTAGCCTAAGTTCTGAATTTTTTTTTAATTTTACACCGGAAGGAAAGATGATGGTGGTGGTGGTGGTGGTGGTGGTGGTGGTGGTGGTGGTGGTGGTGGTGGTGGTAGGTGAGGGAAGAAGCACAGTAGGCAACTGTGCTACCCAGCTGAATCACATTGAACTTGATTTCTATGAACTTAGTCCATTCAGCAAGTGTATGCTGGTAGATGATTAACAACAGACTATCAAAAAAGAATTTAAACAGCACATCTTTAAGGTCAATTTGTAATAATATTTCTCCATCATTTTCTTAGATTTCACAATCATCAAAACAATAAATTGAGCTTGGCCTTGATTTATAGGTATGCTAATTTCAGGAAGTGTAAATGATCACACTAAAAACTTAAGAATTGGATGACAGAAGCAGGTTTAAGCTAGTTCCAGATTATGCATAATCTTATGGATAATATTTTGATATATAATAGTTCCATTTTGGAATTTTAACAGCAAGTGTAAAGTATCATATTTATTAAATTTCAGTTCTTGAAATTTGGCTCATTCTTGGTTTAAATTTCTTTTCACCTGTTTATGTCTGAAAATATGTTGATCATCCTTAAGAACTTCACATGGTCTTCAAATTTGATAACTACAGTATTTGTTATTTTATACAATTCATTGATTAAAAAACAAATAATGAAAACCTTACAGAGAACATAGCAAGTATAGATCTCTATGAAATGAAGCCCTTTCACCTGCTTGTTTTGTAAAAGAAGGCAACTATTTATTTGTGTTTGTTTATTTATTTGTTTTAAACATACATTGCTTTATGAATCATGTTAGGAGATAAAAATCAGAGCAAAATGGAAAAACCATGGAAGAAACATACATACATACATACATACACACACACACACACACACACACAATGAAAAAAAATAAAAAAAGAAGTAAACATAGCATGTGCTGATTTACATTGTTTTCTTATTTCTTTTTCTGTATGCAAATGGTATTTTCTGTTCAAAGTATATTGATAGTGCTTTAAGTCACTTAACCAATGAGAAGAACCAAGTCTTTCCTAGTTGATCATTGCATATTTTTCCTGTTTTTGTGTACAATGTATTCCTGCCTCTGCTTGTTTCACTCAGCATCAGTTCATGTAAATCTTTCCAGACCTTTCTAAAGTCAGCTTATTCATCATTGTTTATAGAACAATAATATCCCATTATCTTTGTATACCATAACTTGTTCAGTCATTCCCCAACTGATAGGCAACTGCTTGTTTTCCAATTCTTTGCTAACAAAAAGAGCTGCTTTAAACATTATTTTGCACATGTGGATCCCTTTTCATCCTTTAAGATCTCTTTGGGATACAAGGACAGTAGAAATATTACTGGATAAATGAGTTTGCACAGTTTTATAGCCCTTTGGTCATATTTCCATATTGCTTTCCAGAATGGTTGTACCATTTCATAACTCTACCAATAATGCATTAGTACCCCAGTTTTCCCACATCCCCTCCAAAATTTATCATTATCTTTTCCTGTCATCTTAGCCAATTAGAGATGTGTGAAGTAGTATCTCAGAATTGTTTTAATTTGCATTTTTTCTAATCAATAGTAATTTAAAGTTTTTTTTTTTTTTTTTATAATCTGAAAATTGTTCAGATCCTTTGACAATCTATTATTTGGGGGATGACTTGAATTCTTATAAATTTGACTGTTCATTATATATTTTAGAAATAAGACCCTTTTCCCCAGCCTTGAACTTTCCTTTTAATCTTGTTTCTGTTGGTTTTGTTTGTGCAAAAACTTTTAAAATTTAATGTAATCAATGTTGTCAATTTTAACTTTCAGAATATTCTCTAGTTTTTCCTTGGTTATAAAATTTTCTCCTCTCCAAAGATCTGATAGAAAAACTATCCCTAGTTCTCCTAATTTGTTTATGGTATCATTCTTTATGTAAAAACCATGTGCCCACTGTGAACTTATTTTGGAATGGTGGGGTGAGATGTAGGTCTATGCAAAGTTTCTTACATAATATTTTCCAATTTTCCCAGAAATTTTTGTCAAATAGTGAATTCTTATTCAGAATCTGGAATACTAGATTGTGATAGGCCTTGATTATTGTGTCATGCATATCTAAGCTATTCCATTGATCTACCATTCTTTTTCTTAGTAAATACCAAACTGTTTTTATGAGTGCTACTTTATAATATAGTTTATAATATAATATAATGGTACTGCTAAGCCACCATTATTTTTTATTAATTCCCTTGATAGTCTTGATTTTTGTTCTTCCATGTAATTTTTAATTTTTTTTCTAGTTCTATAAAATAATGTTTTGATGGTTTGATTGGTATGGCACTGAACAAATAGACCAATTTAGGTAGAATTTTCATTTTTATTATGTTAATTCATCTAAGGCAAGAACAATTGATATTTTTTCCAGTTTGTGAGATCTTACTTTATTTGTATAAGAAGCATTTTATTATTGTGTTCATAAAGATCTTGGGTTTGTCAAGCAGGTGGGCCCCCAAGTATTTTATTTTGTCTACAGTAATTTTTCCTTCTGTCTTTTGCTGATGGACTTTGTCTGTAATATATAAAAATGCTTTTAATTTGTGTGGATTTCTTTTTATATCCTGTAACTTTGCTAAAATTGTGATTTGTTTGTAATAGGTTTTTGGATGATTTTCTAGGATTCTGTTAAGTATCTTATATCTGCAAAGAGTTATAGTTTTAGTTTCCCATTGCCTATTCTACTTACTTAATTTCTTTTTCTTTTTTTATTGCTAAAGCTAACATTTCAGTACAATGTTCAATAGTAGTGGTAATAATAGGCATCCTTATTTCAACCCTTATCTTATTGTGAATGTATCTAGCTTCTCTTCATTACAACTAATGCTTGTAGGTTTTAGAAAGATATTGCTTATTATTATAAGGAAAGCTCTCTTTATCCCTATCCTCTTTAGTGTTTTTAGAAGGAATGGATGTTGTCTTCTGTCACAAACTTTTTTTGCATCTATTGAAATTGTCATATGATTTTTCTTGGTTTGTTATTGATATGGTTGATTATGGTAATAGTTCTGCTGATATTGAACTAGCCTTGAGTTCCTACTATAACTTCCAAGTGGTCATAGTGTATTATTCTGCTGATAAATTGCTGTAATCTTTGCTAATATTTTATTTTAAAATTTCGCATCAATATTCATAAAGGAAATTAGTCTGCAATTTTATTTTTTTCTGTTTTAGCTCTTCCTGATTTCGGTATCAGTGCAATATTTGTGTGATGAAATGAATTTGGTAGGATTCCTTCTTGGCCTATTTTTCCAAATAGTTTACATATCATTGTAATTAATTATTCTTTAATTGTTTAGCAGAATTTACTTGTGAATCCATCTGGCCCTGAAGATTTTTCTTGGGGAGTTCTTTCATGGTTTGTTTATCTAAATGGGATTATTTAAGTAATTTATTTCTTCTTATGCTAACCTGGGCTATTTACATTTTATATATTCAACTATTTCATTTAGATTTTCAAACTTGCCACTGTACAGTTGGGCAAAATAGGTCCTAATTATTGTTTTAATTTCTTTGTCATTGGTGGTTAAGTTCACACATTTCATGTTGGATGATGGTCTTTTTTTTTTCTTTTTTCTAATCAAATTAACCAAATGTTTATCTATTTTGTAGGGTTTTTTTTTTTTTTCATAAAACTAATTCTTAGTTTCAATCTCTAGTTCAATAGTTTTCTTTCTATTTTATTAATGTCTTCTTTGAGTTTTAGAATTTTTAATTTTGTATTTAATTGGGCTTTTAAATTTTGTTCTTTTTCTAGGTTTTTAGCTACATGCCTAATTCATTGATATCTTCTTTATTTATTCATGTAGCTATTTAGTGATATAAAATTTTCTCTAATAACTTCTTTGGATGTATCCCACAGGTTTTGGTATGTTGCCTCATTACCATCATTCTCTTAGATGAAATTATATATTGTTTTTGGGATTTGTTGTTTTACTTACTCATTTAAATAAAAAAGTTAGATTATTTCATTTCCAATGGGTTTTGTGTGTCTCTTTTTTTTCTAGGCCTTTTATTGAATATAATTTTTGTTGCACTGTGGCCTGAAATGAAATAATTTGTGCTTTTCTGAGTCTGATTGTGAGGTTTTTATATCCTAATACAAACTTAACTTTTGTGTAGGGTCCATATCTTTTCTGGCACTATTCAATTTTCTCCAGAGGTTTATCATATCTAGGATTTTTAGCATCTTTTTACCTTCCTAACTTCTTTATTGTTTATTTTTTGGTTGGATTTGGCTGATTCTGAAAGGGGAAGTTTGAGGTCCTGACTCAAATAGTTTTGCTCTCTATTTCTTCCTATAATTGGAATAAAATCATGAATTTGCCTGCCCTAACCCTTGGTACACACACATGTAATGTTGCTACTACTTCATTATTTACAATAGCCTTTATCAAAATGTACTTTCCTTCCTTATTTATTTTAATAAATATTAGCATTTGCTTTATCTGAGATCAGAATTGTTGCCACTGCTTTTTTGTAGTTCAGCTGAAGTATTATAAATTTTCTTCCAGACATTTACCTTTACTCTGTGTTTCTCTGAGTCAAATGTGTTTCTTGTATATAACATATTATAGCACATTCACAGTAATGATTTCTAGCTTTGCATTTCCCATCATACTATTTTCTTCACTGTATATACTTTTGTTCTCTCTTTCCACGCTGTACTTATGTTTTGTTTGTTTGTTTGTTTGTTTGTTTGTTTGTTTGTTTGTTTAGGAAACCTACTGGCTCCCTTTTCTCATATGAGCCTTCCCCCTTCTCTTACTAGTGTTTTTGTTACCCATCTCACCCACTACCTTATTTCCTATAACCCCTCCCCCTTCTCTTAGTAGTGTTTTATTTTAACACACTCTTCCTACTACCTTGTCTTCTAGTAACATTTCCTCTATTCTCTTTTCTTTTTTTCCTAGAGTTTCTGGCCTCCCTTCTTTCCCCTCCTTTGCATTCTATTCCTCTTTCTCCTTTTCCTTCTTTATAGGGTTAAATAAATTTCTATACTGAAGTGAATGATTAGTTTGTTTTCTCTTGGAACCAAAATTGATGAGATCAAATATCAGACTTTATTCATCCCCCTCCCTCATTTTATTATTACAAAAAGAATGAAAATGCTATGCTGTGGTTAACACTCAGTTCCATTAATCTTCTCTGTGGGTGGAAATGACTCTCTTCATTACTGAATAATTGGAGCTTATTTGAATCATCTCATTGTTGAAGAGAGCCACATATGTGAACTATTTTTTTCATCATACTTCCCCTTTCCTCTTTTCCCATTACAGAGCTTTACTCACCTCTTACTGTCTTTTTTATTTGATGTTGTCACATTAGAGTTCATTCACACCCTTAGTCCATATGATGCCTTACTCTGTCTGCCCCCGTGATAGATACTGTTCTTGAGTTACAGATATCATTTTCCCATCTAGAGATGTATACATTTTAAGCTGTAAATTTTACACACACACGTATATATATATATATATATATATATATATATATATATATATATATATATATATATATATATATATATATATATATATATATGCACCATGTTTACCTTTCTATGCTTCTCTTGAGTCCTGTGACTGTAGATTAAATTTTCTGTTTCCTTCTTATTTTTTCAATAGAAATGATTGAAAGGTTGTTACTTCATTGAAGCTCCATTGCCTCCCCTCAATGATGATGCCGAATCTCCTTGGGTAGTTAATTCTTGGTTGTAACCCTAGATCCTTTGCTTTCCAGAACATGGTATCCTAGATCTTTTGATCCTTTATTGTAGAAACTATCAGATCTTGGGTAATCTTTACTGTTGCTCCTTAATATTTGAACTTTTTCTCTGGTAGCTTTCAGTATTTTCATCTTGAGATTGCAGTTTTTGATGGAACAATGTTCCTTGGAGTTTTTTTTTTCTTTTGGGATCTCTTTCCAAAAGTGATAGATAGATTCTTTCAGTTAGTATTTCCCTCTCTGTTTCTAGAATATTGGGGTAATTTCCATAAATGTTCTCTTGTACAATGCTATCCAGGCTCTTTTTTGAGTCATGGTCTTCAATTAGTCCAATAATTTTTAAATTTTCTCTTATGGATCTATGTTCCAGGTCAACTATTTTTCTAATAATATAGTTCATATTTTCTTCCATTTTCCCCATTATTTTTGCTTTTTTTGACTGATACTTGGTTTCTCACAAAGTCATTAACTTTCTACAAATAACTGGAACAAATCCAGTTATTACTGGGTTAGAGTTCCTTTTGGGAAGACTCAAACTAACTAGATTTTCTCCTTTTAAAAACATTTCAAAGGCCATTCTGGTCTCCAAGAAAAAGTTTGGAACATGGGTTGTCTGTGACTCAGATTGACATAAGGAAATATCTGATGTCAAAATAAAAAAAAAAACAACTCTCTTGCTTCCATTGACATTATTTATTTCCTTATAATAATAGTAGAATTAACACCATTGGATTTCTAGATTGACCCACCACTTATTAATCAGATGTCTCCTCTTTGTTCCTTTTTCTCTCACACCATTTTTGAAATTATTTCCCTTTGTATAATGAAAGTATTTGAATAAAGTATTCCATTATTTCCTACAAAAATGTGTGATTTTCTTCATTTAGCTTTTGTATCTCTTTTTTTTTTCCATTTGGATAATTCTACTGTTTAAAAAGTTGTTTTCTTCAGGCAACTTTTTTCTTTAGTTTTTAAAGCTGTTGACTCTCGTGCATATCTCTCATTTCATTGATCATTTTCCCCCTTCTCTTATTTGCCTTTTAAAGTCTTTTATGAGCACTTCCAAGAAGCCTCTTTGGTCTTGATATCAATTTATATCATTATTTGAGATTTCTTCTGTGGACATTCTGTCCTTATCTGAGTTTGTGTTTTTGTCTGCCCCTACCATAGTAGTTTTCTATGATAAAGGTTCTTTTCTGTTACTTACTCATTTTCAAATTAGCAAATAACTGTTCCCACTTACTGAAGAAGTTTAATCTTCTGCTAGTCATCTTGCCTTGCATTCATGGCTTTTGTTAAATGTGATTAACTTGGAGAGGATGACTATGATCAGTCCAGCACTCTGTGCTACATACCACCTTCTTCACTCTCACATCCTTTTTCTTTCCTCTTGTAATAGAGAAATACTTTATTAAATGCAAGTGTTTGCTGCAAGAGTACATGCATAAAGTTTTATTGTATTTTGGTAAGCAGAAGTCAATGTTGGTGATGCACAGGTCTTTAGTATTGAGACCATTATAGATGCATTCCTCCCAAGAACTCCCTGCCACGTCTGATAATCTGAGCCCAGTAAAAGTACCTATTAAAGAAGCATTCAAGGTACCCAGAATTATAAGCTTGTTCTCTCTTTTACATCTTGATGATAAAGGTCTCCTGCTCTTCATTTTTCTTTTCCTTTGACCTTATCAGGATTCATCATGGTAGGTGTTATGGCAATTTCCTACCAAACACAATCATGTTGTCATGAGCCTCCAATTCATGTCATTTAGCAAGCATATTAGTTTCTCACTAGATTAACTTTGGTTGCAAAGTCAAGAGCAGCTTCATGGTATTCTGTTTAAGATATACACTCCAGAAAAACTTGTATTTGGCTCTGAATTCCATAAGTTGGCCTTCATTTGCCAGCCTTATTTCACTCAGGGCTGCTATTAGAATGTGATACCTGCTGAGTTTTCTAATAGGAATTATATTAGTCTTTATGTGTACTGATGGTTAATAGAATCAATTTTGAAGAAGTTTTTTTGTATTTATTTTTGTGTTGGACATAGTATAAAGGCCAAAGTTGGTTCTAGTCACTTCCGCATATCAGAGGTGAGCAGTAGGAAAAAAGCTGGTCAGCCAACCAGGATGCTGATGAATCCCATTTCTGCTTCCAGGGAAATGACCCGATGATCTAGGTTGCCTATGTTCAGGATTATGGCTACAGCTCCCAGTTTATCTGTACCTGCTGCTTTTTCATTTAACTGTCACCAGATGATTTTGAAATAGGCAAAAATCATAAAGTGATAAATGGGCAATGTCTTTTGTTTTATGCATAAATTGGATTTAAGTGAGGCAGAGTTCCATGGAGTTGTTGGCTTCACTCTGCCTTCCATCATAGTCCAGGGGCAAGACATAGTCAAGATGACTGATGATGGCTTGAGATGCAGTGGAGGACACTGGCATCTTTTATGTCTAACCAAGTTCCAAGCCCTCCACAATGCCTGACTTTAGCTGCCTTCATGGACATTGGAACATTTTTTTTCTTATCTGCCCATTCCACCAAAGAATGGCTTCCTGTGCCTGGGGTAGACATCCCTAAATCACTGATGTGTTTGAAGCTCCTCAGTTGCCTTCAATCTGCTTTACTCCTCTGCCAAAACAGTTTACTGGGATGTAGCAGCTGCACATGCTACAGCTTCTTAGAGTAATTGGTGAGAGTTAAGTGGATAAGGTAGAAACCAAATATGGAAAGCAGCCCTAAAAGGACTCAGCAGAGGTATCAATCTTCCCTGAATACACTCTACAATACATATGTGTCTATTCACACATATACATGTATGCACACAAAAACATATATGCCTATATGTGTGCCCACATATACATATAACCTATACATAGATACATAAATATATTTTATGTATGTATATATACATATTTAAATGTATATATATATACAGACTCCAATATAATTAGTTTTTTTTAATCCTATGTCTTTTATTATGGATTTATAAATATTCTGAAGAGTCTATAAGCCCTATTATCCACCAAAGAGATCCATACACAAAAAAGATTAAGGATATTTTAAAAATTATTTTTATGGCTCCTTCTAGTTTGAAATGTCTGATACTGTGATTTGATGTTATTCAGTTTGCTTGTGCATTGGATAAAGCACAGAAATTGGAGTCAGAAAGAACTGAGTTAAAATCATATCTCAAATACATCTATGACCCTGGAGAAGTCACATGATTTCTTTCTGCCACTATTTCCTCATCTATAACTAATTCAAACAGACTTTTGTGTACACAGTTAAATATCTTTATTTTATTAAATACAGATTTTTATCACCTCATAAAAGTATCAGGGCTAAATGGAATGGTGCTATTGATTGATTGACTAAATTGACCTTTATAAAAACAAAGAGAGTAGTAAAATAGTTCCATTTCAGGGACAAGTAAAAATTCCAAATCCACTTCACCTATGATTTTATTACATTTATAGTTGCATATATTGTCCAGCAAAATGTGTGCTATTTGAGAACCAGGACACTGCAATTTGTGTGCGTATGGTGTATGGGTGGTTGTTTTCCTAGCACTTTGGAGAGCATTATTATATAAAATTAATATTAATTAGAAATTTAAATATTATATATTAATTATATATTAGTTTAGATATAGTTAATATTAATTAAGTATTAATAATAGATATTATTACATTTTGGCTTTAATCTTTTGGCATCATGAAAAAAGAGAATTATAGCAAAATAAGTAGAAACACTTTTAATAAACTTCCTTCTCAAGTTTAATCACAAAAGGAAGGGGTGATATAGATTTATAAGCTAGCTTTTTGAGGATAGTAAAGCATTGATATGTTTGTAGGGAGTAGGGGAAGAACTAGTCCAAAGAAATAAATTGAAAGTAAATGAAAGAATGAGAATAACAAAGAAATAATCTGATGCAATTGTAAGGATAAAATAGAATCTTATATGCAGAAGGAGGATATGGCTTGAGAAGAGAAAAGTTCAAATCCTTTTCTGAGATGGATAATGGAGATGAAAATGACAGAAAGCATCAAGGGGATTTAAGATAAGAAGAAAGGGAGAAAAGAGGATGCTTAGTAAATAGTATAATTTTTCCAGTAAAAAATTAAAGTCCAAGTTCTCAGATGACAAGATAAGAAGAAGAGAGATTTATGAAACATTTTTAAATGATTGATAAAGTTTTGAAGAAACAATGGAGAGTAGGATAGTAAGTTGGAGTAGTAAGGTAAAGGATTAACTAGTAGCTTTGAAGGTCCAATTGAGAATATTAGTACTCTTCTTACTGTTTCTCACAAATGGCACTTGATCTCACATATGACCTTTTCACGGACTGTACTCAATCTGAATAACAACCTTCTTTCCTTTGCCTTATAGTATCCCTTGCTTCCCTCAATACTGAGCTTAAGCATTATTTTCTTCATGAGTATCTTCCTAAGTCTCTCTCCATTCAACTGTTAGAGTCTTTCCTTTTGAAAATATTATGAACTTATTTATTAGGCATTTGTATAGGAATACGTCTCCTCTCCTAATAGTAGCTCCTTTAGAGTAGAAAGCATTTCATTTATGTATTTAAATCTAGAGTACTTAAAATAATGTTTATTAAATGGCAGCTGCTTAATAAACACTTGTTGATTAATTAATCAATTAATAGAATAATTATAGAATTGCATATCTTTAAGAGAACTTTGAATCATTTAGTCAGATTACCAAGTCTATTTTACGTATGAAACTTTCAAATGAGTTGAATAGTAAAAGAGCTAACACTAGAAGCTGTTTGTTAATTTCTAATTCAGTGTTCTTTTGAAGGTAACAACTAAAAGGGCTTGGAAACAAGTTAAAAACACTCATCCTTTTAGATACTAGTAGTATAGCACCAGCAGTTCTGGAGCTCTGTGTCCTCCAATGTTTTAAGATACTTCTTCTGCTTTTACTTTGACTCTGATACTTCAGTTGGACCCTTGCTGCTGGTATCAACATATGCTACTCATTTTTTAGTTTATTTTCATCCCAGATATTAGTTCTTGTCATGTTCAGGGCACACAGTAGGCAAACATCACTAATGACTAATGGAGAAGATAAGTGATATCTCAGGAACACCTCAGTGTGAATATACCCTTAACTGCTTTTGTTAGTGAATATGCACAAGAAGAAATTTTATCTTATATCAGAGATAACAGTAGAAAACTGAGATGGCAAAGTAAATAGAGTGAAACACACACAAATACCACTTACATCAAGTCCAATTTTAGTGATTTGGGTCTCAATTTACAATGAATGTATGGCTCAAGGTAAACCCAAGTCTATGGCTTATAAAGATATATATTATATGATGGACAGAGGTAGCTACACCCAGAGAAGAAACACTGGGAAGTGAATGTAAATTGTTAGCACTAATATCTGTCTGCCCAGGTTGCATGGACCTTCGGAATCTAATGCTTATTGTGCAACAAGAAAATGATATTCACACACATGTATTGTATCTAGGCTATATTGTAACACATGTAAAATGTATGGGATTGCCTGTCATCAGGGGGAGGGAATAGAGGGAGGGGGGGATAATTTGGAAAAATGAATACAAGGGATAATATTATAAAATATATATATATATAATAAAAAATTATTAATAAAAAAAAGATATGTATTATATCCTCAAACGTGAATTCGCCCAAAACAACCTAGAAGGTTGTCAAAAGATATTTGTGATGTAAATGTTGTGGTCAGCCCACTTATTTTCATTTCTGTTGAAATCATTTTCAAAGTTCCATAGTCTTAGTTTTATTACATTGGCTTTATCCTCAAGCCCTATATAATCCCTTACCTTACCAATGCAATCAATTATTGATTTTTGCCATTCCTATTGCTTTTGATCCCTTTTCCCTTATTCATACTGTTATTTGTTACCATAGTTCATTTCTTTATCTTTTCCATGTAGAATATTTCAATAGACTGATAATTATTCTTGCTTCATTTCTCTTCACTGAAATCCCCTGAACACATTTGTTCCAAAATTATTTTCATTAAACTAGATCCATCTATGTCCCTTTCCCACTTATTCTATATAGAAAGTCTTGCTACTCTTTATTGCTTCTAGGATAAAAGATACACTTTGATTTTAAAAGTGTTTGTAAACGGAATCCAATCTGTTTTTCAATCATCATCTGGTATTAGCCTCCTTATGCATTCTAAGATCAAGCCAAATTGGCCTTGCCTTTCTTCCTAACACTCTATTTTTGTGTGTTGTATGATCCATCCATAATGCATAGAATATATTCCCTTCTCACTTCTATCTAAATAAGTAACTAAACTAAAGCCTTCCACATGAGACTGTTCTTTTATCTATTTATTTATTTTAAATTTAGACAAAATAAGAAAAAAAATACATTTTCATATGCAAAGCAGAGCATGAGAGGATTCAAAGTATAAAGTAATAAATTTCACTTCCAAGAAAGCCTAAATAAGAAATAATATACCATGTTTTCAGGATCATCAATTTTTCTTTTACTTTCTTATAGGATACTGTTTGTTTTTGTTCTCTGCTATGAATTTTTTACTTTATTCAACTGGGCACCTTATTTCCCACCAACCCCAAGCAGCCTATACTTAAGAGGAAATTAGATATAGTTTTATATCTATCAATCTATCTATCAATCACCTACACTGAAATATATACATATACATACACGTATGCACAAATAAATACATATATGTGCAAACACATATATACATGAACAGGTGTGTATTTGTATATAAAAACATAAATGCACACATGTCTTTAAAAACATACTTCTTTAATCATATACATATATATATATATATATATATATATATATATATATATATATATATATATATATATATCCACATATGCATTAACATGAATCTATGTCAAAGTGTACTGCGCTTGTTTGTTCCTATTTCTCCTGAAAGAGGATAACGTCTTGCTTCTAAGGTCCAAGTCATTCAATCATTTTTTTTAAATTCCACCAATTCATCATTTTCTATATTTCATCAACATTCCAATCTTATACTATCCAGTTATTTTATTCTAAAACAATATTAATATTACTAATATAAAATGTAGTCTTATTTTACTCTTTTGAGTTGATCTGTTTTAACTTAAATTTTGTGTGGTATCATGATTATTATGCCAGCATTTTTTACCAAATAAATTATGTTTCTGGCCTTTTTTTTTATTTGAGTGTATCTTTTATTTACATCCCTCCTGATTCTTCTACTTTACTTTTAACTACTTCCTTGCCCTCCTATTGCTTATCCGACTCCACTCCCTTCATGAAGAGAGTGAAGAGCAGCTGAACACTCTGTTTCCCTCTGTATACAGCTTCTGAATTGCTTTTGGAGTGATAGAACCCACAAATATTCAAGAGTGAAAGAATTTTCCACCTTAATATATCTTGGAAGGGTGGAGGTGTAAAATGATTTCATCCTTCTGGAAAGCAATTTGGAAGCATGCCCAAAGGATTATAATACTGTGCATACCCTTTTATCCATCAATGTATCTATGACTGTGTATTCAAGAGAGATTATATAAAAGATGGAAAAGAAATCACCTATGCAAAAAAGTTTGTAGCAGTAGCAAGGAACTGGAACATAATTGCTGAATGACTGAAAAAGTTATAGTACGAGAATATAATGTAATATTATTGCTTTATAATAAATGATAAGTAGACTGACATCAGAAAAGTCTGGAAAGACTTACATGAAATACTGAGAAATGAAGTGAGCAGAACCAAATTAACATTGTAAATAGTAACAATAGGATTATATGTTGATCAGCTGTAATGGCCTTGACTCTTTTCAATAATGTAGCCCCTGGCCTGCTGCAAAAAAAAAAAAAAAAAAAAAAAAAAAAAAAAAAAAAAGCTTGAGACAATCTCTACTGTGCCCTAGTAGTAAAGATCAGTCTTTTTAAAACAATGAGCCAAAAAGCAAAAATAGTCCTAAATATAAAGAGTTTCAATGGAGACAGACAAAATCAGAACATAAACCCAAAAGAGGACAGCAATTGCTAGTTCTTTACAATTGAAATCTCAAAGGGGGAACTGGACAGTTCTCAGGTTCAAAAGCCTCTCTTGGAAAAGCTCAAAAAGGATCTTAAAAGAAAGCTAAAAGAAAAATAGAGAAATAAATGAGAGCTATGTAGGAAAATTATGAAAGGTTTTGGGGGAAAGGCAACAGCTGGGAAAATGAAGCACAGAAATTAAAGAAAACAACTCCTTAAAAATAAAATCAATGAAACAGAAAGAGAAAACAGCCTAAAAAGGACAATGGGCAAAAATAAAAAAAATAAAAAAAAACAAATAATTCTATTGAATGAAAGAACTCTTGAGAACTGTATTTCTGTTGTGGATATACAGAAAGTTCACATGTATAATTTGTTTTTACTGATATAACATAAAAAAGGAAGTAAGGGAAAGGGGATAATATCAGAAAATGAGAAAGGGGAGATAAAAACAGGAAAACTACATCCCAGGAAAAGACAAAGAAAATTTACCATATCTGAGGGAATTTAGAGATGGGGAGGAACACTGTGAATCTTACTCTCTCAAAGAGAAAATAATTGATATATTTGTTTTTCAGAGAATTCTATCTCACCTCATTAAAAGGGGGAGAGGAAAAGGGAAAAGGAAAAGAGGAACAAGCAAAGGGTACAAGAAAGGGGAATGGACTTAAAAAGAGGGAGGAGGGATACTAAAAAGGGAGGGCTGCTTGACACAAGTAGAGTCCATAAGTCTAATACAAAGGAAGGGGATCAGAAGGGACAAGAGGAAAAAAAACATAATCTGTGGATAATATGATGGCAGGAAAAACAGAATTAATAATTTTAACTGTAAATGTGAATGGGATGAAGTCTCCCATTAAGCAGAGGCAGATAGCAGACTGGATTAAAAGTCAGAACCCTACAATATGTTGTTTATAGGAAACACATTTAAAGCAGGGAGATACATACAGAGTAAAAGTAAAAGGCTGGAGCAGAATCTATTATGCTTCAGGAAAATAAAAAAAAAAACAGGAGTAGCCATCCTTATCTCAGATCAAGGGAAAGCAGAAATTGATCTAGTAAAAAGAGATAAGGAAGGAAACTATATCCTGCTAAAAGGTAGCATAGGTAATGAAGCCATATCAATACGAAACATATATACACCAAGTGGTATAGCATCTAACTTCCTAAAGGAGAAGTTAAGAGAGTTGCAAGAAGATATAGACAGTAAAATTATAATAGTGGAAGATCTCAACTTTGCACTCTCAGAATTAGATAAATCAAACCACAAAACAAATAATAAAGAAATTAAGGAGGTAAATAGGACATTAGAAAAATTAGCCATGATAGATCTTTGGAGAAAACTGAATGGTGATAGAAAGGAGTATACTTTCTTCTCAACCTATACAAAAATTGACCATATATAAGGACATAAAGATCTCAAAATTAAATGCAGAAATAGTAAATGCTTTCTTCTCAGATCACAATGAAATAAAACAAGAAGTTAGGGATAAATAGACCAAAAAGTAGTTGGAAATTAAATAATCTCGTCTAAAATAATGATTGGGTGAAACAGCAAATTATAAAAACAATTAATAATATTACCCAAGATAATGACAATGATGAGACATCATAACAAAATTTGTGGGATGCAGCTAAAGCAGTAATAAGGGGAAATTTTATATCTTTAGAGGTTTACTTGAATAAAATTGAGAAAGATAAGATCAATGAATTGGGCCTGCAACTTAAAAAGCTAGAAAAAAAAAATTAAAAACCTCCAATCAAATACTAAACTTGAAATTCTAAAATTAAAAGGAGAAATTAATAATATTTAAAGTTAAAAAACAACTATTGAATTAATAAATAAAAATAAGAGTTGGTTTTATGGAAAAAAAACAGTAAAATAGATAACGTTTTGGTAAATTTGATCAGAAAAAGGAAAGAAGAAAATTAAATTGTTAGGCTTAAAAATGAAAAGGGGAATCTTTCCACCAATGAAGAGGAAATTAGAGAAATAATAAGGAGTTACTTTGCCCAACTTTATGCCAATAAATTTGATAACTTAAGTGAAATGGATGACTACCTCCAAAAATATAGGCTTCCCAGATTAACAGAGGAGGAAGTAAATTCCTTAAATAGGCCAAGTTCAGAAAAAGAAATAGAACAAGCTATTAATCAACTACCAAAGAAAAAATCCCCAGGACCAGATGGATTTACATGTGAATTCTACCAAACATTTAAAGAACAATTATCCCCAATGCTATATAAACTATTTGAAAAAATAGGGGATGAAGGAGTCCTACCAAACTCCTTTTATGACACAGACATGGTACTGATACCTAAACCAGGTAAGTTGAAAACGGAGAAAGAAAACTATAGACCAATCTCCTTAATGAATATTGATACTAAATCTTAAATAAGATATTAGGAAAAGACTTCAGAATATCAACCCCAGGATAATACACCATCATCAAGTAGGATTTATACGAGGAATGCAGGGTTGGTTTAATATTAGGAAAACTATTAGTGTAATTGACCATATTAATAATCAAATTAACAAAAAACATATGATCATCTCAATAGATGCAGAAAAAGCATTTGATAAAATACAACATCCATTCCTACTAAAGTAGGAGAGTATAGGAATAAATGGACCATTTCTTAAAATAGTCAGGAGTTTTATTTAAAACTGTCAGTAAGCATCATATGTAATGGTGATAAACTGGAACCTTTCTCAGTTAGATCAGGAGTAAAACAAGGTTGCCCACTATCACCATTATTATTCAATATTGTATTAGAAATGCTACCCTTGGCAATAAGAGTCGAGAAAGAGAATAAAGGAATAAAAGTAGGTATTGAGGAAATCATACTATCACTCTTTGCAGATGATATAATGGTATGCTTAGAGAAGCTTAGGGATTCTAATAAAAAGTTATTAGAAATAATTCATAACTTTAGCAAAGTTGCAGGATACAAAATAAATCCACATAAATCCTTAGCATTATTATATATCACCAACGAATTGCAACAGCAAGAGATACAAAGAGAAATTCCATTAAAACAACTCTCGAGAGTATAAAATATTTAGGAATCCATCTACCAAAGAAAAGTCAGGAATTATATGAGCAAAATTACAAAACACTTGCCACAAAAATAATGTCAGATTTAAATAATTGGAAAGACATTAACTGCTCTTAGATAGACCCAGCAAATATAATAAAGATGGCAGTACTCCCTTAACTAATCTATTTATTTAGTGCTACACCTATCAGACTTCCAAGAAACTATTTTAATGACCTAGAAAAAACAACAACAAAATTCATATGGAAAAACAAAAGGTCGAGTATTTCAAGGGAAATAAAAAAAAATTTAAAAAATCAAATAAAGGTGCCCTAGCTGTATCTGATCTAAAGTTATATTATAATCCAGCAGTCACCAAAACCATTTGGTATTGGCTAAGAAATAGACTAGTTGATCAGTGGAACAGGTTAGGTACACAGGACAAAATAGGGTACAACTATAGCAATCTAGGGTTTGACAAACCCAAGGTCCCAACTTTTACGATAAGAATTCATTATTTGAAAAAAACTGTTGGGAAAACTGGAAATTAGTGTGGTGGAAATTAGATATGAACTCACACTTAACACTATATACCAAGATAAGATCAAGATGGGTCCATGATTTAGGCATAAAGAATGAGATCATAAATAGATTAGAGGAACATAGGATAGTTTACCTCTCAGACTTGTGGAGGAGGAAGGAATTTGTGACCAAAGGAGAACTAGAGATCATTATTGATCACAAAATAGAAGAATTTGATTACCTCAAATTAAAAAGCTTTTGTACAAACAAAGTTTGTACTTGTTTGTGCAAACAAGATTAGAAGAGAAGTAACAAATTGGAAAAATAGTTTTACAATTAAAGATTCTGATAAAGGCCTCATTTCCATAATATATAGAGAACTGACCCTAATTTATAAGAAATCAAACCATCCTCCAATTGATAAATGGTCAAAGGATATGAACAGACTGTTTTCAGATGATGAAATTGACATTATATCCACTCATATGCAAGAGTGTTCCAAATCACTACTGATCAGAGAAATGCAAATTAAGACAACTCTGAGATACCACTACACACCTGTCAGATTGGCCAAGATGACAGGAACAAATAATGATGAATGTTGGAGGGGATGTGGGAAAAGTGGGACACTGATGCATTGTTGGTGGAGTTGTGAAAAGATCCAGTCATTCTGGAGAGCAATTTGGAACTATGCCCAAAAAATCATCAAACTGCGCATGCCCTTTGATCTAGCAGTGCTACTACTGAGCTTATATCCCAAAGAAATACTAAAGGGAAAGGGACATGTATGTGCCAAAATGTTTGTGGCAGCCCTTTATGTAGTGGCTAGAAACTGGAAAATGAATGGATGCCCATCAATTGGAGAATGGTTGGGTAAATTATGGTATATGAAGATTATGGAGTATTAGTGCTTTGTAAGAAATGACCAGCAGGATGAATACAGAGAGGCTTGGAGAGACTTACATGAACTGATGCTGAGTGAAATGAGCAGAACCTGGAGATCACTATACACTTCAACAATGATACTGTATGAAGATATATTCTGATGGAAATGGATATCTGCAACATAGAGAAGATCTAATTCAGTTCCAGTTGATCAGTGATAGACAGAAACAGCTAACTCAGAAAAGGAACACTGGGAATTTAGTGTAAATGTTTACACTATTGTATTTCTACACAGGTTACTTATACCTTTGGAATCCATTTCTTACTGGGCAACAAAGAATTTAGTTTTATACACATATATTGTATCAAGGATATACTGTAACACATTTAATATGTATGGGACTGCCTGTCATCTAGGGGAGGGAGTAGTGGGAGGGAGGGGAAAATTTGGAAAAGTTAATATAAGGGATAATCTTGTAAAAAAAAATTACCCATGCATATATACTGTCAAAAAAATTATAATTATAAAATTAATAAAAACAAATTCTGTTTGTCAAGGAGTTGCTTTCTTGTTCTATTTACTTCTTCAAAACTTTTCTTTAAGGAGTGATTTTCTTCAGATAATTTGTTTCCTTTTCCAGAGTTTTGTTTTTTTGGTTTTTTTTTTAATCTATAGCATCCTTAGAATTTGAATTCTGTTCTTTTCTATCTCTATAAGAGATTTCTATGATCAGACCTCATTTTTACATTTTTGCTCACTTTTAAAGATTTAGTTCTGTTCTTAGGGCAAAGGGAAGATTATTTCAAGCTTCTTCTATAGCCGGCAGTGGCTTCAGGCTGCTCTGGGGTTGCTGCTAAAGGCTTTCTTCTGATGTTGCATGGGTATGGCCAAGTCTCTCATTATGCTGGGGTTCGGGTGCTTACTATTTTTCTTCTATACTTGTGTTGGACGTCTGAATAAGAAATTTAAAATTTCATATTAGAATTATAAGCTCACTCAAATTTAACAGGCCTGAGCTTCCAAATTATGGGAACTTGACAGTTCAATGAACTCTGTATATTTTTGACACTAGATGCTGGGAACTAGCCATTCCTAGAGATGTTTGTGCTCCAGAGAAGAGTGGCTCCCTCCCTGGGCATAGACAATTAATAAAGAACTGTCAAGATACAGACGATATGGAACGAGTCAACTAGTGAAGCCCTCCCGTACCCCGCACCTGCACAGATGTATGTGCCAAACCCTTATATAATTTTTTGGCAAAAATCCTTCTTTGTCTAAAGACCTATAAAAAGTCAGTGTCCCATATTATGACCAAGTCTCATCTGTGGGAAGGATGCTTCGCCCGGAAAAATCTTTACACAACTCAAGTTGAGAAGGCTGAAAAAGAGGGGCTCCCAGCCATTTGATGATCTTGTGGGTTCCCTTGAGTTGGTGATGTATTCTCTTCCTCTATCTGCTATAATTGTCATATTGTTAATTGTTCTTATTTCTATTTGTTTTTTATGCAAATCTAAATTGTCTGTACCTTGTCTTATTTAATTAAAACTTTTATATTTTCATTTTTAATTGAGCTTGAGAGTGTCATTTATAGGAGCGAATCTGAACTTTCCTTTAAAATCACAATACATGGGGGGCGGAGCCAAGATGGCGGAGAAGAAACACACGACTCAGTGAACGTCCTCACTCCCTCACAACCAATTAGATAAATTAAGTCTCAAAATTAGCTCAGGACTGATAGATACCACAAGGACTGGAAGCACGACTTACCAGCTGAAGAGAATCTGGAGTTTCAACAGGAAAGGTCAGTTCTCAGGGGAGGAATAAGAAAGACCAGCACAGACGGTGGGGTAGGGGCACACTGCGCCCATTGCGCTGGGAGGGGCTCTGGGATCAGAGAAGCCACTGAGGTAAAGGAATCTGGCACAGGCTGTTAGCTCTTCTCTGCTAATTATTTAGCAGTTCAGAAGAGAAAGCCAAAATATTTTAAAACTCAGATTAGATTTTCCCCGATCCTGGGGGGTGACTCGGTGGACTCGGCACCAGGGGGTGTGGCCTCAGCTACCTCCTGAGAATAGTTAAGAGACTGACAAGTGGGTGGATACGGCCCAAGGCAACACACACTGCCTAGCTTAGCTGGAGGGAGTGGAACTCAGCTCCAGGAAGTCCCAGAGAAGCGGAACCTTTGAACTAGGGACCGCGGTTTCTGGCAGACACTTCCAGTTTGAGCACAGGGGCTTCTCACGTCACCTGCTGCAAACATCCACTCCCCACCCGGACACATAGCCTGGGCTTCCTGCAGTCTTCACTATTCTACGCCCTTGAAGCACAGTAGTGCTAATCACCTCTGAGGCACTTCCAGGGAGGGGGTGGGGAACTCTCTCCCAGAGCTCTCTCTTAGCTCAGGCGCAGGGGCCGCTGCATCCATCCGGTCTGGGAGTAAGCTGGTAAAGAAGTAAATAATTTCCTACCCCAGGGACAGACCCCAAAAGATTTTTTTTAAGTATGAGCAAAAAAGCTAGAAAAACTATAGATTCCTTCTATACAGAGAAAGAGCGGGTATCCAGCCCCGAGGAAGTTAACAGCAAAGATTCAGAAGATAACAACCTAAAGGGGAACGATTCCTGCCCCCCATCACATAACTCTCTCCTAGAAGAAGCTCTTAAAAAATTGAGGGAGATCGAAGAAAAATGGGGAAAGGAAAGGGAAGCTATGAAATTGGAGTTGGAAAAAATAAAGAATTCACAGGAGATGCAGGGAAACAAAATTAGTGAATTAGAAAAGGTTAAAAAAACACAGGAAAATAGGATTTCTGAATTGGAAAAGATAAAAAAGTCTCAAGAAAATAGAATTTCTGAATTGGAAAAAGAAAATAATTCTCAAAAAAAAAATTAGGGAAATGGAAAAAAATTCAATAGAGCAAAATAATTCATTTAAAAACGAAATTGGGCATTTACAAAAAGAACTAAAAACTGTGAAAGAAGAAAATAACTCCTTAAAAGTCAGGATGGAACAAATAGAAATGAATGATTCACAGAGAACCCAAGAATCAGTCAAACAAAACAAAAAAAATGAGAAGCTGGAGAACAATGTCAAATACTTACTGGGAAAATCTATAGACCTGGAAAATAGATCTAGGAGAGATAATCTGCGGATTATTGGACTTCCAGAAAACTATGACCAAAAAAAGAGCCTAGATTCTATTTTACAGGAAATTATCAAAGAGAACTGTCCAGAGATAATAGAAACAGAAGGGAAAGTAGATGTGGAAAGAATTCATCGAACTCCTTCTGAAATAGACCCTAAAAAAAGAACACCACAGAATATTGTGGCTAAGCTGCAGAATTACCACACAAAGGAGAAAATCCTGCAAGCAGCTAGAAAAAAACAATTTAAATACCAAGGTGCCACAATAAGGGTCACCCAAGATCTGGCTGCCTCCACATTAAAAGATAGAAGGGCCTGGAACCTGATATTCCGTAAGGCAAAAGATCAAGGACTGCAACCAAGAATGAACTACCCAGCTAAGTTTAGCATCTTTTTCCATGGAAGAAGATGGTCATTCAATGAAACAGAGGAATTCTATATGTTTCTAAGAAAAAAACCAGACTTAAACAAAAAATTTGATCTACATCCACAAGACTGAAGAGAAACAGAAAAAGGTACACAGAACCCTTGAGAACTGTAACTCTGTTGTGGGTATATAAAAAATACTCAAGGATAATTTGATTTTACTGATATAAAAGAAAAAAAGGGGGGTGTAGTAAAGGGAAGGAGGTCGGTTCAGAAAAAAGGGAAGGAGTGATAAAAAGAGGGAAACTACATCCCAGGAAGAGACATAGAAAATACACCATATCTGAGGGAACTTAGTGAGGGGGAGAATCATTGTGTGAATCTTACTCTCATCAGAAGAGGCTCAAAGAGTAAATAATTAACATATTTGTTTTTCAGGGAATTTTCTCTCACCTCATTAAAAGGGGGGAGAGGAAAAGGGGAAAGGAAAAGGAGAATAAGTGAAGGGACTTGGAGGGAGGGGGGAGGGATCCTAAAAAAAAAAAAAAAAAAAAAAAAGAGGGAGGGTTGCGCGTCACAAGGGGGGTCTGTAAATTAAATATCAGGGAGGGGGATCAGGGGGGTCAAGGGAAAAAAGCATAATCTGGGGATAATACGATGGCAGGAAATACAGAATTAGTAATTTTAACTGTAAATGTAAATGGGATGAACGATCCCATCAAACGGAGACGGATAGTAGATTGGATCAAAAAGCAGAACCCTACAATATGTTGCCTACAGGAAACACACTTAAAGCAGGGAGATACATACAGAGTAAAGGTAAAAGGTTGGAACAGAGCCTATTATGCTTCAGGTAAAGCCAAAAAAGCAGGGGTAGCTATCCTTATCTCAGATCAAGCAAAAGCAGAAGTAGATCTCCTTAAAAAAGATAAGGAAGGAAACTATATCCTGCTGAAAGGTAGCATAAATAATGAAGCCATATCAATACTAAACATATATGCACCAAGTGGTATAGCATCTAACTTTCTAAAGGAAAAGTTAAGAGAACTGCAAGAGGAAATAGACAGTAAAACTATAATAGTGGGAGATCTCAACCTTGCACTCTCAGATTTAGACAAATCAAACCACAAAACAAACAAGAAAGAAATTACAAAAGTAAATAGAACATTAGAAAAACTAGGTATGATAGACCTTTGGAGAAAACTGAATGGCAATAGGAAGGAATATACTTTCTTCTCAGCAGTTCATGGATCCTATACAAAAATTGACCATATACTAGGACATAAAGATCTCAAAATTAAATGTAGGAAGGCAGAAATAATAAATGCCTTCTTCTCAGATCACAATGCAATAAAAGCTACATTCAGTAAAAAGTTAGGGGTAAATAGACCAAAAAGTAATTGGAAACTGAATAATCTCATCTTAAAGAATGACTGGGTGAAAGAGCAAATTATAGAAACAATTAACAATTTCACCCAAGATAATGATAATGATGAGACATCATATCAAAATCTTTGGGATGCAGCTAAAGCGGTAATAAGGGGAAATTTTATATCTTTAGAGGCTTATTTGAAGAAAATTGAGAAAGAGAAGATTAACGAATTGGGCTTACAACTTAAAAGGCTAGAAAAAGACCAAATTATAAACCCCCAACCAAAAATTAAACTCGAAATACAAAAATTAAAAGGAGAAATCAATAAAATTGAAAGTAAAAAAACTATTGAATTAATAAATAAAACCAAGAGTTGGTTTTATGAAAAAGCCAATAAAATAGATAAACCTTTGGTAAATTTGATCAAAAAAAAGAAAGAGGAAAATCAAATTGATAGTCTTACAAATGAAAAGGGGGATCTTTCCAACAATGAAGAGGAAATTAGAGAAATAATAAGGAGTTACTTTGCCCAACTTTATGCCAATAAATTTGATAACTTAAGTGAAATGGATGACTTCCTCCAAAAATATAGGCTCCCTAGATTAACAGAGGAGGAGATAAATTGCTTAAATAGTCCCATTTCAGAAAAAGAAATAGAACAAGCTATTAATCAACTCCCCAGGAAAAAATCCCCAGGGCCAGATGGATTCACATGTGAATTCTACCAAACATTTAAAGAACAATTAGCCCCAATGTTATATAAATTATTTGAAAAAATAGGGGATGAAGGAGTCCTACCAAATTCCTTTTATGACACAGACATGGTACTGATACCTAAACCTGGTAGATCGAAAACTGAGAAAGAAAACTATAGACCAATCTCCTTAATGAATATTGATGCTAAAATCTTAAATAAGATATTAGCAAAAAGACTTCAGAAAATCATCTCCAAGATAATACACTATGATCAAGTAGGATTTATTCCAGGAATGCAGGGCTGGTTTAATATTAGGAAAACTATTAATATAATTGACCATATTAATAATCAAATTAATAAGAACCATATGATCATCTCAATAGATGCAGAAAAAGCATTTGACAAAATCCAACATCCATTCCTACTAAAAACTCTTGAGAGTATAGGAATAAATGGATTATTCCTTAGAATAATCAGGAGTATATATTTAAGACCGTCAGTAAGCATAATATGCAATAGAAATAAACTGCAACCTTTCCCAGTAAGATCAGGAGTGAAACAAGGTTGCCCACTATCACCATTACTATTCAATATAGTACTAGAAACGCTAGCCTCGGCAATAAGAGCCGAGAAAGAGATTCAAGGAATTAGAGTAGGAAATGAGGAAATTAAACTATCACTTTTTGCAGATGACATGATGGTATACTTAGAGAACCCCAAAGACTCTGCTAAAAAGCTACTAGAAATAATTCAAAATTTCAGCATAGTGGCAGGATACAAAATAAATCCACATAAATCCTCGGCATTTTTATATATCACTAACAAAATGCAACAGCAAGAGATACAAAGAGAAATTCCATTCCAAACAAATGTTGAGAGTATAAAATATTTGGGAATCCATCTACCAAAGAAAAGTCAGGAATTATATGAGAAAAATTAAAAAACACTTGCCACAAAAATAAAATCAGATTTAAATAATTGGAAAGACATTCAGTGCTCTTGGATAGGCCGAGCGAATATAATAAAGATGACAATACTCCCCAAACTAATCTATTTATTTAGTGCTATACCAATCAGACTCCCAAGAAACTATTTTAATGACCTAGAAAAAATAACAACAAAATTCATATGTAAGAATAAAAGGTCAAGAATTGCAAGGGAACTAATGAAAAAAAACTCAGAGGAAGGTGGTCTAAGTGTACCTGATCTAAAGCTATATTATATAGCAGCAGTCACCAAAACCATTTGGTATTGGCTAAGAAATAGACCGGTAGATCAGTGGAACAGATTAGATACAAAGGACAAAAAAGGGTACATCTATAGCAATCTAATCTTTGACAAACCCAAAGATTCCAACATTAGGGATAAAAATTCATTATTCGGAAAAAACTGTTGGGAAAACTGGAAATTAGTATGGCAGAAATTAGATATGGATCCACACTTAACACCATATACCAAGATAAGATCAAAATGGGTCCATGATTTAGGCATAAAGAGGGAGATAATAAATAGATTAGAGGAACAGAGGATAATCTACCTCTCAGACTTGTGGAGGAGGAAGGAATTTATGACCAGAGGAGAACTAGAGATCATTATTGATCACAAAATAGAAGATTTTGATTACATCAAACTAAAAAGTTTCTGTACAAATAATACTAACGCAAACAAGATTAGAAGGGAAGTAACAAATTGGGAAAATATTTTTAAAAACAAAGGTTCTGACAAAGGTCTCATTTCCAAAATATATAGAGAACTGACCATAATTTATAAGAAACCGAACCATTCTCCAATTGATAAATGGTCAAAGGATATGAACAGACAATTCTCAGAGGAAGAAATTGAAACTATATCCACTCACATGAAAGAGTGTTCCAAATCACTACTGATCAGAGAAATGCAAATTAAGACCACTCTGAGATACCACTACACACCTATCAGATTGGCTAAGATGACAGGAACAAATAATGACAAATGTTGGAGGGGATGTGGGGAAATTGGGACACTAATACATTGCTGGTGGAGTTGTGAAAGAATCCAGCCATTCTGGAGAGCAATCTGGAATTATGCCCAAAAAGTTATCAAACTGTGCATACCCTTTGACCCAGCAACGCTACTACTGGGATTGTATCCCAAAGAGGTGCTAAAGAGCGGAAAGAGACATATATGTGCCAGGATGTTTGTGGCAGCTCTTTTTGTTGTAGCTAGAAACTGGAAGATGAATGGATGTCCATCAGTTGGAGAATGGTTGGGTAAATTGTGGTATATGAAAGTTATGGAATATTATTGCTCGGTAAGAAATGACCAGCAGGAGGAATACAGAGAGGGTTGGAGAGACTTAAATCAACTGATGCTGAGTGAAATGAGCAGAACCAGAAGATCACTGTATACTTCAACAACAATACTGTATGAGGATGTATTCTGATGGAAGTGGAAATCTTCAACATAAAGAAGATCCAACTCACTTCCAGTTGATCAATGATGGACAGAGGTAGATACACCCAGAGAAGAAACACTGGGAGGGGAATGTAAATTGTTAGCACTAATATCTGTCTGCCCAGGTTGCATGTACCTTCGGATTCTAATGTTTATTGTGCAACAAGAAAATGATACTCACACACATGTATTGTACTTAGACTATATTGTAACACATGTAAAATGTATGATATTGCCTGTCGTCGGGGGGAGGGAATGGAGGGAGGGGGGGTAATTTGGAAAAATGAATACAAGGGATAATATTATAATATATATATATATATATATATATAAAATAAAAAAAAAATAAAAAAAAAATAAGTTAGCAATTAATTTCAAATAAATTATTTACCACTATAAAAAAAAAAATAAAAAAAAAATAAAATCACAATACATAATTGGCGTAGTCGGCAGGATTCACTGTATAAATGCCTCTTTAAGAAAAATAGATCTCTGTGTCTGTCTGTGTATGTTTGTCTGCTTTGAATTTTTTGTTCTGTGTTAAAAGTTAGCAAGCTCATAAGAGATAAGAATTTAGCCTCTGTGTTACATGCTTAGAAAACTATCAGGCTGAATTGTGGAAATTGGAATTCATTCAGAATAGTAATTCTTTCAGAGTGGTTCAAAGTGTATTGGTCTTAAAAATTGTTTGTGATTTTAAACTTTTAAACCTGTTGTACCAATTTGTAAGTAAAACAAAAGAAAAAAAAAAACTTGACTATTTTTAACTGGTGGGGAAGTTTTCTCTGAAAAGCAGATTTTCAAAGTCTGCTAAAGAGGAGTAACGGCAATACAATCTTATCTGCTTAATACCACCTGGGAAGCTTCTTACTAGTGGCCTTGAAGCACTCAGGCAGAAGAAAGAAAAAAAAGAAAAAAAGAAAAGAGGAAAAACTATTTGGTTTGCTTCTTAAACATTGGGTAATTTATTATCATTATGGGTTATGAATCTTAAAGTTTAAAGTTAAAAAAAAAGGTGATTAAAGAAAAGGGACAAGAGAAATTGATTTACAAAAGCAATTAATAGTTTAAATGAAGCATCTAGTCAAAAGAGTTATTGGTTTGGAAGTGTTTAAAGTATATCAGAGAAAGTTTGAGCAAGTAGGCATTGGGAAGAGAGAAACAGAGAGATAGGACAGGAGAATAAAGGTGATTTAAAGAAGGATTGATTAGTGGGAGCAAATGATTTCAAGAAGAAATCAGTGGGGAAAAGAAGGAACTGGTTGGAAAGGGGAGTCACGGAGAGATGACTGTGAGACAGGATGTGTTTTTGCAGGGGGAGAGCAGCAGTAGGAAGCTGCAGCCGTTTTTGGCTGAAGAAAGCAAACTGATTTAAAGGATCTGGTTACTCACACAAGATGTTAATTGAGTGAACATTTGTTTCTAAAATACATAATGGTTTTTGTATTTAAAGGATATGATCAGAAATGTGATATATAGTTTGAAAGGGTTATTTAAAAAAAATTTAATTGATATTTTTAAGAACTTTTCAGATTCTTTTATGTGAAAATAGAAGTTTTAATTAATTGTATTGATGCCAATTATTTAAAGGGACTCCAAGTATAATAGTTTTTTGCCTTTGTCCTTTTGAAAATGTTTTGTTATGGCAATATGTAGTTTGGGATTTTTTCTGTGTATTGGGTATTTTAAAAGCAAAATGATTGGTATAATATTCAATTTATGGAACATCTATTTGGGTATATAAGAATTATGTGAACATTATGGGATACATTTCTTATTGTTAAAAGTCTTACAAAATGTAGATGAGCTTCTTGTGGCAGGGAGGAAAAAGAGTGGCCTTGTCCAAGTCACTATCAGTTTGTTAAATTATTTAGGAGCACAGGGACTGAGAATTTCTTAAGACAAATTGCAATTTGTGAAATGTGAGGTAAAATATTTAGGTCATTGTATAAATGAAGGAAAAAAAGAAATTAGATCCTGTAATTTACTTGAAGGAAAGAATGGTAAATAGCAAAGAAAAGGGATTGGCACACAGGGCATTGGTCACTGAAATTTTGACTAATCTTCCAGTTTCTAACCACTACAAAAAGAGCTGTCCCAAATATTTTGGCACATACAGGTCCCTTTCCCTTCTTTAGTATTTCTTTGGGATATAAGCCCAATAGCAGCAATGCTGGGTCAAAGGGTATGCATAATTTGATAACTTTTTGGGCATAGTTCCAAATTGCTCTCCAGAATGGCCGGATTCTTTCACAACTCCATCCATGTATTAGTATCCCAGTTTTCCCACATCCCCTCCAACATTCATCATTATTTGTTCCTGTCATCTTAGCCAATCTGACAGGTATGTAGTGGTATCTCAGAGTTGTCTTAATTTGCATTTCTCTGATCAGTAGTGATTTGGAACACTCTTTCATATGAGTGGATATAATTTCAATTTCATCATCTGAGAAATGTCTGTTCATATCCTTTGACCATTTATCAATTGGAGGATAGTTTGATTTCTTATAAATTAGGGTCAGTTCTCTATATATTATGGAAATGAGGCCTTTATCAGAATCTTTAACTGTAAAACTATTTTCCCAATTTGTTACTTCTCTTCTAATCGTGTTTGCATTAGTTTTGTTTGTACAAAAGCTTTTTAATTTGATGTAATCAAAATTTTCTATTTTGTGATCAATAATGATCTCTAGTTTTCTTTTGGTCACAAATTCGTTCCTCTTCCACACTTCTAAGAGGTAAACTATGCTATATTCCTCTAATCTATTTATGATCTCATTCTTTATACCTAAATCATGGACCCATTTTGATCTTATCTTGGTATATGGTGTTAAGTGTGGATCCATATCTAATTTCTGCCATACTAATTTCCAGTTTTCCCAACAGTTTTTTAAAATAATGAATTTTTATCCCTAATGTTGGTATCTTTGGATTTATCAAAGACTAGATTGCCATAGATGTACCCTTTTTTGTCCTTTGTACCTAATATGTTCCACTGATCAACTGGTCTATTTCTTAGCCAATACCAAATGGTTTTGGTGACTGCTGCTATATAATATAGCTTTACATCAGGTCCACCTAGACCACCCTCATCTGACTTTTTTTTCATTAGTTCCCTTGCAATTCTCGACCTTTTATTCTTCCATATGAATTTTGTTGTTATTTTTTCTAGGTCATTAAAATAGTTTCTTGGGAGTCTGATTGGTATAGCTCTAAATAAATAGATTAGTTTGGGGAGTATTGTCATCGTTATTATATTCTCTAGGCCTATCCAAGAGCACTGAATGTCTTTCCAATTATTTAAATCTGACTTTATTTTTGTGGCAAGTGTTTTGTATTTTGCTCATATAATTCCTGACTTTTCTTTGGCAGATGGATTGCTAAATATTTTATACTCTCAACATTTGTTTGGAATGGAATTTCAATTTATATCTCTTGCTGTTGCATTTTGTTTGTGACATAAAAATATGCTGAGGATTTATGTGGATTTATTTTGTATCCTACAACTTTGCTAAAGTTCTGAATTATTTCTAATAGCTTTTTTAACAGAGTCTTTGGGGTTCTCTTAGTATACCATCATGTCATCTGCAAAGAGTGATAGTTTGATATCCTCATTACCTACTCTAATTCCTTGAATCTCTTTTTCATCTCTTATTGCCAAGGCTAGCCTTTCTAGTTCAATGTTTAATAGGAATGGTGATAGTGGACAACCTTGTTTTACTCTTGATCTTACTGGGAAAGGTTCAAGTTTATCACCATTATACATGATCTTTACTGACGGTTTTAAACATATGCTCCTTATTATTTTAAGGAATAGTCCATTTATCCCTATATTCTCAAGCGTTTTTAGTAGGAATGGATATTGGATTTTATCAAATGCTTTTTCTCCATCTATTGAGATGATCACATGGTTTTTATTAATTTGATTATTAATATGGTCAATTATACTAATAGTTTTCCTAATATTAAACCAGCCCTGCATTCCTGGTAAAAATCCTACTTGATCATAGTTTATTATCCTGGAGATGATTTTCTGAAGTCTTTTTGCTAATATGTTATTTAAGGTTTTAGCATCAATATTCATTAAGGAAATTGGTCTATAGTTTTCTTTCTCAGTTTTCAATCTACCTGGTTCAAGTATAAGTACCATGTCTGTGTCATAAAAGGAGTTTGGTAGGACTCTTTCATCCCCTATTTTTTCAAATAGTTTATATAGCATTGGGGCTAATTATTCTTTAAATGTTTGGTAGAATTTACATGTAAATCCATCTGGTCCAGGAGATTTTTTCCTGGGGAGTTGATTAATAGCTTGTTCTATTTCTTTTTCTGTAATGGGACTATTTAAGCAATTTATCTCCTCCTTTGTTAATCTAGGAAGCCTATATTTTTGGAGGAAAATATCCATTTCACTTAAGTTATCAAATTTATTAGCATAAAGTTGGGCAAATTAATTCCTTATTATTTCTCTAATTTCCTCTTCATTGGTGGGAAAATCACCGTTTTCATTTGTAAGACTAACAATTTGATTTTCCTCTTTCCTTTTTCTGATCAGATTTACCAAAGGTTTATCTATTTTATTGGCTTTTCCATAAAACCAACTCTTGGTTTTATTTATTAATTCAATAGTTTTTTTAATTTTTAATTTTCAATTTATTGATTTCTCCTTTTAATTTCTGTATTTCAAGTTTGATTTTTGGTTGGGGGTTTTTAATTTGGTCTTTTTCTAGCTTTTTAAGTTGCAGGCCGAATTCATTAATCTTCTCTTTCTCTTTTTGTTCAAATAAGCCTATAAAGATATAAAACTTCCCCTTATTACCGCTTTGGCTGCATCCCACAGATTTTGGTATGATGACTCATCATTGTCATTATCTTGGGTGAAATTATTAATTGTTTCTATAATTTGCTGTTTCACCCAGTCATTCTTTAAGATGAGATTATTCAGTTTTCAATTATGTTTTGGTCTGTTTACCCCTAAATTCTTATTGAATTTAGGTTTTATTGCATTGTGGTCTGAGAAGAAGGCATTTATTATTTCTGCCTTCCTGCATTTAATTTTGAGATCTTTATCTCCTAATATATGGTCAATTTTTGTATAGGTTCCATGAACTCCTGAGAAGAAAGTATATTCCTTTCTATCACCATTCAGTTTTCTCCAAAGGCCTATCATACTTAGTTTTTCTAATGTTCTATTTACTTTTTTAATTTCTTTCTTATTTGTTTTGTTGTTTGATTTGTCTAAATCTGAGAGTGCAATGTTGAGATCTCTAACTATTATAGTTTTACTGTCTATTTCTTCTTGCAACTCTCTTAACTTTTCCTTTAGAAAGTTAGATGCTATACCACTTGGTATATATATGTTTAGTATTGATATGGCTTCATTATCTATGCTAACTTTTAGCAGGATATAGTTTCCTTCCTTATCTCTTTTGATTAATCATTTTCTGCTTTTGCTTGATCTGAGATAAGGATGGCTTCCCCTCCTTTTTTGGCTTTATCTGAAGCATAATAGATTCTGCTCCAACCTTTTACCTTTACTCTATTTGTATCTCCCTGCTTTAAGTGTGTTTCCTGTAAACAACAAATTGTAAGGTTCTGACTTTTAATCCAGTCTGCTATCTGCCTCCGCTTAATGGGAGACTTCATCCCATTCACATTTACAGTTAAAATTATTAATTCTGTTTTTTCCTGCCATCATATTATCCGGAGATTATGCTTTATTCCTCTTGCATCTTCTGATCCCCTTCCCTAGTATTAGACTTATGGACCCCACTTGTGACATGCAGCCCTCCATTTTTAGTATCCCTCCCCCCTCCTTCCAAATCCCTTCATTTTCTTGTACTCTTCCCTTATTCCCCTTTTCATTTTCCCTGTTCCTCTCCCCCCTTTTAATGAGGTGAGAGAGAATTCTCTGAAAAATAAATATGTCAATTATTTACTCTTTTTGCCTTCTCTGATGAGAGTAAGATTCACACAATGTTTCACCCCCTCTCTAAATTCCCTCAGATATGGTGTATTTTCTATTCCTCTTCCTGGGATGTAGTTTCACTCTTTTTATCACTCTTTCCCTTTTTTCTGATACTACCCCCTTCCCTTTACTACTCCCCGCTTTTTTTTATATCAGTAAAATCAAATTATCCATGCAGACTTTCTATATATCCACAACAGAGATACAGTTCTCAAGAATTCTTTTTAACTTTTTCTGTTTCTCTTCTGTCTTGTGGATGTAGATCAAATTTTTGTTTAAGTCTGTTTTTTTTTTTCTTAGAAACAAATGTAATTCCTCTGTTTCATTAAATGACCATCTTTTTCCATGGAAGAAAATGCTAAACTTAGCTGGATAGTTTATTCTTGGTTGCAATCCTTGATCTTTTGCCTTTTGGAATATCAGGTTCCAAGCCCTTCTATCTTTTAATGTGGAGGCAGCCAGATCTTGAGTGACCTTTATTGTGGCTCCTTGATATTTGAATTGCTTTTTTCTAGCTGCTTGCAATAATTTTTCCTTTGTTCCGTAGTTCTGCAGCTTAGCCACAATATTCCATGGAGTTCTTTTTTTAGGGTCTTTTTCAGAAGGTGTTCAATGAATTCTTTCCACACCTATTTTCCCTTCTGTTTCTATTATCTCTGGACAGTTCTCTTTGATGATTTCCTGTAAAATAGAATCTAGGCTCTTTTTTTGGTCATAGTTTTCAGGAAGTCCAATGATCCTCAGATTATCTCTCCTAGATCTATTTTCCAGGTCTATATATTTTCCCAGTAAGTATTTGATGTTATTCTCCAGTTTTTCTTTTTCTTTTTCTTTTTTTTTTTTTTTTTTGTTTTGTTTTGTTTGACTGATTCTTGGGTTCTCAATGAATCATTCATTTCTCTTTGTTCCATCCTGATTTTTAATGAGTTATTTTCTTCCTTCATATTTTTTTGTTCTTTTTGTATATGCCCAATTGAGTTTTTAAATGAATTCTTTTGCTTTATTGAATTTTTTTTCCATTTCCCTAATTTTTTTTAGAGAGTTATTTTATTTTTCCAATTCATAAAGCCTACTTTCTTGAGACTTTTTTATTTTTTCCAATTCAGAAATCCTACTTTCCTGTGATTTTTTAACCTTTTCTAATTCACAAATTTTTTGCCCTGCATCTCCTGTGAATTCTTTATTTTTTCCAACTCAAATTTCAGAACGTTGTTCTTCTCTAACATAGTTTCTCTTTCCTTTCCCCATTTTTCTTCAAACTCTCTTAACTTTTTAATAGTCTCTTCTAGGAGAGAGTTATGTGATGGGGGGCAGGTATTGTTCCCCTTTAGAGTGTTATCTGCTGACTCTCTGCTGTTAACTTCCTTGGGGTTGGATACCCACTCTTTCTCTGTATAGAAGGAATCAATAGTTCTCTTCATCTTTTTACTCATGGTTAAAAATCTTTTGGGGTCTGTCCTGGGGGTAAGAAGTTTATTTATTTATTTATTTATTTGTTTGTTTGTTTATTTATTTGCTTGTTTGTTTGTTTGTTTGTTTATTTATTTGCCAGCTTCCTCCCAGACCAGATGGATGCAGCGGCTCCTGTGTCTGAGCTAGGAGATAGCTCTGGGAGAGAGTTCCCCTTCCCCTCCCTGGAAGTGCCTCAGAGGTGATTAGTAATGCTGCACTGTGAGGGTTGCCCAGTGAAGGACCACACTGAGTTTGCGCCTTCCCTGAGGTTTAAGACTGAACAGTAAAGGCGTCACAAAGCCCAGCCAATGTGTCCCATGGAGCGTGGATATCAGCAGCTGATGTGAAAAGTCTCTATGTTCAAACTGGAAGTGTCCCTATTTCAAAGGTTCCGCTTCTCTGGGACTTCTGCAGCTGAGTTCTACAGCATATGGCCAAGCCTGGCACTAGGTGGATTAGCTATTGTCTCAGGCTCTGTTCCCGAGATGTTCAGCTGTTCAGGCTCTTAATTACCCCAAGGTGAAGCCCAGACAGCAGAAAGTGGCTTCACGGCCGTGCCGAGATCTGTTAGGTCACTTCCAGATTGGGGTGGTTTTAGTATCTGGCTTTATATTTTAAAGTGACTTGATTTCTCTTCTGAGCTGCTGTTTTATAAGCAGAGAAGAGCTAACAGCCTGTGCCAGATTCCTCTATCTCAGTGGCTTCTCTGATTCCAGAGTTCTCCCCAGACCGATTGGCACAGTGTGCTAGCACCTAACCCTGTCTGTGCTGGCCTTTTTTCTTCCTCTCCTCAGAATCGGCCTTTTCTGTTGAAATTCCAGATTCTCTTTAGCTGGTACGTTGTGCTTCCAATCCTTGTGGTTTCTATCAGTCCAGTGTTATTTTTGAGGCTGATTTAACTAATTGGTAATGAGGGAAGAAAGGAGCTTACAGATTCTCGTGTATCTTCTCTGCCATCTTGGCTCCGCCCTGCCAAAAGTCTTTTAATGTAGGCATGGATCATTGTACTGCTGAGAATAGCAGTCATTTACAGCTAGTTATCCCAGAATATTGTTATTAATATTCAGTGCAATTCACTTTGTTTGAGCTCACGGAGGATTTTTCAATCTGTTATTGTTTTTTCGTTTTGTTTTGTTTTGTTTTGTTTTGTTTTGTTTTCCTGAGAGCATCTTACTCATCATTAACTATAGAAAAATAATATTCCATCAAAAACACATAAAACAATTTATTGAACTATTCTTCAATTGATGGGCATCCTCAAAATTTCCATTTTTTTTCCCCTTAGAAGAGATCTGCTATAAATTTTTTGTACATATAGGTCATTAAAAAAAAAAATCAAACTCTTTTGGGATTCATGTCTACTAGTGATGTTGTTATGTCAAAGGCTAAGCATGAATATATAGCCCTTTGGGCACAGATCACATGTTTTGATCATTTATCAACTGTGTCATGGCTCTTTTTTTTTTTATTATTTGATTCAATTCCCTATTGTGAGAAATGAGGCCTTATCAGAAAAAAAAATTGCTTCAAAATTCGCTTTATAACTATTAAATACAAATTGTCTTTCCCCATGTATTTACTCTATTCTTTCATCCTACCTATCCTCAAAAGTGTTTTGATATGGACCACTACCCCCCCCCCCCCAATTTGTGCTCTCTTTTACCATCCTCCCCTGTCTTCATATATCCCATTCCCCTCATATATTCCTGCAGTGTAAGCTAGATGTCTAGGCCTATCTTGAGTTTAGATGTTATTTTCTTTTTGAGCCAATTTTAACAAGAGTAATGTTGGCTCACTCCCCCTTTTTTCCCCCTCTTCCTCTACACTATAAAATATTTTCCTTGCTTTTTTTTAATGGTAAATAATTTGTACCATTCCACTTCTCCCTTTCCTTTTCTCCCAGTATATTGCTCTTTCATTCCTTAATTTCATCATTAAAAAAAATGATATTATCTTTTCATATTCTACTCACACCAGTGTCCTCTTTCAATATATATATATATATATATATATTCCTTGAAAATGCCATAATAATGAGAAGATTCTAATGAGTTACAAGTATTACCCTCCCATGTAGGAATGTAAACAGATAAAATTCATTAAGTTCCCTGTTATCACTTTCCTAATAACTTCCTTATGATCCTCCAGAATCCTGTATTTGAAAATAAAGTTTTCCTTTCAGCTTTGCTCTTTTCATGATAAATGCTTGAAAATGCTCTATTTCATTGAATGATCACTTTTCTCTGAAGATTTATACTCAGTTTTGCTGGATAGGTGATTCTTAGTTGCAGTCCTACCTCTATTGCTCTCCAAAATATCACATGCCAAGCCCTCCAGTTCTTTAATGCAGAAGCAGCTAAATCTTGTTTTATCCTTACTGTAACTCCACTATATTTGAACTTTTTCTTTCTTCATGCTTACAATATTTTCTCCTTGACCTGAAGTCCAAGAACTTGCCTATAATATTTCTGAGAGTATACATTTTGCCACTTCTTTTAGGAGGTAATTGGTGAATTCTTTCAATTTCTGTTATATGTACTCTCTCTAGAAGATCAATAGAGTGTTTTGTTTTTTTTTTTGATAATTTCTTGAAAGATGATATCCAGCCTCTTTTTCTCTCATGACTTTCAGGTAAACCAATAATTTTTAAAATGATCTCTCCTGGATCTATTTTCCAGATCAATTGTTTTTCTAATGAGATATTTTACATTTTTTCTTTGTTTTTTTTTTTTTCTTCTTATTTTGGTTTTACTTTATAGTATCTTTTTAATAAAATCATTTGCTTACATATGCTCAATGCTAATTTTTAAGGAATTATCTTCCTCAGTGAGCGTTTGTATCTCCTTTCCCAATTGGCTAATTTTTCTTTTTAAGGCATTCTTCCCTTTCTTAGCTTTTTCTATTGCCTTTTGGATAATTATCAATTCTCTTCCCAATTTTTCCTATGTTTCTCTTACTTAATTTTCAAAATTCCTTTTGTGCTTTTCCATGGTCTCAGCCCAATTTTTATTTTTCTTGGAATATTTTAATGTAGGAGCTTTAACTTTGTTATTTTATGAGTGTGTGTTTTGATCTTCTCATCATAGTAACTTTCACTGGCCAGAAAATAATTCTGTTGTCTTCTTTTAAGTAGTACTAGGCTTTTGACTTTTTACCAAAGTAGGGCTCTTTTTCCAGGGTAGAGAGTACATTGTTTCAAGCTTCAGAGTTTTTGTTCAAGTGTTTTCAGAGTTCCTTTCAGGTACCTGACTACAAGAATTTTTTTTTTTTTTTGCCCTGAAATTATTAGCAGTGTCCCTGCCCTATAGTATCTGAAAGATCTAGTGTATTAAAGCAACAGTACTTTCCTGATACTGGAGCTAGGGATGGGGTTAGAGTTGCACTGGAATGGCCTGTGCTGGGAATGTATCCTCTCTGCTTATCTTTCAATTCTTCCCTTTTGGCCCTGGGACCAAGATCTGCCCTAGTTCTTGAGATTCCTTCTCAGTATTTTGAAGGAAGTAGCTTATGTGGTAGAGTGTGGTATAATAATGGAGCCATTCCCCCAAAATACATGTAAAATATATTTCTAAAAAGCAAAAATATATTTTATAATACATATCCTACAGTTCAAATCTGACATAAGATAAATACTAATTCTATGGCCCTTGCAAATCATTTATCCTTCTCTGTCTCAAATTTCTCATATATGAAATGGTAAACACCTCTATCATTCTTGCAAAAGAAATTCCAAATATTTCCAGAGTCAGAAATGACTCATCATCATTCTGGAGTATACTTTAACTTTCTATCATTCTGACATTTTTTTTTTTTTAAAGAAAAGTTGATATTTGTTTTTCCCAAACATGAATGTGGCAGAAGCTGGCTAAATTAGTCCAGTAAATATTTCTGTTCTACCTTTTGAATAAATTGATCATTTTAATCTTTCTGTATTTCTATCAATAGAACCTATCTTAAAGAGAATATATGTTGCTCCCCCTGACCAAGTATTAATATCATTATTATTCCTGGTACCTTTGGGCTACATTTATTCTTATTACTCTCTAGAACAAAACTCCATTAATTTGAAATCTAATAATTCAGACCTGTATTATTTTAGACTGGATTTAGGATAAACCTGACCTTTGTTGTTTCTATAAAGAAAGGATTTGCTAAATTGAATAGGAGCTTAGTGAGAATTACTAAAATATTGTTTACTCTTCTTAAGGGAAACAAATGCTTTCAAGCAGTCTGGGCACACTCATTTTCATCTCTCCAGTTGATATGCTAATTACTAATCAGTCTTACCTATTTAGTAAATCTGAATTGTTGAGAATCTGCTATTTATTATGCTAATTTGAGTTATAGTTTAAAGGAATTTCATTTCTAGGTTACATGGCTAAAAAGAAGGTAGACTAGCCATGTTACTTCCACTAAATCTTAACACCTACATCCTAAAAAAAGAAAGAAAGGAAGGAAGGAGTAATAAGGAAGGAAGGAAGGAAGGAAGGAGCAGAGAGGGAGAAAGGAAGGAAAGGAGGAATGAAGGAGGGATGAAGAAAGATAAAAAGGAAGGAAGAAAGAGAGATACAGAAGCAGAAAGAAAATAAAGAAGGAAGGAAGTAAGGAATTAAGGAAGGAAGATTATTAAATAAAGCAGACATAAAGCAATTATATCCAAGTACAAGAACTTGAGGATGCAGAACTACAATTCCACAAACTAACAATAAAGTAACTTCACTTGCTAACTCAGCTCTCATATATCACTAGTCATTTTGCGCCAGCAGGGATGCTACAACTCAACCACAAACTTATGAATGGAACCCTCATAGGGATTTTTCTTTCTATCTCATAATTCATACATAAGGATAGATAATTATTTAATTGAACAAAGTCAGTAATGTACTACATATATTCATAGGGAATGCATAAATATTCTACAAGAACATAGGAAAATAAAGATTTTTTTAAATGTAAATAAATATTTAAAGATGAAAAAAGAACTCAAAGAAATGGTATGAAATAACAAGGGGGAAATAAATGAAACACTAAACTCTACACACCCTTTCAAGTAAAACTTTTTTCTTTTTTTCAGGAAAGGAGATGGGCATATAAATAGGAAGAGGGGAGCCTGAAGATAAATACTCTGCATTTATAGAAGAATGTGGATGGACAGTGAAAGGGATATAGTTCCTATATCATCTCAGGTAGAAGGGAAGCTCTGGAGAATGAAACACATTACAAAGAAAAAAAGAAAATTTGGGGGATGAATGGAGTAGAGCTCAACCCATAATGTGAAGCAGTACTACTAAAGAATACTCTCAAGGGGAAAATGATATGTTAAATTGGATATAATTAAATAATGCTGGATTTTATCAGGGCAAAGTTGATGAGCAGGGAGATTACCTCTTCTAAGAGAAAACTAATCCTCTGAAGACAGCTTATTATTTCAGCAGAAAGGAAATCTAAGTTATGGGAGGTAGTAAGAATACTTAAGAATAGACTATTAGGCGGTGGAGCCAAGATGGCAGAGAAAGACACAACTTGTCCTCTGACCTTTCTCTCAAACCAACAGCAGATTAAGTCTCTAAACTGGTGCTGAAGCAATAGAACCCACAAATATCTAGAGTACAACATATTTCAGAAGAAGATACCTTGGAAGAATTTCAGAACAGTTCTGCTTCTAACAGGCAGGGGCACAGTCTGCTGAGCCCAGACCACAGCACAGGGAGCCCAGGGCAAGGAGCTGGGGGTGGGGAGCCAGAGCATTGCTGTGTCCCACACTGGGAAAGCTCTTTCGAGCCTCTTAGGTTACTTTGCCCTAATTGCAGAGTGAGTGACTTACCCAAAAGTCAATACAAAAGGAAAATAGTAAACTACTGAGCTCCAGAAGAGCTCTACACTGGCCTCAATTACCCAGCAAGGAGAAGTCAGTCAGAAACACTGGCTCCAGGGCAAACTAAAGCAGCTATCTCTCTTTGCCTTAAGAGCAGATCTTAATCCTTAATAAATAAGCAAAACAGTAAAAAGAACTCTGACCATAGGCAACTTTTATGGAGAGAACAGACTTCAAACCCTGAGGTTCCAAAAGGCATATCAACTGCAGATGCCCCAAAGGGAGATATGAATTAGTCCCCATTTCGCAAGGCTTCTTGGAAGATCTCAAAAAGGATTTTTTTTCCCCGGAGGCTGGGGTTAAGTGACTTGCCCAGGGTCACACAACTAGGAAGTGTTAAGTGTCTGAGACCACATTTGAACTCAGGTCCTCCTGACTTCATGGTTGGTGCTCTATCCACTGTGCCACCTAGCTGCCCCCTCAAAAAGTATCTTAAAAGAGAGTTAAAACAAAAATGAGAAAAGGAAATAAGATCTTTGCAAGAAGATATGGAAAAGGAAAAACATTATCTGAAGAAAGAATAGAATATCATAGTCATACAGATAATAGCATATGTTAAATAGCAATGATGATGATTATACAGTTAAAACTAGATTACATAATTTGATATACAAGCTGAATACTATTAAGTGCTACTTCTGTACACAATATTTCCCTCAGCAAATTATATGACAAAAGACAGATACAACAGAAAAATAGGTTATGGTCTCTAGAAAAAAAAAATGTAAAAGAAATGGCATTGCAAGTTGTTACTAGAAGATGTTTTAAAGTGGAAATTAAGATGGTTCATTTAATATGAAACATAAATAGATTTAGAAAGGGTTGAATAAAGATATAGGCCATTGACAAACAAGTAAAAAATAGGAATCAAATTAATGAAGATAATAAAGATTTAGAAAGGGTTGAATAAAGATATAGGCCATTGACAAACAAGTAAAAAATAGGAATCAAATTAATGAAGATAATAAATCAAAGATACCCTTTTAAGAAAAAGGTGCACAATAAAATAACATAAGATAATAAGTCTGGAACTCACCATAAAACTCAGGGAAAGGAAGTTGGTAGGTTAGTTTATTAGTTGATTGATTGGTTGGTTGAGTAGTTGATTGATTGTTGTCCTTTGTACTCAAAGACCAAAATGAAACCACTATGTTAGAATCCAGTTATAAGGTATCCAATTGTGGCTGATCAGGAAAAAAAAAATAGCTCAGAATTCTCTGCAACAGGTTGGACATAAATATTCCCTATGAACATCTGGAGTAGTTCCTCCAATTTTGTGCATCTACAATTATTTTAGGTTAGTCCAATGTTTCTTTGCTGACAGAGCACAATACTTTCTCTGATATGGCTATATTGGTGGTCTTATGCCAGTGTCTCACATGTTATACAATTGATTCTAAACTTCTTAAGAGAGACCCTGAGAGTGAACTTGTATCACTTTTTCTGACCACCTTGTGAATGCTTGTGTCGTTTGAGTTCTCCCTAAAATTTTTGGGTAAGTGTACATTTGACATTTAAAAAATGTGCCCAGTCCAACAGAGTTGTGTTCTCTGCAATAGAGTTGCAAATCTTGGCAGTTCAAAAAAAGGACCTCAGTTTCTGGTATTTTTTCCTGCCAGGTGATCTTCTGAATCTTTCTAAAACAATTCAAATGGAAGTATTTCAGTTTCCTGGCATGGTTCTAGTATACTCTCCAGGTTTCCCATGTATACAAAAATGAAGCTAATACCTCTCTTTTCCCACACTTTTTTTTGGAGCCTCCCAAAGACTGTTCTGTGGAAAAGGTGGTCAGAAGAGGGGATAGAAAAATGATTGGAGAAAGAAGAAAATCAATTGAATAATTTAAGTAAAATCACTAAACTATACAAAGTTTTGACTTACAAAAGGATGGTTCAAGTCAGATGGATCTTCAGCAAGCTAAACCTACAAAGTTCTGCCACAATGGAGTAAGAGGAAAAAAGTCATTGAAAACTGTCTTTAAAAAAGAAATGAGTAATAAGGGAAGGGTCCAAAAAAGGGAAGGGATTTAAAAGGAGGGAGAAGGGATACTAAAAAGGGAAGGGATTTAAAAGGAGGGGGAAGGGATACTAAAAAGGGAAGGCTACATGACACAAGTGAGGCCCATAAGTTTAATACTGGGGCAGGGGTTCAGGGGGGACAAGGGAAAAAAAAGAAAACTGTCTTTAGTAATCCAAATTAAGAAAGATGTAAACTTAGCTTTTGTCATGTTTAATGTGATTATTTAAAAAAATACAATAAAATGAAAGGGATTGGTTAAGTGGATAATAAGACAAAATTCCTCCATTAAGAGAGATATGGAATCAAAATAAGAGAATGGAATAAAACTAATATATACTAGATGAATCAAAAAAGCATAGGTTGCAGTCATAATATCAGACAAAAAAACACCCCTCAAATCACAGTATAAACAAAAATGATCAAGGAAATGACATTGTTTAAAGAACTATAGACAACAAAATAATAACAATATCAAACTCATATAATACAAATTATATGTTAAAATCATGAAGGAGAAACATTTTTTGCAATGGAATTTTTTCTTAAAATAAATTTAGAAAATAAAAAATTAACAAAATTAAAAAGAGTAAATTATTGAATTTAATATGAATTTTAAAAAAGGAAAAAATTTCAAATAACAAGTAAAGAAAAAATTTAAAATTGAAGGGTAAATAGAAAAATTTGGGAAAAAAGCTTGATAAATGAAACTAAAAAGTAATTATTTTACATAAGCAACATTGATGAACATTTATGCAATCTGATTAAAGATAAGGAGGTAGAAAATAAAAAAGTTTAAATGAACAAGGAAAACTTGAAATGTATAAAATAGAAAATAAATGTATGTGTGTGTATATGCATGATCCTATTGTACACTATTACATACAAACAAAATTAAGAATTCAAAACAATTAAAGGTTGATCAAAATTTATAAAATAAACTAAAATATCTTCAAATATGTTTTAAATTCTCTAATCTCCAAAAAATAAATTGCATTATTTACAATGAAACTACCAAGTGGTGAAAGGAAATCAGAAAAACTTCAGGAAGAATTTCATAAAATCTTTTTTATAGTGATAGGACCTAAATATAGAATGGAATGAAATATTTTCATTCTTCTTTTGTGTGCAACTTTTTCTACCAATATAAGTAGAAATTCAGGCATCTTCTCTGTAAGTAGAAATAGGAAAAACTATATATACTTAATGATTATGAACATGGAAAAAGAAAGAGCAATACAACTGAAAGACGGTATTGGAAAATTATTATGATAACATTTCATTCCAAAAATAGAAATATGAGAATCTTCTCATACTCTTTTGTGGAAATAAAGGATCCTGGGATATAAGCCACAACAAATATCAGATATGTGTGTATGTATGTATATATATATATATATATATATATATATATATATATATATATACATGTGTATGTATGTATTCTTTATTTTGCTTAACTTTTTTCTCTTACTTTTTTTTCCTGTTTATTATAAGACATGGTGTTCTGGGAGAAAGAGGAAGAAGGATATCTGTGGGGAAATAAAATATATCAATAAAATCTGTTTTTAGAAATCAAGTCATAACTTGTCTTTTCTCTACAGTAAAAACGAAATACCTTTTCTATTTCTTATATTTCTTCCCGTATTACATGAGACAAAAATATAAATCCATTTTGGAAAGTTATTTTTTACCTAAAATTTCAGTAATGTATTGTTTTTATTTATTTATTTTTTAAGTTTGCAAAGCACACATTCCTATTATATTATTTGTATCCTCACAATCGAGTGAGGCAATTATTCCAAGTACTCATATTTTAAAAATGAAGAAACTAAGGTTCACAGAGCTTCATAACTTGTTAATAATCACAATTGTGGAGTTCTGGATGCAAGTTTCAAATTCAATATTTCTTGATGCCAAATATAACATGCTAATTCCTTTGTGAAACTGCCTCTACTCCATGTGTTTTAACAACACACTTTCTTATATGTTTGAAATCATTTTGCTTGTATAACCTACATCAGTTTGTTTGCTGTCTTAGGGAGGGAAAAGGGAAAGGAAGGAAGAAGAAAAAAAAATTGTAACTCAAAATCTTACAAAAATGAATGTTTAAAGTTATTTTTACATATAATTGGAAAAAAAAAAAAAAAACATTAAAGAACATGTCTTCTTACAGATCATTCCTAGCTAGAAAAGCATGTTTGTAAAATCTCCTTAGCTCATTGTGCCATAACTCAAACCACTAAAGATAAATATCATGAAATAAAATGTAGATTTCTTTCAGATATAGGATATGGCCAAAAAGTATAAATAATTCTTTCTGAAAAAGTTACAGTAAAAAAGTTTTTTTGTTTTTTGTTTTTGTTTTTTCAAAATTAGAGGTCTCATGAAATTATTGAATCAATAAAAACAAAGACGCTTTTAAGTAGTTTGAATTTTGTACCCAGGGAAATTGCTGAAAGGAAGTATTATTATTATCATTATAGATGATCAAAAGTCCATTTTGTAGTAAGGAAAAATCTGAATTCAAATCTGACCTTAGAGATTTACTAACTTTCCTAACTGGGCAAGTATCTTAACTTCTATTTGCTGTAACTGCTTAAAATTGGGAAAATAATAACACCAACTTCCCAGGATTGTTGTAACAATAAAATGAAATAATTGTAAAATATTTAACATAGTGTGTAGTGCATAATAAGTGTCCTATAAATTATTCTTGTCATTATAGTTGTTAGTGACAAAGGAACATTCAAACTCATATTAAGTATATGAATTTCATGCTACTTTTTTAAAGTTCATTCATTCAACAAGCATTTTTAAAGTACCTATTACATATCATGCAGTCTCCTTAGTACTAAGGCGACAAAGACAAACAATGAAATTCTGTCCTCAAGAAGTTTATATAATAACATATATTGTATTGCTTGCCATCTAGGGGAGGGAGTAGGGGAGAAGAGGGGAAAATCTGAAACACAAGGTTATGCAAGGATCAGTGTTGAAAAATGATCTGTGCATATATTTTGAAAATAAAAATCTTTTTAAACAACAACAAAAAAGATTACATAAAATATTGTAAGTGATCAAATTACATACACACATATATACACACAATTAAATATAGGATAAATTATTTGGGGAGAACCCCAACAACTGGGGGCATCAAAATTATAGTATATTGAACTTGGGTTCTTACAAATGGAGTCAGGAATGAGGAAGAGTACATTTTGGGCATGTTTAAAATGGCTCATTCAAAGGCAGGAAGATGACAGATAGTATGAGGAATATGAGGTACAGTAAAGTGTCTTTTGGGATACAGAACTAATAGTGGTATTGCTAGTTTAAAAGACATTCATAGTTTTATAGCCCATTGGTATAGTTTCAAATTACTCTACAAAATGATTAAAATCCGTTCATAATTTTACCAACAGTTCATTAATATCTGATGTTTTTTTTTCACATCTCCAAAATTTATTATTTTTTCTTTTCTGTCATATAGATCAATTTAATAATTATGATGTATTACCTCAGAATTTTTTAACATAGATTTCTCCAATTAATTCTGTTAGAATATTTTTTTTTCTGTATGACTATAGATAATGTTGATTACTTCAGCTGAAACCTTTGTATCTTTTGATCATTTATCTATGAATTTGATTCAGTTTTCCATATCTTTGAGGAAAGAGACCTCTATCAGAGAAATTGTTTCAAAGTTGTTTTTTTTAACAGTTGTCATTGTTAATGTATCCCCTTTTTATTCTATTTTCTTTCCTTTCACTTTGCCTCTCCTCAAAAATATTTTGCCCCACTCCTCAATCTGTCCTCCTTTCTGTCACCAATTTTCTTATTGTGCTCTCCTCCTATATCCCTGTAGGGAAATATATATCTATATCTATATCTGTATCAATATTGATACAGATACACACACACACACACACACACACACACACACACACACACACACATATATATATATATATATATATATATATATATATATATATATATATATATATATATATACACACACATATATGTGGATATATTGATATGTTCAGTTGAGTGCATAGGTTATTCCTTTTTTGATCTAATTCTGTTGAAAATATAAAGTTCATTCAGTACTCTTTACTTCCCAGTCTTCCATTCCTGTATAAAAGCTATTTCTTGCCTCTTTTACATGACTTAATTTACCCCATTGTAGCTCTCCTTTCCAATAAATTTCTCTCTCACCCTTTAAATTTATTTTTAGATATCATTCCTTTATACTCAACTCACACTTGCATGCTCTATTTATCTATACTCCTTTGATGAGGAATAAAAATTAAAAAGCACTTAAGAATTACAAGTATGTTACTCCTTATAATAATGTAAACAATTTGAGTTTATTAAGTATCCTATGATTTCTTTTTCCTATTTCCTTTTCTTGAGTTTTGTATTTGAAAAACAATTTTTCCATTCAGCTCTGATATTTTTGCCAAAAATGCTTAAAAGTCTTCCATTTCGGGGCGGAGCCAAGATGGCGGAGAAGAAACACACGACTCAGTGAACGTCCTCACTCCCTCACAACCAATTAGATAAATTAAGTCTCAAAATTAGCTCAGGACTGATAGATACCACAAGGACTGGAAGCACGACTTACCAGCTGAAGAGAATCTGGAGTTTCAACAGGAAAGGTCAGTTCTCAGGGGAGGAATAAGAAAGACCAGCACAGACGGTGGGGTAGGGGCACACTGCGCCCATTGCGCTGGGAGGGGCTCTGGGATCAGAGAAGCCACTGAGGTAAAGGAATCTGGCACAGGCTGTTAGCTCTTCTCTGCTAATTATTTAGCAGTTCAGAAGAGAAAGCCAAAATATTTTAAAACTCAGATTAGATTTTCCCCGGACCCTGGGGGTGACTCAACAGACTCGGCACCAGGGGGTGTGGCCTCAGCTACCACCTGAGAATAGTTAAGAGATTGACAAGTGGGTGGATACGGCCCAAGGCAACACACACTGCCTAGCTTAGCTGGAGGGAGTGGAACTCAGCTCCAGGAAGTCCCAGAGAAGCGGAACCTTTGAACTAGGGACCGCGGTTTCTGGCAGACACTTCCAGTTTGAGCACAGGGGCTTCTCACATCACCTGCTGCAGACATCCACTCCCCACCCGGACACATAGGCTGGGCGTCGTGCTGTCTTCACTATTCTACGCCCTCGAAGCACAGCAGTGCTAATCACCTCTGAGGCACTTCCAGGGAGGGGGTGGGGAACTCTCTCCCAGAGCTCTCTCTTAGCTCAGGCTCAGGAGCCGCTGCATCCATCCAGTCTGGGAGGAAGCTGGTAAAGAAGTAAATAATTTCCTACCCCAGAGACAGACCCCAAAAGATTTTTTTAAGTATGAGCAAAAAAGCTAGAAAAACCATAGATTCCTTCTATACAGAGAAAGAGCGGGTATCCAACCCCGAGGAAGTTGACAGCAGAGAATCAACAGACAACAACCTAAAGGGGAACGATTCCTGCCCCCCATCACATAACTCTCTCCTAGAAGAAGCTCTTAAAAAATTGAGGGAGATCGAAGAAAAATGGGGAAAAGAAAGGGAAGTTATGATAGAGAATAACAACGTCCTGAAATTGGAGTTGGAAAAAATAAAGAATTCACAGGACATGCAGGGAAACAAAATTAGTGAATTAGAAAAGGTTAAAAAAACACAGGAAAGTAGGATTTCTGAATTGGAAAAGATAAAAAAGTCTCAAGAAAATAGAATTTCTGAATTGGAAAAAGAAAATAATTCTCAAAAAAAAAAATTAGGGAAATGGAAAAAAACTCAATAGAGCAAAATAATTCATTTAAAAACGAAATTGGGCATTTACAAAAAGAACTAAAAACTGTGAAAGAAGAAAATAACTCCTTAAAAGTCAGGATGGAACAAATAGAAATGAATGATTCACAGAGAACCCAAGAATCAGTCAAACAAAACAAAAAAAATGAGAAGCTGGAGAACAACGTCAAATACTTACTGGGAAAATCTATAGACCTGGAAAATAGATCTAGGAGAGATAATCTGCGGATTATTGGACTTCCAGAAAACTATGACCAAAAAAAGAGCCTAGATTCTATTTTACAGGAAATTATCAAAGAGAACTGTCCAGAGATAATAGAAACAGAAGGGAAAGTAGATGTGGAAAGAATTCATCGAACTCCTTCTGAAATAGACCCTAAAAAAAGAACACCACGGAATATTGTGGCTAAGCTGCAGAATTACCACACAAAGGAGAAAATCCTGCAAGCAGCTAGAAAAAAACAATTTAAATACCAAGGTGCCACAATAAGGGTCACCCAAGATCTGGCTGCCTCCACATTAAAAGATAGAAGGGCCTGGAACCTGATATTCCGAAAGGCAAAAGATCAAGGACTGCAACCAAGAATGAACTACCCAGCTAAGTTTAGCATCTTTTTCCATGGAAGAAGATGGTCATTCAATGAAACAGAGGAATTCTATATGTTTCTAAGAAAAAAACCAGACTTAAACAAAAAATTTGATCTACATCCACAAGACTGAAGAGAAACAGAAAAAGGTACACAGAACCCTTGAGAACTGTAACTCTGTTGTGGGTATATAAAAAATACTCAAGGATAATTTGATTTTACTGATATAAAAGAAAAAAAGGGGGGTGTGGTAAAGGGAAGGAGGTCGGTTCAGAAAAAGGGGAAGGAGTGATAAAAAGAGGGAAACTACATCCCAGGAAGAGACATAGAAAATACACCATATCTGAGGGAACTTAGTGAGGGGGAGAATCATTGTGTGAATCTTACTCTCATCAGAAGAGGCTCAAAGAGTAAATAATTAACATATTTGTTTTTCAGGGAATTTTCTCTCACCTCATTAAAAGGGGGGAGAGGAAAAGGGGAAAGGAAAAGGAGAATAAGTGAAGGGACTTGGAGGGAGGGGGGAGGGATCCTAAAAAAAAAAAAAAAAATAGGGAGGGTTGCGCGTCACAAGGGGGGTCTGTAAATTAAATATCGGGGAGGGGGATCAGGGGGGTCAAGGGAAAAAAGCATAATCTGGGGATAATACGATGGCAGGAAATACAGAATTAGTAATTTTAACTGTAAATGTAAATGGGATGAACGATCCCATCAAACGGAGACGGATAGTAGATTGGATCAAAAAGCAGAACCCTACAATATGTTGCCTACAGGAAACACACTTAAAGCAGGGAGATACATACAGAGTAAAGGTAAAAGGTTGGAACAGAGCCTATTATGCTTCAGGTAAAGCCAAAAAAGCAGGGGTAGCTATCCTTATCTCAGATCAAGCAAAAGCAGAAGTAGATCTCGTTAAAAAAGATAGGGAAGGAAACTATATCCTGCTGAAAGGTAGCATAAATAATGAAGCCATATCAATACTAAACATATATGCACCAAGTGGTATAGCATCTAACTTTCTAAAGGAAAAGTTAAGAGAACTGCAAGAAGAAATAGACAGTAAAACTATAATAGTGGGAGATCTCAACCTTGCACTCTCAGATTTAGACAAATCAAACCACAAAACAAACAAGAAAGAAATTAAAAAAGTAAATAGAACATTAGAAAAACTAGGTATGATAGACCTTTGGAGAAAACTGAATGGCAATAGGAAGGAATATACTTTCTTCTCAGCAGTTCATGGATCCTATACAAAAATTGACCATATACTAGGACATAAAGATCTCAAAATTAAATGTAGGAAGGCAGAAATAATAAATGCCTTCTTCTCAGATCACAATGCAATAAAAGCTACATTCAGTAAAAAGTTAGGGGTAAATAGACCAAAAAGTAATTGGAAACTGAATAATCTCATCTTAAAGAATGACCGGGTGAAAGAGCAAATTATAGAAACAATTAATAATTTCACCCAAGATAATGATAATGATGAGACATCATACCAAAATCTGTGGGATGCAGCTAAAGCAGTAATAAGGGGAAATTTTATATCTTTAGAGGCTTATTTGAAGAAAATTGAGAAAGAGAAGATTAACGAATTGGGCTTACAACTTAAAAGGCTAGAAAAAGACCAAATTATAAACCCCCAACCAAAAATTAAACTCGAAATACAAAAATTAAAAGGAGAAATCAATAAAATTGAAAGTAAAAAAACTATTGAATTAATAAATAAAACCAAGAGTTGGTTTTATGAAAAAGCCAATAAAATAGATAAACCTTTGGTAAATTTGATCAAAAAAAAGAAAGAGGAAAATCAAATTGATAGTCTTACAAATGAAAAGGGGGATCTTTCCTCCAATGAAGAGGAAATTAGAGAAATAATAAGGAGTTACTTTGCCCAACTTTATGCCAATAAATTTGATAACTTAAGTGAAATGGATGACTTCCTCCAAAAATATAGGCTCCCTAGATTAACAGAGGAGGAGATAAATTGCTTAAATAGTCCCATTTCAGAAAAAGAAATAGAACAAGCTATTAATCAACTCCCCAGGAAAAAATCCCCAGGGCCAGATGGATTCACATGTGAATTCTACCAAACATTTAAAGAACAATTAGCCCCAATGTTATATAAATTATTTGAAAAAATAGGGGATGAAGGAGTCCTACCAAATTCCTTTTATGACACAGACATGGTACTGATACCTAAACCTGGTAGATCGAAAACTGAGAAAGAAAATTATAGACCAATCTTCTTAATGAATATTGATGCTAAAATCTTAAATAAGATATTAGCAAAAAGACTTCAGAAAATCATCTCCAAGATAATACACTATGATCAAGTAGGATTTATTCCAGGAATGCAGGGCTGGTTTAATATTAGGAAAACTATTAATATAATTGACCATATTAATAATCAAATTAATAAGAACCATATGATCATCTCAATAGATGCAGAAAAAGCATTTGACAAAATCCAACATCCATTCCTACTAAAAACTCTTGAGAGTATAGGAATAAATGGATTATTCCTTAGAATAATCAGGAGTATATATTTAAGACCGTCAGTAAGCATAATATGCAATAGAAATAAACTGCAACCTTTCCCAGTAAGATCAGGAGTGAAACAAGGTTGCCCACTATCACCATTACTATTCAATATAGTACTAGAAACGCTAGCCTCGGCAATAAGAGCCGAGAAAGAGATTCAAGGAATTAGAGTAGGAAATGAGGAAATTAAACTATCACTTTTTGCAGATGACATGATGGTATACTTAGAGAACCCCAAAGACTCTGCTAAAAAGCTACTAGAAATAATTCAAAATTTCAGCAAAGTGGCAGGATACAAAATAAATCCACATAAATCCTCGGCATTTTTATATATCACTAACAAAATGCAACAGCAAGAGATACAAAGAGAAATTCCATTCCAAACAAATGTTGATAGTATAAAATATTTGGGAATCCATCTACCAAAGAAAAGTCAGGAATTATATGAGAAAAATTACAAAACACTTGCCACAAAAATAAAATCAGATTTAAATAATTGGAAAGACATTCAGTGCTCTTGGATAGGCCGAGCGAATATAATAAAGATGACAATACTCCCCAAACTAATCTATTTATTTAGTGCTATACCAATCAGACTCCCAAGAAACTATTTTAATGACCTAGAAAAAATAACAACAAAATTCATATGGAAGAATAAAAGGTCAAGAATTGCAAGGGAACTAATGAAAAAAAAACTCAGAGGAAGGTGGTCTAAGTGTACCTGATCTAAAGCTATATTATATAGCAGCAGTCACCAAAACCATTTGGTATTGGCTAAGAAATAGACCGGTAGATCAGTGGAACAGATTAGATACAAAGGACAAAAAAGGATACATCTATAGCAATCTAATCTTTGACAAACCCAAAGATTCCAACATTAGGGATAAAAATTCATTATTCGGAAAAAACTGTTGGGAAAACTGGAAATTAGTATGGCAGAAATTAGATATGGATCCACACTTAACACCATATACCAAGATAAGATCAAAATGGGTCCATGATTTAGGCATAAAGAGGGAGATAATAAATAGATTAGAGGAACAGAGGATAATCTACCTCTCAGACTTGTGGAGGAGGAAGGAATTTATGACCAGAGGAGAACTAGAGATCATTATTGATCACAAAATAGAAGATTTTGATTACATCAAACTAAAAAGTTTCTGTACAAATAATACTAATGCAAACAAGATTAGAAGGGAAGTAACAAATTGGGAAAATATTTTTAAAAACAAAGGTTCTGACAAAGGTCTCATTTCCAAAATATATAGAGAACTGACCATAATTTATAAGAAACCAAACCATTCTCCAATTGATAAATGGTCAAAGGATATGAACAGACAATTCTCAGAGGAAGAAATTGAAACTATATCCACTCACATGAAAGAGTGTTCCAAATCACTACTGATCAGAGAAATGCAAATTAAGACCACTCTGAGATACCACTACACACCTGTCAGATTGGCTAAGATGACAGGAACAAATAATGACAAATGTTGGAGGGGATGTGGGGAAATTGGGACACTAATACATTGCTGGTGGAGTTGTGAAAGAATCCAGCCATTCTGGAGAGCAATCTGGAATTATGCCCAAAAAGTTATCAAACTGTGCATACCCTTTGACCCAGCAGCGCTACTACTGGGATTATATCCCAAAGAAATACTAAAGAGCGGAAAGAGACATATATGTGCCAAAATGTTTGTGGCAGCTCTTTTTGTTGTAGCTAGAAACTGGAAGATGAATGGATGTCCATCAGTTGGAGAATGGTTGGGTAAATTGTGGTATATGAAAGTTATGGAATATTATTGCTCGGTAAGAAATGACCAGCAGGAGGAATACAGAGAGGGTTGGAGAGACTTAAATCAACTGATGCTGAGTGAAATGAGCAGAACCAGAAGATCACTGTATACTTCAACAACGATACTGTATGAGGATGTATTCTGATGGAAGTGGAAATCTTCAACATAAAGAAGATCCAACTCACTTCCAGTTGATCAATGATGGACAGAGGTAGATACACCCAGAGAAGAAACACTGGGAGGGGAATGTAAATTGTTAGCACTAATATCTGTCTGCCCAGGTTGCATGTACCTTCGGATTCTAATGTTTATTGTGCAACAAGAAAATGATATTCACACACATGTATTGTACTTAGACTATATTGTAACACATGTAAAATGTATGGTATTGCTTGTCGTCGGGGGGAGGGAATGGAGGGAGGGGGGGTAATTTGGAAAAATGAATACAAGGGATAATATTATAAAATATATATATATATATATATATATAATAAAAAAAATTTAAAAAAAAAAAAAAAAAGTCATTCTATGAACCACTACATAGAATTCCCAATCCCTGAAAAAAAAAAAAAAAAAAAAAAAAAGATAATTAACAAGATTTTAACTGCCAAATACAATATTCTGCAAGGCTTTTTTGTCAGTCTTGAAAAAAAAGATTTTTTCTTTTTTGAGAATCAAATATATAAAAAAAAGGATGATCCAAATTTATAGTTTTAAGGAGTAAATCAAATGCCTCTATAAGTCTTCAATGTTTTTTTATTGGAGAAAATGAAATGGGAAGACAGAATAAGTTGGAGTAAGGGCTAGCAAGTTACAGAAGAGAGGCACATATATACTTCCACACAATGTAAATGAGTGCAGAGGAAGATACTAATTAAGCACAAATATAATTGTAATAAAAGAGCAGTGGAAAGAAGAAAATCAAATGGGGAAAGGGCATGGTAGAAGTATTGTGAATCTGTTTTCACTTTTGAAAGGACAATAATTAACATGTTCCATTAAGAAATATCCTTATAGCAGTAGAAATTAGGGTTCTTTTAAGGTTTTCTTCTGGGAGGGTGATATACAGTATGCAATTGGTTTATTGCATATAATTACTTTAAATTGTTTGAAATTGAGCTCACAAAATTTTATTTTTATTTCCTTATGCTTAAATCATATCACATTGTTTTATTAACTGTACTCTTAAGGAATAATGCATTTTCCAATAATAACCTCCATTATACTTTAAAAATTTAAAGTGAAGTTTAAATCAAGCTAATTTTAAGGCCTAACTAAAATAAATATTTTTTTTTCTTATTAAAGCTTTTTATTTCCAAAACATATGTATGGATAATTTTTCTACATTGACCCTTGTAAAATCTTGTGTTTCAATTGTTCATCCCTGCTTTTCCCCACCTCCACCCCTAGATGACAAATAATCCAGTATATGTTAAACATGGTAAGAATATATGTTAAATCTAATATATTCATACATATTATTAATTATCTTGCTGAATTATCTTATATAATTTTCTTGCTGAACAAGAAAAATCAAATCAAAAAGGAAAAAAAATAAGAAAGAAAATAAAATAGCAGCAAACAACAATTTTTAAAAAGCATGAAAATGCTATCTTGTGATCTTTACTCAGTTCCCACAGCCCTCTCTCTGAGTGTGGCTTGCTCAGTAGTATTCCATTCAATTCCAATATAAAGGTAATTAATTGTTCTTTAAATCTTTGATAGATTTCACATGTAAATCCATTTCATCCTGGAGATTTTTTCTTAGGGAGTTGATTAATAGCTTGTTCTATTTCTTTTTCTAAAATGGGGCTATTTAAATAATTTATTTTATCTTATATTAATCTGGGCATTCTGTATTTTTGTAGGTATTCCTCCATTTCCTTTAGATTATCAAATTTATTGGCATATAATTCAGCAAAATTACTCCCAACTATCACATTAATTTCCTCTTCATTGGTGGAAAGTTCTCCCTTTTCATTTTCTGAGACTAACAATTTACTTTTAGTCTTTCCTTTTTCTAATCAAGTTAGCTAAAGATTTATCTATTTTTTTTTAACAAAACCAAGTCTTAGTTTTATTAATTCAATAGTTTTCTTTTAATTTTATTAATCTCCCCTTTTATTTTCAGAATTTCAAATTCGGTTTTTTATTGGGCTTCTTAATTGGTTCTTTTTCCAATTTCTTTTTTAGTTGCAAGACCAATTAATTGATCTCTCTCTATTTTATGCAAGTAAATATCCAGAGATATAAAATTTTCCCTAATAACTGCTTTAGCTGCATCGCACAAATTTTGTTATGTTGTTTCATTATTGTCTTTCTTTTGGGTGAAATTATTTTTTAATTATAGTTTTTGTTTACCAGATATATGCATGGGTAATTTTACAGCATTGACAATTGCCAAACCTTTTCTTCCAATTTTTCCTTTCTCCTCCTCTCCAGATGGCAGCTTGACCAATATATGTTAAATATGTTAAAGTATAAGTTAAATACAATATATGTATACATGTCCAAACAGTTGTTTTGCTGTACAAAAAGAATCGGACTATGAAATATTGTACAATTAGCCTGTGAAGGAAATCTAAAATGCAGACAGACAAAATTAGAGAGATTGGGAATTCTATGTAATGGTTCATAGTCATCTCCCAGAGTTCTTTCATTGGGTGTAGCTGGTTCTGTTCATTACTGCTCTATTGGAACTGATTTGGTTCATCTCATTGTTGAAGATGGCCATTTCCCCCAGAATTGATCATCATATAGTATTGTTGTTGAAGTATATAATGATCTCCTTGTACTACTCATTTCACTCAGCATCAGTTCATGTAAGTCTCTCCAGGCCTTTCTGAAGTCATCCTGTTGGTCATTTCTTACAGAATAATAATATTCCATAATATTCATATAATACAATTTATTCAGCCATTCTCCAATTGATGGACATCAACTTAGTTTCCAGTTTCTGGCCACTACAAAGAGGGCTGCCACAACCATTCTTGCACATACAAGTCCCTTTCCCTTCTTTAAGATCTCTTTGGGATATAATTGGATGAAATTATTGATTGTGTCTATGATTTGTTGTTTAACCCACTCTTTTTTAGAATTAGATTATTTATTTTCCAAATAATTTTGGTCTATTTTTCTCTGTGCTTTTTATTGCATACAATTTTTTATTGCATCATGATCTGAAAATAAATGTATTTGCTAGTTAAGCCTATCAGTATTTGATTTTGAGGATTTTATGCCCCAGTATATAGTCAATATTTGTATAAGTTCCATGTACTGCTGAGAGAAAAATGTATATTCTTTACCATTTCTATTCAAATTTCTCCAAAGTTCTATCATCCTTAACTTTTCTAGGATTACATTTTATTCCTTAACTTCTTTCTCATTTATTTGTGGTTTGAGATAACTAGTTCTGATAGAGCAAGGTTGAGATACCCCAAAAATATAGTTTTGCTGACTTATTCTTCCTGCAGCTCTCAGCTTCTCTTCTGGAAATTTGGATGCTATAGCAGTTGGCGCATATTTTTTTTAGCATTGACATTACTTGATTAACTATGGTATCTTTCAATAGGATATAATTTCCTTTCTTATTTATTTTAACTAGAACTCATTTTTGCTTTTGCTTGATCTGAGATCAGGATAGCTATCTCTATTTTTTTTAATATTTCTACTGAAGCATAATAGATTCTGCTCCAGTTTTTGACCTTTATTCTGTATGAATCACTCTGCTTTAAATGTGTTTCCTGTAAACAACATATTGTAAGATTCTGGCTTTAAATCCAGTCTGCTATCTGTTTCCATTTTATGGGAGTTTTTTATCCCATTCACATTCATAGATAAAATTACTAACTTTGCATTTCTTGCTATCTTGTTTACCCTCAGTTGTACTTTTATCTTCCCTTTCCCCCATCCCCTTCTTTCCAGTATTATGCTACTAACCACCCTCTCCCTCAAACAGCCCTTTCTTTTTGCAGTTTCTCTCCCTTTCTTATACCTTTCCCCTTCTACTGATGTTCTCCCTTCTATTAGCCTCTCCCCTTTTGTTCCACCTTCCCCTCTTATTTCTCTATAGGCTGAGACAAGCTCCTGTGTGAAGTTAACTGAGTCTGATATTCTCTTTGAGCCAAAGCTGATGAGAGTAAAATCTACACAATTTTTACCCCCTCCGCTCTCTCCCTCATTTGTGTTAGGTCTTCTTTTATCTCTTCATGAAATGTAATTTACCCTACTTTAACTCCATTTTCCTCTTCCTCCAGTAAAATCACCTTTCCTCCTTAACTTTCTTTTTAATATCATCAAAATAAAATCAAGTTTTATCTGTTCCTTTTAAGTATACCAATAATAGAGATACAGATCTCAAGACTTAAGTAGATCCCATATAAGGTTATAAGCTTTTTAAATTTTAAAATAAAGTTATTTAGTTATTTTTAATTTCCTTTTTACTTTTTTTTTTTTTTTGCTTCTCTTCAATTCTGTGTTTCAATGTAAAATTTTCTATTCAATGCTGGTATTTTCATCAGAAATAGATAAAATTCAGCTGTTTCATTGAATGTGCATCTTTTTCCCTGAAAGATGTTGCTCAGTTTTGCTGGATAGTTGATTATTAGGTACAATCCAAGTATCTTTGCTTTTTGGAATATCAGATTTCATGTCCTTCTATCCTTTAAAATGTAAGGTACTAGGTCCTGGGTAATCCTGATTGTGGCTCCTTCATTTTTGAATTGTTTCTTTCTGATTGTTCACCATATTTTCTTCTTTATATGATAATTCTGAAACTTAGCTTTGATGTTTTGGAGGTTTTATTTTGGGGTCTCTTTCAGGAGGTGATCGGGGAATTCATTGAATGATTCTTTTACCCTCTGGTTCTAGAACATCTCAGGAATTTTCCTTGATAATTTCCTGAAAGTTTTTCATCATTGTTTTCAGGAAATCCAATAATTTTGAGATTGTCTATCTTAGATCCATTTTCCAGGCCACTTGTTTTTAGAAAGAAGAATACCCCAATTTTTTTTCACTCATTTTTTATGTCTCATTGAGTCATTCACTTCCATTTATTTGATTCTAATTTTTAGGAAATTATTTTCTTAAGTTAGCTTTTTTTATTTCATTTTGCATTTGGCCAACTGAACTTTTAAATGAGGTGTTTTGTTCACTTTTTTTTTTCACAAATTCTTTTATTATCAAGTTGATTTCTTTTTTTCATTTCACCAAATCTATTTTTCAAGGAGTTATATGCTTTTTCCCCTTTATAAAATTTATTTTGTAAAGAGGAATATGCTTTTTCCACTTCTGTTAATCTGTTTTTATGGTGTTTTCTTCAGATAATTTGTCTTTCCTTTTCTAAACATTCTTGCAAAGTTCTCTTTTCTTTTCTGCATTTTTCTTCCAACTCTATTTTGAGATCCATTTTCAATTCTTCCAGTAGAACCAAGTGAGACAGGCACCAACTTATATCATCTTTTGTCTTTAGTGTCCCCAAGGTGAGGTCTGTTCTGTCTCCATAAAATTATGGTTGAGTCCTTTTTTATTTTTTGTTCATTTTTAGAGGTTGAGGTATGCTCTTAGAGAAAAGGAGAGATTGTCCCAAGATTTCTCTAATGGTGATTGGGGCTTCCTCTTGCCCTGGGATAGCTGCTGTTGACTTTCTTCCCATGCTGGGCGGGCATGGACAAGTACTGTGTTATGAGGGGTTTCAGAAGCTTACTATTTGCCTTTTGTAATTGTGTTGGATAGTTCACAAGTAGACTGCTCAACCAGTACAAAAAAACCAATGATGTTGTATTTTGGCTAAGAACCTCCCAGTAGATTCGCCCTCTGCAGAGATACCATGTCACTCTGGGTTCTTGTGCTGCACCTGTGTTGACCACTTCTCTCTCCTTCTGCCCTACTCCTCTGTCTAATTGGGATAGTCCTTTTCATAAGTCATTCCAAAATATATTTTGCAGAAGATTAGTCACACTCCAAATACTTGTGTGTTCTATCACTCCAACACCAGGTGAGAGCTTGGTATTGATCTGAGGGAAGCCAGGAAAAGATCTGTCTACTGTCTGCCTTCGTAGCTCCACCAACAATCTGTAGAACTATTTCTAACACAATTGTACATGTATAACCTATATAAAATTGACTGTCATTTTGGGGAGAGGAGAGAGAAGAGAGGGAAGAAGGCAAATTGCAACTCAAAATTTTATAAAAATAAATGTTGAAAGTATATGTAGTTGGAAAAATACTACTAAGTGAATAACAAAATGAAACTTTGCATATCTTTTGATCCAGAAATATCACTATTGGTTTTGTACCCCAAAAGAATCATAAAAGGAGGAAAAATTAGAAAAGAAAATATTAGTATATACTAAATTATTTATAGTATCTCTTTTTGTGATTTCAAGAAATTGAACATTAAAGAAATGACCATTAATTTGGAAATGGCTGAATAAGCTGTGATATATGTGTGTAATATCATACATTGCCATACTGTAAGAAATAATAAACAGGTTGATTTCATAAAAAAGAACCTGAGAAGATTTACATGAACTGATACAGAGTGAAATAAGCAGAGCCAGCAGAATGCTATATACAGTCAATATTTTATAATGAAGAATTGTAAATGATTTACCTATTCTATGCAATACAATGATCCAAGACATCCCAAAGAATTAATGATGAAACATACTATTAACATCCAGAGAAAGAACTCATATTGTCTGAATGGAGACTAAAGTTATTTTTCTTTATTTTCATTATTTTTTGTTTCCTAGTATACAAAATGACATATGGAAATATTTTGCATGATTTCATATGTATGATATATCTGATTGTTTATATTCTCAGGGACAGGAAATAGGAAGAAAGTCTAAAATATGGAAATCAAAAATAAAACAAATAAATGATTGTTTTAACATGTAATGGAGGAAATTTAAATGTCATGTAAGTGTTTGATAATAAAGGTTCCATGCCATCCATCTTTGCAGTCTGCATGTAGCACATGATATTTTGTCATAGTAGCACTTAATAAAGGCTTGCTGAGCTGACCTCAGCTGGAAAATTTATTGTCTTAGTCCTTGTCATTTTTGCTTAAAAGTTCACAATTCTATTCTGTTTGTTCCATAGCCTGGAAAAGGGAAAGCTGAGCTATTCACCGCTCTATTGTTTTGTCATCAAATAGAAATTATCTTTCAGCTTTCCTCCCACATACCCCAATCATCTTCACACAAAAAAAAAAAAAAAAAAAAAAAAAAAACATAAAAACAAAACCTACATCAACTCTTAAAACACAGATCAAAACAAAACAATACAAACGACAGGAAAAACCTGGAAGCTGGAGAGGGAATCTGTTGGGAGTTAAAAGTACATTATCTTTCTTTTACTATGTTCATTTTTCTTTGCTAACTCATAATTCAGCATCAATTGTTTTTTATTTCCAACTATCATGAACTATAACTAGTCTTTCCTCTGTCTTCAGTCTTTCAATCAAATGATCATTTCATTCGCTTGAATGTGTCTTTTCTGAATACATTCTTTCATAAATGAAGGAATGGTCATTTATTATGCACTTTCTATGGGTCAAACTCAAGGTCCTTTGACTGTAGATACAAAAGTGATATAGTTTCTGTCCCATAGGAGCTTTTATCTTAATTTAGGAATATACTACATATGCAGTGCATAGTGATATAATCCACCAATGAACCAATAGTCTAAGACTTATTGGTTTGGAAGAAGCAGTCAGAACTTATGTCTCATTCACAACTCAATATCAATTTCAGATCATGAAGCATCAGAAGACAGTAGTTGGTTTCATGTACTATAATACTAAAACAACAATTGCTGACACATAATATTTCAAGAGTACAAAGATTTTATATAAATGTGCTCAATTTATCATCTTTGTATACTAGCAAGGTAGGTGCTCTTATATTCACTATTTTACAAATTAGGAAGCAAAGCTCTACCTAAGGAGTTAAGTGACTTGCCTATGATTTAAACCACTGGTTCTCATGGTATGAAAATTTCTGGTGCTTCCAAGTCAGCTACATGAGATGTACAATGTCAACTATTTTAATAATAATTCAAATATGTTTTAATTGATAATATGGTAAACATCAATGTATAAAACCCACATGAATGAAACCTTTTGGAGCAACCAATAATTTTAATACTGTATAGGAGTCCTGACAATGAAAAACAAAACAGAAATTCCTTGATTTAAACTATGGATTTTATGTTTAATTTGTCTTAATTTTTTCTGTTACATTTGCAAGAATGGGAGATAAATAACAGTTAAAATTGCAAACCAATTTTGATAGTTTCCTCAGCATATTAAAAAGATCATTAATAAAATTAGTTCTTTTGCTAATTCAGAACATAGTCTTCACTAAAACGATTCTATTCTGTGATACTGAATTTTCCCGATTTTTCAAATATGGGAGACAGACTAAATTTAAATCAATCCAAATAAGCATTGAATTAGTACTCACATTGAACTTGGCTTTAGAAATTCAAGAAAGAGAAAAGAAAATAATCACTTCCATAGAGGAATTTATATTTGGCTAAAAATAACCAATGTCCGCTTCTACTTCTAGTAGTAAATAATTCTATAAATTCAAATATCCTTTCCCAGACATAAATGATGTCTTTAATTTTCCAAAACAAAAGTAACAACAACAACAACAACAACAACAACAACAATAAACAAAAAAAGATTCCATAAACTCTTTTATAATGCTATTCTTTGGCAATTTGCAGCACTTTTGGGAATGAACAGCTTTAGGACATTTTTAATATGGGGCAGGAAAGAAAAAATTGCAAATTTCACTTAATGATGAACCATATGGCAGGCATTATGCCTACTTGCTGTATTTTCAAAAGATCTACTTTCTTCTCAAGGCTCATTTAGCACATTTTGTAACTCTCAATTTCCTTGTTTTTTAGTTATTTATTTACATTTCTTGATCTGTTGCTATTATAAATAGTTCATACTGCTCAATTTCAAATAAAAGACACTTGTAAAATAATGTTAACATCGCTTTCCCCTTCAAAATTAGATAGACATGTTTTATATTCTATGGTACCACCCACATTAAGACAGAGAGATTGAGAGAGAGAGAGACAGAGAGAGAGCGAGTAGAGGGAGAGAAAAGAATAGGGAGGGGCAGAAGGAGAAATAAGATTGGAAATTGGGAATGGTATCTGATGCACTTTTTCCAATTCAAGACCTATAGATTACATTTTTCTTTTCCTCAACTCAATAAATTTTTATTCAAAGTGTATTTTGTGCAAAGAAAATATAAGAGATACTGACCTTGCTTTCAGAACAGGTGAATATAATGTATATATATAAATGTATACAGTGTTTTGTGAATAAAATACATACCAAGAGAAGTAAATATGTACTTATTGTACTTTAAACAAAGTGGACACATATTTATTTCATATGTCTTTTCATAGGGAAACACATATATTAATGTATAACATATACACTTATGAACATATATAAACATATGTGCATGTATGTATGCTTACATATAAAACCCTACATGTGTTCATCCTAACGCTAATCCTGGTGATGGAACACTCCACCACTTTGCCCTCTGCCCTCAAGTGCTCTTTTATTCTGAACCCACTTATAAGGGGACAAGACTCAGTCCTTAGGAGTTCGTCATTATTTTTCTTGTACAGTATTTCCAATTATGCTTCCAACCTGGGAGCCCATGGGAAAACAACTAAACCTTAGTTTTTTGGGTTTTTTTTTTTTTTGTTTTGTTTTGTTTTCCATGTGTAAAGTTTCTTTTAAGGAAGGAGTAAAAAAAAAAGCACTCAGTTCATGATATGAATTATTTATGGAATAGGTATTAATGTATGTAGTTAAAAACATCATCATTTGTACTTCACTGTCAGTTTAGAAAGAAGTCCACATAAGAAAGTAACACAAGAGATTGTGCTTAGTCCTGTGTTAGCTAGTTTGCAGATGATACAAATTTGTAGGATAGCTATAATGACAAAATTCAAAAAGGATTGGAATAAGATAAGCCAAATGAAATGAAATGATTAAGAATCATTATCAAGTCCCATAATATAATAAAACTAATAGTATATATTTCAGACTGAGGCATGCCTAGATGATAGTCTGTATGGAAAATATAAAGAAATTTTAGGGGAATTAAATTCCAAAATGAATCAAAAGTGTCTTATAATATCCAAAAACATTAATGAATTAGGAGATATTTGATGTTAAAGAATAATAGAAGTTTTGAGCTCACTTTGTTGAACTGAGCCCTTGAAAGAACAGATATTGATTAACTGCTTTTACTTTTTTAAAAAAGAATAAGGGTAACTTGAAAGACATTCAGAGAAGGGTAAGCAGAATTATGAAGGGAGTAAAAATTATATATTATTTTAGGTCAATTGAAGGGGATAAGGATGTTAAGCTTGAAAAAAAATTAAAAGAACATGAGGAATAAAAATTAAAATTTTCTTGCTTGGTTACAGAATTTAGAAAAAATTAAAATGGCTATCATTTGGGAAAAAAACAATTTGGACCACTTATAAGTGAACTATCTAAAAATTAAACCTACTAACTAATGGAATAGGTTCAAGAAAAGAATTCTCCTGTCTATGAACTACTAAAGATCATCTGAAACCCTTTAATGACTATATGAGGTCAAAACTATTTTCACAGTGACATTGATGTCTAACATTAATGTGGCAAAAATCTATATATTCAATTTAGAAAAAGATTTTAATGTTTTTAATAAAGAAAAAGGCTTTTAAAATCAAGTCTCTTCAGGCCTTTCTGAAATCATCCTGCTAATAATTTCCTATAGAACAATAATATTCCATAACGTTTATATGTCACAACTTATTCATACCCTGTCCAACAGACGGTTATCCACTCAGTTTCCACTTCTTTGCCACTACAAAAAGAACTGCTACAAATATTTTTGCAAATGTGGTTTCTTATTTTGTGATCTTTTGGGGATATAAGCCTAGTAAAGACATTATTGAAACAAATTGTGTGCAGTTTGATAGCATAGATCCATGTTGCTCTCCACAATTTTTGGATCAGTTCACAGCCCTACCAACAATGTATTAGTGTCCCAGGTTTCCCACATCCCATTAAATATCATTATATTTTCTTATTATTTTAGACAACCTAAGAGGTGCATAGAGTTACCTCAGAATTTTCTTATTTTGCATTTCTCTGATCAATAGTGATATAGAATATGACTGAACATGATATAATTTCTTCATCTAACAATTGTCTGTTCATTTTTTTTGACTATTTATCAGCTGGAGAATGGTTTGTATTCTCATAAATTTGAGTCAATTTTCTATATATTTTAGTCATGAGGTTTTTTATCAGAAAACTTGGATGTACATATTTATCTCAGTTTTCTGCTTCCCTTCTAATCTTGGCTGCATTGGTTTTATGGGCACAAAAACTTTTTATGTTAATATGATCTAAAAATTACCAATTTTGCATTTCATATTGTACTTTAGTTCATCTTTGAATATAAATTCTTTCCTTCTCCAAAGATCTGAGAGATAGACTATCCTTTGTTCTTCTACTTCACTTAAAGTATCACACGTTATGTCTAAATCATGTACCCATTTTGACCATATCTTGGTATAGGATGTTAGGTATTAGCCAATGCCTATTTTCCACCATACAGCCTTTGAATTTTTCCAGCAATTTTTGTCAAATAGTTCTTTTACCAGAATCTGAGGTCTTTGAGTTTATCAAACAGTAGATTATTATGATCATTGTCTATTGTGTTATGGGAACCTAACCTATTCCACTGATCAACTACACTATTTCTTAGCTTAGTTTTGATGACTCCTACTTTAAAATATAATTTTATAATATAGTCCCAGATCAGGTACAGCTAGGCCACCTTCATTTGATTTTTTTTCATTACTTCCCTTGAAATTCTTGACCTTTTTTTCTTCCATATGAATTTTGTTGTTACTTTTTCTAGGTCATTAAACTAGTTTCTTGGGAGTCTGAGTGGTACAGCACTAAATAAATAGATTACTTTAGGGCGTATTGTCATCTTGATTATATTTGCTTGGCCTATCCAAGAGCACTCAATGTCTTTCCAATTATTTAAATCTGACTTTATTTTGTGGCAAGTGTTTTGTAATTTTGCTCATATAATTTCTAACTTTCCTTTGGCAGATATATTCCCAAATATTTTATACTATCGACCGTTATTTTGAATGGAATTTCTCTTTGTATCTCTTGCTGTTGGATTGTGTTGGTAATGTATAAAAATGCTGAGGATTTATGTGGATTTATTTTGTATCCTGCAACTTTGCTAAAGTTCTGAATTATTTCTAATAGCTTTTTAGCAGAGTCTTTGGGGTTCTCTAAGTATACCATCATGTCATTTGCAAAGAGTGATAGTTTGATTTCCTCATTACCTACTCTATTTCCTTGAATCTCTTTCTCAGTTCTTATTGCCTAGCTGTACCTGATCTAGAACTATATTATAAAGTAGCAGTCACCAAAACCATTTGGTATTGGCTAAGAAATAGACTAGTTGATCAGTGGAATAGGTTAGGTTCACAGGGCAGGATAGCGAATAAAAATAGCAATCTAGTGTTTGACAAACCCAAAGATCCCAACTTTTGGGATAAGAATTCATTATGTGACAAAAACTTCTGGGAAAACTGGAAATTAGTATGGCAGAAACTAGGCATGGACCCACTTTTAACACCACATACTAAGATAAGATCAAAATGGGTCCATGATTTAGGCATAAAGAATGAGACCATAAATAAATTAGAGGAACATAGGATAGTTTACTTCTCAGACTTGTGGAGGAGGAAGGAATTTGTGACCAAAGGAGAACTAGAGATCATTATTGATCACAAAATAGAAAATTTTGATTACATCAAATTAAAAAGCTTTTGTACAAACAAAACTAATGCAAGCAAGATTAGAAGGGAAGTAACAAACTGGGAAAACATTTTTACAGTTAAAGGTCCTGATAAAGGCCTCATCTCCAAAATATATAGAGAATTTACTCTAATTTATAAGAAATCAAGCCATTCACCAATTGATAAATGGTCAAAAGAACAGGCAATTTTCAGATGATGAAATTAAAACTATTTCCACACATATGAAAGAGTGTTCCAAATCACTATTGATCAGAGAAATGCAAATTAAGACAACTCTGAGATACCACTACACACCTGTCAGATTGGCGAAGATGACAGGAACAAATAATGATGAATGTTGGAGGGGATGTGGGAAAACTGGGACACTGATGCTTTGTTGGTGGAGTTGTGAAAGAATCCAACCATTCTGGAGAGCAATTTGGAATTATGCCCAAAAAGTTATCAAAATGTGCATACCCTTTGATCCATTAGTGGTACTACTGGACTTATATCCCAAGGAAATATTAAAGTAGGGAAAGGGACCTGTATGTGCTAAAATGTTTGTGGCAGCCCTTTTTTGTAGTAGCTAGAAACTAGAAAATGAAAGGATGCCCATCAATTGGAGAATGGTTGGGTAAATTATGGTATATGAATGTTATGGAATATTATTGTTCTGTAAGAAATGACCAACAGGAGGAATACAGAGAGACTTGGAGAGACTTACATCAACTGATGCTGAGTGAAACGAGCAGAACTAGGAGATCATTATACACTTCAACAATAATACTGTATGAGGATCTATTCTGATGGAAGTGTATTATCTTCAACATAGACAAGAGCTAATCCAATTCTAATTGATCAATGATGGACAGAATCAGCTACATCCAGAAAAGGAACACTGGGAAATGAGTGTAAACTGTTAGCATTTTTTGTTTTTCTCCCCAGATTATTTTTACCTTTGCAACAACAACAACAACAAAATTCAGTTCTACACACATATATTGTACCTAGGATATCCATAACATATTTAATATGTATAGGAATGCCTGCCATCTAGGGGAGGGGATGGAGGGAAGGAGGGGAAAAATTCAGAACAGAAGGGAGTACAAGGGAAAATGTTGTAAAAAAAATTACCTATGCATATGTACTGTCAAAAAAAGTTATAATTATGAAATTAATAAAAAATAAAATAAAATAAAATATAGTTTTACATTTGGTATAGTTAGGCCACTTTGATTTGCCTTGTTTTTCATTAATTTCCTTGAAATTAATGACCTTTTATTCTTCCAGATAAACTTTGTCATTGTTTTCTAGTTCTCTAAAGTAATTCTTGGCACTTTTATTGGTATGAGATTGAATAAGTAGATTAATTTGGATGGAATTGTCATTTTTATTATATTAGGTCACCCTACCAATGAGCACTTGATATTTTTCCAGTTAACTAGATCTGACTTTATTTTTGTTTTGTAATTGTATTTCCATAATTCCTAACTTTGCCTTGGCAGAAAACTCCCAAATATTTTATCTTATCTAATGTTATTTTAAGTGGAATTTTTCTTTATATCTCTTGCTGCTGGATTTTGTTGGTACCATATAAAAAATGCTTATGATTTATGTGGATTTATTTTGTATCCTACAACTTTGCTAAAATTATGAATTATTTATAGTAGCTTTTGAATTCATTCTTCAAGATTCTCTGAGCATATTATGTCATTTGCAAAGAGTAAAAATTTGTTTTCTTCACTCCCAACCCTAATTCCTTTAATTGCGTTTTTTTTTGTCTTACTGCCAAAGCTGACATTGCTAATACAATATAGAATAGCAATAGACATAAGGGACAACATTGTTTCACCCCTGATCTTATTGGAAATGTTTTTAATTTATTCCCATTACATATGATGCTTGCTGATGGCTTTAAGTAGATGGTATTGATTTATTTTGAAGAAAACTCAATTTATTCCTATACTCTAGTATTTTTAATATGAATGGGTGTTGGAATTTGTCACATGCTTTTTCTGCATCTATTGAGCTAATCATATGATTTTTCTTAGTTTGGTTATTGATGTAGTCAATTATGCTAATAGTTTTCCTACTATTGAGCCAGTCCTGCATCCCTTGTTTAAATCCTACTTGGTCATTGTGTATTATCCAGGTGATATCTTGCTGTAATCATCTTTGTTAATATTTTATTTAACATTTTTGCTTCTATATTCATTACAGAATTTTGTCTTATCAAGTTCTTTCTCTGTTTTGATCTGACCTGTGTCATTAAAAAAAAAAAAATTGGTAAGACCCTTCTCTCCCTATTTTCCCAAAAAGTTTCCAAAGTTTTGGAATTAATTGTTCTTTAAATATTTGTTATAATTCACTTCCAAATTAATCTGGCCCTAAAGTTTTTTTCCTTAGTATTAATAGCTGGTTCAATATATTTTTTTCTAAAATGGGAATATTTTTGCAATATTTTTGCTCCACGGTTAATCTAGACAATCTATATTTTTGTAAGTATGCATCTATTTCACTTAAATTATATGATTTATTGGTATACAATTGGGCAAAAGGGTTCCTAATTATTGTTCCAATTTTCTCTTCATTGATGGAAAATTCATCCTTTTCATATTTGATACCAATAATTTGATTTTCTTCTTTCCCTTTTCTAAACAAAGTCAATAAAAGCTTATCTATTTTGTTAGATTTTTCATAAAACTCTTTCATCCCAGGAGCAGAACTCAACCATAAAGGCAAAAAAAAAATAAAAATAAAAATAAACAAAAAAAAAAAAAAAAAAAACAGGAAATACCAAAAGAAAAAAGAAGACAATGAATAGGTCAAACAACAGAAACAGACAGAAATAATTCATTATTTCGTCCAACAGAATGACAATAATGAGAAAACATGCAAAAACTTATAGGATGCAGCCAAAGCAGTTCATAGGAGGAATTTTATATCATTAAATGGATACATGAATAAAATAGAGAAAAGAAGATCAACAAATTGGGCTTGCAACTAAAAAAGATAAAAAAAGAAGAAAAAATTTAAATTTAATTCCAAATTAGAAATTCTGAAAATCAAAGGAGAGATTAAAAAAAAATGTAACTTAGAAAACTATTAAACTGATAAACAAAGGTAAGAACTGATTTTATGAAAAAAAAAATGAATAAACATTTGCTTATTTTAATCAGAAAAAGTGTGTCTTTCCAGGTAATCACACCTGCTTAGTCTGTGCATAGTATGCAAGATCCAAAGCTGTGTTTTCCTAGGCATTCATGCTTGCTTTAGTCTGTACATAGTTTGCAGAAATTCATGTCATTCTGATCTAGCCACTGACTTGAATATGCCCAGTGGCCAGTGGAGGCCAGGAAGTTTTAGGAACCAATGTGCTTGAAACAGATGGGAATGGATTTGCAGGAATGATAATGACATCAGCCTGGATAGGAGGAGAGACAATTTGTTTCAGAATACTAAAATTTCTCCTTGAACTCAATGTTCACATAGTGCCTTCATACCCTGATTGATTAATCTACTTTTTTTTTCCTTTTTGTTTCCTTAGCAACATTGTGGTTAAAAAACATCTATGAGTAGAGTTAGCAATTATTCTTAATCTTCTTCATTTAGAAGCACCAGTGTGTCTGTTTTTTCTTCTTTCTTCTTTCATTGTCATGATCTCTCTGAGAGCCATTGTAGGTAGCCTGTCATTGACATTTCACAAAAAAGGAAAGAAAAAAATCATCAGCATCACAAATGGAAAGGTTAATCTTACCACAAATGAAAAATAAATTAAAGCAACAAATAGGAGCTATTTTTCCCACCTATATGACCACAAACCTGAAAATCTAACAAATATTTATAAAAACACAGGTTGCCCAGAATAACAGAAGAAAAAAAATTCTAGTATTGTCCCATTTGGGGAAACAAATTGAACGAATTATTAATGAGATCCCTTAAAAAAAAAAAAATTCCAGAGTCAGTTGTATTCAAAAGTAAATTTGACCAAACTCTAATGAACAATGAATCCTAATGCTATATAAACTATTTGAAAAAAATTAAGTAAAGAAGGAGAACTGACAAATTCCTTGCATGACAGAAACATGGCACTGATACCTAATCAAGAAAGAGCCAAAACAGAGAAAGAAAATTACAGACCAATCTACCTAATCATTATAGATGGAAAAAATATAAGTAAAATGTTACAAAGAAATAACAAAAACTTATCAGGAGGATAATACACTGTGACCAAATGGAATTTATATCAGAACTGCAAGGTGGTTCAATATCATTAAAAGTATCACCATAATTGACCACATCAATGACCAAACCAAGAAAAATCATATGATATTCTCAATAGATGCAGAAAAAGCATGTGACAAAATACAGTACTCATTCCTATTAAAAACAGTGGAAGGCATAGGGATTAAAAGGAGATTTCCTTAAACTAATATACAGTATTCATTTAAAACCAACAGCATGAATTATTTGTGATAGAAAAAAAAAAAAAAAAAGCTAGACATATTCCCAATAAGATCAGAAGTCAGAAGTGAAAAAAAAAAAAAAAAAAAAAAAAAAAGATTTTCTTTGTCACCACTATTATTGAACATTGGACTAGAAATTTTAGGTCATGCTAAGATGGCAGAGAAAAGGCATATTTTTTTTGTGGTCTCCCCAATGCTTTTCAAATTAACAACAAATCAAGTCTCTAAATTGGTTTTAGAATTACAGAACCCACAAACATTTGGAGTGTAAAAATTTCCAGCAGAAGATAATTTGTAAGAGCTTCAGGAAAGGTCTGTTTCAATAGGGTATGGAGGTAGGTGGGATGAGTGCAAGCAGCAGCACAGAAACCAGAGCAAAGGCAATGCAGAGACACAGAGCAGTGTGGCATCCTGCTTGCCAGGGAATCTACTTGGAGGAATCTACCAGGAGGAATCTACAGCAGTGTTGGTTACTCTGTCCAACATGGAAGTCAGTAGATCAGCAGATTAGCTATAAGACATGCAATACAAACACAAAAGGCAAATAGTGAGCCACTAATCTCCAGAATATCACAGGACCTGTCCATGCCCACCCAGCACAGGAAATTAGTCATCACTAACCCAGCACAGCCACTGTCACATGTAGAATAAGCTTGGACCATCTCCCCTTTTCCCCAAAAGCAAACTTCAACCTTTTAAAAAAACGAGCAATGAAGCAAAACAAACAAACAACAACAACAATAAAAACTCTGACCATAGATTTTTACTGAGAAAGAGAAGAACACATTTCAAACCCTGAGGACACTAAAAGCAGATTGTCTCCAGATGAAGCCCAAAAGGTAATAATAATTGGTACCCATTTCACAAGGCTTTGTTGGTAGAGTTCAAAAAGGTTCCTAAAAGAGTTAGAAGAAAAATGGGGAAAGTAAATGTGAACTTTGCCAGAGGGTTTGGAGAAAGAAAAATAGAAATTATCTGAAGAAAACTCCATACAAAATAGATTTAGTTGAAATAGGAAAAGCATATAACTCCTTACAAAATAAAATTGACAAAATGGGAAAAGAAAATAAGTCTTTGGAAAACAGAATTTGTGAAATGGGAAAAACATCCATAGAACAAAACAACTCATTTAAAAATTCAATTGCCAACTACAAATGGAGCTAAACAAAGTAACTGAAGAAATAATTCACAAAAATTAGAACTGAACAAATGGAAATGATCAACTAAATGAGACATCAAGAATCAGCCAAACAAAGCTTTAAAAATGAGAAAATAGAAGAAAATATAAAATACCTACTTGGGAAAAAATTGACCTCTAAAATAGATCTAGGAGAGATAATCAAAGGATTTTTGGACTTCCTGAAAACAATGATTTAAAAAAAAATAAAATAAATAAAATAACCCAGACATTATCTTCCAGGAAATCATCAAGGAAAACTTCTCAGATGTGCTAGAATCAGAAGATAAAATAGGCAGTGAAATAATTCACCACAGATATGTGGGGTGGAGCCAAGATGGCAGAAAGGATACATGTCTTTTTCTAAGCTCTTCTCACAACCCACACACTAATAGCAAATCTATCATCTGAATTAGTTTTGGATTGACGTTATCCACAAATATTGGAAGTGTAACAAATTAACAGCAGAAGATAATTTTGAAGATCTTCAGAAAAGGTGTGTTTCAATCAGGCATGGAGGAAAGCTGGCCAAGTGCAAGCAGGCCAGGCACTGATACTGAGTGCAGACAACACACAGTCCCGGGGTGGTGTGAGTTGCATATGATGGAGAATCTACCTGGATGGATCTGTAGCAGTGTTGGCTACTCTACCCTGGTTGCAAGTCAGTAGGTCAGAACATTAGTTAAAAGAAATCCAACACAAATGCAAAAGGCAAACAGTGAACCCCGAAATACCAAACTTTCAGTACCTGGACATGTTCACACAATACCAAAAGTCAGTCAGCACTGACCCAGAGCAGCCAGTGCCAATTGTAGAGGAACTTGGAAAATTTCTCCCTTACCCTAAAAGCAGACCTCAACTCTTTTTTTAAAAAAAATGAGCAAAAAAAAAAAAAAAAAAAAAAACTCTGATCATAGACAGTTTTTTAATGATGAAAGAGAAGAACAGATTTCAGACCCTGAAGTGACTAAAAGCTGATCATCTCCAGATGAAGCCTCAAAGGGTGATATAAGTTGGTCCTTATCTCACAAGGTTCTCTTGGAAGAAATTAAAAAAGATCTTAAAAGAGAGCTAGAAGAAAAATGGGGAAAGGAAAATAGAACTTTGCAAGAGTATTTGAAAAAGGAAACACATATACTATCTGAATAAAACTCCTTACAAAATAGATAAAATAAAATGCAAAAAAACATAATTCCTTACAAATTAGATTTGACAAAATGAAAAAAAAAAAGAAAACAACTCCCTGAAAAACAGAATTTGTGAAATGGGAAAAAAAATCCATGGAACAAAACAACTCATTTAAAAATTCAAGTGGCCAAATACAAAAAGAACTTAAAGAGGTAAGTGAAGAAAATAATTCAGTAAAAATCAAAACTGAACAAATGGAAATGAATGACTTAGTGAGACATCAAGAATCAGTCAAGCAAAAGAAAAAAGAAAGAAAGAAAGAAAGAAAGAAAGAAAGAAAGAAAGAAAGAAAGAAAGAAAGAAAGAAAGAAAGAAAGAAAGAAAGAAAGAAAGAAAGAAAGAAAGAAAGAAAGAAAGAAAGAAAGAAAGAAAGAAAGAAAGAAAGAAAGGAAGAAAGGAAAGAGAAAAATAGAATTAAATGTAAAATGCCTATTTGGAATAAAAAAAAAAAATGAACTAGAAAATTGATCTAGGAGAGCCAATCAAAGGCTTATTGGACTTCCTGAAAGCCATGATTTAAAAAAAAAAAAAAGGGGGACTAGACATCCTTCAGGAAAGCATTAAAGAAAACTGCCCTGATGTTATGGACCAGAACTCTGAACTTGAAACAAGAATGCTTACAAGGTACTAAGTGGAATTGAGGAAACAATGCTTATTTAGTTTAGCATAGTTCTGTATGATTGATTTAATCTTACAACAAGTGATTGTTTCCCAGTGACATATTGATTGGTTTATACTCAGTGTAGAGCATATAAGCTAGGAGCCTCAGCCAGGATTCATTCAGAGAGAGTCACAGAGCTAGAGGCAGAGGCAGAGAAGACAAAGGACTGGCAGCAGGAGCTTAAACTCTGAGAACCAAGGAGAGAAATTCAATTCGATTTTCCATATTCCTGGTGGCTGGCCTGGACTCCTGCACTTCCCCCACTGAGACCAAAAATGAAAACTATCATTCTTTGCAGATGAGATAATAATATGCTTAGAGAAATTTAGAAAATCATCCAAAAACCTGCTTGAAACAATTCAGATCTTTATCAGAGTTATATTATATAAAATATATTTACACAAATTATCAGCATTTCTAAATATTACTGACAAAGCCCATCAGTAAAGATACAAAGACAAACTCCATTTAAAATAACTGTAGAAAAATTAAACATTTGGGTATCTATCTGCCAAGGCAAACCCAAGAACTATACAAACAAAATTACAAAACATTTTTCACACAAATAAAGTCAGATCAAAACAATGGGGAATGTAGCAAGTGCTCATGAATAGGCTGAGCTAATATAAAAATGATAATTCTGCCCAAATTGATCTACTTGTTCAGTGCCATACAAATCAAACTGCCAAAAATTAATTTATAGAACTAGGAAAAATATTTATGTGGAAGCACAAAAAGTTAAAAATATCAAGGGGATTAATGCAAAAAAAAAAAAAAAAATTTCAAAGGACAGTGGCTTAGCTGTACCAAATCTAAAACTCTATTAACAAAGTAGCAATCATAAAAACTAGTCAATATTGGCTAGCACATAAAGTGGTGGATCAGTGGATAAAATGCAATAGTGCTGGACAGTGCCTACAAAATAATATTTTCTTAAAAGACATAGAAAGAATAGAAGTAGCAAAAAATAGAACTAGCACACTTGCTCCAAACTCACTTCTATCTTGGGAAGAATTGATTAATACCTATAGTAAATGCTACAAAACATTCATCCAGTTAGGCTTACTTCCTAATGAATCATAACCACTAATGAGTTTCCCCCTTTTTGCAGGTATATAGTCAAGCAAATTGTCCCTCACTAAACTTAATTGTTGAATAACTTTAACATGAATCCCCCACACTCAGATCCCATAATATAACCAAAAAGAAAGAAGGCCCCATTCCAGAATGATTTTCCTATGAGGTTATCAACTCCATGATAGATCCTGAGAAATCTCTCTTAAACACAGGGTCAGAGCATTTAATTGTCTTCCCTCAAATGTAAACAATTGTAACATGTCCTCCTGGCAGTTACAATTACTAGTCTGTCCTAGGCCCAACAGATTACCTTTGACCACTGACCTTTGCAGTGTCAACTCTACCTGGCTCGCCTCCTCTGAGGCTTTCAAAGGTCTCTGGCCATGATTTCTTGAATCTATAGTTTAATAACTGGTAGCACACTCAAGAACAGGCACGTGTAATCTTAAAAGTCTTTATTATACCTACCCACATAATGCCCTGACTTACTGCCCTCACTTGTCAGCTCCTTAGTGAACACCTGGTCTGAAGACCCATGTTCACTACCAAACTCCTTACTTCTCGGCTATCCATCAGGTTGGCTCAGCTACCCCAGGCTAGGGAGCCAGGTTAAAGAGAGTGACTTGCTGTCTGCAGTGGTCTTATAAGGGCCTGTGAGGTCACACGCACAGTCAACCAGAGAGAGAGCTGTCACCCATTATGAAGCAATCTCAATATGACCAGGATCCCACTCACAGGGCAGTCCTATATCCACAGAGATTACTTCTGAGCCACTCAAATCTTCTGTTGCACTGTGCCCGGCCATTTAAAGGACCCTTACAATTCCCTTTTCTTGTTCTTTTATGTTCTTTTATAAAATCTTTTAAGTCTGGGGTAGTGGTAATACTTGTTTCCAGAAAGACTAAGGATGTCATATCATTTGAATTTAGGAATTCTACATTTCAGTCAACTAAATCTGGCACCAAAATGATGAATCCTTGAAATGAGAGATAGGGAGAATTATCAAATTGCCAAGGAAGAATGAACAGGCCATATTGGAAAATATATTTTGTCAAAGATAAAGCTGCTGTGGCCAAGCAAGATAAGAAATCTCAAGCTTAAAAACAAAAACAAAAAACAAGTTTTTGAGGAAGATTTGGAACTATAACAAGTTTATCCTTGATAAAAAATATAAATAGATAGGTTTTCCTTGGCCCTTTATTATATACACCATCTGTTCAAAGTCAGATCATTGACAGCAAAATATGAAATTAGGCTGTGGTTTTTATTAATGACTTTTTTTTAAAGCACTTGAATTAACTAAAATATAAAACAATAACAACAAAAAAATTGGTCACCAAATATATTCCATATTTTCAGAAAAAGCATCCTTTAAAGAGGTTTAAAAGAATGATTGCCAGTCAAAGGGTCACACCCTTTGAATGTTTGTTTAGAGATTATAATGTACTATTTTGCATTTAATCCTAAAATACTATAGTATGTAAACTTTAAATAGCTTGGTTTAATAATAATTGGGGAAATCTATATAGACAAAGTAAGTATGTTACCAGATTAAGAAATAAAGACAAATTAAGAAATTAATTCGTCAGCATATAAAAAAGGAGTTGACCATTCACATGAAGAATGGGTTCAGACCATAATTGCATAGAATGAAGAGAAGAGGCCTGCTGAAATAAATTTTATACATTACACAATACATCCAATGATCTCAACCTGATCCACAATTCAGAAAATCATCTTGATGTGAGTTGTGATCCCTGTAAGAAACTAATCCTTTCAGATGGATTTATTCCTTTCTGATTCCCAGCCCCTTCTAGCTGATGTATTCAAGAAGCTAGGACATTTGATTCACAAATCCTGGTCAAAAGCACCCTTTTGAATTCCAATAGGAGATCCAGGTCTGTCCCAACCCCCAGCAGATCTGAGCCAACTTGGTTCTCACCCACAGGTCCCTTTAGCTAAATGTATCATTATAAAAGAGCCAAGGTGGAGTCCTCTCTTTGCAGAGGTTCCAAACATGGCAGCCTTACGCCTGGCATGCTAAGGATCTCTGGAGTCCTGTTTCCAGTGCCCCCTTATCTTTACTTAACACCTTTTACTAACTAGACTTTAACCTTACTTCCAAACCCCAAAATAAACCTCTTTTATCAATCTAGTTTTTAAGGTCTGTAAATTCCTTTACAGGGGACTCTTGTGCTGCCACTAGACCTCATTTAACTCTGTATACTTATGCTGAATCCAAAGGAGTTGCAGGGGAACTCTATTTGACTCCCTGTACCCCAAACTTGCTACTAGACCTTGACTTATAAATTAAACCCTAATTTCATTTAGGTACCCCAATTCTAAACCTCATCAATCTGTTTAAGACCAGCATTGTTATAGGTTTGCCATAGGCTGAACCATTATATATGAGGCTCCTCAAAAGATCAGAATTGTAGGTGAGTAAAAGGAAAATTTAGAGAGATACAAAATAAAAGAAATGAAAGGATATGTGGGAAAGGGGGAAAAATGCTATACAGAAATAGCATAAACATATAATTCAGAAAAACAAATTCAGAAAAGTAATCTGGTCAGTCATAGAGTAATTTAAATTGATTTATGTAATGCAGGAGAAACTGAGCAAGATAGAGATTAAAGAGTATTCAATACAGAATTTATTAAATGGAGAGATTTACTAGGATCCATGGTTTGGTCCCAGGGCTAAATGAGACTTATCATCTCAAAAACTCTGGACCTGAATGTCGGATAAAAAGATTCTTTTTATAGGGTAACAAGAACAATGACATAATGGGGGAGGTACCTGGATGGGGATGGCCTAATGAGGAAAGGCCCCTAGGATGAGGATGACATAATGGGAGGCAGGCATAATGGAGGGAGGTACTGGAGAGGCTCTTGATATTCTAATGATGTCTAAAATGGATAAAGACTTTTATCTCATCAAACATTAAGAGGGAATGACTATAGCCTAAGGTCTAAGATATAAGACCTTTATCCTAACTTTAAGAGGGAATGGTTATAACCTGAGGCACAGTAACTGAATAGGAGAATTAGGGAAACTGGGTTAGGACATTAAAAGAGAACTATGGCACAACAATTATACTGACATTTGACCTGAATTTCTGATAAGCAGATAAAAATTCAAGGTAGTACAAATCTGCTTAGGGGAGACTCTCCAAGTTTCTGGATTAGAGTTGAATTGAATTGAATTGATATTTTCTCAAAGGAAGCTTGGCAAGTAAAAGTCAGATAGGAGGAAGAGTGTTGTTCTGTCTCCATTGTAAGTGTAGTAAATTTTGAATTCTCTTTGCTATTTGTCCTCAGAAAGGTCTGTATTATGATGATATAATAGGAAACTCAGGCTGTGATTTCAGAAAAGTTCATCTTTTATCTCTGGCATGATATCTAGTAAAAAAAAAAAATGTAGGTTTACAATTAATTTTCCTCTTGTTACTTCTGATATGAATAAATCAGAAAGTTATTTTTTTTAAACTAAAAACTAAATATGATTTGTAGGCTCAACCAAATTGAACTTGCCATCATGATAAAACACCTTTTTTTGTTATTACCAGACATTTCTTTAGCTACTCATTATCCCAAAACTGTAAAATTTATTTGATCAGAAATAGGAGGGATAGAAGGAATAATAATCTAAAAGGAATAGAAAACTATTAATATAGAAAACTTTTCACATTAATAGACATTTAATGGAACCATTTATCATTATTTTCTCCCTAAAATGTATTCTATTTCCAAATTATTCTTCATCTTATGCTATGCCCTTAAGAGGCCAATCCAATCAAAAAATATTTTTGGTCTTTAAATGGCCTTTTCATTATAATTGCTTTATATTTCTGATTCCTTCATCTATAAAATGTAGGGATTAGAAGAGATTATTATTAGCACCCCCTTGGGATATGAAGTAAAATCAAAGTGACCAAATAAATCAAGTACCAAAGGATTCAGAATTCAATGAAAGTAAACATTTATGAGGAAAAGAAAATGACATAAGCAAATAATAATAAGCAGGATCTTCTTTTATTGGGTATAAGGGAGAATTATATTATCACCATTTGGAACTAGAGGTCACCTAGTTCAACATCCTTATTTTACAGATGAGGGAAATTATGCCTAGGAATTTTAAGTGACAAAAATGAGAGATCAGGATATGAATTTAGGTCTCTAATTTCATGACTTTGTTGTTGCTAACATGTTTTCAGTTGTGTCCACAACTCTCTGTGATTTGATTTAAGATTTTGTTGTCAGAGAACTGGAGTGGTTTGCTATCTTTTCTAACTCATGTTATATATAAAGAAACTGAGGCAAGCAATACCAAGTGACTTTCCAAGGACCAAATAGCTAGTAAGTGCCTGAGGTTAGACTTGAAATCTGGGATTCTATCTGATCTTTGTGCACTGCGCCATCCATCAATCCAAGATACCCTAAGTTAAAAATCTTTCCATTGGCTGAAATATGTGAATATTATGCTTTGAGCTAATAGACAATTCAAAGGAAAATTTGTTGTTGTTTATTTTTTTTTCACTGTAACTCCTCCATAACTAAAACCACTGTCTAAACCTCCTACTGAGTTAGAAGAATTATTCTTGGATTAATAATAATTAAATAATTTGGGAAAAAAAAATTAGAGCTTGTTATTTTGATTGGTTTAGTCATGATATTATTGCCACTGTGTTTTCTTTGATTCCTTTGATATAATTACAAATCCATGGAAGTCAAACCTACTACCAAAACTTAGGAATTCTTTTTTGTTCTCTATTTGATACTTCAGTGTATAATCATATAATAAATCAGGGGATTGAATCCATTAGACCTAATAAGTTCTTTGAAGAAGCTGATATTACTTCATAGATAATGTCAATTTGAGATAACCATATACTTTTCCATTTTTTATTCTTAAGCAACATCAAAATAATCTACAAAATAGTGGGAAGGAAGCTCATGGATAAGGGTCCCATAAAAGAAAAAAAAAATGGAAAAGAATTAAAAGTGGGTTTCATTCTTTTATATTCTAGGTATTTAGTAAGCCAAAAAGAAAGACCCTGACAAGATGATGATCAAATAAACAAAATAAATAAATAAATAAAAGCTAAGACGATCTGTGAAATTATTCATGCTTGAATCCAAAGCTGAAATAGTTTACTGACAAAATAAATAACATTTATCATAATGAATACATTAAAACAATTGCTAAATTTTTATCAAATTTATCTCTTCTATGAAATAGAAAAAGAATGCATGTTCCATACATTTAGTGGTCATGATATCATGAAATTAATCTTACAGCCAGAGAATCTTCCTTGATTTGAATCTTGGATCTCTTACTTTTTATTTTTTTTATTTATTTTATTTTTTATTTATTTTTTTTGGCTTTATTATTCTTTTTTTTTTTATAATATTATCCCTTGTATTCATTTTTCCAAATTATCCCCCCCTTCCTCCACTCCCTCCCCCCGATGACAGGCAATCCCATTCATTTTACATGTGTTACAATATAACCTAGATACAATACATGTGTGTAAATACCACTTTCTTGTTGCACAATAAGCATTAGATTCCGAAGGTACAAGTAACATGGGCAGACAGACAGTAGTGCTAACAATTTACATTCACCTCCCAGTGTTCCTTCTCTGGGTGTAGCTAGCTCTGTCCATCATTGATCAACTGGAAGTGAGTTGGATCTTCTTTATGTTGAAGATATTGGATCTGTTACTTTTGACCAGTTTTGCTATGAATAAGACACAGAGTTCTGTAGGGGTTTAGTTTCTCCTTATGCAAGATGATAAACCTGCACTGATGATTTCTAAAATCCCTTCTATTTAAAACAAACAAACAAACAAACAAACATAATTTTATGGCCCTACAAAGTCTAAGAGCCTATCATGTATATCATGGTAAAGAAGAAAGATATATCCACAGATCTTGCTGACAGGATGCTTAAAATTTTAATGGGAGAATGATATTCTAGATCTTTGACAAACTTATTATATGATCTTAGGTGAATTTCTTTTCTTCCATGTCTCAAGTTCCTTAACTCTAAAATAAGGAGGTTAGACTTCTAAGAAGATCACTAAGTTTCCAAGTCTAAATCTTGAGTTTCTATTATTTTCTTATGTCCATGGTGGATATTAGAGAAATAATGATTTACAAAGTGTGTTGTGAAGAAATTTAGAATCTACTAACTCAGTGAGAAATCATAAACAAGTTCTTCCCTTTTCCTTGGTCTCTGAATAGTCATTTGGCATCTATATCATCTAGTAGAAACTGGATTTAGAATGATGAAAGCTATACTTCAAATCTGACTTTCACAATTACTATGTACACAATACTGGGGAAATCATTAACCTTTTCTGTTATCAGTTATAATATTTTGAAACAGGAATAATAATGTCACTTACCTCTCCAAATCATAAATATAATATGACATAACCTTTGCAAAGGGCTTTGTAAATTTCAAAGTGCTATATGAATCTTTGTTATGTTCACCATCATCAACATAATCATTGTGATCTAAAATGAAAGGGCTGGACAAAGTGATTTTTAAGTATTCTTCCAACTGTAGATCATATGCCCCACAAAATGAAGAAAAATTACTGCAATTCAAGGGGGAAAAAGGATAAGTTCAGGCATAATGACAAATTTGAGTAGGAAGAGCTCACATAGGAGGATGGAATGGGATTAGCTAGGAAAATGTTTCATGAAGGGGTTGAAGCCAAAATAAATAAGTAAAGCCAGGAAGCTGCTTGAGTTCTCCCACTTTCCCTCAGAAACTCAAGCTTCTGAACAGAGTCTGATGGAATGAAACCACTCTCTAGTTCCAGACTGGAAAAACTTCAGAAAAATGTCAGTCTCACAGTGGTGAAAAGGCTGTTCAACCCAGCTCAGGGAGACTATTGGAAAATCAGTAGGTGGATCTTAATCACAGAAAACAGCAACTAGTCAATCATTGCTCAGCAGAGAAGCATATCAGTGGAAAAGCTTCTAATCCCAGCTTAGAAGGCAAAGTCTGCAGAATCAGAGCTTCACAGGTAGATTGGAATAATAACCCTTTTTCCCCAGGAGCATGGCTTGATCATAAAAATAAAGGGAGAGAGAGAGAGAACACAAAAAATAAAATGAAAAAAATGAGCAAGAAAAAGAAAAGAACCATGACAAGAGAAAGCTACTATGGTGTGAAAGACCAAAACATCAACTCAGATGAGGACAAAATGTTCACAGAGGAAATCTCAAAGACTGATATGAATGGATCTCAAGTTTAAAGAGGCTTCTTGGAAGTGCTCTTTTGGGAACATTTTTGTCATTTTTTTTTTTTTTTTCATAAGGACTTTTTATGTATTTTGCTTTTTTTTTTTTTTTTTTTTTTTAGGATTTTAATTTTTTATTATATATATATTTTTTATAATACTATCCCTTATATTCATTTTTCCAAATTATTCCCCCCTCCCTCTACTTCCTCCCCCCAATGACAGGCAATCCCATACATTTTACATGTGTTACAATATAACCTAGATACAATAGATGTGTGTAAATACCATTTTCTTGTTGCACAATAAGCATTAGATTTTGAAGGTACATGTAACCTGGGCAGACAGATATTAGTGCTAACAAGTTACATTCACTTCCCATTATTTCTTCTCTAGGTGTAGCTACCTCTGTCCATCATTGATCAACTGGAAGTGAGTTGGATCTTCTTTATGTTGAAGATTTCCACTTCCATCAGAACACATCCTCATACAGTGTTGTTGTTAAAGTGTACAGTGATATTTTGGTTCTGCTCATTTCACTCAGCATCAGTTCATGTATGTCTCTGCAAGCCTCTCTGTATTCCTCCTTCTGGTCATTTCTTACACAGCAATAATATTCCATAACCTTCATATACCATAATTTACCCAACCATTCTCCAACTGATGGACATCCATTCATCTTCCAGTTTCTAGCCACAACAAAAAGAGCTGCCACAAACATTTTGGCACATACAGGTCTCTTTCTGCTCTTTAGTATTTCTTTGGGATATAAGCCCAGTAGTAGTTCTGCTGGGTCAAAGGTATGCACAGTTTGATAACTTTTTGGGCATAGTTCCAAATTGCTCTCCAGAATGGCTGGATTCTTTCACAACTCCACCAACAAAGCATCAGTGTCCCAGTTTTCCCACATCCCCTCCAACATTCATCATTATTTGTTCCTGTCATCTTCGCCAATCTGACAGGTGTGTAGTGGTATCTCAGAGTTGTCTTAATTTGCATTTCTCTGATCAGTAGTGATTTGGAACACTCTTTCATATGAGTGGATATAGTTTAAATTTCTTCATCTGAGAATTGTCTGTTCATATCCTTTGACCATTTATCAACTGGAGAATGGTTTGGTTTCTTATAAATTAGGGTCAGTTCTCTATATGTTTTGGAAATGAGATCTTTGTCAGAACCTTTGCTTTTAAAAATATTTTCCCAACTTGTTACTTCCCTTCAAATCTTGTTTGCATTAGTATTGTTTGTACAGAAACTTTTTAGTTTGATGTAATCAAAATCTTCTATTTTGTGATCAATAATGATCTCTAGTTCTCCTCTGGTCATAAATTCCTTCCTCCTCCACGAGTCTGAGAGGTAGACTATTTTCTGTTTCTCTAATCTATTTATTATCTCCCACTTTATGCCTAAATCATGGACCCATTTTGATCTTATCTTGGTATATGGTGTTAAGTGTGGATCCATATCTAATTTCTGCGATATTAATTTCCAGTTTTCCCAACAGTTTTTTCCAAATAATGAATTTTTATCCCTAATGTTGGTATCTTTGGGTTTGTCAAAGATTAGATTGCTATAGATATACCCTTTTTTGTCCTTTGTATCTAATCTGTTCCACTGATCAACTGTTCTATTTCTTAGCCAATACCAAATGGTTTTGGTGACTGCTGCTATATAATATAGCTTTAGATCAGGTACACTTAGTCCACCTTCCTCTGAGTTTTTTTTTTTCATTAGTTCCCTTGCAATTCTCGACCTTTTATTCTTCCATATGAATTTTGTTGTTATTTTTTCTAGGTCATTGAAATAGTTTCTTGGGAGTCTGATTGGTATAGCACTAAATAAATAGATTAGTTTGGGGAGTATTGTCATCTTTATTATATTCGCTCGGCCTATCCAAGAGCACTGAATGTCTTTCCAATTATTTAAATCTGACTTTATTTTTGTGGCAAGTGTTTTGTAATTTTTCTCATATAATTCCTGACTTTTCTTTGGTAGATGGATTCCCAAATACTTTATACTCTCAACATTTGTTTGGAATGGAATTTCTCTTTGTATCTGTTGCTGTTGCATTTTGTTAGAGATATATAAAAATGCTGAGGATTTATGTGGATTTATTTTGTATCCTGCCACTTTGCTGAAATTTTGAATTATTTCTAATAGCTTTTTAGCAGAGTCTTTGGGGTTCTCTAGGTATACCATCATGTCATCTGCAAAAAGTGATAGTTTGATTTCCTCATTTCCTACTCTAATTCCTTGAATCTCTTTCTCGGCTCTTATTGTCGAGGCTAGCGTTTCTAGTACTATATTGAATAGTAATGGTGATAGTGGGCAGCCTTGTTTCACTCCTGATCTTACTGGGAAAGGTTGCAGTTTATTTCTATTGCATATTATGCTTACTGACAGTCTTAAATATATGCTCCTGATTATTCTAAGGAATAGTCCATTTATTCCTATACTCTCAAGAGTTTTTAGTAGGAATGGATGTTGGATTTTGTCAAATGCTTTTTCTGCATCTATTGAGATGATCATATGGTTCTTATTAATTTGATTATTAATATGGTGAATTATATTAATAGTTTTCCTAATATTAAACCAGCCCTGCATTCCTGGAATAAATCCTACTTGATCATAGTGTATTATCCTGGAGATGATTTTCTGAAGTCTTTTTGCTAATATCTTATTTAAGATTTTAGCATCAATATTCATTAAGGAGATTGGTCTATAATTTTCTTTCTCAGTTTTTTATCTACCTGGTTTAGGTATCAGTACCATGTCTGTGTCATAAAAGGAGTTTGGTAGGACTCCTTCATCCCCTATTTTTTCAAATAATTTATATAACATTGGGGCTAATTGTTCTTTAAATGTTTGGTAGAATTCACATGTGAATCCATCTGGTCCTGGGGATTTTTTCCTGGGGAGTTGATTAATAGCTTGTTCTATTTCTTTTTCTGAAATGGGACTATTTAAGCAATTTATCTCCTTCTCTGTTAATCTAGGGAGCCTATATTTTTGGAGGAATTCATCCATTTCACCTAAGTTATCAAATTTATGGGCATAAAGTTACTCCTTATTATTTCTCTAATTTCCTTTTCATTGGAGGAAAGATCCCCTTTTTCATTTGTAAGACTAACAATTTGATTTTCCTCTTTCTTTTTTCTGATCAAATTTACCAAAGATTTATCTATTTTATTGGCTTTTTCATAAAACCAACTCTTGGTTTTATTTATTAATTCAATAGTTTTTTTACTTTCAATATTATTGATTTCTCCTTTTAATTTTTGTATTTCAACTTTAATTTTTGTTTGGGGGTTTTTAATTTGGTCTTTTTCTAGCTTTTTAAGTTGTGGGCCCAATTCGTTAATTTTCTCTTTCTCTATTTTCTTCAAATAAGCCTCTAAAGATATAAAATTTCCCCTTATTACTGCTTTAGCTGCATCCCACAGATTTTGGTATGATGTCTCATCATTGTCATTATCTTGGGTGAAATTATTAATTGTTTCTATAATTTGCTGTTTCACCCAGTCATTCTTTAAGATGAGATTATTCATTTTCCAATTACTTTTTGGTCTATTTACCCCTAACTTTTTACTGAATGTAGCTTTTATTGCATTGTGATCTGAGAAGAAGGCATTTATTATTTCTGCCTTCCTACATTTAATTTCAAGATCTTTATGTCCTAATATATGGTCTATTTTTGTATAGGATCCATGAACTACTGAGAAGAAAATATATTCCTTTCTATTGCCATTCAGTTTTCTCCAAAGGTCTATCATACTTAGTTTTTCTACTGTTCTATTTACCTCTTTAATTTCTTTCTTATTTGTTTTGTGGTTATCTAATTCTGAGAGTGCAAAGTTGTGATCTGACACTATTATAGTTTTACTGTCTATTTCTTTTGCAATTCTCTTAACTTTTCCTTTAGAAAGTTATATGCTATACCACTTGGTGCATATATGTTTAGTATTCATATGGCTTCATTATTTATGCTACCTTTCAGCAGGATATAGTTTCCTTCCTTATCGTTTTTAACTAGATCAACTTCTGCTTTTGCTTGATCTGAGATAAGGATAGCTACCCCTGGTTTTTTGGCTTTACCTGAAGCATAATAGGCTCTGTTCCAACCTTTTACCTTTATTCTGTATGTATCTCCTTGCTTTAATTGTGTTTCCTGCAGACAACATATTGTAGGGTTCTGATTTTTGATTCAATCTGCTATCCGTCTCCATTTGATGGGAGCATTCATCCCATTCACATTTACAGTTAAAATTACTAATTCTGTATTTCCTGCCATCATATTATCCCCAGATTATGCTATTTTCCCTTGACCCCCCTGATCCCCTTCCCCGATATTTAATTTACAGACCCCCCTTGTGACGTGCAGCCCTCCCTATTTTTAGTATCCCTCCCCCCTCCCTCCAAGTCCCTTCACTTATTCTCCTTTTCCTTTTCCCTTTTCCTCTCCCCTCTTTTAATGAGGTGAGAGAAAATTCTCTGAAAAACAAATATGTCAATTATTTCCTCTTTGAGCCTCTTCTGATGAGAGTAAGATTCACACAATGATTCTCCCCCTCACTAAATTCCCTCAGATATTTTCTATGCCTCTTCCTGGAATGTATTTTCCTTCTTTTTATCATTCCTTCCCCTTTTTCTGAAACGACCTCCTTTCCTTTACTATACCCCCCTTTTTTTCTTTTATATCAGTAAAATCAAATTATCCATGAGTACTTTTTATATACCCACAACAGAGTTACAGTTCTCAAGGGTTCTGTGTACCTTTTTCTGTTTCTCTTCAGTCTTGTGGATGTAGATCAAATTTTTTGTTTAAGTCTGGTTTTTTTCTTAGAAACATATGGGATCCCACTATTTCATTGAATGACCATCTTCTTCCATGGAAAAAGATGCTAAACTTAGCTGGGTAGTTCATTCTTGGCTGCAGTCCTTGATCTTTTGCCTTATGGAATATCAGGTTCCAGGCCCTTCTATCTTTTAATGTGGAGGCAGCCAGATCTTGAGTGACCCTTATTGTGGCACCTTGGTATTTAAATTGTTTTTTTTCTAGCTGCTTGCAGGATTTTCTCCTTTGTGTGGTAATTCTGCAGCTTAGCCACAATATTCCGTGGTGTTCTTTTTTTAGGGTCTATTTCAGAAGGAATTCGATGAATTCTTTCCACATCTACTTTCCCTTCTGTTTCTATTATCTCTGGACAGTTCTCTTTGATAATTTCCTGTAAAATAGAATCTCGGCTCTTTTTTTGGTCATAGTTTTTGGGAAGTCCAATGATCCTCAGATTATCTCTCCTAGATCTATTTTTCAGGTCTATAGATTTTCCCAGTAAGTATTTGATGTTGTTCTCCAGCTTATCATTTTTTTTGTTTGTTTGACTGATTCTTGGGTTCTCTGTGAATCATTCATTTCTATTTGTTCCATCCTGACTTTTAAAGAGTTATTTTCTTCTTTCACAGTTTTTAGTTCTTTTTGTAAATGCCCAATTCTTTTTCAAATGAATTATTTTGCTCTATTTAATTTTTTTCCATTTCCCTAATTTTTTTTGAGAATTATTTTCTTTTTCCAATTCAGAAATCCTATTTTCTTGAGACTTTTTAATTTTTTCCAATTCAGAAATCCTACTTTCCTGTGATTTTTTAACCTTTTCTAATTCACAAATTTTGTTTCCCTGCATCTCCTGTGAATTCTTAATTTTTCCAACTCCAATTTCAGGACGTTGTTATTCTCTATCATAGCTTCCCTTTCCTTTCCCCATTTTTCTTCAAACTCTCTTAACTTTTTATTAGGCTCTTCTAGGAGAGAGTTATGTGATGGGGGGCAGGAATCGTTCCCCTTTAGGTTGTTATCTGCTGACTCTTTGCTGTTAACTTCCTCGGGGTTGGATACCCGCTCTTTCTCTGTGTAGCAGGAATCTACAGTTTTTCTGGCTTTTTTGTTCATATTTAAAAAATCTTTTGGGGTCTGTCCCTGGGGTAGGAAATTATTTATTTACTTCTTTACCAGCTTCCTCCCAGACCGGATGCATGCAGTGGCTCCTGTGCCTGAGCTAAGAGAGAGCTCTGGGAGAGAGTTCCCCACCCCCTCCCTGGAAGTGCCTCAGAGGTGACTAGCACTGCTGTGCCTTGAGGGCGCTGTGTTTTAGCAGCTTCCCTGAGGTTTGAGACTGAACAGAAGAGGCGACACAAAGCCCAGCCTTTGAGGCCCGGTGGGGCGTGGATGTCTGCAGCAGGTACCTGAAAAGCCCCTGTGCTCAAACTGAAGTGTCTACCAGAAACCGCGGTCCCTAGTTCAAAGGTTCCACTTCTCTGGGACTTCTGGAGCTGAGTTCCACACCGTCCAGCTGAGCTAGGCAGTGTGTGTTGCTTTGGGCCGTATCAGCCCACTTCTCAATCTCTTAACTAGTCTCAGGTGGGAGCTAGGGGCCACACCCCCCAGTACGGAGATCTGCTGAGTCACCCCCAGGATCTGGGAAGATCTAATCTATCTTTGAATTTTTAAAGTAGTTTAGATTTCTCTTCTGAACTGCTGTATTATAAGCAGAGAAGAGTTGACACCCTGTGCCAGATTCCTTTATCTCAGTGGCTTCTCTGATCCCAGAGCCCTTCCCAGCGCGATCAGCACAGTATGCTAGCACCCAGCCGTCTGTGCTGGCCTCTCTTCTTCCTCCCCTGGGAACTGACCTTTTCTGTTGAAACTCCAAATTCTCTTCAGATGGTGAGTTGTGCTTCTAGTCCTTGTGGTATCTATCAGTCCAACACTATTTCTGAGGCTGATTTATCTAATTGGTTGTGAGGGAGTAAGGACGTTCACAGAGTTGTGTGTTTCTTCTCCACCATCTTGGCCACATTTTTGTCTTTTAAAGACAAATAAATGAGGTAGAAGAAAATTTTAGGGAAAAAAATGAGAAGTATGCAAAAGTCAAGAGTTTGGAAAAGAATGGAAAAACTGACTGAAGGAAAAAAAAAACTCCTTAAAAAAATCCAACTGGGCAGGCAGAGGCAAGATGGCAGAGAAGGCACACATGACTCTATAAGCTCCTCTCATGCCCTCATGACCAATCTTTGAATTTAGCTTCAAAAATAGTGCTTCACTGGTGAAATTCATGAAGATTAAAGGTACAAAGACTTACCAGCCGAAGATAATCTGGAGGAACACCAGAGCAGGTTTGTCCTGAGTGGTAGGAAGAGACCATTGCAGGCAGGGAGATAGGAGAGACTGACATCCTGAGCAGACGAGGGACAGGGGGTAGCCTCTGTGGCTAGAAAAGTAATGGAAATGACTCTGCTATAGGCTGCTTTGTATTGATTGTAAAACAGTGGACCAACAGAGAGATTAGAGCCAGAGGTTCAGGGTACTCTAAAAATGCCAGAATCCAAAAGGATCTGGCTGTACCTACCCCAAAATGGAAGTGACTCAGCATAGACCAGCACAACTGTGCATCTGCATTCTGTAGCATGGCTAGGGCAGTTGCAAATCTATACAGCAAGGGCTGCAGCCCTGGGCAGCCTCTAATCTGCACAGTTGGGGGCTGGGCCTAGATCAATAGAACTTCCACAAAGCAGCTTGACTGAGTTTCCCTGGGCAGAGCCACTTCCGGTACCTTGGAGAAAATATTTGCTGGGCAACTACTAATACCCACAGTCCTACAGAGGGCTTTGGCTTGGGATAGTGACACTTTCACTGCTGAGCCTCTTGTCTCAGTGCAGTCATTAATCTGCTCAGCAGGGTTCTTCCCAGGGCAGATCTGCAGTTCCACCCATGAAAGCCTTACTCACTTTTACTGGGGAACTACTTCCCAGAGCACTCCTGTACCTAGCCACTCTTTGTAGCAGGTTGGCAGGCCATGCATACACCTATCTCTGTTCTGCAGAGGAAGCTGGTAACCTCCTGGCCCTGAAGGTGAACAGGCTTTAAAAAGTGAGTAAAAAAATCAAAAGGAAGAACTATAGCTTCAATACTAAAAAGAGAGCAGGTTTTCAACCCCGAGGAGACTAATAGCAGACAGTCTCCAGACAATTGTTGGTCCCCACCACAAAAGGCTCTCCTAAAAGAAACTATTAAAAACCTTAAAACAGAGCTAAAGAAAAATGGGGAATGGAAAGAGAAGCTATGTAAGAGAGTAACAACTTCCTGAAATGGAAATTGGAAAAGGTAAACAACTTTTTGAAATGTGAATTGGAAAAGGTAAGAAACAACCAGGACATGCAGGGAAACAGAATTTGTGAATTGGAAAGGGTAAAGAACTCCTATGAAAGTAGGATTTGTGAATTAGAAAAAGAAAATAATTAAAAAAAAAATTAGTGAAATGGAAAAAAAAAAAATCCATAGAGCAAAACAACTCATTTAAAAACTCAATTGGACATATACAAAAAGAAGTTAAAAAAAAAAAGCTAATGAAGAAAATAACATTAAAAATCAGAAGTGAACAAATAGAAACAAATGATTCATTGAGACACCAAGAATCAGTCAAGCAAAACCAAAAAAAAAAAAAAAAAATAGAAAGACACATTAAATATCTACTTGGAAAAACAACAGCCCTGGAAAATAGATCTAGGAGAGATAATCTGAGGATTATTGGACTTCCCAAAAATTATGATGAAAAAAGGAGGAAATAATCAGAGAGGTAATAGAACCCATGTGAATTCTACCAAACATTTAAAGAACAATTAGCCCCAATGTATATAAACTATTTGAAAAAATAGGAAATGAAGGAGTCCTACCAAATTCCTTTTTATGAATCAGACATGTACTGATACCTAATCCAGGTAGATCAAAAACTGAGAAAGAAAACTACAGACCAATCTCCTTAATGAATATTGATGCTAAAATCTTAAATAAGATATTAGCAAAAAGACTACAGAAAAATCATCTCCAGGATAATACACCATGATCAAGTAGGATTTATCCAGGAATACAGGGCTGGTTTAATACTAAGAAAACTATTAGTATAATTAACCATATTAATAACCAAATTAACAAAAAACATATGATCATCTCAATATATGCAGAAAAAGCATTTGATACAATCCAATATCCATTCTTATTAAAAACACTTGAGAGTGTAGGAATAAATGAACTTTTCCTTAAAATAATCAGTACCATCTATTTAAAAACATCAATAAGCATCATATGTAATGGGGATAAATTGTAATCATTCCCAGTAAGATCAGGAGTGAAACCAGGTTGATTACTATCACCATGACTATTTAATATTATATTAGAAATGCTAGTTTTGGCAATAAGAGTTGAAAAAGGAATTAGAATAGGAAATGAGCAAATCAAACTATCACTCTTTGCAGATGATATATTGGTATTCTTAGCGAACCCCAGAGATTCTACTAAAAAGCTATTAGAAATAATCCACACTGTTAGCAAAATTGCAGGATACAAAATAAACCCACATAAATCAACATCATTCTTATATATTGCTAAAAAAAATCCAACCATTAGAGCTACAAAGAGAAACTCCATTTAAAATAAGTACTGATATTATAAAATATTTAGGACTCTATCTGCCAAGAGAAAATCAGAAACTATATGAGCAAAACTACAAAACACTTTTCATACAAATAAAGTCAGATTTAACCAATTGGAAAAATATTAAGTGCTCTTGGATTGGCGAGCAAATATAATAAAGATGACAACACTACCTAAACTAATCTATTCTGATGTGATTATATCAAATAAAAATATATTAAGGGACGAGAAATGTCTGTACTAGAAAAAAGAGGAAAGGAGAGGTATAATGGGACAAATCAGATTAGATGAAGAGATCCAGAAGATTTATCCCAATAGAGGAAAGAAGATAGAGTGATGAACATTGCCTAATATTTGAGCTCATCAGTTTTGGCTCTGAAGTAATAACTTCATCATTCATTTGAATATAGTAAAGTATCTAACCTTATAAAGATGTGGCAGGTGAAAGAACAAAGAAAAGGGATAGGTAGAGTAGAAGGGAGGCATAAACACTAGGAAATAGGTAAGAGAAAGGGCAGGGCAATAAAAGATAAGGTAGTGGGTGTGGTGTGCTTAAAAAATCAATATTCAGAGAAGGGAAAGAGGTCATGGGAGATAAAGTAGTGGTTGTCATGGGTAAGAAAACCAATAAGGACAGGATGGAAAGAGAGAATAAAAGTATGTACAGGGGAGAAAATAGTATGGGACAAAATATAGAGCTGATAATTATAACTTTGTGAATGGGATGAACTGTACCATAAAATGGAAACAAATAATAGAGTGGATTAAAAAATAGAATCTTACAATATGTTGCTTACAAGAAACACATTTGACATGTAATGCCAAAGAAACTGAGGAAGATAGAGATTAAAGAGTATTCAATACAGAATTTATTAAATGGAGAGATTTACTAGGATCCATGGTTTGGTCCCAGGGCTGAACGAGACTATCATCTCAAAGAATCCAGCCCTCAATGTCCGATAAAAAGATTCTTTTATAGGGTAACAAGAACAATGACATAATGGGGGAAGACCTAATTGGGGGGAGGCACCTAGGATGAGGATGACATAATGGAGGCAGGCATAAGTGAGGGAGGTACTGGAGAGGCTCCTGATATTCTAATGATGTCTAAAATGGATAAAGACCTTTATCCCATCAAACATTAAGAGGGAATGACTATAGCCTAAGGTCTAAGATATAAGACATTTATCCTAACATTAAGAGGGAATGGTTATAACCTGAGGCAGAGTAACTGAATAGGACAATTAGGGAAACTGGGTCAGAACATTAAAACAGAACTGTGGCATGACAGACACAGAGAGATACATACAGAGTAAAGGTATAAGGCTGAACCAGAATTTATTATGCTTCAGCCTAAGCTTAAAAAAGCATCCGTAGCTATTCTGACCTCAGATAAAGCCAAAATTAAAAATAGATTTAATTAAAATGGATAAGGAAAAAAAAATACATGTTGATAAAGGATGACAATGAAGTAGTTACAATAACAAATGTATATGCAACAAGTGGTAGAGCATCAAAATTCCTAGAGAAGATTTTTAAAAATCAGTTATAGGAAAAAATAGACAGCAAAACTATATTAGTGATGGACCTCACTCTTCCCCTCTTAGAATCAGACAAATCTAATTGCAAAGTAAACAAAACCTGGTGAGGTTAATACTAGATATGATAGACCTCTGGAGAAAATTGAATAGGGACAGAACAGAGGACACCTTTTACTCAGCAGTATATGGAACCTACACAAAACTTGTACTAGGGCATAAAAATCTCACCATGAAATGCAACAATACAGAAATAGTAAATGCTTCCTTTTCATACCACAATGCAATAAAACAATTTTCAAGAAAGAGAGCCTAAAAACCAATTGGAAAATAAATAATCTAATTCTAAAGAATGAATAGGTCAAACAACAAATCACAGAAACAGTACATAATTTTGTCCAATGGAATGAAAATAATAAGACAACATACTAAAAAATGTGGGATACAGTCAAAGCAGTTCTTAAAGGAACATTTATATCCCTAAATAGTTACATGAATAAAATGGAGAAAGAGGAGAGCAATAAAAAAAGAAATAAAAAAATGACTAGGATCAATTTTGCTCAACTGTATACTAGCAAATCTGACAAGCTAACAGAAATGGATGAATATTTACAAAAATATAAATTGACCAGGTTAACAGAAGAGGAAATAAATTATTTAAATAGTTCTATTTTAGAAAAAAAATATTGAACAAGCCATTAATGAACTCCCTAAGAAGATATGTCCAGGGACAGATCAATTCAAAAGCAAATTCTTACAAACATTTGAAGAACAATTAATTCCAATACTATTTAACTATTTAGAAAATAGGAAAATAAGAAGTCCTATCAAATTTTTCTATGACACAAATATAGTACTGATAGCTAAACCTGGAAGAGCCAAAACAAACAAAGAAAATTGCATTTCAATCTACCAGAATATGAATGCCAGAATTTTAAATAAAGCATTAGCAAAGACATTTCAGTAACTTATCAAAAGGAAAATACACTATTACCAAGTTGGAATTATATCAGAAAATGCAGGACTGGTTCAATATCATAAAAGCTATTACCATAATTGAATACATCAATCAGTAAACCAAGAGAATAATTACTTATTCCTATTAGAAACACTACAGAGCATATGGATTGAAGAGTTTTCCTTAACATAATAAGCAGTGTCTATTTAAAACTAACAGCAAGCATTATTTGTAATGGAGAAAATCTGGACACATTCCCAATGAGATCTGGGATGAAACAAGAATGCCCGTTATCAACAATATCATTTAACATTATACTAGATATGTTGGCTTTAGCGATAACGAAAGAAAAAGAAATTAAGGTAATTAGAATAGGCAATGAGGAAATAAAACCATCACACTTTGCAGATGACAGTTATGACCAGCACAATACAAGTGGACTAGTGGCAACTGAAAATAAAGAGATGGGATTACTGATAATTCAACAGAACTATTTATTAAGAGCCATTTATATATCTTAAAACTATATGTTATAATGAAAAGTATTGTTCTATGACCAACCTTGGTTTTTGTTTTCTATTATCTAATTCCACAAAATATTTTATTATTTTCTGGAGACTTAATTTTGTGTATATTTTGCAATGCTCCAGTAAATGTGCCAGGTCTTTATATTTTCTCATTCTTAAATGCACCCTTAATTAATCTTGGGGGAGGAGGGACATTTCAGTTATAAAATTCTAAAGAAAATCCTACAAATCATCCAAAAACCTTTTTGAAATAATTCACAACTTTAGAAAAGTTTCAAGATATAAAATAAATCCACACAAATCATCAGTATTTCTATACTATATCACTGATAAAACCCATCAGCAAGCGATAACAAGAGAAATTCCATTTAAAATTACTGTAGATAAAATACTTGGGTATCTACCTGCTAAGACTAACCCAGAAATTATATGAATACAATTAAAAATATTTTTTCACACAAATAAAATCAGATCAAAATAATTGCCCATGGGTAGGCTGAGCAAATCTAATAAAAATGGTAATTCTGCCTAAATTGAACCATTTTTTCAGTGTCATAACAATCAGCCAGAAAATGTTTTATAGAACTAGGAAAAATATCAAAATTCATCTTGAAGAAAAAAAATCAAAACTATCAAGGGGGATTAAAGAGAAAAAAAAAAAAAAATACAAAGGATGGTGGCTTAGTAGTACCAAACCTAAAACTATATTACAAAACAGCAATCATCAAAACCATTTGGTACCGCCTAAAAAATAGAGTGGTAGATCAGTGGAATAATTTAGATACACACAACATAATAATCAGGGTCTATAACAATCTAATATTTGATATATAAACAATTTTGATTATTTTTTTATTATATATTTATTTTTTATTTTATTTATTTATTTCTTGATTATCAAGACTTGATTATTCTCAGTGGCTCAGGGATCCAAAGCAATCCCAATAGATTTTTGATAGAAAAATAATGCTGTCTGCAGTCAGAAAAAGAACTAGAGAGATTGAATGTATATTAACACATTCTATTATAGTTGGACTTCTGGCCAAGATGGCGGCAAGGAGGCACACAGCCACATGAGCCCCATGTTTTCTCTCAGAATTTACTTCATGACAAGCCTCAGAGTCAATGCTTAATCAGAAAAAAAACCACAAATAATTACCAACAGAAGACATCCTTGAAATTCGCCAGAAAAGATCTGTGTTTGCTAAGGGGAGGGGATGAACAGACTGGGCACAGGCTGAGGGCAGGCAGCGAGAGGGAGGCAGGCAGCTCACACTGCTCAGACCAGAGGGAGGAGGGGTTCAATCTCTTCCATTTCTGTGAAACGACCTTTACCCCAGTGTGGATATTCTGTCTTGGCAGCAAGCCAGGAGTATTGTAGATGGTGTAAACACTGGAAGTAAAGAATAAAACCCCAGAAAGCTAGCATCTCTCTTGACATGGCTACCCCCACCCCCACCCAGAGTGACTCAGAGCTTTCTGAGAGCCTCAGAGCACAGACACAGTGTAGCCATCTCTGTCCTGTTAGTGCCTCACTGCTGTCTCCTGCAGTCTGTAGAGGAAGCCCGGTAACACTATCCAGCCCCATTCCCCCCCCAGAAACAGAGCAATTGTATCTCTTGTCAATTTGTTTTCTTTGATTCCCACTCTGACCATTGACAGCTTCTGTATGGATAGACAGCAGACCTCAAACAGAGGAAACTAAAAGCAGACTATCTCCAGATGAATCCCCTAAGGGGGATATGATCTGCTCCTCAATACATAAAAAACTCATAGAGGAAATCAAAAAGGCTCTCACAAGAGAGCTAGAAGAGAAATGGGAAAAGGAAAAGGAAACTAGTGGTGCTCACAAGTTTAATTCTGGGGAGGGGGATAAGAGGGAAGGAAAGGAGAAAAGCATAAGCAGGGGTTAACAGGATGGCAAGCAATATAGAATCAGTCATTCTAACCATAAATATGAATGGAGTAAACTCTCATAAAGAGGAAGCAGTTAGCAGACTGGATTAAAAGCCAGAATCCTACTATATGTTGTTTACAGGAAACACACCTGAAACAGGGTGATACATTTAGAATAAAAGTAAAAGAGTGGAGCAGAATCTACTATGCTTCAGGTGAAGCCAAAAAAGCAGGGGTAGCCATCCTCATCTCAGATCAAGCAAAAACAAAAATTGGTATAATTAAAAGAGATAAGGAAAGGCATTATATCCTGCTAAAGGGTAGCATAGATAATGAAGCAGTATCAATATTAAACATATGCACCAAGTGGTGCAGCATCTAAATTCTTAAAAGAGAAATTAAGAGAGCTGCAAGAAGAAATAGCAAAACTATAATAGTGGGAGATCTCAACCTTGCACTCTCAGAATTAGATAAATCAAACCACAAAATAAATAAGGAAGAAGTCAACGAGGTAAATAGAACCTATACAAAAATTAATCATATACAGGGACATAAAAACCTCAAAATCAAATGCAGTAAGGCTGAAATTGTAAATGCATCCTTTTCAGATCACAATGCAATGAAAATTACATTCAATAAAAAGCCAGTTGAAAATAGACCAAAAAATAATTGGAAACTAAATGATCTCATAGTAAAGAATGATTGGATGAAACAGCAAATCATAGACATAATTAATAACTTCACCCAAGAAAATGACAATAATGAGACATCATACCAAAATGTGTGGGATACAGCCAAAGCAGTAATAAGGGGAAGTTTTATATCTCTAGAGGCCTACTTGCATAAAATAGAGAAAGAGAAGGTCAAAGAATTGGGCTAACAACTAAAAATGCTAGAAAAGGAACAAATTAAAAACCCCCAGACAAACCCAAAACTTGAAATTCTAAAAATAAAAGGTGAGATTAATAAAATTGAAAGTAAAAAATACTATTGAATTAATTAATAAACTTAAGAGTTGGTTCTATTAAAAAAAATAGACAAATCCTTAGTAAATCTGATTTAAAAAAGGAAAGAGGAAAAGCAAATTGTTCATCTTAACAAGGAAAAGGGAGAGATCATCACTAATGAAGAGGAAATTAGAACAATAGTTAGGAGCTACTTTGTCCAACTTTATGCCAATAAATTCTATAACTTAAATGAAATGGAAGAATACCTTCAAAAATATAACTTGCCCAGATTAACAGAGGAAAAAGTAAATAGTCTCAATTATCCCATTTCATAAAAAGAAATAGAACAAGCTATTAACCAAATCCCTAAGAAAAAATCCCCAGGACCAGATGGATTTACATGAGAATTCTACCAAACATTTAAAGAACAACTAATTCCAATGCTATATGAACTATTTGACAAAATAGGGATTGAAGGAATCCTATCAAATTCCTTTTATGACACAGACATGGTACTGATACCTAAACCAGGTAGGCTGAAAAAAGAGAAAGAAAATTATAGACCAATCTCCCTAATGAATATTGATGCTAAAATCTTAAATAAAATATTAGCAAAAAGACTACAGAAAATCATCCCCAGAATAATACACTATAACCAAGTGGGATTTATAGGAATGCAGAGCTGGTCCAATATTAGGAAAACTATTAGCATAATTGACTATATCAAGGACCAAATTAACAAAAACCATATGATCATCTCAATACATGCAGAAAAAGCATTTGCTAACATCCAACATTCATTCCTACTAAAAACGCTTGAGAATATAGCAATAAATTGAGTATTCCTTAAAATAAGAAGGAGGATATATTTAAAACTGTCAGGAAACATCATATGTAATGGCGATAAACTGGAACCTTTCCCAGTAAGATCAGGAGTGAAACAAGGTTGCCCACTATCACCATTACTATTCAATATTGTACTAGAAACACTAGCCTCGGCAATAAGAGCCAAGAAAGAGATTCAAGGAATTAGTGTAGGTAATGAGGAAATCAAACTATCACTCTTTGCAGATGATATGATGATATACTTAGAGAACCCCAAAGACTCTGCTAAAAAGCTACTAGAAATAATTCAGAACTTTAGCAAAGTTGCTAGATACAAAATAAATCCACATAAATCCTCAGCATTTTTATACATTACCAACACCATCCAACAGCAAGAAATACAAAGAGAAATTCCATTCAAAATAACGGTCAATAGTATAAAATATTTGGGAATATATCTGCCAAAGGAAAGTTAGAAATTATATGAGCAAAATTACAAAACACTTGCCACAAAAATAAAGTCAGATTTAAATAATTGGAAAGACATTAAGTGCTCTTGGATAGGCCAAGGGAATATAATCAAGATGACAATACTCCCTAAACTAATCTATTTATTTAGTGCTATACCAATCAGACTCCCAAGAAACTATTTTAATGACCTATAAAAAATAACAACAAAATTCATATGGAAGAACAAAAGGTCTAGAATTTCAAGGGAAGTAATGAAAAAAAAAAATCAAATGAAGGTGGCCTTGCTGCACCTGATCCAGAACTATATTATAAAGCAGCAGTCACCAAAACCATTTGGTATTGGCTAAGAAATAGACTAGTTGATCAATGGAATAGGTTAAGTTCACAGGGCAAGATAGTGAATAAAAATAGCAATCTAGTGTTTGACAAAACCAAAGATCCCAACTTTTAGGATAAAAATTCATTATTTGAAAAAAACTGCTGGGAAAACTGGAAATTAGTATGGCAGAAACTAGGCATGCACCCACACTTATCACCACATACTAAGATAAGATCAAAATGTATCCATGATTTAGGCATAAAGAACAAGATCATAAATAAATTAGAGGAACATGGGATAGTTTATCTCTCAGATTTGTGGAGGAGGAAGGATCTTGTGACCAAAGGACAACTAGAGATCATTATTGATCACAAAATAGAAGATTTTGATTACATAAAATTAAAAAGCTTTTGTACAAACAAAACTAATGCAAACAAGATTAGAAGGGAAGTAACAAATTGGGGAAATATTTTTGCAGTTAAAGGTTCTTAAAAGACCTCATCTCCAAAATATATAGAGAATCGACTCTAATTTATAAGAAATCAAGCCAATCTCCAATTGATAAATGGTCCAAGGATATGAACAGACAATTTTCAGATGATGAAATTGAAACTATTTCCACTCATATGAAAGAGTGTTCCAAATCACTATTGATCAGAGAAATGCAAATTAAGATAACTCTGAGATACCACTACACACCTGTAAGATTGGCTAAGATGACAGGAAAAAATAATGATGAATGTTGGAGGGGATGTGGGAAAACTGGGACACTGATGCTTTGTTGGTGGAGTTGTGAAAGAATCCAGCCATTCTGGAGAGCTGTTTGGAATTATGCCCAAAAAGTTATCAAACTGTGCATACCCTTTTATCCAGCAGTGTTACTCCTGGGCTTATATCCCAAGGAAATACTAAAGAAGGGAAAGGGACCTGTATGTGCTAAAATGTTTGTGGCAGCTCTTTTTGTAGTGGCTAGAAACTGGAAAATGAATGGATACTCATCAATTGGAGAATGGTTGGGTAAATTATGGTATATGAATGTTATAGAATATTATTGTTCTGTAAGAAATGACCAAGAAGTTCAGCTACACCCAGAGAATGAACACTGGGAAATGAGTGTAAACTGTTAGCATTTTTTTGTTTTTCTCCCCAGGTAATTTTTACTTTCCGAATCCAATTCTTCCTTTGCAACAACAACAACAAAATTCGGTTCTGCATATATATATTGTACCGAGGATATACTATAACATATTTAATATGTGTGGGAATGCCTGCCATCTAGGGGAGGGGGTGGACAGGAAAAATTCGGAACAGAAGGGAGTACAACGGATAATGTTATAAAAAATTACCTATGCATATCTGTCAAAATATGTTATAATTATAAAATTAATTTAAAAAATTTAAAAATATAATAATAATTATTATAGCTAATATGCCTACTACAGAAAGATAAGAGTAATGTAATGTTTGGAAACTTGGTCTTGGAGCTAAGGAAAACTGGGTTCAAGCCTGCTCATTGGCCACCATCCAGGCATATTCTGGTTTGTTCCAACTCCACATCAGTTGTCTTGCTCTCATTAGAATTATTCTATGCTATGACTGAATGAATGATTTGTGAACATTGGCCAGAATCAAATATATCCTAAGTGTCAGCCTTGCTTAGCCATGCTCATTCATTCTTTCTCTGCACACACTCTGGTTTGCTCCATATAGCTGTTGCCTTTCACTGATATAAATGAACTGTTATCCTTTCCTACCTCCTCTGTATGTGTTATCTTCTCCAATTATAATGTAAGTTCCCTGATAGGAGGGATAATCTCCTTTGATTTTATTTCTGAGTCACTACTACTCTTCAGCAATTCCTCCTGCATTTCCCCCTTTGACCTCCCTTGTCTCTGTCTCCTTTCTTCCTGTCTCTCTTCTCTCTTTCCTCTTGCTTTCTCTAGTCTGCTCTTTTATTCTTTCTACTCTTTTTCCCTCTTTTACTTCCACTTTTATTTCTTTAACTAGAGAGGTGATTGTCTCTCATTACTCTATCTAAAAACAACATATTTCTTGGCACATATTAAAAACTTAAGACTTTTTCATTGGTGATTTACTGTTAGACCATATCTTAGTACTTTGTCTAGTTTTGTGTTTAGTTTGTGATAAACTGAGGAATGTTTTTCAAACCTTAACCTGGATGACAAAATAAATAAAATTATGCTATATCAAATGAGAATCATTTGAGAAATTGAAGGTGCTATATAAACGAGAAGATATTTACATAGAAACATAACAACAAAAAATGTTTCAAAGATAGTGATTTAGAAGGATTAGACTTGTTCCGGTTGGGTTTATATACCCAACATGTAGAAATTATCATTATTGGGAATTTCAATTAAGGAAAATGTTGTTTTCATTTACATTATTGTAGTGTTCTATATCTGATTGCTTTTAACATCATCATTAAGTCTTTCCATGGGCCCCTGAATTCTTAGTATTAATTATTTGTCTTGGCACAATAATATTTCATAACAATTTGCTTGCTATTTTCCAACTGCTCAGGAAATCTAGTTTCTAGATTTTTGCTACCATGAAAATAGTACTATGAATAATTTGTTGTAGTTGATGCTTCCTACTCTCTAAGTGCTTCATTTCAAAACTGAAGTAATTTAAGACTGAGAAAAATCATGCAAATTTTCAAAATTAATAATTCAGCCAAAAAAAAGAGTGCTCACATTTTGATATTCCAGTATTCTTTCTACTATTGTCATCTATTGATTTAATTTGTAATGAATTTGCATAATGAATATTGTATATTCAATAATTATTCAATAAATGAATGAAAACAATGAATGAATGATATCAAATCAAAGAATATAGTTGTGTGACATCTGAACTTATAATGCACACACAAATTTTCTTTTACTTGTGATGAATATGTCATCTTTGTATATTAACATAGAACATAATTTCCAGTTTTAAAATAATTTCTAATAATAAATTAGAATAGAGGATTTACCTTATTTTAGAATCATAGAATTTAAAATTGCTTTTCCTAAATTCTGTTACTTTTCATTGCTCTACAGGACTATTAATTTTCCCTTTATGATAATTTTTTAATTTGTCTTTCCAAAGATATATATCCAAAGTAATAGATACAATTATTGGATAGAAGTAGGTTAAAAAAGAAAAAAATATATATAAATATATATATGGTAAATTTGAGAACTTGAAGTCAAAAAACTTGGATCAGCTCCTGCCTCTGTCTCATGTAGGATATGAGCATAAACAAATTCCTAAAGTATTAAATAACTTTCCCAAGCAGGTGATAAGTAGTAGAAATAAGCCTTAAATCCAGGTCCTCTGACTCTGAAATCAACATTTTAAAAACATATTCATAGTCTCAGACAATAGTGCAGAATTATAAAATACATGAGAATTGGTAAGATGTTTATGCAAAAAAGCATTTTTATACCGCTTTTTCTACTTTGATGAAATTAAAGATCTGGATTCCAGAAAAACATTTTGAGAAGAGGATGAATAATAATCAAATAGACAATATTTTGCGGTTCATGGATTGAGAAATTAAAGTTTACTTTTGGAATCTCTGAATGAGTTTTAATCATTTGGTAATTATATAGAATAATCAAAACTTCCTTTTTTGATTATCCCACTTGTACAAATACTTATACAAGTAAACTACTTGCCCAGTAAGCCAGTAGAAACATTGCTGGAAGAATGTATGCTCATTTTGAGAGCCCTTTAGGCATAATTCCAAATTGCTCAATAGGATGGTTGGATCAGTTCCCAACTCTATCAATAATGCATTAATGTTCCAATTTTCCCATATCCCCTCCAACATTTATCTTTTTTTTTTCCCTGTCATCTTAGCCAATGTGAGAGATGTACAGTGGTACCTCAAAGTTCTAAATTTACATTTTTCTGATGAATAGAGATTGAAAGCATCTTTCATATGGCTAGAAATGGTTTCAATTTCTTCATCTGAAAAATGTTCATATTCTTTGACCACTTAGCACTTGGAGAATGACTTAAATTGTTATAAATTTGAGTCAATTCTCTATATAGTTTAGAAATGAGGCCTTTATCAGAACTCTTGAATGTAAAAATGTCTTCCCAGTTTATTGTTTCTCTTCTAATCTTGTCTTCATGGGTTTTGTTTGTAAAAAACCTTTTTAACTTAATATAATCAAAATTATCTATTTTGTACTTAATAATTAATTTCAGTTCTTTTTTGCTACAAATTCTTTCCTTCTCCACATATCTGAGAGGTAAGCTACCATTTGTTCTTTTAATTTACTTAAAATATTTCTATATCTAAATCATGAACTCATTTCTACCTTATCTTGGTATATAGTGTTAGGTGTGAGTCAATGCCTAGTTTCTGCCACAGTATTTTCCAATTTTCACAGCAGTTTTTGTCAAATAATGAGTTCTTATCCCAAAAGCTGGGGTCTTTGGATTTTTCAAACACTAGATTCTTATAGTCATTGAGTATTTTGTTCTGTGAACCCAATCTATTCCACTTATCAATTCTATTTCTTAGCCAGTACCAAAAGGTTTTAATGATGGCTGTTGTATAATATATATATTTTTTTAGATCTGGTACAGCACCTTCATTTGCATTTTAAAAATTAATTCCAATGAGATTCTTGACCTTTTGTTTTTCCAGATGAACTTTGCTATTATTTTTCTTAATTCTGTAAAATAATGTCTTGGAGTTTGATTGGAATGACATTTAACAAATAATTAATTTAGGTAGTAATGGCATTTTTATTATATTCCCTCAGCCTACCCATGAACACTTGATAATTGTGTCAATTGATTATTCTGACTTCATTTGTGTGGAAAGTATTTTGTAATTGTGTTCATATAGCTGCTGACTTTGCCTTGGCAGGTTGACTCCCAACTATTTTATATTATCAACAGTTGTTTTAGATGGAATTTTTCTTTGTATCTCTTGCTGCTGGACTTTGTTGGTAATATATAAAAATGTTGATGACTGCTGTGGGTTAATGTTGTATCCTACAACTTTGCTAAAGTTGTGAATTGTTTCTAGTAGTTTTTTGGTTGATTCTCTAGGATTCTTTAATATCATATTATAGCAAGAGTGATAATTTGGTTTCCTCATTATCTGCTCTAATTTCTTTAATCTCTTTTACCTTTATTATTGCTAAATCTGACAATTCTAATATAATATTGAATAGTAATGGTTATATTGGGCAACCTTGTTTCACCTGATTTTACTAGTAGTGGTTCTAGTTTGTCCCTATTACATATGATGCTTGCTGGTGGTTTTAAATAGATGGTACTGATCATTTTAAGGAAAATTTCATTTATTCTTGCACATTCTAGTTTTTATTTAACATAGTAATGAGTGTTGGATTTTGTCAAATGCCTTTTCTGCGTCTATTGAGGTAATCATATGATTTTTGATGGTTTGATTATTGAAATAGTCAATTATCCTAATAGTTTTGCTAAAGTTGAATCCTACATTCCTGGTATAAATCCTACTTGTTCATGGTATATTATCTTCAGAATAACTTGCTATAATCTCTTTGCTAATATTTTACTCATTTTTTTCAATATTCATTAGGATCAATATTTATTAGGAAAATTGGTGTATAATTTTCTTTCTTTGTATTCACTCTAACTGATTTCAGTATCATCACCATATGTGTGTCATAAAAGGAATTTGGTATGACGTCTTCATTCCCCATTTTAAAAAAATACTTTGTATGGTATGTCCCTAACTTTCAACAGATCATTCACTTTTAATTCATTCTGAATCTTTCCTAGATATATCTAGGTTAATTTAATTTTATCCTTTCCTCTTGCATTATCAACTTAATTTTTGCACACAATTAAACAAAATGTTTGAAGGTAAATTCTTTTTATTTTTTGTTTTTTTCTCTAGATGAAATGAAACTTAAACTTCATATAATCAAAGAAATAATAGTAAATTGTCTTCTTGGCAGTCTTACTTAATTCTCTGAATGTTCCCCCAATTTTCATTAGTTTTTTTTTTGTTTTGTTTTGTTTTGTTTTTGTTTTTGTTTTGTTTTGTTTTCCTCCACCTCAGGAAGAAACTTAGAATGATTGTATTAGATTATATTGTAATTTGATATCAATGATCTGGCCAATTTTAATAGAAAGGTTCATTGTAATTTCATTTCTAAATTCAACTGGATCATAGAATCATGAATGTAGACCTCAGAAGTATGATTTTACAAATGTAGAAATAGCCTTTGTGTAGTTGCCAAAATCATTCAGTTAATGTCAAAAATGACATTCAAAACCAGATCATCAGACTTCATATACAATATCCTTCTGCTTTGTAATGCATGTTATTTTCCTTTTGGATTTCAAGGAATATAAACATAAGCAAAACCACCTATATGCAGTTAGTCAAATAATGCTCATAGTGCACAAAGCAAGTAGTTGTCTGCTTCTACCATATTGCAATCTTTTGGTCCTCATCTGTGGAAAAGTTTCAGATCTATCAGAATGCATCACTTCATTGCATTTCACTTTTCATGTGTCAAGAAATCCCATTATATCTGCTCTCATATCAGTCAACACTGGAGTGTTTTGTTTTCTGGCTTAAATGTTCCTAGTTCTCATTTCCTAGAATATAAACATAAAACACACACACACACAGAAATACACAAAAAACTATGCAAAAACAAAAATAACATTTTGAAAAGATATATTCTTTTTTTAAAGCAAAGATATCAAGTATCCTCCTCATTAAAATTCTTTGAAAATTCCTATATTAAATACAATACCTGAAATTAAATCACCCAGAAGCAAATCATATACATTTAACTTAATGCTTTTTTCTCAGAACTACCTTTTCAAAAGAAGTTATACTTGTTCTCTTAATCTTATTAGATTTACCAAATTATCTTCTCAAGCCAGAAGAGAACCAAAGAAAACTGTTCATCTTCTTCCAATGATTAAAAAAATAGTTCTAAAAGAATTACAAGTGATTAGACCTTGTATCTAGATTTCAAATGATTGTTTGCAGAGATTTAATCAGTAGAAAACGTTCTACAAATCTACTAGGCAATTGATGTAGTAGCAGGTTAATATTTCTCAGGTATTTACATCAAGTGATTTAAGTAAAACAAGAAATAATTTTTAAACAGTTAAAAATGTAAAATTTAGCTAGAAAATTACTTTTCAAAAGATTAAATCAAATTCAATTTGTCAAATATTTATTAAATATCCACTATGTGCACAATATTAAAAGTATGAAAATAATAATTTTTTAAAAATTCCTTGCCTTCAAGATGCTTACATTCCTTTTGGGGAAAATATTGACAAAAGTAAGTAAATACATACAGATATGGAGGAAGTACATAGTTTTTAGTGGGGGAAAACACTAAGAATGTTTAAGAGAAACTTTATTACAGATAAAAGATAATGATGCTGGGATTTGGGCAATTATGTGATATTTAAAAATCAAGTAGGGACACATTTTTGAAAGGAAGCAGGAAAAAACAAAAAGCAAGTTTTCTAAACAAATTGACAAGGAGAGAAAAAACTGAATCTACTAAACAATGTAGCTGATAATTGTTATCAATTCTATAATTTATAGGTTCTTTAAAATTAATTTTGTGACCACTTCAATAGTAGATAACTTGAGGAATCATGAAAAGTAAATGCTATTCATGGTAATCAAGGCAAATATACATTTAATTTAATGATCAAATAATTTTTAAGATTAAGAAAGTTTAAGTTATTTAAAAATGGATAATTCTATAAATTGGATATTTTAGCTTGGTTAATTTAAAATGACAGGACAAAATAGTATGTATAACAATAGCCTATAAATTATTTTTTCATATAATTATAATAATGTTGAATCAGATATTTTAAGTTTGCCAAAAAAATCAAAAACATTATTATATAATGTTTTCATATAATGTGGTAGATAAAGGCTTTTTTAAAAGCTTTATCATGTACTAAGCTCTGTGTTTACTATTCAGGTTACAAATACAAACAAAACAGATCCTATCTTCAAGGAACTTGTATTCTAATGGAAGACAAGTCAGAATGGGAAGTTAGAAGGGGGATGGAGGACCAGACATACAATAGCATGACTTGGATTCAATGGCAGAAAGTAAAATACAGGTCTAATTCATGGAAAAATGAAGTAAAAATTCATCTGTTAGAAGCCAGGGTAAGTTTGGGGATAAACACATGTAGGGAAATCTCTTGTATTAAATCATGGAGACAAATACCCCTTGATATTTAAATAGATGTATAAACATATTTATGTGGTTACTTTCTACCTCCATATAGATTAACCCACCTATACCTTCTTATCTTCTGTGATCTTTATTTGTTTTGATAAATAAATCTTTCATAATAAACCTAACCAATGTACTGGAAAACTTTCCCTTTGCCTTTTGATGTGCTGTGAGCATGTATGCTGCAATCAATCTGTTCATTTATTAATGTCCCTTTTATGACATGACTGATTTACTTTGTGTTCTTGAGGTGCATGTAATTGACAAACAGAAAAGCATCCAAGGGATGACAATGCATTGTGGACTTTGAAAACATGTTATGGAAAGGATTGTTTGAATGAAGATTTTCTTTTCTGAAGACAATTTGAATTGACATGATAGCTCTTTCCAAATTTCAAGTATTGTAATCTGGAAGAGAGATTGATCTTATTTTTGCTTCATGTCAGAGGAGAGACCTGATAGTAAGGAGGGGAAAGCAGATTTACATTCAAATTTCAACTCCACATAAGGAAAAACATGCTAAAATTATATTTATCTAAAGCTATAAATGGGCTGCAATTGGACATAACTAATTTTCCCTGGGCTAGATATCCTAAAACAAAAGATGAATTGTCACTTGTTACAAGAATTTTAGAAGAAAATGAATTCTTGATTTTTTGAAGATATACAAAATGAATTCTGAGATTCCAAATTTTTCATATTTTGATTTTGTTACATGTATTTATAATACTTCATAAATTCAAGTGCTTTTTGATAATATTCTTCAATACTTAAAATAATTATTGTTTTGATTTAGTAATTAAATTGTATAACAACCAACCAATAAAAGTTGTATATAAAATATGAACTCTTTATAGTGTGGAATATTTTTGGAATTATTGAGACTGACGAGCATTTTCCTGGTGAAATTCAGTTTGTTCTTTTTTAGTATTTTCAATTCGGTTTAGTTCATTGTTCATTTATAGTGTTTTTTTTTTCTAAAATCCATGCAATGAAGGATTTTTTTTCTCCATTTATTTCTTAATATTCTTAGTAGTCTATTTTCCCATGCTATGTAGGATTTAATGTGCTATTGCATTTTGTCCTATATAATAGACAAGAATACTAATAATATAAGGAACTGTAAGAAGAAAAAAAAAATGTGATACAACGGAAAGCTACTTCCCAATTATATGCTCTTCTACAATTCTTCCATCAACTGATTTATAATTGTTCACTTAGTGCCCAGTTCAAGATACTAAATTTATATTTTGAGATATAAGTAAAAAGATGAAGCACTCTTTCCCTTCAAATAGATTATATTTTAGTTACTCATTTGTGAAATAAGATCACTGTACTAAAAGACCTCTGGTATTTCTTCTATTCTTGATAACATAGATTCTATAAGCTTAGAAGGAAACAAATTTCTAATGAATACTGAATGACAGGAACAAACCTTTTATTTTGACTTTTCTAAAAAATTCTAATAAATATATAATTTGTTAATAATATACACAATATATGTACAAAGTAGTAGGGGATAGCTAGATTGTTTTTTTTTTCTCCTAGTATAGAAAAGTCACTTAGAAACAATACTATTTTAAGATGAAAAATTTTTATTTATTTTGACAATGACTACTTGTAAAGAATAAGGCTGCGATTTCATATCATATCCATATATTCCACATTAGTTGTGAGGGTAATTTTTTGAAATGAAACTTGGGAATGAAAGGTAGATCTACTATATCCATATGCTTAAGTTGACTGCACTTATAATATTTTATTCCTGTGATCCTAGTTATCTTTCTCCTGAACCTTTGAATTCTACTTTCACTTAAATTTAAAGTACATGTAAGATTATGTCCAAATTTCCTTGTATTTGTATTTTCAATATTAAAGGTTTAGTCATTGCCTAAAATTTTTGAGGTGTTTTATTTGTGAAAATATTTAGGGCAATTCATTGTTATATCAATGATGCCATAAGTTATTTTTCTTTTCAAAGCATTAAGAATTTGTTTTTGTTTTGACTATGAGTATAACAATTACTTTATATGATCTAATATAATATCTCATTTTTCTTGGCATTTCTTTAGAATTTAATATTTTAATCTTTATCAGTATCATGTAAAATTACCCAGACCTTATATAACAATCAAGAAAAAACAATAAAGAAGTGAGAACAAAACCAGCAAAATCAATTTGTGTGTTGATTAAGAAAAAGTTACATTATATTCAATAGTCAAAACCCACAAATGGTCTATCTCTGCAAAAGGGCGTGTTGGGCTGCTTTTTTATATCTCTTGTTTCCAAGCTTCTTCTGTATAATTGTACATTTATTATCTATTCTTTTGTGGATAATACTGTTTTAATTTATATTTTGTAGTATATTGTGACATTATTTTTGTGATATTGCTTATTTCACTTTGCAATAATTCGTGTGTGTATGTGTGTGTGTGTGTGTGTGTGTATGTGTGTGTGTGTGTGTATGTGTATACATGAAGACATTACCTCAGTGGAAGTCTTAGGCAACCCCACCTTACTGTATCCAATCAAAAAGCCAAGTTATGATGTCAAACCCTCCCAAAGTAAAATTTTTCCTAAATTCTTTCTATGGCCCATGCCATTTTTACTGAATCTTTTTTGAGTTATCTTGTTAGGGCATTCTGCCTCATGATGTGTTTATTCTTATCCCTCCCTCATGCCTCATGTTGTCTTTTTTTCTGTTATGGTTAGCTAATTCTTTTAGGTTGCTAAACTCCTCTGTGTAGTTACCCTGCCAGTCAATATCTCATAGTGTATTTTCTTGCTTCTATTAATTGTGGGTTCCACTGGGTAACTTGTTTTTTCCATTGTTAATTAACAAAAACTACTTTCCTGGATAACTATATGCTCTCCCAAATCTATTTCATTTTTAACACTCCTGTTACCTATTTTACCTATAACCTTTTCTTATAAATAAATATATCTTAGGCAAGGAGAAAGCCATTTTGAGTTCTTCATATGTGAATTGCTACTGAAACTCATCATTTGCTATGCCTACATCAAATCCATCATTTGATGCCAATAGATCTCAATTTCATCAGTTCTGCATTCTTTTGAAAGCTCTACTATGCATCTTCTCCTCTCATTTCACTATCTCATTAATTTATCTGTACTTTAGATTTATAATTGGATTTTCTTCTTAAAATCTTTAGTAGTTTTACAATTTTTTTTATTTGTCCTGTCACTTATTTTCTTATTCTTTCCCCTGTAATTAGAAGGTATTCACATGGGTAACTCCCAATGATGTCTTAATCTTTTCTCAAATTGAGCGATTTACTTTTCATTGTTCAGTGTCTTCAAACCAAAGTGTTTCTGAGAAAACAAGACCCATCTAAGCTGGAATTTTCTCAATTTTTCATTATTTTCAATATAGGAAAAAATTCTGGCTGCCTACCCAAATTCCTTCATTCATTAGTTTTTTGTCCCAGTTATGTCAACATCTGTTTTTGTTCATTTATTTGTTTGTGCTTGTTTTTGGCAGTGGTGTTATTTTTCTCAAGGTAAAGGGAAAAATAATCTTCACCCATGGTAAAAACTTACTCATACAATTAAGAACAGTTGATGACCATAGCTTAAATGTAGATACAGAATGGTAGAGGGAGGACAAAGTTAGGGCAAATCAACAAAAACTGGAACTCAAGGACAGTCCCTGAAGAAAAAAAAAGAAAAAAGAAAAAAGAAAAAAGAAAAAAAGAAAAAAAGAAAAAAGCCTTTTGAATTAGTTTTATATCTTGCTAGGAGGGTGAAGCCATTGGAGAAGATGTGATAAGGATTTTGTTTTGACATTTTCTATTGTTAGTCTAAGAGACTTGTCACTTTGTTGGGTTCCTTCCTTTCTTATCAGTTAGAATCAGCTGTAACTTTTCTACTTATAACATAAAATTCTTCTTTCTAGTTATTTGCAGAGGTGTGAACTGAAAAAAAAATCATTTTTTTAAATCAAATATATAACACATAAGACTCTTTTTTTGTTTTACTCATATCTCCCTAAATCCTGCCTTATTTCTATTCTCAAACTTTCTTTTAATACTTGCCCCCCTTAATTTCCTATTAATTTTCTTTACTTTATTTCTTCTTACTTTGTAATATGATTATTTGTATACATGCTATGAAAATCAACTCTTTCTTCATAATCATTGTGAGGTGGTTAGTATTATTCGATTATCATGCCAATATTATAAATGAAGAAATTGGCTTAGAGAGATTAAATAACTTAAATAGATCATAGAGGTAGGAAGTATTTGGACAAATATTCATAAGTAAGTTAATTTTGACTGTTAAGGAAAATATTCTTTCAATGATTCAAAGCTTTCTATCTCACACTGGAAATAATTTGTTAGTAGGAGCTATTTCATTTGTTTTCTCTTTAAATCCCATGTGACAAGAATTCTTTTGCACATGGCAACTACCTATTTAAAGGCAGTTGTCTTGACACAAAATGTAGAAATATGGTGTTAACATGGTATATTCTTCCAGAATACAAAGAACTTTTCAGGGGGAAAAAAAAAAAAACCCTGATTCCTACAGCAAATAGATAAGAGAATAGTTTTGAGTCTTTAAAGGTGAAAGTAGAATCCATGTTTGAGTCATTACATTCAAAATAAATTTACTAGAAAATCTGTCACCATATTTAATTTTATATTCATAAGACATTTTTTTTTCTTTGTCCTTTTAAACTCACCCCATATTTCTCTGTATGAAGCCTTGGTAGCTTCATATTCCAAAGACAAAAAGCCCCTTAGGCTGAAAATTGTTTTTCTTGTTCCTTTTCTGGGTATAGCTGACTGTCCATCATTGATCAATTGGAATTGGATTAGCTCTTCTCTATGTTGAAGATATCCACTTCCATCAGAATATATCCTCATACAGTATCATTGTTGAAGTGTATAATGATCTCCTGCTTCTGCTCTTTTCACTCAAGTATCAGTTGATGTAAGTCTCTCCAAGCCTCTCTGTATTCATCCTACTGGTCATTTCTCACAGAACAATAGTATTCCATAACATTTGTATACCATAATTTACCCAACAATGGTGGGCAATTGATGGGCATCCACTCATTTTCCAATTTTTAACCACTACAAAAAGGGCTTCCACAAACATATTGGCACATACCTTTCTCTTCTTTAGTATTTCCTTGGGATATAAGTCCAGTAGTAGCACTGCTGGATCAAAGAGTATGCACAGTTTGATAACCTCAGAGTTGTCTTAATTTTCATTTCTCTGATCAGTAGTGATTTAGAACACTCTTTCATATGTGTGTAAATAGTTTCAATTTCATCATCTGAAAATTGTCTGTTCATATCTTTTTGGCCATTTATCAATGGGAGAATGGCTTGATTTCTTGCAAATTAAATCAATTTTCTGTATATTTTGGAGATGAGGCCTTTATCAGAATCTTTAACTGTAAAAATGTTTTCCCAATTTGTTACTTCCCTTCTAATCTTGTTTGCATTATTTTTTTGTGCTTTTAATTTGATGTAATCAAAATTTTCTATTTTTTCATCAGTAATGGTCTCTAGTTCTCCTTTGTACACAAATTCCTTCCTTCTCCACAAGGTAAACTATTTTATGTTCCTCTAATTTATTTATGATCTTATTCTTTATGCCTAAATCTTGAACCCATTTTGATCTTATCTTAGTATGTGGTGTTAAATGTGGGTCCATGCCTAGTTTCTGCCATACTAATTTCCAATTTTCCCATCAGTTTTTGTCAAATAATGAATTCTTATCCCAGAAGTTGGGATCTTTAAGTTTGTCAAACACTAGATTGCTATTTTTATTCACTATCTTGCCCTGTGAACCTAACCTATTCCACTGATCAACTAGTCTATTTCTTAGCCAATACCAGATGGTTTTGGTGACTCCTGCTTTATAATATAGCTCTAAATCAGGTACAGCTAGACCACCTTCATTTGATTTTTTTTTTCATTACTTCCCCTGAAATTCTTGACCTTTTGTTCTTCCATATGAATTTTGTTGTTATTTTTTTCTAGGACATTAAAATAGTTTCTTGGGAGTGTGATTGGTACAACACTAAATAAATAGATTAGTGTGGGGAGTATTGTCATCTTTATTATATTCACTCGGCCTATCCAAGAGCATTCAATGTCTTTGAAATTATTTAAATCTGATTGTATTTTTGTGGCAAGTGTTTCACAATTTTTCTCATATAATTCCTGACTTTCCTTTGGTAGATATATTCCCAAATATTTTATACTATTGTCTGATATTTTGAATGGAATTTCTCTTTGTATCTCTTGCTATTGGATTGTGTTGGCAATATATAAAAATGCTGAGGATTTATGTGGATTTATTTTGTATCCTGCAACTTTGCTAAAGTTCTGAATTATTTCTAATAGCTTTTTAGCAGAGTCTTTGGGATTCTCTAAGTATACCATTATGTCATCTGCAAAGAGTGATAGTTTGATATCCTCATTACCTACTCTAATTCCTTGAATCTCTTTTTCAGCTCTTAGTGCCAAGGCTAGCCTTTCTAGTTTAATGTTGAATAGTAATGGTGATAATGGGCAACCTTGTTTTACTCTTGATCTTACTGGGAAAGATTCCAGTTTATCACCATTATACATGATCTTTACTGACGGTTTTAAATATATGCTCCTTATTATTTTAAGGAATAATCCATTTATTCCTATACTCTCAAGTGTTTTTAGTAGGAATGGATGTTGTACTTTATCAAATGCTTTTCCTGCACCTATTGAAATAATCATATGGTTTTTATTAATTTGATCACTAATATAGTCAATTATACTAATAGTTTTCCTAATATTAAACCAGCCCTGCATTCTTGGCATAAATCATACTTGATTATAGTATATTATCCTGGGGATGATTTTCTGAAGTCTTTTTGCTAATATTTTATTTAAGATTTTAGCATTAATATTCATTAAGGAAATTGGTATATAGATTTCTTTCTCAGTTTTCAATCTACTTGGTTTAGGTATCAGTACCATGTCTGTGTCATAAAAGGATGTTGGTAGGACTCCTGGACTCCTTCATCCCCTATTTTTCCAAATAATTTATATAAATGTTTGGTAGAATTCACATGTAAATCCATCTGGTCCTGTGGATTTTTTCCTGTGGAATTGATTAATAACTTCTATTTTTTTTTTCTGAAATGGGATTATTTAAGCAGGTTATCTCCTCCTCTGTTAATCTAGGAAGCCTATATTTTTGGAGCTAGTCATCCATTTCACTTAGGTTATCAAATTTATTGGCATAAAGTTGGGCAAAGTAACTCCTTATTATTTCTCTAATTTCCTCTTCATTGGTGGAAAGATCCCCCTTTTCATTTGTAAGACTAACAATTTGATTTTCCTCTTTCCTTTTTCTGATCAGATTTACCAAAGGTTTATCTATTTTATTGGCTTTTTCATAAAACCAACTCTTAGTTTTGTTATATCAATAGTTTTTTTTTCAATATTATTGATTTCTTCTTTTAATTTTTGCATTTCAAGTTTAATTTTTGGTTAGTGGTTTTTATTTTGGTCTTTTTCTAGCTTTTTAAGTTGCAGGCACAATTCATTAATCTTCCCTTTCTCTATTTTATTCAACTAAGCCTCTAAAGATATAAAATTTCCCTTTACTACCTCTTTAGCTGTATTTCACAAAATTTGGTGTGATGTCTCATTGTTGTCATTATCTTGGGTGAAATTATTAATTGTTTCAATAATTTGATGTTTCACCCAGTCATTCTTTAAGATGAGATTATATAGTTTCAAATTACTTTTTGGTCTATTTACCCCTAACTTCTTACTGAATGTAGTTTTTATTGCATTGTTATCTGAGAAGAAAGAATTTACTATTTCTGCCTTCTTGCATTTAATTTTGAGATCTTTATATCATAATATATGGTCAATTTTTGTATAGGTTCCATGAACTGCTGAGAAGAAAGTATACTGCTTTCTATCACCATTCAGTTTTCTTAAAAGATCTATCATACTTAGTTTTTCTAATGTTCTATTTACCTCTTTAATTTCTTTCTTATTTGTTTTGTGGTTTGATTTGTCTAAATCTGAGAGTGCAAGGTTGACATCTCCCACTATAATAGTTTTGCTGTCTATTTCTTCTTACAACTCGCTTAACTTTTTCTTTAGGAAATTAGATGCTATACCACTTGGTGCAAATATGTTTAGTATTGATATGGCTTCATTGTCTATGCTACCTTTTAGCAGGATATAGTGTCCTTCCTTATCCCTTTTAATTAGATCATCTGAGGTAACGATGGCTACCCCTGCTTTTTTGGTTTTACCTGAGGCATAATAGATTCTGCTCCAACCTTTTATCTTTACTCTGTATGTGTCTCCCTGCTTTAAGTGTGTTTCCTGCAAACAACATTTTGTAGGGTTCTGACTTTTGATCCAGTCTGCTATCCACCTCCTTTTAATAGAAGAGTTCATTCCATTCACATTTACAGTTAAAATTACTAATTCTTTATTTCCTGCCATCATATTATCCCCTGATTATGCTTTTTTTCCCCTTGTCCCCCTGAACCCTTTCCCTAGTATTTAATTTATGGACCCCACTTGTGACGTGCAGCCCTCCCTTTTTAGTATCTCTCCCCTTTCCTTTTAAGTCCCTTCCCTCTTCTTGTACCGTTCCCTTATTCCTCTTTTTTCTTTTCACTTTTCTTCTCCCCCTTATAATGAGATAAGAAAGAATTCTCTGAAAAACAAATATGTCAATTATTTACTCTTTGAGCCTACTCTGATGAGAGTAAGATTCACACAATGTTTCTCCCCCTCTCTAAATTCCCTCAGATGTGGTAGATTTTCTATGCCTTTTCCTGGGATGTAGTTTCCCTCTTTTTATCTCTCCTTCCCCTTTTTCTGATACTATCCCCTTCCCTTTACTACTTCTCTCTTTTTTTATATTATATCAGTAAAATCAAATTATCCATCTGGACTTTCTGTATATCCACAACAGAGATACAGTTCTCAAGAGTTCTTTTTACCTTTTTCTGCTTCTCTTCAGTCATGCATGTAGATCAAAATTTTTGTTTAAGTCTGGGTTTTTCTTAGAAACAAATGGAATTCCTCTATTTCATTAAATGACCATCTTCTTCCATGGAAGAAAATGCTAAACTTAGCTGGGTAGTTTATTCTTGATTGCATTCCTTGTTCTTTTGCCTTTCAGAATATCAGGTTCCAGGCCCTTTGACCCCTTAATGGGGAGGCAGCCAGATCTTGTGTGACCCTTATTGTGGTACTTTGATATTTAAATTTTTTTTTTTAGCTGATTGCAATAATTTTTCCTTAGTTTGGTAGTTCTGTAGCTTAGCCACAATGGTCCATGGAGTTCTTTTTTTTTATGGTCTTTTTCAGAAGGCGTTTGATGAATTCTTTCGACGCCTATTTTCCCTTCTGTTTCTATTATCTCTGGACAGTTCTCTTTGATGATTTCCTGTAAAATAAAAATTCCTCAGAGGTGGTTAGCACTGCTGTGCTGTGAGGAGTGCCCAATGAGTAACCCCTCTGTGTGGCCTAGCGACTGCCCTGAGGTTTAAGGCTGAACAGTGCAAGCGTCACAAACCTCAGCCAACGCCTCCACTGGGGCTGTGGATAGTAGCATCTGAGGCAAAAAGCCCCTGCACTCAAACTGGAAGTGTCTGCCTGGAAACCACGGTCCTGGCTGTGGAGGTTCCAATGCTCTGGGAGTTCCACTGCTACTAGAATTCTACTGCCTCAGGCTGAGCCCCACACTATGTGGATTAGAGGCTGCCCTGGGCTATGTCCCCCGCTGTTCAGGTTCTTAACTGCCCCAAGGAGAAGCCCCAGACAGCAGAAGGCGGTTGCACAGCTGTGCCAAGAAAGAGACTGGTGTTTGGTTACTTCCAGATTCAGGTGGTTCTCGGGTCTGGCTTTATATTTTAAAGTAGCTTAATTTCTCTTCTGATCTGCAATTTTATAAGCAGAGTAGAGCTATCAGCCTGTGCCAGATTCCTCTATCTCAGTGACTTCTCTGATCCCAGAGTTCTCCCCAGCCCGTTTGGCACAGTGTAGTAGCTCTTAGTCTAACCCTATAGGTGCTGATCTTTTTTTTTCCTCCCCTTAGAACTGACCTTTTCTGTTATAATTCCAGTTTCTCTTCAGCTGGTAAGTTGTTCTTCCAATCCTTGTGGTTTTTATCAGTCCAACATTATTTTTGAAGCTGATTTAACTAGTTGGTATTGAGGGAAGAAGGGAGCTTACAAATTTATGCGTATATTCTCCACCATCTTGGCTCTGCCCCCTCCCCCATTTTTTCCTTTACATTTGTTTTTGTCTTTTAAAATTTTTTTGAGTTTCAGGTTCTCTCCCTTATGCCAATCTCCAAATTAAGGAAGCTTATGTGAAATTATGTAAAACATTCACATAAATGTCAAGTTGTAAAAGAAAACATTGATCTCCCAAGTTAATGAAAATTAAAAATTCTCAAGAAAAATAAAGATTTTGAAAGAGAGAAATAGAATGAGAGAGAAAGAGAAAGAGAAAGAGAGAGAGAGAAAGATAAAGAGAGAGAGAGAGAAAGATAAAAAGAGAGAGAGAGAGAGAGAGAGAGAGAGAGAGAGAGAGAGAGCGCTTCAATCTGTATTCAAATACAATCAGTTCCTTCTCAGGGTATGGATAGGAGTATTCATCTTAAATTCTTCAGAATAGTTGTGGATGATTGTACAATTGAGAATAACTAAGTGATTTTACAACTAGTCATCCCAGAACATTGTCATTACTTTGTATACAATACATTTCACTTGCTTGAATTCGTGGAAGACTTTCTACTGTGTTTTTGTTTTGTTTTGTTTTCTTTTCTGAGAACATCCTGGTCATCATTTCCCATAGAACAATAATATTCCATCCCAAACACATGCCATAGTTTATTGAGCCATTCTCCAAATGTATGTTGCTGGTGCTCTTACTCCAGTAAGAAAATCATTTTCAAAAGTAATGTTATTACATTACATGGATGATATATGGGGATGTGCACCTGAGGAACAAATGTTAGAAGCATGTATACTAAGGAATTATAAATTGCACATAGCTTCAGAAAAGATTCAAAGACATGCTCCTTTTCAATATTTAGGATTTGAAGTATATCCTAAGGTGCTTACAGTACAAAAACTCCCCTTAAGAACACAGAAGCTAAACACCTTAAATGACTTCCACAAATTGATAGGAGATATCCAATGGATGCTCCTGTGCTAGGCTTGACTACCTGTCAATTGCAACCATTATATGACATTTTAAGGGGAGACAGTGCTTTAAATTCACCACGCCAGCTTACAAAAGAAGCTCAAGAGGCTTTGAGACAAGTTGAGCTGGCTTTATCCAATGTGTAAGAGTCACTAAAAATCCCTTGGAAATATCAGTTTTTGCTACCCAAGAGGCACCCACAGTAGTCCTTCATCAAGGAGACAGTGTGATAGAGTGGGTGAACCTCCCAGCACAACCAGAACAAAGCCTTATTCCTTACCCAGTGCTAGTGGCTAGAATTTTATTAAAAACCATTAAACGAGCAGTACAATTATCTGGGAAAAGACCTGACAAGATATAGACCTTTTATACTAATGCACAAGTTAATGTGTGCTGTGAAACCATCCCAGAGTGGCAAATTTTATTAGTCATGGCTCCAAATTTTACACACGGGTCTCCATTAAAGATAACCAGGCTGTTACATAATTGGCGATGGATTCTTGAAGAAAAGGTTTCTAAAGTTCCTCTTAAAGGACCTGTAAAGGATCTTTACAGGTGCATCCAAACATAATATTTATGCTGTATATTCTCATGACTTAACTATAAAGAGAGTAATCCAAAATCCTTTTCAGTCCACTCAGCAGAATGAATTGTATGCAATCATTCTAGCTCTTGCTTATTATCCAGGAGACATAAATATAATATCTGATTTGGCCTATTCAGTAGGTGTGGTACAAAGAATTGCCACAGGCCAAATAAAATTTGTAGCCTCCAATATATATCAGGTCTTTAAGGAACTTCAAGAGTGAGTGAGAAAACATCCAGGTAAGATTTATATTTTGCATGTCCACTCCCATAGTGGACTTCCAGGTCCTATTTTTGATGGTAATTCAAAGACAGATAGCCTTCTAATCATGTTGGCCAGTACTCCTTTATTTCAAGAAGCACAAGAATCTCATTCTAAATATTATCAGGCTGTCTGAGCTTTACATTTGCAATGTGGAATAACAAGAGAAGAAGCTAGGAGCAGAGTAAAAGCCTGTACAACTTGCCTTCCTTTCTATGCTCCTAAACTCCATCCAGGGAAGAGCCCTCGTTTTATGAGACCTAATGAAATTTGGCAAATGGATGTGACCCCTTATAAATCTTTTGGTCCTCTATCTTTTATCCATGTTGTGGTAGACACCTTTTCAGGATTCACATTTTCAATGCCAGCAGCAAAAGAGACAACCCGAGTGGTCACTGAATTCCTTATACAAACATTTGAAATTATGGGTGTGCCACAAGCAATAAAAACAGACAATGGACCTGCATATAAGTCTAAACATTTTACACACTTTTGTGCACAGTATAAGATTTTACATACCACAGGCATGCCCTTTAATCCTCAAGGGCAGGCAATAGTAGAGAGAAGAAACATAGATATTAAGACACTCCTCCAAAAACAAAAGAAAGGGGGAGCCACGACGTTAGAGAACTTCTAAATTTAGTTCTCTATACCATTAATTTTTAAATTTTTGACAAAGATGCACTGGCTTCGGCAGACAGGTTTTATAACCCACCAGAAGGGCAGTGTCCAGTGCGAGCAGCTCCACTCTCTTTAGATAATCGCCAGGTGATGTGGAGAGACCCAGAAAGTGGTGAATGGAAGGGACCAGATAGGTTAACTGCTTGGGGGAGAGGGTTTGCTTGTATCCACAGATGGAGAAGGAATAAGATGGGTGCCAATGAGCCGTATTTGCCTTATCCATCAGAGAGAGACAGAGCAGACCCTTGAAATGAAGGAGAAGACCCAAGAAACATCAGGTGGTTCTGTTGCTGAATGTGCCTACCACTGAAAGAACCTGGTAGTTATAGCATTTGACTCATGAACATCAAAAACTGTTGGACTTGAAAATCCTCAGAAATCACTGGATTCTCTGAGATGTGATAAGACCGTTATAGGATTTGAAAACCTTCAGGAATCATTGGATTCTCTGAGATATGATAAGACTATTGTAGGACTTGAAAGCCCTCAGGAATCATTGCATTCTCTGAGACATCATAAGACTATTGTAGGACTTGAAAGCCCTCAGGAATCATTGCATTCTCTGAGACATCATAAGACTATTGTAGGACTTGAAAGTCCTCAGGAATCATTGGAATCTCTCAGACATCATAAGACTATTGTAGGTCTTGAAAGTCCTCAGGAATCATTGGATTTTCTGAGGCATCATAAGACTGTTGTGGGACTTCAAAAACTTGTGGGGATCATTGGATTCCCTAACACATGAAGCAATGGACAATAGATTGGTTTTGGACTATCTCTTGGTTGCTGAAGAAGGCGTATGTGTGACTGATGTTTACATACCCTCCTTCTGGAACTTCTGGAAATCTTTTACAAAACTGTGTTGATTTATATTGTTTGTTATATCACTACTTGCATGTACAATTCCTGTTTGTTACACCACATCAAGTCTGCACTGACTGTGGGGAGAGTCATCACTAATAGCCTCTGCGTTATTGTTATGTGTTTGTGTAATAACTCCCATGCTGATGGGTTTGTGCATACTTGTTTCTCATAAGGCCCTTCAACCCAGAAACCCACTAGCAATCCCCACTTCTCTTTGGTGCTTTTTATCTCCCTTCCTGAGATGTCAGGGAGGGTGTGATTATTTCCTTTTTAGTGCTTTCATCTCCCCTCCTGAGAAGTCAGGGGAGGTGTGATCACCTCCTTTTTGGGGTTCTCACCTCCCTGAAAAGTCAGGGATGGCGCAACCACCTGATGTCTAAAACAAAAGAAAGCAGGAGATGTAAAGGGTTAGAAATGAGCAATGCACTTGGATAATGAAGCACGTGAGACTAATTGCCAATTGGACAGCTTTGGTACTAAAAAAACACAAAGAGAGAAATAAAATATAACATATCTGACCTTCAGGTGGTTGGGGCCAGGATGGTTTGTGTTATATATTCTACAGTCAATTGGAAGTTATTAAAGTTTTCATAGCAAACAAAAAAGTATACATTGCTTTGAGTTTTTAGAAAACTGTTTTTTGGTTCTTTGGAAAATGGATTAGGGAGAGGAAAATTGAGAAGGTTGAAATGCAATTACAATACTGTTAAAATTTTACATGCAAGAAGTGATGAGAGAGTTTACTTGAATAGTGATTGGGAGAATGAAGGAAACAAGATTCATGTACAAAATGTTTTAATAGGAGAATCAATAAATCTTGGAAACATTTTTTTATAAAGAGGTCTAAGGTGAGTGAAGGATACTTCTAAGAATTTAAACCCGAGTGATCAAAAGGAGAGTAGTGTACTCAGTGAAAATAAGGAATTTTGAAATGGAATGTTTTGGAGGAGAAATAAAAATAAATCTGGAAAACTAGGCTGTAATCAAATTTTCATGGTCTTAAAAATCCACTCAAAAATGGGAGAAAGAGGAAATCATTAAAAATTCTTGAGCAGTGTGTAGGCATAATATGACTAGGGATTTAGGAATATTATTTGACAGTTGAATGGAAGATAAATTAGAAGAGAGACTGAATATAAAGCATGGAAGATAGTGCAATGGTCCATAATACAGGTGATAAAAGTTTAAAACTAGGGTAGTGGCGTTGTGTAGAAAGGAGAGGATAAGTGCAAAAAGTATCGTAGAGGTAAATTTGTGAAGATGTGGCAAAGGATACATCTAATTTTAGCTGATAAAGGAAAATTTTGGTGTAGGGGAAATAATGAATTTTGTTTCAGTTATATTTAACTATACTATATATCTATGGAACACTCATGTGGATATGTTCAGGAGGAGAGATTGTAGGAGAGGGCCAGATATATATTGATATGTAGTTGGTTTATTAACATAGAAAAAATAATTGATTCTACTAGAAGAGATTACCAAAACAGAATGTATAAAGAAAGAAAAGAAGAGAATCAAGGAGAGAACCTCCAGGACTATTTTCAATTAAAGGTGTTAAAAATGTCTAATAATCCCCAATAAATGACCTGACAGGACAGTCAATAAAGCAAACTGACAGGTAATGGAAGAAGCAATAGTTCCATATACTCAGGGAAGAGAGAGTATCCAGTAGGACAATGTGAGAAACAAGGTAAAATGATTCAAAGGCAAGTGGAGATTGTAATGCCAGAGAAACTGAGCAATATAGAGATTAGAGAGTATTCAATACAAAATTTATTGAATGGAGAGATTTACTGGGACCAATGGATCTGTGGTTACTCCCAGGACTGAATGAGACTATTGTCTCAAAGAATCCAGCCCCAATGTCAGCTACATAAGATTCTTTATAGGGTAACAAGAAGAATGACATAATGGGGGAGGTACTTGGATGGGGCTGATCTAATTGGGGGAAGCACCTAGAATGACATAATGGAAGGTACAGAAGAGGCTCCTGATATTCTAATGATGTCTAAATTGGATAAAGATATTTATCCCATTAAACATTAAGAGGGAATGACTATAGCCTAAGGTCTAAGATATAAGACCTTTATCCTAACATTAAAAGGGAATGATTATAACCTGAGGCAGAGTAACTGAATAGGACAATTAGGGAAAATGGGTCAGGACATTAAAAGAGAACTGTGGCACAACAAGATATGGGAAAAACATTTATGCCATCTAATATGTTGCTGGAATTACTCTAAATGATTTATAAATATGTTCTCATTTAATTCTCATAACAAAAATGTAAGGTAGATACTATGAACCTTATTTTATAATGCACAAAACTGAGGTTGGCAGAGGTTGTGACATTCTGTGGGTCACCCAGCTAGGTAAGTGTCCAAGGTTGGATTTTAACTCTGGCCTTCCAAACTCTCCAACTAACCTATACTTAACCCACTGCTAATCCCTAATTGCTACCAAAAAAATCAAGGAAGAAAAAACAAACACTGAAAGGTCATTGGATATGGTGATTAAGTGATGCTTGATAAGTTTAGAGAGAGTAGTTTTCTTATCTTGAGGAGGAAATCAAACAAAATGAGTTTACACTCAGGTCAAATGAAGTTTTTTTTTTTTGTTTTGTTTTGTTTTTTTTTTGTTTTGTTTTGTTTTGTTTTCCTTTCCTTTGTTTTTGTTATTAAAGCTTGAAGTTGATCTGGGGATCTTAGAATACAGTAAAGAATGAATCATTTGATAGGTTTAAGTAAAAGGGTGTGGGGGGAAAAGGGGAAAAGAGAATGAATGAGAAGGTTATTAGAGGAGAAAAAAAGGACACAGGATATTTAGGATATAGAGGGATAGGACTTAATCAGAATTGGAGTAAATGGAGAGAGAATGAGAAGGTTGCTGAGAAATTTTGAAATACTTCCCCCTGAATTACCTTGTTTCTCACATTGTCCAGACAGATATTATTTCTTTTCTAAGCATGTGGGTCTATTGGCTCTTGGTTCTTGGTGTATATATAAATATGTATATATTTATACATATTTGGGATATGTCTTGTACTCCTTTGGACTGCTCTTCAACATGTCCCAAGAACTCTTATATTCTAGAAGATCACATCAACCCTGGTACTTGTAAATCATCAGTACCCTCTGATCTTGGAACCTCTCTCATTAAAAAATTAAACCAAGAGCTCCTCTCAGAATCTCTGTTTAAGGAGGATATACAGGCTAATCATTTCTTTATTTCTAGCTTCAATTCTTTGGACTTTTCTAAAATATATGCTTCTTTTTCATTCCATTCCTCTCCCTACTTTTCAGCTTCCTTTTGTGTATCATCTTCTTTCATTAGTTTTTAAGCTTAGCTCAGTATATAGAACATAGTAGGCACTTAATAAATGTTTACTGATTGATTGACTAAGAAGCTTTATAGTCATAGAAATGAATATTTAATTTTGGATTAAGATACAAAAGACTTAATTTTGTTTTTAGTCAGATATGCAGCCAGACAAATATAGCATAAGCTTCCATTCACAGAAAAATACCTTCTAAGGATAATGAAATGTCCATATCACTGTAATGTGCTTTTTGAAGACCTTGTCAGGAACTGTTCAGTACCAGGTATAAGGGATGACTAATATGTGTGTTAGAAGTAAAGCAAACAAAGAATAGTAACTAGCAGAGTGAAGTGCTATGAGTTTATGATCTATGCCAGTTGAAGGAATTGGACATTCTTAGTTTGAAGAAGACAAGCCTCAGTGGGGCACTAAAGATTTCAGGTATTTAAACGGTTATCATATGTAAGAGTAACTAAAGTTGTTTGACTTGATCCCAGAGGGCAGAACTAATAGCAATAGATACAGTAATGAAACTAGTTTATGTTTAATAGCAGGAAAAAACAATTTTTCTAACAATCAGAGAAATTTATAATTGGAATGGGCAGCTTCAGGAGTTGGTAAATTTTCCCTCTTTAAAAGTCTTGAAGAGGAGGTTAGTCAATCACTTGCTATATATATTATAGTAGAAATTCCATTTGCAAATGGGTTTAATTGGATAATCAGTAATGATACTTTTAACTTTCAAATTATTTGGTTATGTGATAATGCTTGATATTTGTGATAACTCTGTGAATAAATACTAAAATTATTATTAGGAACTTTTAACAAATGAAGAAGTTGAGGTTGAAAGTTTGAATAACTGATTAAGATTATAGCATGTAAAGGTCAAAGATGGAATTAGAAAGACAGGCCTTCCTGATTTCAGATTCTTTATTAAGTTGAATATCCAAGATTCATTTGTACTAAGAATGCAAGTTAATCACCCAAAGTGTGAACTCAATAGCATATAAACTTTCAATGACATAGCTAAAATTTTGTTCATCATATCAATAAAGGGAAGGAAACAATCCCTCCTCATAATTGAAGAGATTATTGGAGTGTTTGCTGCTGCTCAGTCAGAAAGATAATTTAGGTAGGGCAATTTGAATCATTAAAAGTAAGGAGCACAATTTTTCCCATCAATCACTGACTTAATGGAATGCCAGTACGACATGGCTGGCACTGATTTAATTTCAGGCCCATCAATAGCTGAATAGCAACATAGGTTGGAATGAGCAGTAAGTCAAAAGGCTGCAAAAGGAGTGTCAATAAACTGAGACCCAGAATATTACTGAATCCCCACTGAAATCAGAAAAAATGAATTAGCTTCCTTTTAAAAAAACACAGTATAACATGGATTGTTTTTCTTCCTTTCTATTTTCTAAAAAAAAAAAAAAAAATCTTAGGGAGCTATTTCCTTATAACTATTCTAACATTCCAACTAGAAAGAGAATATATGAAAACATCAGAGTACATTAAGATATCTAACTTTTAAAAATAAAACTCATATATTCCTATGTATATATTTTACCTAAAGATTGATTCTGTTCAAAACTGAAAAAGAAAGTACTCCTTTTTCAATATATATTTTCCTATCTCTGGACTATCATTATAATAATAGGATCATACAATTTGACATTTGGGAGATTTTACAAGCTTTCTAAGTAAACCCCCTCATCTTATGGATAAAAAAGTGAGGTCCAGAGAAGCAAAAGTGTCTTACCAAAAGCTATTTAAGTCATGATTGACCACTGCAAAAAAATTAAACCTAAGTCTTTTGTCTATAATTCCAGTTCTCTTTCAAATTTACTCTCTTGACTTTTGCTGGTATCTTGTTTTTTGTTTAACATTATCATTTGTCTGTTTATAGATAGTTTAAACAATTTAATATTAAAATCTTTTTAATGACCTTTGGGATCATGATCATAGAGAACAAATTGTTATTGGCTGTATCAAAGCAAACTCCTCCCCGCCCCCATAAGTATCATTGGAAGACTGAGCTTAAAAAGGGAATTTTCGCACAATTATCTGTAATCTTGTGGAGCATATAATGTAACATTTAGAGGAATTTACAATACCACTAATTCTTACCTTGTCTTTTACAAATAAGGAAACTGAGGCACAGTGGTGTGAAGTTACTTATCCTAAGTCATAGAGATTGCAAATAGAACTGGAAATTGAATTCTGTTTACCCAATTATTTCTATACTGACATGATTCACACTCTAAAATTGTTATAATAGTAAATTATTTAGTTGATATGTAATTTGCCATATAGATCATCCTATGTTCCTTAAAGATTTTACCAGCACAGCAAAGTTTTGCAACAGTTTTTCCTCTGGAAAGCTTCAGGTTTGAACCTTCTCTGTTGTCCTTTTTTTCTGAAGTTACACCTAGCCCAATAGAGATGTGGATTTCTCTAGGTATGAAATGAAACAGTGGCCTTCAGAAACTTTCAAGATGATTTGCAAAATCAAAGAGCATTGTGAGTATAAGGAAGGGAGTATGGAGAGGAAAAATTGAAATACAATGAGGAATATCAATAGAATTTTTGCATGTGGGTTGTTAATTCCTTACCACCACTATTCCTGATTCTAAAAAGTACTGTCAGAGACTAATGACTTAAAAATTAGAGTACCAAGAGTTAAATTGTGACCCTTCCATATGCATTCTCATTTAAAAATAGCAAAAGCAACACAGATATCTATATTGAAGGCACTATTATATGTCAGGCACTATGCTAATGGTTTATCAATATTTCAATAAGATTTTAAGAACAACTTTAACAAGTTACTTTAAGAAATTACAAATTTAAAAAGTAAGAATAATTGTAATCAATGCTATTATCCTCCCCATTTTATAGATAAAAGGAACTGTGGCACAATTCCAGATACCTTTATAGATGAGGTATCTGGTATTGTGCCACAGTTCCTTTTATTGTCCTGATTCAGTTTCCCTAATTTTCCTGACCCAGTTTCCCTAAATTGTTCTGCCTCAGTTCTTAATTGTAATGCTCAATTCTGCAATGCCACCTTTCCCTCTTTATCATCAGAATGTTTGATAGGATAAAGATCTTATATCTTAGACATAATTAGAATATCAGGTGCCTCTTCCCATCCCAATTAATTAGAATACCAGGTGCTTCTCCCTCTTCTGTGCCTCCCCCCATTATGTCATCCCCATCCCAGGTGCCTCCCCCCATTGTGTTATCCCCATAAAAGGTGCCTCCCCCATTGTGTCATCATTCTCATTACCCTATAAAAGAATCTTTGTATTAGACATTCAGTGTTAGATTCTTGGAGACAATAGTCTCATTCAGCCCTGGGACCAAACCATGGATCCATTTGGTCCTAGTAAATCTCTCCCTTTCAAATAAAAATATTAAAAATGCTATACTCTCTATCTTGCCTCAGTTTCTCCAGCTTTACACTGGGCCTATCAGAGCTTTGCCTGGGGTCAAACATCTGGAATGTGTCAGAGGTTTAATTTGAATTCATGTCATCCTAAATCTAGATTCTGTGCTCTAACCACTGTGCCATCTCATTGTCCTATTTCACCTTGGGGAACCTTAGTTTACTTCTCTGAAACAAAGGTAAAGGTTTTATATGACTTAAAAAATAATGGATTGATTTTGTCACTAGGAAGATATATTCAATTCCTGCTTTTTGCATATGTGACCCTAGGAAACATCACTTAACTTCTAGGCAACAATTGAAAATGGAAAGCTGGGCGGAGCCAAGATGGCGGAGAAGATACACATGACTCTGTGAATGTCCTTATTCCCTCACAACCAATTAGATAAATTCATCCTCAAAAATAGCTCTGGACTGATAGATACCACAAGGACTGGAAGCACGACTTATCAGCTGAAGATTATCTGGAGTTTCAACAGAAAATGTCAGTCCCCAGGGAAGGAAGAAGAGAGGCCAGCACAGACGGTTGGGTGCTAGCACACTGTGCCGATCATGCTGGGGAGGGCTCTGGGATCAGAGAAGCCACTGAGATAGAAGAATCTGGCACAGGCTGTTAGCTCTTCTCTGCTTATAAAACAGCAGTTCAGAAGAGAAATCTAAGCCACTTTAAAAAGTTTAAAGCCAGATTAGATCTTCCCCGATCCCAGAGGTGACTCAGCAGATCTCAGCACTGTGGGTGCGAAAGACATAGGCTGTCCTAGCTTTCACCTGTGAGTAGTTAAGAGATTGGGAAGTGGGCGGATACGGCCCAAGGTAACACATAGTTCCTGGCTCAGCTGGAGGCTGTGGAACTCAGCCCTGGGAAGTCCCAGAGAAGCAGAACCTTTGAACTAGGGACCGCGGTTTCTGGTAGACACTTCCCAGTTTGAGCGCAGGGGCTTTTCACGTCACCTGTTGCTGACATCCACACCCCGCCGGGATGCATAGGCTGGGCTTTGTGCCGCCTTTACTGTTCAGTCTCAAACTTCAGGGAAACTGCTAGGACACAGCACCCTCACAGGACAATCCTGCTGATCATCTGTGAGGCACTTCCAGGGAGGGGGTGGGGAACTCTCTCTCAGAGCTCTCTCTTAGCTCAGGCACAGGAGCCGCTGCATCCATCCGGTCTGGGAGGAATCTGGTAAAGAAGTAAATAAATAATTTCCTACCCCAGGGACAGACCCCAAAAGATTTTTTAATCATGAGTAAGAAGCCAAAAAGAACTATTGATTCATTCTACACAGAGAAAGAGCGGGTATCAAACCCTGAGGAAGTTAACAGCAGAGAGTCAGCAGATAACAACCTAAAGGGGAACTATACCTGCCCCCCATCACAACTCTCTCCTTGAAGGGACTATTAAAAAGCTAAGAGAGTTTGAAGAAAAATGGGGAAAGGAAAGGGAAGCTATGAAAGAAAATAACAATGTTCTGAAATTGGAGTTGGAAAAAATAAAGAATTCACAGGAGATGCAGGGAAACAAAATTTGTGAATTAGAAAAGGTTAAAAAATCACAGGAAAGTAGGATTTCTGAATTGGAAAAGATGAAAAAATCTCAAGAAAATAGAATTTCTGAATTGGAAAAAAGAAAATAATTCTCAAAAAAAATTAGGGAAATGGAAAAAATTCATAGAGCAAAATAATTCATTTAAAAACGAAATTGGGCATTTACAAAAAGAACTAAAAACTGTGAACGAAGAAAATAATTCCTTAAAATTTAGAATGGAACAAATAGAAATGAATGATTCACAGAGAAATCAAGAATCAGTCAAACAAAACAAAAAAAATGAAAAGCTGGAGAATAACATCAAATACTTACTGGGAAAATCTATAGACCTGGAAAATAGATCTAGGAGAGATAATCTGCGGATCATTGGATTTCCCGAAAACTATGACCAAAAAAGAGCCTAGATTCTATTTTACAGGAAATTATCAAAGAGAACTGTCCAGAGATAATAGAAACAGAAGGGAAAGTAGATGTGGAAAGAATTCATCGAACTCCTTCTGAAATAGACCCTAAAAAAAGAACACCACGGAATATTGTGCCTAAGCTGTAGAATTACCACACAAAGGAGAAAATCCTGCAAGCAGCTAGAAAAAAACAATTTAAATACCAAGGTGCCACAATAAGGGTCACTCAAGATCTGGCTGCCTCCACATTAAAAGATAGAAGGGCCTGGAACCTGATATTCCATAAGGCAAAAGATCAAGGACTGCAACCAAGAATGAACTACCCAGCTAAGTTTAGCATCTTTTTCCATGGAAGAAGATGGTCATTCAATGAAATAGAGGAATTCCATATGTTTCTAATAAAAAAAAACAGACTTAAACAAAAAATTTGATCTACATCCACAAGACTGAAGAGAAACAGAAAAAGGTACACAGAACCCTTGAGAACTGTAACTCTGTTGTGGGTATATAAAAAATACTCAAGGATAATTTGATTTTACTGATATAAAAGAAAAAAAAGGGGGGGTAGTAAAGGGAAGGAGGTCATTTCAGAAAAAGGGAAAGGAATGATAAAAAGAGGGAAAATACATCCCAGGAAGAGGCATAGAAAATACACCATATCTGAGGGAATTTAGTGAGGGGGAGAATCATTGTGTGACTCTTACTCTCATCAGAAGAGGCTCAAAGAGTAAATAATTGACATATTTGTTTTTCAGAGAATTTTCTCTCACCTCATTAAAAGAGGGGAGAGGAAAAGGGAAAAGGAAAAGGAGAATAAGTGAAGGGACTTGGAGGGAGGGGGGAGGGATACTAAAAAAAAGGGAGGGCTGTGCATCACAAGGGGGGTCTATAAATTAAATATCGGGGAAGGGGATCAGGGGGGTCAAGGGAAAAAGCATAATCTGAGGATAATATGATGGCAGGAAATACAGAATTAGTAATTTTAACTGTAAATGTGAATAGGATGAACACTCCCATCAAACGGAGACGGATAGCAGACTGGATCAAAAATCAGAACCCTACAATATGTTGTCTACAGGAAATACATACAGAGTAAAGGTAAAAGGTTGGAGCAGAGCCTATTATGCTTCAAGTAAAGCCAAAAAACCAGGGGTAGCTATCCTTATCTCAGATCAAGCAAAAGCAGAAGTTGATCTAGTTAAAAGAGATAAGGAAGGAAACTATATCCTGCTGAAAGGTAGCATAAATAATGAAGCCATATCAATACTAAACATATATGCAACAAGTGGTATAGCTATACCTGATCTAGAACTATATTATAAAGCAATAGTCACCAAAACCATTTGGTATTGGCTAAGAAATAGACTACTTGATCAGTGGAATAGGTTAGGTTCACAGGGCAAGATAGTGAATAAAAACAGCAATCTAGTGTTTGACAAACCCAAAGATCCCAACTTTTGGGATAAGAATTCATTATTTGAAAAAAACTGCTGGGAAAATTGGAAATTAGTATGGCAGAAACTAGGCATGGACCCACATTTAATACCATATACCAAGATAAGATCAAAATGGGTCCATGATTTAGGCATAAAGAATGAGATAATAAATAGATTAGAGAAACAATAAATAGTCTACCTCTCAGACCTGGGAGGACGAAGGAATTTATGACCAGAGGAGAACTAGAGATCATTATTGATCACAAAATAGAAGATTTTGATTACATCAAACTAAAAAGTTTCTGTACAAACAATACTAATGCAAACAAGATTAGAAGGGAAGTAACAAATTGGAAAAACATTTTTACAGTTAAAGCTTCTGATAAAGACCTCATCTCCAAAATATACAGAGAATTGACTTTAATTTATAAGAAATCAAGCCATTCTCCAACTGATAAATGGTCAAAGGATATGAACAGAAAATTTTCAGATGATGAAATTAAAACCATTTCCACTCATATGAAAGAGTGTTCCAAATCACTATTGATCAGAGAAATGCAAATTAAGACAACTCTGAGATACCACTACACTCCTGTCAGATTGGCTAAGATAACAGGAACAAATAATGATGAATGTTGGAGGGGCTGTGGGAAAACTGGGACACTGATGCATTGTTGGTACAGATGTGAAAGCATCCAACCTTTCTGGAGCCCTTTTTGCAGTGGCTAGAAACTGGGAAATGAATGTATGTCCATCAATTGGAGAATGGTTGGCTAAATTATGGCATATGAATGTTATGGAATATTATTGTTCTGTAAGAAATGACCAACAGGAGCAATATAGAGAGGTCTAGAGAGACTTATATCAATTGATGCTGAGTGAAACGAGCAGAACTAGGAGATCATTATACACTTCAACAATGATACTATATGAGGATGTATTCTGATGGGAGTGGATATCTTCAACATAGAGAAAAGTTAATCTAACTCCAATTGATCAATGATGGACAGAATCAGGTACATCCAGAGAAGGAACACTGGGAAATGTGTGTAAACTGTGAGCATTTTTTTTTGTTTTTCTTTTCAGATTATTTTTACCTTTTGAATACAATTCTTCCTTTGCAACAACTACAACAACAAAATTCGGTCCTGCACATATATATTGTATTTAGGATATATTATAAGATATTTAATATGTATGGGAATGCCTGCCATCTAGGGGAGGGGATGGAGGGAAGGAGGGGAAAAATTCAGAAAAGAAGGCAGTACAAGGGATAATGTTGTAAAAAAAAATACCTATCCATATGTACTGTTAAAAAATGTTATAATTATTAAATTAATAAAAAAAATCTTCCCGTATCAATTGGATTTTTCTTTTTGACTTTTCTTTCTCATTAATTTTCAGTGATTCTTGATTACTTACAAAAAAAAAAAATTCTTCTCCTTTTCATTGATAATCTCATCATCTAGTATTATTTTATCCAGTCCCTTTGTCCATCACTCTAAGACACAAAAACACTCCTGCTATTCAGGCTAGTCTGCTCACTGTCCCACAACTCACTTGATTCATTCCACCTTTGATGTTTTCAAAGTGTTCTTTTTAGTGGTATATGTAATGCTTCATTTTTCATTATCCAAAACAAACACATTTTTAGATTTCTGCTCTAGCCCCTTCTCCACAATAATGGTTCTTCCAATTACCTTAACCCATTGCAATTTTTCTCTCTCATAAACTGATATAGAACCCATTTTCTTCATTACTTATTTGATCAATTAACCAAAAGAAGCTATAATTTTTTTTTCTCTATCTTCTTTCTCTTCACCAGTATTAACTCTTCATCTCATGTAGATTAAGTACTCTTTTCCTCTAAGTTTCTCTTTAAATTAGATAAATCAGTCCTGCCTACCATTAAACTTTATTCATCAATTTCTTTTGTAAACTCATGTATGCTAATGCCACAGGCAATTTGAATATGAAAAGGATAATAAAAAGTAGAAGGTGTTTGAAATAAATATGCAATAACATGGCAGATGACAGTGTCCAGGTAATTGATATGGTGGTCCAGTGGATAGAACACCAGTCCTGGAGTCAAAGACCTTAGTTCAAATCCAGTGTCAAACACTTACTAGCTGTGTGACCCAGAGCAAGTAATTTAACCCCATTTGCCTCAATTTCTTCATCTATAAAATGGCCTGGGGAGGAAAATGGCTAATCATTCCAGTATCTTTGCCAAGAAAATTTCAAATAGGTCCATGAAGAGTTTCATATATAAGAAACAAATGAAAAACAAATCTACTTTGTGCCCATCTGTTTCAACTGATCATTTTAGTATCTTCTTCTGTAGCAGTGAAAATTAGAGAGGCAACTTTTTTTTTTTTGTCTCCAACTCTCCTGACAATCAGATTATAAACAGAAATAGTCAATTGCAATAAAATGCAAGGACCATTTCACAAAGAATAGATATTGAACTATACAATACTCTAATTTTATTTTTACTGGACTGATGATTAGATTTGGAATAAGGAATGTTTTTTGTAGAAAAAGAAAACTCCCTCATTATCCATGTAGATTGCGATTCTTTTTTCAACTGAAAGTCATAGAGTTTTCTGGGAAACTAAGAAGTTAAGTAACTTCACCAGACTCATATGGTGAAATTAATTAATTTCTTAGTAGTATATTGAACATAAGTCAGAAGCAGATATGGAATATATGATCCTTATGATTCTTAGATTGTGTCTCTATCCAATATACCACATTAGGTTTTATAATGTTTGATCCTTATTATATTAATTCACAATTTATGCAAACTTTCTTTATGTGAAGCAGAGAATTTCTGTATTGACACTGACATAAATACCATAAAATTTGTAACTTATACTATCTGCCACTGATCTTAAAATCTATTTTTTGTTTTATACTTTAATTCTTATTTATGTTTTTTATTTTTATATCACTTTAGTTTTCCAATACATCATCTTAGAATAAAAAGTTTTTAAAAGAGAGTGAAGGGAAAGTAGTGGAGCAAAACTAATACTTGTTAGCTAAATTTGGTCCATAATCTCTCCCCTCCCCAAATAAGGGACTCATATTATAATAACTCTTTTGTGGGGAGGACCTTGCTCATTATCATTCCACAGCATTTCATTTCAATTTATGTAATTGTTTTACTTTCCATTTACATTGCTGTAGTTATTGTCCATATTGTTTTACAGGTTCTACTGAGTCCACAGTTTACATGAGTTTTCCCATATAGCTTTGTATTTTTCATATATATTATATCTCACAATGAAGAAATATTGCATTCCATTATTGTATGAAAGATATGATTATTAATTAATTAGGCATTTAATAGTCATCTATTTTGTTTTCAATTCTATCTATTTTTTTTAAAGTCCCCCCCAACCTCTACATGTTGTACATATGTTCAGTAGAATCACTGAATCAAAGGATGTGGATATTTTAGCAACTTTATTTTTCAGCACAATTTCAAGTTGCTTTCCTTTATGGTTGGATCAGTTCTGTATTTTAATATTGTCACCTTTTTATCACTCCTTGTTATCTTCTTCAACTTACTGTATGTGAGATAAAAACTCAGAGCTGTTTAATATGCACTTCTATTATTATAGTTTATTTAAGATTATTGGTTTCAATTATTTTATTTTTTTGTTTATGATTTTTGTCCATTTAACTATTACACAACTCTTTTTAATCATACATATTTATGCTGGTTCCATTTAAATTTTAATGGCATACCCTCATCAATAATAACTGATGTGAGAATGCCTTCCTAATTGACGACTTCTCTTCTTGTCCTAGTTGCATTTATTTAAGTAAGCATCCTTTGTTTTCAAAGATCATTAGTGAAAATTCAATTCTCAAATTTTTATTGTTCCAAAGCTGATAGGATTATTAGTACGTGGTAAGTCAGTACTTAACAATTCTCTAGCTCAGAGTTCACACCTCTAGTTCACACCTATAAAAGGAGGTTACACTTTTAGACTTCTGAAAAGAGTTTATACTTTTAAAGGAATTAATAACTTTAAAAGAGCTAGCTCATTGATTATGTAAGGAGTTCCCACAAGCCCATGGAGTACCCACAAACCCATTCTCTGGGAGGATATAAGGAGCCACCACAAAGCTAAGAAAACTAATATATCAAATAATTAAAAGCCTAGGTTTATATTTCTAATACCTGTTATGTTATCTTAGAAGATTTAAATATGAAAAGGATTGTAAAAAGTAGGACGTATATGAAATCATTATGCAATAACATGGAGGATGAGAGAGTATCCAGGTAATTGATATGGTGGTCCAATGGATAGCACACTGGGCCTGGAGTCAGGAAGACCTGAGTTCAAATCCAGTGTCAAATACTTACTAGCTGTGGGACCCAGAGCAAGTAATTTAACCCCATTTGCCTCAGTTTTTTCATCTATAAAATGACCTAGGAAAGAAAATGGCTAATCATTCCAGTATCTTTACCAAGAAAACTTCAAATAGGGCCATGAAGAGTTTCATGTGTAGGAAACAAATGAACAACAAAAATATCAACTGCCCATCTATATTCATCAGACCATAAAATTTATTAAAGACAAAATTATAAACCCTTACTTATTATTAGGTATTACATTATATGTGCCAACAGTAATATGGCAAAGATTTTGCTTTTATAGATTGATTTGTAACTTACCAAATAGTCTATACATTTGCCTTCATTTGAGCATTACAATAATTGTGGTAAAAACGTGATATGTGGTAAAAAGATATTGTTCACATTTTAGATTTATAAAAACTGAGGTCAAGACATATAATAGCAATTTGCCAAAGTTCACATCACTAGGAAATGACAAAACAGGAGTAAGAACCAGGGGCTATTAACTTCAAGTCTGTTCTTTCCATCAGGAGACATGTATCTATATATTATATTGACCTTACAGTCCTGGAAGGCCAAAGAGATATGTAGGCTTGCTACTTTTTCATCATATGTGTACTGTACTATCAAATTCTATAGACTCATAGATATGACTTAATTTTATCATTATTAGCAAAACTTGAAAGGTAGGTGAAGTAGGTATTGATATCTGCCCTTTACATTGAAAATTTATTAAATTCACAATCTTATCAATGAAAGCACTTTTCCACAAGCATATTACAATCTTTATAATAAACTTATTCAGAGTTATAATATGTGAAAAACTCATTGTTTTGTAAAATACTTCATTATTAGTTCCTTTAAGATTTAAGATTAACTAGATTAGTTTTTAGAAAATAAAAATGTAGTCTGTTACTTGTCCAAATCAACATATTTTGAATTTTATAAGATCTGTTAGAGTTTGTGTTTATCTATCATAGCCCCTCAGGAGAACAGGATCAGTTCCATTTCTTGGAAAAACATCAGCATAGCTACTATACTGAATACTGATCTTATAGAGATGGAACATTAGATATTAAAAGATTAAATAAATTGCAAAACTACAAATAGAATTTTAGAAGCAGAATTCAGATCACCTGATTCTTTTTATTAGTATCCTTTCCAAATAACAACTAGACTCTGATGTCTTCACTTTCTTTCCTATTTGGAAAACACTGAAATTCAGGGCAAAGCTCATCATCCTATTTAGTCATACATAAGTTTGAATTCTGGTCAAAATTACAGCTCAAGTGAGAAACAAAACAAAATATAACAAAAAAAAAAAAGTGTTGCCTTCCATGAATAGGAAAAAGAGCATAGATATATACAATTTAAATATACAATTATCATCAATATATTACCATATTGAAATGGTATTACAATACTAATAGCAATAAAGATAATTATGTAATTTTGCAATATTAGTTTTCATTATTCTCAGTTTAATTAAGGTACTGATTAAAATAACTAAATATGCTTTTACATTTTGAATTATGAATTTTAATTTTAAAGCATGTTGGTTTGAAGCATAGGTCTTTTAATTCACCATTAGAAAATAGGAAAGGAAGAGTGGATTAAAAAAAAAATCTAACTAACAGATCAGGAAAATGAGTTCAAATCCTATCTTTAATAAATATTCCCTATGTGATCTTGGGCAATTTTTAAAATTTCTCAGTGTTTCAAAAAAAATTCACTGGTATGGTAAGTTTCAGAAAATATGCCTATCAGTGTAAAAGATGGAAATTAATTACCTGGAAGTTCTTTACATCACTGAAATCATAGGTCCAATTAAAAAAACAATGTACAGAAATTAAAAAACAAACAAACAAACAAACAAACAAAAACCTTCAACTAATTATAACCCTCCTTCCATTCGTCATTCAGAAAAATAAGTTCTTATTTAAAACTTGATGATATGCCAGGTAAAATGCAAAATAGTCTGAGTTTGTTGCAGATGATGTTAATAATAAATAAATTTTATATTGTGCTCTATTACTAAAAAGAAAATTTCCTTTGATTCTCAAAACAATTCTGGAGGATTATTATTTTAATTTTATACATGAAGAAACTGAAGATACTTGGCTATTATCATATAATTTACATGTCTATGGAGACAAGAATCTAGTTTTTTGAAGATTCTGAGAAGATGGCAGAACAGATCAAAATGTTCCAAGATCTCCTGATTTTCCTCATAAACAAAGAAAAAAAATATGCCTTGTGGGTAAACATGAACCAGTAAAAAAAACAACAACAACAATAAATAAGACTTAGGACAAGACAGGGGCCCTCCTGGCACAGCCTAAGAAGATCTAAAAAAATACCCCAGAATTTTGCTCTAACCCATATGAAGTATTAGCATCCCCAGGCTAGCTCTGAAGAAATAGCAAGCAAGGCGCCTGTGTTTAAAGGCAACTTGATCCTAAAGCACTGAACTTTCACCTCCCAGTATGTGTAGTTGTGTGTGTAGTCTGAGCCAGGGAAGATTGAGGGAACCTCTCTTGATAAAAAAATCAGACCCATTTGTGCTGCAGAGACTCAGATTTGGTTAGTAGGAACCAGCACATACTGTCAGTATAGAAGTGGAGGGTCAGGGATGTGCTGTTGGCTGTGGGCATTTACCAGAGGTGCAGTTTTTGGTTTGGTGTTCCAAGTCAGAGGGGCTTTCTTTTTTTTTTTTTTTTTTCTGTTTTTTTTTTCTTATTTTGTATTTAGTTTTAAATAAATACATATTTTTTAAAAAGAATCTAGGATTTCCTATTGCCAAGTCAAATCTTTTCATTCTTTACCTCTGTGACACGTTTTCTTTATTTTTAGATTTTATTCACATATAACACACAACACACACATAACAATTATAATGAAAATATAATTTCATTTTTATTTTTATTCATAAATATAAACATTTTACTAGTCCTTCACATAAGCTTAGTGTATATTTTTTTTCATTTTTAATAGCTCTTTATTTTCAAAATACTTTCAAAGATAGTTTTCAGTATTCACCCTTGCAAAATCTTGTGTTCCAAATTTTTCTTTTTCCTTTCCCCCACCTCCCTCCCCTATATATCAAATAATTCAATATATGTTAAACATTGGTAATTATATATGTGTGTGTGTGTATAAAATTTCCACATTTATCATGTTGCACAAGAAAAATCAGAATCACAAAGGGAAAATGAAAAAGGAAGAAAGAAAACAAGCAAGCAAACAACATAAAAGGTGAAAACCTTATTTTGTTCTACATGTTCAGTCTCTGTAGTCCTCTTTCTGGATTCAGATGGCTCTCTCCATCACAAGTCTATTGGAATTGGCCTGAATTATGTCATTGTTGAAAAGAAGCACATCCATCACAGTTGATCATATTGTTTTTGCGGTGCACAATGTTCTCTTGCTTCTACGTACTTCACTTAACATCAGTTCATATGTCTCTCAAGGTCTTTCTGAAATCATCCTGCTGATCATTCCTTATAAAACAATAATATCCCATTCAGCCATTTCCCAACTGATGGGCATTCACTCAGTTTCCAGTTCCTTGTCATTACAAAAATGGCTGCCACAAACATTTTTACACATGTTGGACTTTTCCCCTTTTTTGTGATCTCTTTGGGATACACACCCAGTAGAGACACTTCTGTCTCAAAGGGTATGCGCAGTTTGATAGCCCTTTGGGCATAGTTCTAAATTCTTCTCCAGAAGGGTTAGAGAACTCCATTAATTAATATCCCAGTTTTCCTGCATGCCCTCCAACATTTATCATTATCTTTTCCTTTCATCTTAGCCAATATGAGAAGTATGTAATGGTACTGTAGAGTTGTCTTAATCAAATGTGTTCTTAATCACTCTTACTGTAGTAATCAGAGAACAAACGTATATCTCATTATATTGAATTCAACTGATTGTCAGTATTTGCACACCACACTTAATTTTGAGAAAACAAAAGTAAAGGAAGCTGACATATATTTTGTTCTCACCAGTACATAGCAAATTTCACAAACAGATGATCCAGTCTATTTAAGGGGATCATTGCAATCAGTGGAAAGACACTTCTCAGATAAGAATATCAGTAATTTTTTTCCTGTTAAAAATTTTTTTTTGATTAAAGCTTTTTATTTTTAAAACATATGCATAGATACATTTTCAACATTAATCCTTTCAAAACATTGCATTCTAACTTGCCTACCTTTCCCTTACCCCCCTCCACTAGATGGCAATTAAACCAATATATGCAAAACATGGTAAAATACATTTCAAATCCAATATACACATACATATTTATATAATTATCTTGTTGCACAAGAAAAATCAAATCAAAAAAGAAAAAAAATGAGAAAGAAAATAAAATGCAAGCAAACAACAACAAAAGGAGTAAAAATGCTATGTTGTGAGCCATACTCAGTTTCCACAGTCCTCTCTCTGGGTGTAGATGACTCTCTTCATCACAAGATCATTGGAACTGGCCTGAACAGTCTCATTGTTGAAAAGAGCCATGTCCATCAGAATTGATCATCGTATAATTTTGTTAGATGCTTTGACTGTATCCCACAAATTTTGGTATGCTGTCTCATTGTTGTCATTCTACTGGATTAAATTATTGATTGCATCTGATTTTTTGTTTAATTCACTCATTCTTTAGGATTAGATTGTTTAGTTTCCAATTAATTTTTGGTCTATTTTCTTCTGGCCTTTATGGCATGAAATTTTTATTGCATCATGATCTGAAAAAAAAATGCATTCACTATTTCTTCCCTTTTGTGTTTGATTTTGAGGTTTTATGCCCCAACATATTGCCAATTTTGTATAGAAAACAGGTACTGCCAAGAAAAAAGTATATTCCTTTCTGTCTCTATTCAATTTTCTCCAAAATTCTATCATCCCTAACTTTTCTAGTATTCTATTTGCCTCCTCCTTAACTTCTTTCTTATTTTGTGGTTTGATTTTTCTAGTTCTGAGAGAGAAAGATTGAGATCTCCCAGTATTGTTTTAGTGTCTAATTCTTCTTGTAACTCTCTTCACTTCTCCTCGAGGATTTTTTATGCTATTGCTCTTGATGCATATATGTTTAGTATTGTTATTACTTCATTATCTATGGTAGCTTTAAGTAAGATTTAGTTTCTGTTTTATCTCTTTTGATTAAATCTACTTTTTCTTTTGCTTGATCTGAGATCAGGATTGCCACCCTTGATTTTTTTACTTCAGCTGAAACATAACAGATTAGGCTCTAGCCTTTAAGTTTTATTGTAAATGTATCACTCTGCTTTAAGTGAGTTTCTTGTAAACAACAAATTTTAAGATTCTGGCTTTTAATCCAGTCTGCTTTCCACTTCCATTTTATAGGAGAGTTCATTCCATTCACATTCACAGATAAAATTACTAACACTGAATTTCCTGCCATCTTGTTTACCCTCAGTTATATTTTTTCTCTTCCCTTTCTCACTTTCCCTCCTCCCCAGGATTTTGTCACCGATCACCCCTCTCTCAAACAGCCCTCCTATTTTTCAGTTTCTATCCCTTTTCTATACTTTTCATCTTCTACTTCTATTCTCCCTTCTATTAGCCTCCCCCTTCCCCTTTCACTTATTTACAGAGTTAAACATGCTTCTCTGTGAAGGAAAATGTGTCTGACATTCTGTTAGCCAACTCTGATGAGACTAAGATTTACACAATGCTCTTCCCTCTCCCTTTTTTTCCTCATGCAATGTAATTTTTTTTGCCTCTACATGAGATGTTATTTATTCCATTTCACCTCCATTTTCCTCTTCTTCCAGTAGAATCACCTTTCCCCATCTAGTTTCTTTTTTAAATGATTACAATAAAATCAAATTATGTATGCACACTCTAAGGATACCCATAATAGAGATACAGACATCAAAAGTTAAACAAATTATCTTCCCATATAGGGTATAACTTTTTTAACTTTTAAAAGAAAAGAAAGTTAATTATTATAATTATTATTTTCTTTTTTACCTTTTTATGCTTCTGTTTAGTTCTGTATTTGAAGATCAAATTTTCTGTTCAACTCTGTTTTTTTCATCAGAAATAGATCAAATTCACCTGTTTCATTGAATGTCACTCTTTTTCCTTGAAAGGTAATGCTCAATAGTTGATTCTTTGCTGCAATCTCAGTTCCTTTGCCTTTCAGAATACTGTATTTCCTGCCCTTCAATTCTTTCAAGTAGAAGATGCTAGGTCCTGGTAATCCTGATTGTGGCTCTTCAATATTTGAATTGCTTTCTTCTGGCTGCTTGCAATATTTTCTCCTTGATTTGATGATTCTGAAATTTAGCTCTGATGTTTCTTGGAATTTTCATTTTGGGGTCTCTTTAAGAAGATGATCAGTGTATTCTTTCAATGGCCCTTTTACCCTCTGGTTCTAGGTCACCCAAGCAATTTTACTTGAAATTCCCTGAAAGATGATGTCTAGGTTCTTTTTTTCATCATGTTTTTTAGGAACTCCCAAAATCCTTAGATTGTTTCTCCTAGATCTGACCTGGAGGTCAGTTGTTTTTCCAATGAGGTATTTCACATTTTCTTTATTTTCTTTCTTTCTTTTTTGGTTTTGCTTGACTGATTCTTGAAATTTCATTGAGTCATTCATTTACATTTGTTCAAATCTAATTTTTAGTGAATTATTTTCTTTAATTAGCTGTAAAGTCCAGGCTAGCTCCCTTGATGCCTCAAGAACAGCTGAAGTCAGGATAAGTAAAAGTCCTTGGTTTTTAGGAGGAGAAATGGAGGAGACAGACAAACTGCCACAGATTTGCCACCAACCTTTCTCCTCCTCATCCTGCCGGAAAAGTGAGTCTGGCTCCTCTCACACTACCCTCTAATTTTCCCCAGGATTATCTGTACACACCAAACATCGAACCAGCAACGAACAGTGAGAAGGGCCATTTTTCCAAACATATGCTGATCATTGTCCAATAGGCAATTTGCCTTAAGTGCTCTGTTTTCTGATTCAAGCACATCTTTTAAGAGTTTCAGCCCTTTACAATTAGCTTTTTATGTCCTTTTTCATTTGGGCAATTGAACTTTTATACAAATTGTTTTATTCATTGCATTTTTTTTTTCCATTTTACAGATTTTATTTTTCAATGAATTGGTTTCTTTTTTATATTTATTTTGTAAGGAGTTATATGCTTTTTCCAAGTCTGTCACTCCAAAACCAGTTCAGCAGCTTAATCTGCTATTTCTTTGAAGGAAGCTCAAAGGAGTTTAGATAGATATGTGTCTGCTCTCCACCACCTTGGCTTTGCTCCTTATTTAATTTATTCTAGAATACATACAAAAGCCACAGAAAGTAAAAAGTACTTATTTATTCTACATAACAATATACTAAAGATATGTTTAAAGACTGACTCATATTTATCAGTTGGATAAGCATGCGTAAGTCATAAAAACAAAAGATTTGAGCAATGTAAAAGCTACAGAAGTCCTGTAGTTAACTATATTAAGAATAATCTTTGCAAACTGTCAAATATATGCCCTTTGGGACTTTGAACAATTATCTTAGCAGGAAATCAGCTCCCTTTAATTGAAGATAATTGTATCTTTACTTATTTTTAAATGATTGATTCCATCATATCTAAATTTGCTTTTTGGCAACATTCAACCATATTTCTTACTTATACTTCTATGACCAAACAGAATAAAAGTTAATTGCTCTTTCACATGATAATCCTTCAAATACTTGATAAGAATCATCACATCTTCCTTGAACACTACCATTTGTAGTCTCATGAACGACAGTTCTTTCAGCCATTTCTCATATGGAATAAATCTATTTTTAGTCTCCCAAAGAAGGTTTTCATTCTCTCAATAAACTTCTTATAATCTGGCACATAATGTATTCAGAGGAGAAAATTGTCATCATCATTGCCTTAATTCTGGACAATTGTACTCAGCTAATGCATTCTTAATCCTTTTGGTTACCATGCTTTACTATTTTCTCAATCTGCAGAAAAATCTAATAAAAAATTGAGAATTTCCCCTTGCCCCAATTATGGATCATTTAAGGCCTTAATCATTTTTCTTTCTGATATTAGATATTTGAAATAAGTATAATAAATGTTAAGGATAATAACTTCAACCATGTTTTCATTACATAGAAAACTTCCAAATGAGAAGTAAGGTTAAGGTTAAGCTCATTTCTGTGTGCAACTGAAGTAAACACAGGAGAATGTTATAGGAAGTGATGAAATTGAGGAGGATATAAAGGAGAAATTTAACCAGTTTTGAAATGTTTGGTGAGGAAAGCATCATCATCAGAAGGTATTAATGTCTTAATAAGTGCAGAAAATGGAAGATCTGAGAAAGTAAGAGTCTTAAGGTAAAAAGGAAATATGTTAATTATGAAATAGGCATTCCAGAAAGTTGAAATATTGAGTATTGGAGGGAGATAGTGTGCAAGATAGATTATGTTGTAGAGGATTATGGAGAGGCCAGGTAGGGATGGGAAATGGGATCTGTATTTTGGTAACCAAGGATTCAGAATCATTGGGATAGAGAGATAATAAAAGAATCGCAAACTATGCTTTTTCTACTAAGAAGCTTCTACTAAGAGAGTGATTAAAGAAAGACTAGTTGAGAAAGAAATGTGATTACACTGCTCAATGTCCTTTTTCTAATCTAATCACTTGTTAGGTGGTGGTGTATCAATCTAATTTGACATAGGAGCAGAGTAGGTATGAAGGTATGGTTCAGGGACACTCATTTCAAGTCTGCACTAAGGAAAGCTCTATTATAAAATAAGGAAGATTTTGTCACATAAAGGGGAATTTGGGTCAAACAACTGAAGATAGTAAAGACCACAGATGTGTTTGGGACCTTTCTGAAGTATGCTGCCTGAATTAGAATCCTAAGAAGTCCAGGAAAGGCCAAGGACAGTGTCAGTCAAGCAGATATAAGGGATTTGTTGAAGAAGAAAAAAGAAATATAACTTTCCCAGAACTTTTTATTCATTTCTAGATCCAAGATCAAATGAATCTTTGTTATTATTGTAATATCTTTTGATTCTCATTTCTGTTTTAAAGCATGACTAGAAACTGAAATGCCAAGGTCACAAGAGATTTTTCTCACTCAGTGATTAGCATGTATTTTCATATCTATGAGCTGGAAAGATGTACATGTGAGCATATTTTAGAATGTACATTTGGCACAATCTACAGCTTAAAATAATGGCAGTTTTGAAATTCAACCCAAACTTAATAAAGACATTTTCTTGCCTTTATCCACTAAAAAAAAAAAAAAAGTGACTCTATTAATTCACATCTCTGACCAAGTCTTAGATTTTGATGATAGCTTTTAGCTATGAATAGAGTGTTTAGGAGGGAATCAGAAGAGCTGAGGACAAGTTCTTTGTTTCAAAGGGTTTCTAAATGAATCAATATGAGAGAAATATATCTTTGAAATACAATACTGAGAACATTGAACAACCAGCACTCAAGTAAGACAAAAACAACAACAACAACAAAAAAAAAAAAAAAAAAAAAAAACTGTTAACTGAATGAATAATATTTTTCACCAGTTCTGAAAAACCTTGTCTCTCTTACTGTATCCTGATTTCCTACCATCAAGCAATATTATGTGACATTTAAAATAAGAATGACTAAGAGATACAGTATCTAACTTTTAGTACTAGGAGATAGGAAAATTGAGTTCAAACACTGCTTTAAATAATTAATTGCTATGTGATCTTTAGCAATGAAGCTTAATCTTTCCCAGCACTGTAAAAAGGAATTTATAATATCATCTACTTCATAAAGTCAACATGAGGATCAAAGTAAATATGTATAATTTATTTTGCAAAAACT